>NC_073720.1:33140142-33810142 GCF_023634085.1 Falco cherrug | reverse complement strand
GACTTTCATTCTGGGCTAGACTGTGCTTCACAAAGCATTTTTCAAAAATGGAATTATTCTACCCTTGTAAGATACAGCAGTATGGATGAACAGTTGTAACACTGAAGTTAGTGAAAAAACTAAGATTATAACAAAACCATCTAATCTATAATCTTAAATGCTGCTAGTTACATATTAGCTCTTCTTCCTGCTCTCAACTGTACCAAAACCACACAACCTCTTATTATGAACTGAAATAAAAACCTCATACACAACAAGTAATAAACTATTGGGGCATAAAATGTTTTCTTCTTTCAGAGTGAATTTTCTCCATGATGCTTAAAGATCTGTCTTTACAGAAATGAAGAAAGAAATGGGAAATACAACAGAAGTGCAGCATTGGTAACAAGGTCAAAAAAAAAAAAGAAGAAAAAAAGAAAAAAAGAAAAAAGAAAAAAAGAAAAAAGAAAAAAAGAAAAAAGAAAAAAGAAAAAAAAAGAAAAAAGGTAGATGTGATATAAATGCACACACATATATATATTTAGCAAACATGAATAGTCTCTAAAGGTATAATTAGTGAAGAAGGAAGCAAGAATTTTACACTAGGCAAGAAATAGGTCAATTCATCTGAGGTTCCCAACTGTACTTACAGCTGGCTAAGTCTTTCTACATGTTAGATGTATAGGTGCCCGTGATTTATTGGTCTTTCTTTCTCTAGTACCTATTGTATGACAGTGCAGGAGAAGAAGCTTTATAATGTTTTTGGGGGTTTTTTTTTGCTGGAATTTTTGCATGTTTATTTGGTTTTTTGTTTGCCTGTTTTTTTGTTTCAATTGCGAGGTAGGGTAGACATTTGTATGATATTTCATTTGGGAAATTAGTATAATCCTAAAATAACATTTCAAATGAGGAGCAAAAGGAACAGTGCTGGTTAGCTTCAAATACAGTGAAAGCATGACTGTCAAGATGAAAACTGCACTAGAAGATTGACATTACCTGATGGTTTATGTCAGGTCAAAAAAAAGAGAATTAAAGACATTCTGAATTTGCAAATATACTCTTTTTATTCAACAAATAATTTCATAGTACGATAAGATCAGAAAACAGTAAAGATCAGTGAGATACACTTAGCAAATTTAATTTAATCTTATCTATGCTTTTAAAAAAATGCTTTTTAATAGTCTGCCATAATGCGCTCTCTCATACAATAGTTGTGACCTGGTTTTCCTCATTTGTGTATGTATTCTGTGTCTATGCATTGTTTTGAAATTGTGGTATTCATTTACAGTGTGATCAGATTTGTATAAAGAATTAGCTGGTGTTCATTCCTGTTTGCCATTCCATTTCAAAATTAACTGATAACTGGATGTACTCAAGATCTTTTCCTATGGCTTTGGTGAAAAAAACTATTAAATACAATTAGATCAGGTATAGAAGAGGTGATGCTCCATTTTCAGCTACCTTTTTAACTTAACAGATTAAAACCTTTTATTCAGCTTAATCTAGTATCTTGATTTTGACTACTACAAACATTCTGAAGAACAACATTGTATGAAAAAAGTTAAATGTTTTTTTTAAGAGGCTAAGCATGTTTTGCCTATAACTGACTCTCTAAGTCAGAGTGGTAATGTCAACAAATGTTAAAAAAGTTTATTTGAGATATTAGTCATAAAAATCTTGTGTGAGGTGATCTGCTACACCCAAGCACTGCCTCCATATGGAAGTGTCTGCAGTTCTGAGGCAGGTGTTTATTTTTCATTTAATGCTCCATTGTAATTCAGGGTTAGGCAGTCTATGTCCAATAGACATCCTCATGAGCACGGGTGTATAATGTTGTATAACAGAAAGCCATCAAGGACTGTCATTACAATGTGTTGAATAGACCACTCAGCTGGACATGATGGAAATTTAGGGCTCTGGTCCCAGGCTCCAAATATAGGACTTTCCTCCAGGGTAGAGCCTGATATCAACTACATGAACCTTACAGGGAGCAATCTTAAAAATCTTTGTCCTTTTTGCCATCTCCATGCCAGGTAAAAAGTTTACTAGACAATGGGCACTGTGCCACTCACTCTTAATGACTGATTACATTTTTTTTTCCATTGGCTTGGAAGGATTTGCTTCAGAAGGACAAAATAACAATGACTTTTCCTCTCCTTGTACCCTACAACTTCACAAGTATAACATTAAACATGTTAATTTAAACATACCTGATCTGGGCCCTTGTTGACTGCCATTCACTATACAACTATTTCTTCGTCATTTCTGTCATGCACAGATTCCATCTTGAACCAGCTTTTCAGGGTTTGGCCCAAAAGAAGGTTAAGAAATAAATTAAAATACTCCTTGTGATCTCATCTGTTATAACAGTTTTGTGCCATTTCACTCAGCTTCCCACACAGAGCTCTGTGCCACTCTAAATGTGTTAAGTCATTCTTGGGTTAGTTTCTTCTCTTCTCACAGTTAAATGGCCCCTATAGCTGATTACTTTCTTGTTCTATTTTCTCTTCAATGTTCTTAGTCAGACATTTGTGCTGATTATGACCTTCTTAAAATTAGAAATCACATAAACTTTTTTTTTCCTTTAGGATTTTCAATTTTTTTATGTTTCACACTGATTTTTCCACCCATTTCAATTTTTGCAAGTATTGCTATTTTCCTCTTCTTGCAGTCACTGACGTTAACATTGCAATATGTAATCACCACATATGTAGTGAAAGACATGTTTTACCTTTGTTATTTACTATGAATTTCAAACACCATTTTCACTCCCTAAAAGTCATTGTATGGGTTGAAACACACAAATACATACTGTGATTATATACTATATTTCATTGAAGACTCATCATTCTTTATATACGATGACTGACTGTGGGTCAGTAGGCTGTATTAGATTCTCTGTAGAGAGGACTCTGGCGTAAGACATCTTTGGTAGGTAATTGATTTAAGTATCAAACACCAAATTTTTATTAGCAATTACAGTGGTGACACCCATTATTTTTCTGGCTGTAATGACATGGCGTGCAATTTTGCATGCCATATCATACTCACCCACGGTAACTGGAAGTGACAACTTGTCTGGCCTCAAAGAGATTGTTCTATCTCCCAATAAAGTGAAAAATAACAGCAACAAATCAGGTAACACACCACAAATGGATTTTTTTCCCTCAGTTAAACTAAAGAGAGAGGTAATATTTACTTATTTATTCTAGTAATCACATTAATTAAAAAAATGTTGCATTTAGAGACAATGTTTATAATCCATGAATCTAAAAGAATGAAGTGTATTCTCCTCTGCATAAACTATAATAATTTTTAATCCTCTCAAGTATATGACAAGTGACAGTATTAAGAAGCAAACAAACAAACAAATTAATAAAAAAGATGTGTTATGATATGCATGATAAATAGTGAGGAACTACAGGAAATATAAGTAACAACTTGGAAATAAAATGCTAAAATGTGAATCTGTGTAATGCTTAAGTAGGTACAAGAATAAGGTGAAAGACACTCTATTTTCCTGTATTTTGCAAATAATACTTTATATTTTTATTCATACTTCAATTTAAAGCACTCAGAGTCTGTTACAAATGTACACAGAAGATCACTTGATCAGTTACTAAAGGAAAGCAATTTCTGGCAAGAAGTGTGAGTAGAACTGCTTATTTGATAAAATTGAATGCTTTACATTACCTAATGGTAGTAGGTAAAGTGCATTCATTCAACAATGAAGAAAATCCAGTAAAGCTGACTTGAGTATATTTGGCAATGTGTAAAATTTTAGAGAATTTTTTGGTTTCAAATGTCTTGACTTCTTTTTATAAATCAAGTTTATTTACACACCTACTGATGTATAGGGATATTAAAGTACATTATGACTATCAGAAGTTAATAATGTGCCTCAAAGTTTATTTGACAGCATTAGGTATTCAGACTTCCAATTTATACTGTCAAGTACTCTGTGGTGAGATGCAGCCTCACCAGTGCCGACTACAGGGCGACAGTCCCTTCCCTTGCCCTGCTGGCCACGCTGTTTCTGATGCAAGCCAGGATGCTGTTGGCCTTCTTGGCCACCTGGGCACACTGCTGGCTCATGTTCAGCACCCGCTTCAACCAGCACCCCCAGGCCTTTCCCACCAGGCAGCTTTCCAGCTGCTCTGCCCCAGGCCTGTAGTGTTGCATGGGGTTGTTGTGACCCAAGTGCAGGACCCTGCACTTCTGCTTGTTGAACCTCGTAGAAGTGGCCTTGGCCCATCAGTCCAACCTGTCAGATCCCTCTGTAGAGCCATCAAGTGTTTAGTCAAGTGTTTGTGATTAATGTACCTAAAGAAGAGATCTAGTCTTATTATTCAAAACATGACTTCTCTGCATGAAGATGAAAATTTTATCACAAACAGCATATTAACCCTAGTGTTAGAACGTGGCTGAATCAGGGGGAACCATTCTATAACTGACATCGTTCACTACGAGTTACTGTGTCTTTCTAGGAATCTCTCTTTGGGCAAGTAAAGCAAACCAACTCTGCTTAATGACTGGAGTTTGGAAGGTCTGAGATCTTTGTGACAGCATTTCTCCAAATTATATGTATCTTTAATTTACGTTGCAACAGTGATCAGAGGTACATAGAATCATAGTATCGTTAAAGTTTGAAAATACCTTTAAAATCATCAATAAACCCATTCCCCATGTTCCAGCCCACTGCAGCCAAACTAGGCTGAGTTTTGTTTTCTCATATTTGCCAAGGTTCTATGAAAAAATGCATGAGTGATGTGTGTATGTGCATGTGCCTGTGCATGTGGTCACTTCTGAGGTATACATGTGCTATGTAGAAGGTGCAAAAGCACTAAATTAATTAGAAAATTTAGGTACATGGAACTCAAAATTTTTAAATCAGCCCACCTGAGTGATTTATTGAAGCAAATGCCAAGAAATCCTCCAAACACATCTTTTTATATGATCAAGTGACTATCATCTCATGCAATTACTGCTTTTCTACAGTTGTGTTTTTTGTTTGTTTGTTTTTTCATTTATAGTGAAGAAACCTAGAACAGCATTTTAGACAATGTTTAGCAAGGGTTATGAATCTCAGCTGACAGCTGAGTAGCACACAGAAGCATAAAGTAAGTACTTAGACACCACAGAGGATATGTAGGCTAGTGATATTTCTGTTGTGGAAGAAAAAGTATGTGTCCCATAAACTATTCCTTAAGATTTCTCGTATTATACAGATGGCATACAAATAGTACCATTAAATGAGTATAAGGGAACTGGTGGTGTCCACGTAGCATGGATTATTAGCTTCTGAAAAAGGAATGCAAGGAAGGAATATCTCTGGTTGCGTTCAAAATTTATGCTCCACTTAACAGGCAGGAAATAAAGAAATCATTGTAATAACGCAATAGTGTTTTGTCATACTGCTAGTTATGGAGGCACAAGCTTTATTAAAATAGAGTTTTTTTCTAGGGACTGGCTTCTTATGCTCAACAGGTGAAAATGGGTGGGGATTCTGCTTGTTTAGTTTCTATCAGTCTTCATATAGGAGGACATCACAGAATTCTGTTATTTTTTCGGTCAAGTATGGTAGTGGGGAATCAAATGTGAGAAGATATTTCAAGATGACTCAATTTCAGAAGACAAGGGCATAGCTAGGCTGGGGGGTTATTTTTGGGTTTTGATTTTCGGTTTGTTTGGGTTTTGGTGGTTTTGTTTGGTTTTTTTGTTTTTGTTTGTTTGTTTGTTTGTTTGTTTGTTTGTTTGTTTGTTTGTTTGTTTGTTTGTTTGTTTGTTTGTTTGTTTTGAGGGTTTAGTTATTCAAAGTTGCTCTGCACTGGTTAAATTCAGGTGTGTGTGACTTTTAGGCACTGCAAAGGGCACTGCAAAGTCTGAACCAAGCTACAGAAAGATGTGGTCATGGTGTCAAATCCCAAGAATAAATCCTACCATACTCCAGGTTAAAAATGAAATACATTACATAGTCTGTGTCCTCTATTTTCTGCGAGCAGCCCAGGAAGGTTTTAATATTATAAAATATCTTGTATGGCATGGAAAAAAAAAAAAAAAGATGACAGCGATTTAGTCCAGAGAAAGAAGAGAGTAATGCAAAGAATTTTACTGATTATAAAGATTGTCTTCGTTTCGAGAGGTGAATCTCTGTAGGTACCATCTCATAGAAAAGTCGATGGATGAGTAGCAAAACATCAACAACTCTTCCCTCCAGTCATTTGACAAGAATCTGCCTTCTGACACTTCAAAACAACTCGCCTCAATTATTTTCTATCTGTTTTTCTCATTTTCTGACATATTTACATTACTTTCAGGGTTCCTTCCAGAATAAAAGTTAATTTTATATATCTAAGGTCTGTGTCTTATTTATACTATGATTCGTTTGCTGTTTTGGGAAGTGCTGAGAAGCTTTAGAACAGTATAAAAATTGCAAAAACAATGTAAACATCTTTTTCCTAATTATTGTATAAGATTTGCACATATTATTTACTACCTGCTTCTTTTCAGGAGCTTCTTAAACTGGAAGGACAGGAGAAAAGAAAGATGTAATTTACCATTCACTATTACATACCTTAAATCCTACAAGAGGTCATCTCACACTGCACTGCACTGGGAACTTTGATATGGCATACTGCCTCTGAACCTCAGCTAATCCATCACCTGGTGTCAGGCTGCACACAGTTAGCATTGAAAGAGAACTTCATCTGTCAGATTCAGATAAGAATCTATATCTATTTGTTCATTTTATGAAGCTTTAGAAACAGCTATAAGCAACTACTACAAGACAAAGACTGTAAGGACCAATGTTATTTGTCAGTGTACTACAGGGGATAACAATCCAGACTGACTATATCAGTAGCTGTTATTGAACTGTTCCAGCACTTGCACAATGGTATGTCAAAATATGGTCTCACCTGCTACACAAAGTGCAGCCATGCCATTTTTCCCTATCCTGAGAACATCTGAATTCAGCGTTAGAGCCAAAGAGAACCCTATAGAATTAATGATGCGGGATAGCTTGACTGTAACTGTCAAGATCCATGAAAGTTCTGAATATGAGAAATTAAGATCTTTTTTCATTAAAGACAGTTAAATACACAATAGGAAAGCATTATTCATCACACTGATCTTATGAATTGTTAGCTTAAACAGTTCACAAGAACTAAAACTCTGAGCTGTGATACAATGCTTAGAGAGGTCAAAGATCTTCTGCAGTAGTATTAGCTCCCTTCTTTAGCGGCCAATAAACATATTCACTAAATATGATGAGTTCTTTAGTCTCAATATACTCCTTTAGAATTTCCTCAAACTGCTGAAAATGTAGTGTAAATTGGTTTTGTTATGAAATTTTGTCTCTTTAGAGGTAAAACTTTGTAAGAACTCAGCGTCAAATCCACATTATCCGTGATTCATTCCTAAAATTCCAGAGCTACTTTGTTTGCTAAATCCCTGATCATCATCCTTCCTGTGGTAATGAAAAAAAATAGGAAGAAAAATGTTCTGTATCAGAGTGTCTTCATGCCTGCTTCCTTAGATATGCAGGAGATTACATGTTAGTTTCTTCACATTCTATTTCATACGATATTATGGATGAAATGCCAAATCATTGTCAACCCACCTCAATGCAAACAAGAGAAGTAAATTTCATACATTGATCACTGTTATCTTATTTCTTAGAAAACTTCTGATCCTTTAAACATTTAATTTTGGTTTTATATCTGGTCAAAATTTTAAGTTTTAAATATAATGAAATTTTAATATCTAAATATAATGAATTTTAACATGGTATTTAGATGATTTAGGTACTATGAAAATAGAAACAGAAAATACTCTTCTTAATTAGTGTATTCCATATTTCTGATCTGTAAGGAAGGACTGATTAGTGGTATGGAACTTCCTGTAACCTCAAATTTCTCCATGTTCTTCTTCAGTATGGCTGTATTTTTTATGTGAGCTAAAGGAAAGGTGTTTCTAAAAGGGTATTTGGACAGTGGATTACTGATCAGTACAGTCTGGAGTGTGTATTTGGACAGGACTTTTGATCTACAATACTTCTTCCTGATTGTGGCAGCCTCCTAGTTGCATTTATCTAAGACTATCAGAAACCAAAATGAGCTTGCCAGCTGAGTGTGGAGGATCAGGCTCTTAGATTCTGCTGTTTACACTTATAAATCTGGTTTTGGTAAAAAAAAAAAGGGACTTTTATAAGCAAGTTCTTAGGTAAAGACTTTGATTCCTCATTAAGAATGTTCTGAAAAAGATAAAACACAAACCACATTTCTTCTAAAGCTGAAGACTCAAAGGTCTGAAGACTGCATTTAAATCAAAGCAGTATTTTGCATATTTGAGGAATATGCCCAATATAATTTACATATTTTGCTCTTTTTTCTTTTCTTTTTTTTTTTTTTTTTTTACATTCACACATCTTTTTCATGTTTTTCTCTGAGTCTTACCACAGCTGAGTGTGTATGTTGAAATTACAAAATCTTTAACTTCAGCTTCATAGCTTGGGTACTTTTAAAATATACTTTGAAAATGTTCGCTAACACCATTGTGTAGTCATTCTCTCCTTGACATGCTAGGAAACAAGTACCTTTCCTTGATATCACACCTGTATTAACATCTTTGTAAAGATGATACTGGAATTATAGCTGCTAACAGGACAGTGACAAGCATGTAATGTAACATTAAATGTAATTATGAAAGTTACCAAGAGGAAGAAAAAAATAATGTATTTTAAATTTCTAGTAGCTGCCATTCATGAAAACTGTGAAGCATAGAGATGAAGTGGGGAAAAAGAATTGTCACAAAGTACAATAATTTTGCAAGTCTGTGCATATGCAAGAATATTAGCTTAGATAGATATCCTATCTGACACTGCAGAACTGGGATGGCCTTTTTTCCTAAAAGTAGTTGCATAGCTGAGAGGCAGACCATGACATGATAGATTTCATAGACTACCTATTTCTTGGAAAAAATAATGCAGGAAAATATTCAGGTCTACTTTGCACCCCAAAGCAACTCTAACTGAATCCTGCCTGTAAACTCTTTTTGTTTATTAGATATTGCACTGTAACCATTGAATGATTTTTGGTTCCAATCTTGGCAGTAGACTCAAGCTTTTCTCTACCAACTGGTTGTGTTTGGATACCTTTATTATGTGTATAAGCCCTGAAGTCAATGTGTACTGAGTACATTTTTTGTTTTGGTTTGATTTGTTTTTTTTTTTTTTTGTTTAAATTGCTAGCAAGGTCTGATGTACTATTGGGTTAAGACTTAGGAAGCTTATGACTACTCCTGCAGACATCAGTGACATGACCTGCTAATCAGGAATTTACAGGTCAGCTGGAGGAGTTAAGAAGTTATGACCTTTTGATGACAAAATGTGCTTTATCCCTGCCTTGCTGTGCTGCTGCTTTCCAGCTTTGCATTTTCCCAGGCTTTTTACCTTTTCATGTCAGTGTTTTTCTCTTTAGTCTTGGAGCTACTGTTTACATCTGATTCAACATTTCCAGTTCTTTGTTTCTTCTTTTCTGACTTTGCATTATTTAAACTGGTGAGCCCAAACTTCACCAACATTTTCTTAAAGCAAAACTGAACTGAGATGCCATAGCTGTGCTTTGCAAAACTTTTAGGCCCTGACATCTGAACCCTGGGGTCATGTACCCTAAGGAAAATGCGATGTGGGAAAGTAATCAAATACATGAGTTGACTGCAGTTAGCTAGACTTTCCACGGATGTGTTCTAGACAGAGCAAATGGGATGTAACCCTCCCTGCAGATCTTCATTCCCAGCCCTTTGGATGTCCCTCTTGCGCTCACCTTTTAATAATTAGCTGCCCAGACCACAGTTCTGTCTCCAGCATCTCCTGCTTCATCCTTAGCCTGCTCCTTACAGTATTTCCAGATGAGAATTGAAGTTGTTTCATTGATTATTGAATAGCATATTAGTACTACCTTGCTTCATTTCATTACACATATGAATGATGTCTTATGTCCAGGAGAAGAGTTAGGTAGTTTCATCACCATTTTCAATGCTGCATACACAGTCCTCTTTTCTTTGCAGTTCACTGCTTATGCCAAAGACCTTTCAGTGTTAGGATATATAAATATACTTTAAAGTCCTTCTACTGCCTACTCAGCTAACCTTTACATTGCTGCAGGATTTGGTTTATGAACAGCAATAGAGATAACTTCTGGCCTCTCTCCTCCTTCTGGTTTTAAATAATTCACATACATATTTTTTTACCCTTTCTTGAATTACATACTGACAATATGCCTAGTAGTCATTCCAAAGAGTCTCTATACTGATTTAGTAAGATTTGGTGTCTTTCATGTTTATCACAGGACATCATTCATAACACAAAACAGAATGGATTTGGTTTTGTCAACAATTAACTTCAGAAAAAAACCCAGTCACAAGCAGCATTTCAAGCAGAGGCACACAGTACTTTCTGCTGATGATTTTGATGTTAACACCTCAGGGAAGCACAAAGTTCTGGTTTTATAATCATTAATTATGTGCTGAAAGTTTTCAGAGAATCTTATTTTATTTAAACGTTTTATTTGATTAAAGCATCACTTCGTAGCAAATGTTCTAAAAAACCTTAAAGAGCATATTCTCTCCCTCCTGCTGCTCCCCTGCCACCCCCAAAGGAAAAAGAAAAAAGAAAAAAAACCCAAAAATCCAAAAGCAAAAACCAAACCAGAAAGACTCTCAAAAACCTCAGTAAAAAATTCATGGGCTTAAAATAGCTAGTTGTTCTGAAAACAAATGTGTTGATTTGTTTTGTTCTTCTTTTTAACATTAGATGTGTTGTGTGCTGTTTCTAAATAAATTGTGCCATAAGACAAGCATATGTCGTTCTATATCACACATTGCAGGTGCTGCAATACAGGCTTGCATAATGTGCCACCTGAAACTCAGAGAAGCAATTTTCTCTAAAGGGCCAGATTGTCCCTAGCTTATGCTGATAAGCACTTACTGATGCAAACAGTTCCATTAAAGCCCATCCTTTCAAGTAAGTGCTAACTTACATGAGTAAGTTTTGTAGGCCGGCTCTTAGTTTCCAGTGTATTTTGGCATTAACCACCACATACTGACTCATACATTTTTAGATTCTCTATACATTTAAAAATAGGTAGAATATGGAAAGTATTGGTAAGTATTTAGGATTTAACAGCTGTTTCACATAACAGAATTCATTAGATTATATCTTCTAAGTGTTAAAACCAATAGGTCTCTTCTGTAAGTGTAGACTTATAATAATATTAAACCTTAATGATAAATAGGTCAGTATGTATTTGTTTAAGTAGATGCTAGGACAGAAGATGTATCAAGGAGAGTGCAGAGTCCAAGGCAGACGTTAACTTCCTAATAGAGAAGGCAGGTAGGAAACTGATGGTTGTCTTCTGCCCTAGACATGTAATACAGATTTGTATTATAAAATACTATACTTCTCTGTTTATAGAATGTGGAATTCTGCTGTGCCATCTGTGACAAACTGTTTTAATCAGTACTGGAATGATTTCTGTTTATCTCTTCACAATCTGAGTTCCTTGGGACAGAGACCATTGCACGTTTATTTATTTGGTGTAACATGCACTTTCTGCTTATAAAACAAAAAGGACATTCTAATAATACTATTGGAGGTTTTGTAAATCTCACACCAGCTGTGTGGACAATTGTGGAGAAAACTAGTCCAGATTTAGACTGAATTAATAAGTTAGTTCTCAGATACTTGCATTTGAAAACTGTCTGTGAAAGGAACCACAGTTATGAAAGCTGCTGCTATCAACATAAGGGGAATGCACAAAATCAGCATGGAGGCATACTGACTGTAACCTCAAATGAGGCAAGCAGTTGTAGATCCAGTTGCTAAAGCTGTGGGTAATATAAGTGTTGCACAAGACACACTGCAAAATCTTCTAGACTTCTCTCATTGTGCTCTTAGTGGAAGACTACGTGACATAAGATCACTAAGATAAGAACTTAAAACAGATTGTACTATAGTCCAACCTAATGCAGATCGCACACTTTACCTTAAGCAAAATTGTATGGCTTCTTGAATGATAATTGGAGGGCTGGCATACTCAGCTAGATTTTGACAAAGGATATATGAAAGCACATATTTTTTCATTGTCCCATAAGGATTGAGTCACATGGTATAGGGTAATATGTATGGAGGTTTTGATGTTCCAGTAGGATTCCTCTTAAAAGAATCTTCTGTCTCAAGTTTTCTCTCATATGATTGTTTACAGATGTGTACAAAAAATCTTATACACATGTATACATATTTATATATAAAAAACACATTGTGTAATATCTGCACTATGTATATATATGTACACATTTGCACGTATGCATGCATATGTATGTATACATACACACATATATAGAAGTTACAACACTTAAGTGAATCCTTACTATGAGTTGAGTTGAACCACGAGCAAACAGGCTGAAATTACTAATTGCATGCTTATTGCCCACACCATTTTAGTGGTGGGTAAGGTGATAAAAATAGACACATCTTATTATAATTTTTCTTTCTTAGTCTAAATTTTTTTTACAAAATAATTTTGGGCTGTCATCATCAATATCATCCCTGGTACTATGTTTTTTTCCTAGCCGGTGCTAGGAAAAAAACATTATTTCTCTAATTTTTGGCTTCTTCTTTCTGCTTGTTAAGACAATTTGGCTTTGTGGGACTTTTCCATCTAAAGGATAATTTAGGTGATGCAGTAACTTGATACCTACTGGTACCATATATATTGTTCCCCATAGGCCATTGGAATGTCTATGCTATAACTTTTTATTCATCCACTTTGTACTAACATTGACGTTAAGACGGTTCAAGTGAAAAAAAAAGAGCTACTGCTGCTGTTCTAGTGAATACTTTCATAAAGGAAATGTTCTTTTACTTCTTTCTATAATTCTTCACCAAACCCAGCATTTTAAATTTTCTTTTTAAAAAACCCAAAAAACAACAAAAAAAAGACAACATTTTTTAAAAACTAAGATTTGGGATCCATTGATATTAATTTTTAGGAAAAAATGGATTTTTTTTTCCTTTCTATATTGTAAATTCAAGTAGCTTAGGGCAATTCAAAGAAAGCTTCTGTTGTAATTTGAATGTAGCACTGTTGTAGGTGTGTGTTGCAGAGGGTGTGGATCCTGACTCTCTGAGTGTCTGGAGTGTGTGACTCCTTCCATCTGTGACAAACAGTCAAATCCTTTTCCCTGAAAATCACAGCCTTCGAAACAGGTCAGTGCATACCCTTACTTTGTCCTAACATGACATTAGGATATGACAGTCTCATTTGAATTTGCAGCTGCATCTGCATCTCCTAAGTTCAACCATACTTTCTCATTTACAAACAGCCACAATGAGACTTGTGGAACTGGGGGCACTGTGAGGCTTGACCTAGTCAAGCAGTTTGGCAATCTATGATCTGAAGTAGGTTTTTTTGAAAATAAATCCATCAGAAAATTCTTGATCTGTTGTAAACAAATGTAAATCCAAAACATTTGTCATCATATAATTTTAATCTAGATCCAAGATGTATTGTTCCACCAATAGACTCTGCATGCCTGTGTTTGTTAGGACTTGCCAAATCTGGCAGATGGCTGGAGGTGGGTCTGAGCATGTACACTCAGTAAGGACACATAGAAACACACGTATACAATACACACACACACACACACATAGATCGATCAACACAGCCAGAAACCACAGCACTCTTGCAGACAATCACAAATAACATTTACAGTCTCATCTTATTTCCCTCTCTGGCTGGTAAGGATGAGGGTCAGTTAGTGGGAATGTATAGACGTACATGTAAAGTACACGGTGGATCCCTCCAGAAGAGAGGCTCAGCTGTTCAGTATGCTCTGTAGCTGCCCTTGGATCCCAGTCCCCACAGCTGCTGGTTCCTGGAAAACTCTTGAAGACACAGATCAACCCCTGCCACTGGTACAGAGTTCCTTGAACAAACACATGCACACATACGCATGAGTGTGAATCCTGTAGCAACTGGGTTTAGACAAGCAGTCTGTCCAGCAACTGGCTCAGCATCCTCCTGACCCCAGTTTTCTCTCCCTCATGCACACGCATGCAGCCACCCACCAAACACACCCATCAGCAGGTGTTTCAATTGATCCTCATCGCCACAGTCCCTCCAGTGCTGGGCTTGGATGCCTGCTTCCTTTGGGAGCCAACCCTTCTGGGTGCTTCACCCTCAGAGGCACCCAGAGCCCAGTCTTGGGCGGCTCCCACCACTCCCAGGCTGGTTGGGATGCACATTCACTGGTGATCACATACCAGTGCTGGCTCCGCTGGCTGCCAAGAACACATGGACCCTGATCCACAGTCCCCTCCTGCAGCCAAATGGGACAGGGCCCCTTGCCTGGGAAGCAGAAATGGAGATCAGAGAGAAGACGCAGCAGACCGGGCTGATCAGGAGCAGGGCACGGTCCCATGAGCCCACTGACCAGGCCCTGCTCACACCTCTCCAGATCCTTGTATCCCCTTTCCCCTCTGTTTTCCCATGCTTGCTTCTCCTCAGACACCCTGATCCCCACCTGCCCTGCCTCTTGTTCTTCCCCTACACATCCCACAATAAGCCTTGTGTCACTCCCTGCACCCATGAAGTGTCCTGCAACCTGGGCAGCAGCTCCTCAGCTTGTGATGAGACCCAGAGAACACCCGTGGACTCATTGTGTTGGGGTGTCCCCCAGGACAAAGGCTCCCTGGGACACCCTGCAGAGGGCCCAGGGTGGGGTTGGGGCTTCTGGCTGTGTATCAACACCCCCATGATGCCTCTGGGGTTCTTCATGGTCATTTTATTTGGGTTCCCTGTCATGTCTTTTTTGCTTTCCTTTGTGTGGAAACTGGCTGTTTTATCACATAACCTAACAGCTTTACCGTGATAGACCAGAAATATTCAATATATGTAGTGTCCCTGTGCAATAATATTTAAACTAAATGCAAAGTGCTTTGGGGTTCCCAGCTCAAAATGACATTGGAAGATAGTATATTGGGAGGTTTACAATAACTCTGCATTGCATATGGCTTCACTTGGAATGGCAGAGTATGCTTGTCATCTATGTTGTAAAGATGTTTTGGAATTATGAATAAATATGCTGCACCAAAATTAAGCCTAGCTTTAATTTGACTGTCTAGAAGTAATGGGCTAACTATTTTAGTCTTTAAAAAAATCTACAAGTAGGATATGTCCAAATAATATTGAAAAGCAGGTTGTAGTTTGAGGTTCATTGAAGTCAACAGACAGAAGGACCTCATCTGAGACTAATCACCACAGCTTGGTTAAGTTTCTGCTCTAGTATTACGACTTGCTGCTTTAAAGCTTCTCTGTTACTACAATATTCTTCTCAACAATAGCAAATGACACTAAAATGAAACTTCATTAATTCAAATGAGCTTTACTTCCAAATACTTCTTGGTGGGTGGATGAAACTTAGTGACTCCTTTACAAAAGTCAGAAGCTCACATCAGGTCCTCAGAGATGCCTGGACCTCAGCTGTTGGTGTGAGTTATTCCACCCTGCCAACAGCTCAAGATTCTTCCTGGCTCCCCTGAGTGATAGCTCCCAGCCTCATACTGGCAGGAGTGAGAGAAGGGTGTCATGTAATTCTTCTAAGCTCATTTATGCTAATGCATGGATTACGGTTGCTTCCCCTACCCCAACACGTATTTGCAAATGCACATTCCCCACAGTCTTCTCACTTTCCTCCAACACTTATTGAAGGAACAGCCTTGTGGTGCTGTGGAGATTTGGGTGAGACATCAAAATTCAGATGCTGAGAAACCTGCTTCAGACTCGTATATGTTGGTGTATTTCTGTGATTGAAGTAAACAGAATTAAATCCTATGAACATAAACATTTTTTCTCTCAGAAAAGGTCAGCACTTTGCCATGATTTATGCTTGTTGGAATTTAAGATGCAATTAATGTTACCTACTTAAACATTCTCAGGTAACATATATTCTCCTTATGGGTTGGTTAAAAGCTACATAAGCCAAATAGGCACTAGTTGGAAGGAAACACTTTTGCTGAGCTAACTTCTCAATAGATCAGATCATTGCTTAGCTGTGGCACACCCCAGGCAGATCTAGAGGAAGGTAGTTTAGTTCCAGAAATATCTCTCAGCAGTTAACTTTTGGAGATGTAATTATACTTCACAGTAAAGAGTTTAATGTAATACATTTTTTTTCCTTTGTAATTGCATGATGTACAACACAGATTTGCAAAGATGAATGTTAAAATTAATCCTTGTAAACAATCAATATGGACTGAGATAGGCATCAAATGGACAGGAACTATAATATATTATTTCAGGAGTATTCTTCCATCTTTTTTATCTACAATAATTTAGAAGAAGTTTATGGTGCGTGCTCTGTTTAGGTGGAAGCTAAAACATTTATCATGACAAGAAGACAAATTTGGAAAAAACAACACTAACCAACAAATGATTACACCTTCAGCTGGTTCTCCTATAGCCCATTATGTTTAAATGCTGAAAAAATTATAGATTTAACACAAACATAAGTTTTGCATAGAGCCATTTTAGCTGCTTATATTAACTGTGCTTTTAGTCCAGTCATGTCTTGATTTCTTCAACACAGTGCGCAAAGGAAACAGTAAGTTCATTCCTGTTAATGAAACTATTATTAGGTGTTAGAGTCATATGTTTCTGGGAAATGTGTTTGTAATGTTTGCATGTAGACTCATTTATGTATATATACACTTATGTGTATAAACACAGGGGTCACTTCTGTGGCTAAAAGTGGTTGTGGCTGGTATAAATCTCTTTTTGATTCCTGGCACAGAAGAAAGGCCTGACACGAAAATAACATACCTGAGCTACAAGTTTTCAGATGTACTGTAGTATAGCACCAAAGTTCTCAACAGTATACCTACACTTACGCCAATGCATAAAATGCTGGGGAAAAATGATGTGAATTCCCAGTAAAAGCTCTGAATAAACACTTGGGTATAGTTAAGAATTTGTACTGAAAACTTGTGTTAGTAACTTTTTGTATAAAGCATGTATAAGCCATCCTCTTATCATATCAAAGACTGTTCATTAAGATGCACTCTTGATTGAAGTTTTTTTGCATTTTATAATTGAAGCTTTCATGCCTTCAAGAAAATACAGGGCAGTATCCATTGGTTTTACTCCATTGTGACAGTGGAAATCACCTAATAAGGAGGAGTTTAGTATTTGTGTCCTACATATGCCTTCTCTCATTTGTATCAATTGTGTGTAAATATATTTTCAGCTGATACTCTCTAAGTGTATGTACATCAAACTTTTTTTGTATTTTATTTTGATTAAGATGCTTCAGTTTATTAAATTTTTTTAGGCTCAATATAGTTTCTGTGACAATTAAGCATTTATGAAAAGGGAGTTGTTAGAACTGTAGATGTTCACTGTATCTTGTCACTTCTTGTCCATAAATTGCATCTTCAGGTTCCTTACTAACGTGACCCTGAGTTAAAACTTGTCTAACCTACTTTCATTGCTATGCCAGACATTTTAGTATTTGATGTAGAAAATGCCTTCATGACTGCCAAGGAACAATACATGGGGTTTACTGCAACATTTTTTTTTTTGTGTGTGTAAGAAAAGTGAATCTTCTGGAAAACTGGACTAACCTTTAGGAAAATGAGAAGAAAATAGACCAATGCATCAAGATATTTTATTTTCATACGATGTCTTGCAGGTATATCTTTCCCTTGTAACCTACTTTGCATACACAAAAATCATATTTTTTCCATTTTTATTTCTTGGCAGTCTTTTAAATCTTCAAACATCTTGATGAGATGAAGAAATAGGGAAATTGTTCTCATACCATAGTCTATGAATATGAGTAGTACAAATAGCCCCGAGAGAGCAGAGACAAGAATTCTACAACACAGGCAGCTCCTTAGAAGAGTACAGGGATGTTTTGAAATTATGTGTGTCAGGGCCTTGTTTACACCAAGTCCTACAATACCCTCCGCAGCCCAGCAGTATAACTATGTAAACTTAAGGTCAGCTCTGACACAGTGCAGCTGGGCCAGTTCTGGACAAAACTTTTGTCAAAACAGCAAATCTGTGAGACAGAGCTGTATGAGAAGCCTTGGCTGGGTCTTGTGAGCTGCTTTTTGGCTCAGACCCTTGCCTGGAGCCCTGACCTGAGCTGTACTGCAGCTAGGGGATGGCTGCTGACCAGCCGCATGCCAGGCACCACAGCCAGACCTCAAACCTGGTGGGTGGCAGCGGGTGGGCCTGGCTCAGCCTTGCTCGCTGGGTCGTGGGGCAGCCTCTGTCAGGCCTGTCCCCCTGCTTCCGTAAGCTGAGGCCGGTGTACTGAGGCTGTGCTCCCATTTTACAATGCTGTGTTGAAAGAAGCAAGCTGGCTGAAGAAAACTTAGAAAAACTGCTTAGAAGGAAGAATTTCTAATGGGTATACAGTGAAAAACATACGGATTTTGCAGGAGTTTTTACAAACAAATGGCAATGATGGAAAGTATGGTTATTTCTCTCTGGGTGCTGGGTGATGCTGTTTTCTAATATGAGACCACAACCAAACATCCACATTTGAAACAATTACTGTCCCAGTTCTCCCTCTGGGTCTGGTCACTGTTCTGCAGGCAGAAGTCACCTTGTCCTCCAATCTCTGCCCCTTGTGCTGCTTATACATCATGTATTAATCCATGCCTGTCAAAGCAAACTGGCTTAACCTAAAAATTTGAAATAGTAGGTCTTTGCTAATGAAGCCCATTTTGGCAGAAACAGTGCAAGGAGAACTCACACAAACAACTGAACCGGCTCATCAGAGGCCATTAAAGTGTTTGGACCCCAAAGCAAAATGGCTTTAACAGTAAGTATTTTACCCAAGTGGCCAATGCAAATTTGATAGAGAGCTTCAGTGAAGAAACAAAGTACAGGAAATGAATAGAAATACATAGGGAAAGAGAAGAGAGAAGTATTCTTTCTGCTGCAAATTATGAGCTAGAAATACTTTGGGTGTATTCAGGAACAACATTCAATAGGTGTAATTGTTTTAGGGTTCTGTAGTTGTCTTCTCTTGAAAACATAAGAAAACTCAATGGATCATGACTACTCATGGGTACAGGAAAGATGCTGAAATTTAAAAGGGAAGATTTTTAATCTATGAGAAAATACTCTTTAGAAATGCTGAAGGGCAAAGCAGAAAACCTTAGACACAGCAGATATAACCTGCAGGCTATTCCTGGACAACCTTCTCAAGAAATGAGTGGTTTGCATACTAGCAAGAAGACAATTTTGAAATAAAATTGTGATATTATTAGGGCAGTACAGTAAAGGTGTTGTTAGGCAGAAGAAACACCCTTTGAAAAGTGTTATGCTGTCTTCCAAGAAATAAGAAGGCAGATTATACAAACTAACATTGAATTCTGAAATATAATAGCAAAATATGGTAAAAAGAATAATTTAAATTTCAAGACTAATCATTGAAATAGAATTAGTTTCAGAAATATAATATGCTGATGAATTTTAAAATGTTCTCTGTTGTTCTAAAATATATTTCTCATTTTCTTCTTCCTTCTGCTTCAACATCTTTTTTACCCTAAAAAAAGTACATGGAAAATACCCACACATCAGAGGATACTTATTTGATGTTAATAAGGATTTTTTATTCTGAACCTGAAATTTTCACAAGGAAACTTTTACAGTAGTTTGAAATTACTACACAAAATGGTTGCTGTCATCTTTTAAGTCAAAACAGCAGGTTAGCTTCACTACCTCTGTGAAATACTGATCAAGTTTTGTACTTTGACATCTATGAAGACTTAACTATGATAGGTAAATCGATGTCAGAAAAGAAACAAAAGAGCTAGCTAAATTAGTGTATGCTCATGCAAGATAACTATCTCAAGAAATAGTTTTATTTCTGTATGTGAGATGTGTCTGCAAAGGAAATTAAATCATCCTGATGCAATCAGCAAGTTTATGCTTTGTTTCTTCTGTCTTTAGTAGAAATCAATTAACCACAAAAGCTGAATACAATTTCACAGAGAGAAACATGGTGGAATAATGCTCAAGGGAAAGGCTTTTAGGTAGAGAACTGTTCTTGGCATGTGAGACTTGGCAATAGATATATTTAGGATCTTCATGCTCTTTAAAACTCCTTATATCAAAAAACATTTATGAGCATTTTTATTTTTCTCTTTATCAAACACAATATCCCTGAAGAATATGCTTTCTGTGAGACAAAGGGAACTGTAATCTCTATGTTAACAGGAGAATTTTTTATTATGATTTACAAAACTAAAAGGGGTTGATTTCTTCTAGAATTCAGATTGACAAATCTGATGGCCACCTCTGAAAGCACTGCCTCTTTCTAGTCAGCATAAAGTAATATAACTCTAAGCACAGAGTAATACACTCTGAGGAAGAAATTTATCTTTGTCAGATATCTACATCAGGATTAAATGAATTGCAGTCCCAAAGTGCTTGTTTCTCTTTATTGGTAATAAATGGACTCTAGACTGCTACCTAGAAACCTCAGTGCAAAACAGAGCACATGAAAAGCCCATTTCTCTCTATTGATTTTAAAGAGAGCCTAGATGACTGTTTTCTTTAAAAAATGCAAACTTAAGTTATTGAAAATAAGCAATTGTAAATGACACTCAGTCAATATTTGTTCCAGTAGACTGGAGTTTAAAAACCTCTTGGAAAAAAACCCTAACAATAATCCCCAGAATATTCATAGTTAGTCATGCAAGTTGATGCAAAATGGAAACTTCCTTCTGATTTCCTTCTTGTGGTTTCTTGAAGCATGAAATTACATGTTTTATTTAATTGTTGTGTTAACAAATACTCCATTCAAGCCACGGAGAATTCTTCAAGATGGCTTGTTTAGTAAAACTTCAGGTGTGTTATTATTCTTTTTTGCTAAAAACTCTTCTGGGAAAGAAGATAAGAAAGGAAAGTCACTTATTTGATGTTTTAACTAAATGTGATTAACAAAGGAAGAATCAAACAGGAACAAAGAGTGTCAAAGTATGAGAGAAGGCACAAAGACTCACAGAGGAGGTTCCATAATAGAAGCTTCCGTAAAGAAACATGTTCTTCAGCTTTCTAAATTGTGTGTTTGCACAAAACAGACAATAGCGGCACCTCGTCTTATTAGTGCCTTTGGGTGCTAAAATGGTATAAGTACAACAATGAAGTGCACACCACATCTTTTATCTTTATTTTCTTCACTGATTTTATGTGTCTTTTTTCCATCCTCATTTTCAATTTGAAGAAAAAATCTGCTAGTAAATGACATCTTCTGATCATAGGCAACATAGAAGCCTACAGGGACTTGTTCACTCAAGCTTGTTGGTGACCAGCATGCTGCAGCTCATATATTTTTTCCAATTCAAAAGTGCCTGAACACCTAGATCTCAGATGACTTGCAACATGATGTATAGGAGTAGATAGTTTCATACAGCTCATATGCTTTGTTTCATCATATTTAATATGGGGAAGAAAAAAATTCCATCTGTGTGTTTTTGAAGGATGTGTCCACAATTTATTCTACAACTATTCCTTTCATTATGTTAGTAATGGGTTTCGTACATATGCTTTTTGGCAAATTGTATATGCAGTTTACTTCTGGTTTGGATTTTTTCTGCATTGCAAATTCAAATAATTGCAAGCACAGCTCAGCAGATGAATGGCCAGGTCTGGTTTCCTCAAAATTTCCATGAAAACTAAACTCATTTACTAAAAGAAATTGAAACAGCTCGGCTACATTTTTGATGTGGCACCTGGTCTTGTTTAACTAAATTTAATTTAATAGAAATGATACAATCATTTTCCCACCTCCTGTTCACTCTTTTGCCTCTCCATAAAGCCACAACTCACAGGAAATATGTACTATCTACACATCAAACCTCTCTCTTTTTTTTTTTTTTCTTTTTTTTTTTTTTTCTTTCATTGTACCTTGTAAGTCATTACAAATACACGGCATTTACCATAATATTTTTTTATCATATGAGGTAAGTCATGTGGACAATGAACTTAAAAAATACAACCACCAATTTTAATACAGGAAATGAAGTAAAGGAAAAAAACCAAATTGTTAAATATGAGGCTTGAGTCCAAAACCAACGCGATATCTGTCAGCCTCTCTGTATGCAGGGAGTTGTTAGGGAATGGGCAGAGCTTTGGCTACCACTCTCCGCTTTTAAGTTGCCTTTTAACATCTGTGTTAACACTCAGCAGCACTTTATTTGTGGCATGAAATATAGCAATCCATTTCTACTTCCTGAGAATGAAGAGGACAGCAAGAAATAAAGGAGACTAAAAGATGTGCCTGAATTACTGTGTCTTCTGGGAAAGCTCCTATGCTGATGCTCTTTATGAGTAAATTCTTGCTCAAGGTTTTACATAACCTAGAAATTTAACCAGGAAGCCTTACTGAAGACTTTGAAATCAAAAAGCATGTAGGTTAACTGGTATTTCTGAACTCTTTTATAAGAATGTCCTTACTGTTTGTTAAAAATCCAGAAAATCTATCATACTCTCACAACTGGAAAAAAATGCATATGAGAGGGTATATTCAATCTACAAATTTGGTGAAGGGTTTTTTGCTTGTTTTGGAAACAGTAAAAGTTTCAACTTCATTTGGAAGATACCTCTTCTGAAATCAGAAAACAGACACAGGTCAAATAAAAAGGGTAATATTTTAAGATGCAGTTACTGGAGAATTTTTGCTAATCGCAGTTCATCTTCATCTCTTGTCAGTAAACAAAATACAGCCACATAAAGATAATGGCAGACATATTTTAAGTCAATATCTGAAATTATTTGTCCACTTGTTGTTTCATCCCTTTAAACTACTATATTTCTCTCCTTAACAGCTGAGTTCTGACTTCCATGCGTACAATGAATTCTTACCTGTTTGTTTCCATTTTGTGTTTCTTTGTTTGTGTCGAAGACAGCTCTTAAGATATGGAAGAATAAATCTAAACAGTCACAAATAAAATAAAAAGTTTTTTTAATTAAACTTTTATATTATATATATGCATATATAATATACATATTTTATATAAATAATTTTATACATTAATACATTTATATTTATATAAAATTATATGTGGGTAAATAATAAAGAATTTATATATATATATATAAAAATTCTTTATAAAGAATGAAAGCCAATCTACTGCAAACACCAAAAGAAAAGCCTTTTATCTTGGTCAGACACATTGGGTGGGTTCAGAACTAAATTAATTCAAAGTTTCACGGGATAGTCTGACCTCACAAGATTTATTCTACAAGTCTAGACATGAAACTTTGGATTAGAGAAAAACATTTTCATAATGGTCATGCATGATACAAGGCTAAGATATTGGTCAATTAAAGCTAATGTTGGTTTTTGAGTATTCTCTGATTTTATTTTTCAATCCAGTTAAACTTTGTGTGTAAATTTAAGTGATCAGGATTTTCCAAAGAAGAGGGGAGGTAGCAGGAAATTTTTCCCTACATAAGTGCAACATGCTTGACAAAAGAAAACCTGTGCTAATGTGCATTGAGGCAGAGCAGCTGTGAACATCGTTGTGCATTCCAGAATACCATGAATGTCTGTGAAAGCCTAGATGAAAATCCCCACTTCAAACTGATGATCTGCCCAAAACCTTCTGCAGCTCCGAATTTGTCCATTTGTCCATGGTCTTTTTGCACCAGGAGTATGAAAAGGCAGGAATATGTATGTGTTTTGGTAGAGGGCAGAACTCCAGTAGCCAGCAGTACTTTGCGAGGAAGAGGTTTCTTAGCCACTGTTTTAAGCATGCTTAGTGTCATCCAATGACTTCTATGTAAACAGTCTTTGAAGTTTCACCGACAGTAAATCTTTAAGGATATTAGTTTATATGGCCCAATGGCATAATCCTTGCTTTAGAAGTAACACTGGACTGCAGAAAGGACCACACTCTTTTTCTCTATATACAGACCATGAAACTTTTGAAAAGAAATTATTGTGCTCTGACGTAAAAGTTTGTTGACATATGCTAAAATTGTTCAGAAGTTTAAAAATATGTATTCTGAGACAAAATAAACACTATAGCACAAGAAAACTGTCACTAATACGTATGGTAAAATTGCTAATGTGTTACATGATACATATTCTTTGCTTCGTGCCAGTTTCAGGCTGAGCTATTTGGGAAAATTAAACAGAAAAGTTAGTCGCTTTTAAGTCCAAGTTAGAGCATTTTGATACTCTTGTCCAAGGCAAAGATATGCTGACTCCTTTTTTTAAATTATTTTTATTTTTTTAAAAATGTAATTCCCTTGGGGGCTAAGGTTGGAGGGGGTTGGGGGTTGGGGGGAAGGGCAGGTAAGGGTAAATGAAACTGTTAAATACCAGAGGAAATGGAAGCAGAAAGATGACCTTTTGCAAGTGGACACAGGCAGTATTTGTGTCATTCATAAATGTGATGAAAGTCTAAATTTTCATACAGAAACTTTTGATAACAATGTTAAAAAAATAGTTTTCATTCAGAAACTATTGATGTAGAAAATTCCTAGTTAAACGTTCCTTGTTCTTTCTTTTGAAAGATAATTTTCTGATTTGAACTGTTGGTTAGGTTAATGTACAAGATCATTTTTACAGACAATGGACCATTTATGAACAAAATGATACATGGAACATTTTGGACAGGAAAGAAAAAAATACCATCTTGATATGTCTTTGGGAATTTTCAGTGTTTAGGTCTTTCACATTTTCTGGGGTCACTATTGTGTAGTACACAGATTAATTTGCTCAGCAAGCACTTGCACAGAAAATACTTGTGCTTTAATGAGTTTCAACTTTATGCCAGGCCAACTTTAATTGATCCTGCTCTTTAGGAGAAATTATTTTCTTAATGATCCTTTCAAGAGCTTAATAGACATGAGAAAATTTACCTTCTAGTCTTTCAAGTATGAGTTCTTGATGGAGACTTAATGAGTGACTTTCTACTGCTTCTTTTATCACAAGCTTAGCACATCTCTAAAGTTAACAAGACATCTGACAAAACCTGCTGCTTTGTTTAGCATCATTCAATTGATATTTTTTTTGGTAATATTGATCTTAAAGCTCACAGAGAAAATCAGTATGTCTTATGGCACTAGTGGTAAGTGTTACTGTCTCAGCTTTTGGCTTGTGGAAATACATTGATATTAAAGTCTGTAACTAATACAGCTTCTTTTCCAGCTTCAGGTAAATGGGGCCTATGGGAAACTAAGAAAGTTTTTAGAAACCAAAAGGAGTTTGAATTATAGTAAAAGAGAAGCCAACAAAATATTCATATCCATAAAATCTGCATTTTAATTAAAGGCTGAAGAGAAACCAAATATGTGGGAAGGTGCCTTTTTTGTGTCTTTTTTCCTTGTGTGGGTTTTTTTTTTTCTTTTCTTATCTGTATTGTAGTGAAAAGAGCTAATCACCAAAGGAAAGGCCATGCTTGACCTTTGTATAGTGCATTCAGATACTGCCAGTCACTATTCACAGCAGGCATTGTTTCTCAAAGGTGAACTGCCTTTGTTCATCTGTTTCTGCTACAGAAGGAACAGTAGTTACTCCTGTGCTTGAGAAAATGTTGTTCATTCTGTTTAGTCTCTGGAAAATTTGCCATGGAAAACAGCATTGTAACAACCCATTTTGCTCCCTGCACTTTCATTATCAGACTGTACATGCAGAGAAAAGTCTCCACCACACACAAATTTAGGACTTGGGTTACCAGTAGGTACATGCTTACTAAGTAGGCATATGGTCAGTAGAATCAGGTGAGAAGGATTAAACACCTTATTTCCTGCCATATAAGAAATGTCAGGCTATAATCTGAATCTAAATCTGGACTTGAATCTAGGTGTACCTCGTTGATAGACAGTAATCTACCTGCTAAGAAATTAAATGTGAAGAAAGTTCTGTATACTTTACTATGTAAAAACAAATAGACAAGCACACAAAACCAGCCAATGAATGAAAAACAAAGGAATTTAATGTAAGAAATAAAACACAACTCATGCATACATACATCTATATGTAATCATATACAAGCAATATTCCTTTCATGATTATTGCAGATGTTTTGATTTGCCTTCAGGCACATTATCCAAAACTTAAGAAAAAAATGTGGTCATCTTAATTTTAATTATGAATTCAGGCTGGATTTCTTCAAAAATAGTCTGAAAGGAAGTAGGAACAAGCCTTTGTGTGAACCGGACATACAGATAGCTCACCATATCAGCGTGGAAAGAAAAGAAAGTTAAATGTACGGATTAAATAACAAATGCATAACTAGGTATTGGCAAACTGGAAGAAAAGTAAAAATCCAAGACACAAGATATTGAGGCTGTTAAACAGTAGAATATATTGCATATATTCTGTTAATTGGGCATTCAATTTTACTTCCAGAAGGAAGACAGGGCTTTCCAAGCAGCATGCACCAGAGAAATAAATGGAACAAATGTGGTAACTGAAATTAAAGATGCATCACAGAAACTCATGAAACAAAACACAAGGTTACACTATATTTGTAAAACAAATTGGAACTCAAAATAACAGAAAAAACCAAAACAAATAAAGCAGCAAAACCCAAAGCCAATGAACAAAATAGAATTATGGTACTATGGAAAATGAGGGCTGGGTCCTTACCTGTAAAAAAATCAAGTATATGCAGTAAACAATTAAATGAGTTAGTGAATTATTAGTAAATTAATTAGTGAATAGTTAGTGGATTAGTAGTGAAATAATAAATGTCTTATCTTGAAAAAGGAGAACATTAAGGCAATGTGTGTGTATATATATCTATACATACACACATATGCAATACAAGCGTTCTTGACTGTGAGAGTGCTGAGGCACTGGAAGGGGTTGCCCACAGAAGCTGTGGATGCCCCATCCCTGGAAGTGTTCAAGGCCAGGTTGGACGGGACTTTGTACAGCCTGGGCTAGTGGAAGGTGTCCCTGCCCATGGCAGGGAGGTTGGAACTAGATGATTTTTAAGGTCCTTTCCAATCCAAACTATTCTATGATTCCTATTATAGAATATATGTATATGTGTATATAGGTATATGCATGTATATGTACATACATAGGTGTATGTGCAGTTTATGTACATATCTACGAACATATTTTTATCTGTAAAGTATATGTATGCATATGAGAACGTATGTATATCTAATTTTTATTTAGGTTCCAGGTACCAGTAGGTACACATATTACAGTGGTACGTGTATGTATAAATACTTCCTCCCTTTCTTTCGCTTAATGAGAAACTGTTCAGTGAGTTTGACATCTTTTTTCAGGCTGGTCAAAATGCAAGCATTCCCCTCCTCATTGCATAGCTAAGCTAAACCCAGTCTATTTGGTGTAATTTCCAGGGTTATGATTGTAAGAAATTATGTTTCTTTCACAATTAAAAGAATGAAGGATCTACCTTTACAGTTGTCTTTCCTGGTTTACATTTTTCAGCATGACCACAATATATATTTCGCTATTAACAGTTGTAAAATCATTCTTCATGTCAAATATGTGATTATATAATATAACTAATTTATCAAAGAGATAAAAAGTGAATTATTTTCGATTTATAGAATTTTAATGAATGCATGATATCTTAAATTCTAAACTTTATTAACAATGTTAAAATTGAATATGAGTATTGGACATGTTACTGATGACACCTATTTATAAAATTACAGATTTTTGATATTACCCTTCAGGTTTTAGGTATGCATTAAGTAATGAAGTCTCATAAATGCAAAATGTGTGTCTTGTGCCTTCTGTACAGATGCTACCTCACTTTAGTGCCACACTAAATCACAGAATTCATGCCACTGAAGTAAGTGTACTGAAGTTCACCCTTTTCTATGAAAACTTGAAATTTCCTACACACTAGCAAAAGGATTCCAGGCAAATTAGATGGCTATTTCCTTTGGTCTTTTGTAGCACCAGAGCATTTTACTATGGCAGATATATATTTTTTTAAAATACTATATACTAGCTTCAATTCAGAATTTGCATGTTTGTAGGTCCATTAAAATAAAATAGTGTTTAATACTTTGGTGTTCCAATTCAGAAGGATATTTTAATTTAAAATGCTTTGCTGAGTTGATTACATTTCCTGCAAAATATTGGGCTGTGAGGGTAGGGGGTGGAAATACCACCATTTAACATAAAATCAAAAAAGTAGTTTAATAACCTATTAGATGTGTATATCAGTATGAAAAGAAAAACAATTTTAAGAGTAAAGATTACTGTCTCATGTAAGCATCTAGAATAGAATATGGATCTAATATGCCAAGAAAAGAAGGTTCAGCTCATTTATCTTTCTAAACAATTAAATAACTAAGGTAAGGGGCATCCAATTCAAGATAGTACTGAATAATATTGTGTTATTCCTTCCTTTCCCCTGCTTTTTCTATTGTGCTATTTATCTTTCCTGGTGCTGCTGCTTCTTTCCTGTCACTTTATAAAATTTTCTTAATAAGCAAACAAATAACTGCCAGACTAGAGTTCTACATCTAAACAATTCAACATCAGATCCAATTTTACTCAGACATATTACTTCTAGAGCTGTCATAAAACAGCTAGACCTGTGCACAAGGTATTAATAATAAAATCACCTAAGGAGACGTATGGAGGATGTGTTATTAATTTGTAAACATCTTGTATTTAAGTGTGACCCATTTCACAAGGCAAAGTGATATTGGTATCAAAGATAACAAATGCAACTTAAGTTGTAAGTCTTAAAGTAATCTCTTTTCCTTCACCCATTACACTAAAACCATATTGTCTAGGTCTACTGATCTAGTATGTTATATATAGATTCTATACATATTTCTTATAATCATCAGCCCACTTGGAGGGTACATTTATTTTCACTTTCCCACAGTACAGCAAAATAGATGTCATATTTTAAGAACAGAGAAAGGCTGTCTGAACATTAACCTTTAAAATCTAGGTCCTTCTGAGGTAAATGAGAGCTTTGCAATTGTATTCAACAGTATCGTTGCTGCACATAAGAGAATTAATTTGTTGTGAAGCTGATTCTGATGAATCAACACAGCAACTGTTGATTTCTGTATTTGGAACATAAATGGTAATTCTTGGCCTTAGGAATCCTTTTTTTAAAAGGGAATATGTGAAGCATGTGTACAATTTTGCAACAGTATTTTGGCATATGAAAATCAGTGGCCCAGTTCATCTAGCCATGAAATATGAGGTCAATGGGAGCTGGGAGTACTCAATACTAGGAAGATCATTTTGGAGAGTTGTTCACTCCAGGTCTATGGGAAAGGCTAAGCAAACTTTTGAAGAGGTTATTATAAGGTTAAGAAGATGAGTCAAGAATTTTTAGAGGTAGAACATTATCTATGGTGACACCCTCACTGCTGACCTCCCTTTATGGCTTTTTCTAGGACTCTGAAGTCCCTGACTTATGAAAACCTTGTAACAATTTTTGCTTGTTTTCTTAAGTGCTTTCTTTGTTCTTTTTCTCCTCCTACTCCTTCTCCTCCTACTCCTTCTCCTTCTTATGCTGCTGCTTCTGATTCTTTTGCTTTTTCTGTTTTTTCTTCTTCATTTTGATAGCTCTTTATTTGTCTGTATGCTGGTTTTGTTTTTAAGGAAGTTTCATACCTTGAATTTCTGTTACTTCACTGCTGTCAATGTGTTTTATTTTCAGTTCCTACTACAAGGGTAAGAGGGCCTCAAGGAGACATCAAAAGTTCTGACAGAGAGGGATTGCTGATAGTAGTTGATGCTTGCAACTTCACAGAGGAGATTAAACAGACACATCTTTTGCAGCCTGAAAAGTCTTTTCCACATTTACTTTACAAGCTGACTTTTATTATAAACTTTAAATCACAGCCATATGACCAAGATTCATGGACCTTCTTAATTACCTGTCATCCCATACACCAATCAAAGAATAAATTAGATGCACAATCTTAAAATATCTAGACCATGAGGAAGTCTGTGTTTAAATTTCATTCATGTCTTTGAGAGTAATGTCATTTTAAAACAGCACTCTTCTAATCTACTTCAGGTTGAATCTTACTACTGTGAGCAAATGACCACCAAACCAATCTTAATTATTTCTGTGGGTCATAAGCTATCACTGAGGCAATAATGTAAGTCTATTGAGCCCATATTATTAACATTAAATTACATTAATAGCTTCATATTATTAAGTAAGAATAATAATTATATTAAATTTTAATTTTGATATTTAAAGAAAGAAGTTGCCTTATTACAAATTAAAAAAAAAAAAAACACAACAGCCTTTTTTTGTTATAGTGCTGCTCTAAACCTACAGCATTTACACAGACACGATATGCAAATAACCAAAGTACAGAATGTGAACAGTTCATGATTTAGGATCCAAGTCCCATATAATTAGTATAACACTTCAAATCCCTCTAACTTCAAGTTCTGCACATGCATACATTAGCATGAGTTAATGTGAAATTATTGTTTAGGCAAGATTACATGTAGGTTAGGGAAAATTTAGATACCTACGATTATGTAAAGAGACAGTAGCACACTGAGTTACAAGCAGAAAGAAATGATACACAAACAAAAGGGAAATACCTAAATAATCTGATCATCACCTGTTAGACTAAGGAGCATTTTAATATAGATTGGTAGAAAGGTATTTGAGTCAGTGCTCCTTGAAAAGTCCTGGTCACAATTTCCTTGTAAATGATTTTTTGTTGTTGTTGTTGTTTGGGGTTTTTTGTTTTGTGGTTTTAACACAAGCTTTGAGACATTTTCTTGTTGTTTTTCTTCTGGCTGTACATGAAGCAAGTTCAGCTGCATAGTGAGCTATACACAGGACATGTGCAATGAAAAGTTATCCAGAAAGAATAACAGTTCTTTGAATACTTAAACTGATAACTGTCTGACAACTCTATTTTCATTTTTATTTTAGGAAGAAGGTAGAAATACTTAAACCTTGATACTTCAAAGCAACTGCAGAATTTCTGGACTGTGTGAATGTTTTGGCAGAAGCTGTGGTCTTGTAACAAAAAACACAAAAAAAAACCCAACAAAAAACCCACAAAAAATATCAAACCAGAAAAGGAAGTGTTTTGTAGATTTATTTTGCTTTGATTATAATTTTAAACTTCCCTGGTTTTATGTTGATTGTGGTGGTTTTTTTTAAAATTTGCAGGCTGATAGGACAATCTTAGATGAGACTGACAATTTATCAGACAGTAATTGGCAAATGTATAGTAAGATCCTGAAATAAATTGCAGTCAATGAAATAATGCTAATTTATCTCAAGGCAAAATATGTTCTGCAGCGTTAAACTATAATAACTAAAAATTAATCTGGAGCAGAAGTATTAAATGCATCTAAGATCTAGGAAGTGTTATTTACAATAAGATAAAACATAGGCATTTTTTACACAAACTATTCACTGAGGCACCACATTTTGAGAGCTGTGGGAGATAAAAGGATTGGTAACAGAGACCTGAAAAGTACAAGCAGAAAATGAAAGGCAAGGCCTTCAAAATGCAAGCAGAAATAGCAAATGTATAAACACAAGTCACAGGTGGTTGATGTCATGGTTTAACCCCGGCCAGCAACCAAGCACCATGCAGTCAGTTGCTCACTCCCCTCAACCCAGAGGGATGGGGAGGAGTATTGGAAAGGAATATAAAAGTCAAGGGTTGAGATAAGAACAATTTAATAATTTAAATAGAATAAAGAGGTAAGAACAACAATAATAACAATAATACAAACAATAATAACAAAATGGAAAGGTGGGGGGGAAAGGGTAAAGCAAAAGCTATGCACGCAGGCAAAGCAAAGCAAGGAATTCATTCACCACTTCCCACGGGCAGGCAGGTGCTCAGCCATCCCCAGGAAAGCCGGGCTCCATCACACGTAATGGTTACTTGGGAAGACAAACGCCATAATGCTGAATGTCCCTCCTTCCTTCTTCTTCCCCCCCATTTATATACTCAGCATGATGTCCTATGGTATGGAATACTTCTTTGTCTAGCTTGGGTCACCTGTCCTGGCTGTGTCCCCTACCCATTTCCCCTCCAGCCCTCTGGCTGGCAGGGCCCAAGGAACTGAAAAGTCCTTGATTTAGTATAAACATCACCCAGCAACAACTAAAAACATGAGTGTGCTATCAACATTGTTCTCACATCAAAGCCTAAACACAGCACTGTACTAGCTACTAAGAAGAAAATTAACTTTATCCCAGGTGAAACCAAGACAGTTGATTACTGGTTTATTAAAGGAAAGTAACCTTTGGATCTGTATACAACCATTTTTAAATGGAAGAAAGAAAATAAAGAGTAAGTCTCTTTCACAAGTAAGTCAATGTACATTAAATTTGGGTGAAATGTGGAACTGGGAACTGTTGAAGAAATAGCTGGTAAGTAGACTTTGTTGGTGATTCAGAAAGAGGAGGAAGAAGATGCACGATCAGCATTGCACTCCCTGAGAACTTCCAATTCTAAAAATACATGAAGATTACCTTCTGCATCCCAAACTTCTTCCTGAAAAATACTGACAATATTGACATTAAGACCCAGAGCAAGAGTACAAAGTATAACTGATATGATGTAATTGGAAAACATGGACTATAACTCTTGTTATTTTTACTGGACAAATAATTCTTAGACTGCTAAGACTATAGCTTGACTCACAATAAACTTTTGTCTCTCAGGTAAGGTGTATTTTGTTATTCCAGAAAAATCAGACAGAGTAATTTGATGCCCCTGTTCTTGAGGATTAGTTGTTAAAATTTAATTGCAACAACTTAGGGAGAATGTGGGCAATCTAGGCAATAATTTGCAAAGTAACATGTAAATGTAAGATTTTATCTTCAAAAAGCATTATCCAGTTGTTCCCACATACCATGCTCTGTTTTGCATTGGAAGTGGACTTGGGGCGCATGACTTAAACACCTTTGGATGAAAATACACCAGAAGACGTACTCCACAAGTGTGTGCATGCAGTGAGCTCCAGCTGTTGTCAGGATCTTGATCCATGGGGCTATGCAACAACTACTTGATGCTACTTGAGCTAAACACCTCAGAACTGGTGTCAGGCAGATACCACATTTTCAGCAGCGAGTGGTTTACTCCACGGGTCAGCACCCACCATGCTGCAGTAATTACTAAGATAAACACAGCCAGTGAGTTCAGAGTTATTTTTTTCTTTTCTACTACCTCAACAAAATTAGAAAAAACCCAAATCAACTATAGTCATTCAGATTATTGCCTTTGAACTGCTATTGCAATCACTGAAATTCATTTCAAAATACTAAGACAACCAATATGTTCACAAAAATAATTGTATTTTCAGAATTAAACTTTTTTGTGCCTCAGTTAACTAAAAATATGAGAGTTTAATGGGAAAAAGTAGTTAATTGTTTAAACATTTTCCCTAGAAATTATGTAGCATTTTCCAACTAGCTTGAGGGGCAACATATGTAAAGGCAAATTTCTGTTGATGTTGTTCCAGAAAGTTAGTTGCACCAATCTGGAACAATGTCCAGCTTTTCAGCTAGAGACAATCTTCATTTTACTACAAGAACACTGGTTACTCTATTACAAGAACAAGCTTACGTGTAAAATGCTTGGAAAAAATATCCCCAGTTTAGTTTTATTTGCCAAACTCTATGCTTTTTACTATAAACTGCTGCAAGTACAGGGGAGAGATACTCAATAGGTATTATTTCAGCAATGACATAAATGACACAACCTTTGCTTGACAGCAGACCATGTTCTCCCAACTCTCTGTTACACTGAAAATGTGTTTTCATTGCTTTAAACCTAGAAAACTATATGCTGCCATAATTTCTGCACAGCGTTATAAATCCCTTGCTCATGCAGAGACATTTCATTTTAGCAACTGATTGTTATAGATGTAAGTAGTGTCCTTTTCCATGTATTTAAACCAAAACCCAGAGTTCATACACAAGCTGTTACTACTCATGGTAAAATCTGATGTGATAATAACAAGAAACATATAAAAGACTTAGTAAAATCCATGAATTGTAAACTGTAATCTTTCTCTTCCTCTCCAAAGATATTGTACTTCATGTATTAAAGACAGCATACACCTTTTCATGAAACACTTACACCATGTAATAGGATGCTTAATTCAATGTGTAAAAAATGCACTCATAAACCTCAATACCTGTCAATTAGGATATTGGGAAATGAAATACCCCTAAGGCTATTAATATCTTGACTCTAAATATTGTGTGACAAACAGTCTCTAATATGAAGCACTGAAGGCTCTAAAAAATAATGTATCATTTAGACATTAATACATAGATACAGAAAACACAGCAATTTAAATGGAGACCTTCACATTAGAAAGCAGGAGCTTAGCAGGAAAGCAAAGGCATTCAATGATACATTTAGTGCCTGGATTTGCCAGCTAACCTGCTATTACTGATGTACTTTTTCCTAGTATTCTCAAAGAACTCAAAAGGTTGAAAGGCTCTTTCCAAAGGTTCAAACTGTGGATTGTTTATTAGTGTGGAAGTCAAGACAGAGCAAAATATTATCTTATATATTGTTCTTGGCTGGATGAGCCATAGGGCTGTAATTTTAAAGATCTGTACCTTTTCAAGCCTTATTACTAGTGTAAGTCAAGTGTAGTCCAGGAGAAAGCAACGGTCATAAATAATTATGTCTCATTAGTTTACCTAAAGCAAGTTAGTCGTTTCAGTCTATCTGCTAGTGGACAGACATCTGTATTACAGATGTTGCCTTAAAAATTGACACCTTAGTTCAGATCATCACTGTAGAGAAGACAATGACATGAATCATATTTCTGAAACAGTAAAATCGCTGCTGAGAAACAGATCTTGCTTATGACTTTTCCTTCCAAGAAAGTTCACCACTTCTAGCAATTCCAGAACTAATGAAGCAGTCCTTGGTTTCAACCAGAAGGGCTGTGATAGATCTTCTTCAATAATATAGAAATAACCACAAGGAAAAGATTCTATAAAATGTGCTATTTGTCACTTTATATCTTGGAAACAATCATTCTTTAATGTGATTAATTTAGGTCAAGCTGATTTTAGGTTATAGCTTATCTAACCTGTGTCTAGCTGTCATAAAAATATGCAAAGGCTGGCTTTTATGTGGCTTTTCATTTTTCACATTGAGGTTCCCAGACACTCTCAACAACTTCAACTGAGCTTTCTTTTCTCAGTTTTCATCTTTTTGCTTTAGCTTTCAATTTCTTTTATCTTTACAGCATGATCTCATGAGTTTAAATTATGATTATCACCTTGAACTTGTTCTCTTTGGAGACAGGCATCATTGTAGGTATTTTTCTCAATATTATACTGTCAGGGTACAGGCAGTGTATTATTTTTCCATATAAATTTATTTGACAGACAGACATAAATTAATCACATTCATATTGAGTCTTTGCTTATGATATTTTAAATGAATCAACTGATAAGTATCAACTACCAAAACACTTCCATAAGAGACTAATCCATGGTGGCAAAACTTATGGTAGATGAGTACAGGGATATGTGTTTCTACCCCTCTCTTCTGGAAAGGGTGTGCCACATGTTGCAGTCTTCAAAGCATAGGGAAAGGGTAAACTTGAATTCTGACAAATCACTGACGTGTGCCTGACTTAAGACAGCCTCAGTTTAGTCTGTGGCAAACTCCGGGAGGTCTGTGCTTCAATTGTGTGAATTTCTGATAGCAAGAAAGGAACCTGACCCTAAAAGACTCCTGCAAAAATCTTCAGTCTGGGCTGCTCTACATTCACAGGGCAACACTTAAGGTGCCAGGGTTTTACCTACCCATTGGCAGCTCTCTTGGGAAAACCCTGAGTGCCATATTGCTATCCTGGACTACCACAGCACCTCCTTTCCCCACAGAAATGAAAATTCTCATCACTGTCTCTGACATGGCTTTCCTTTAACTGGCTTCTCAGAGTCACCACCTACTGCATGCCAGCTCCCTCCATGATTATATTCTTCTTTAGAGAAGTTAGAAGTGGAGTCAGATAGTGCTCAGCAAGAGACTGCATCTTCTAGCATTTTAGCACTGTGGTTTGTGGTTTGTCAGGAGCAATTCGTTACTAAGGATTTCTCCCATCTCCTTTCACACTCATTCAAAGAATTTGATGGTTTTATACTGCTGCCATCCCAGCTTTGATGGGATTTAACACCTGGATAGAGAAGGAAAGAACATTTTACTCCTCTTTACTTGGCCTTTTCAGTCATCTTGGATTACAAATAAATTTATTATTATTCATTTACATTATTATTTATTTAAGTTTTTTCCTACACTCATGCTTCTCACACACACAAAAATTTCAATGAGAAAAAGAAAATGTATCAAGCACTAATTAGTCTGGGGGGCACTCTAGCTAGTATTTTGTATTTTACTATTGTGATAGTCACAATTATTAATGTGTATTTAAAACAGAAAAATTCCCATGATTCAGTCAAAGAAATGTACATCCAGTAACTATAAAATGTTTACCATGTAAAATACGTACATGCATACTATATTCTATGTTTATACACAAACAAGCACATATATGTATTTATATATATATACTAATACTCAAATATGTATATACACGCATATTTCTAAGGGATGATTTTGATAAGAAAATGTTTTGTCCATTTGACATTGGGCTTAAAAGTTGTTATACATTACAAGTTAGCAGTTTTGAACACCAGCAATGTGAGAAGATTTTGCTTCAGATCAGACAAAACAACTAATAATACTTAAATTGATCCAGATCTAATCAGGATTGATGCTAACAAAAAAGCTTCTATCCTCCCATAGAATTCTTCTAAACTGATGTACTCCACTCTAACGTAAGGTGTTAAACTCCATAACAAAACATCCATAGCTCAGAGTTTAATTAAAATGCAATATGCATATTATTAACTGTTATGTTATGATTTCCAGTGGGAATGACTGATATCTTGTTTTCATTTATATTTTGTTCTTTATTAATCCCACTCATAAAACAGCAGTATAACACACCAATGCCTGAACCACTTTATCTTATTAGTTATACAGGCTTGCTTTCTTTCAGTTTGATTGAAAATCTGTAGTTATGGCTTATCTAGCCTCCCTGCTAAGTAACACATAATTACAAAGAGCTTAGAAAGCATCAGTAAGACTTAAGAGCACCAAATGTCTTCTTCCAGTCTACAGGAGGCTACATTTTAATTCACACTGTTTCAGACTATCAGGGGTTAAAGGACTGTGAAATAACATTAAAAGAACAATATTGATACTTACATTTTTGGGGGTTTGGTTTACTTGTTATCTGGCATCAGTATACTCATCAGTTGTTTACTGAGTAAACCTCCAGAGAGGTTGCTGAATATCCAACCTGAACATTTCTGAATAATTGATGATTACCTAGAAATGTGAGCAACTACAGAATCAGCTAGCTTTTCTGAGGACACACATCGGTGATCCATGCCAGTCCCAAATGTGCCATGCCCAGCAGACAGATCTAAAAGAAGTAATTTACAAGCGAAGCTAGTAAACTCTGGGAGTTCCCAATTGTATGTGTAATCACCTTTCATGCAGTCTTAACAAAAGCAAAAGTCCCACTGATTTCAGCTCTATTTCAAGAGGTTTTGCTGACACAGGGAGTGAAACTGTCAGTGGTAAGGGTCTTTCTAACTTTTTTTTTTTATTGAAAGAACACCTTTTCTAGTGAATTCTATCGTGTCTGCTGATTCAAATCTTTGTTTCACATGCTGATTTGGCATCTAGTGACAATGTGGACTCAGCTATATTTGGCGTTTTATAGTATGATTGACCCAAAACCTCCGAGCAAAACAAAGTTTAAACTGTTGACTGTCTCTTGGTTTTAACGCCAATGTATCACTCGGCATCCCCCACACTACAATTTTATTGGTCTTTCTGCATTTTATTTTTTTTTTAGATTATATTAACCCAGTTTTCCCTGATTGTATTGAGAAGAACAAAAAAAAGGGCAAAGAAAATAACCTCAAGGGTTTGACTACTTGAACACTCCCAAATTGTTAAAATTCTGAAAACTCATGTGGGTTCATATGTGGCAAAAATGTAATCCATTTGTAAGATCCACAGCAAGACCAGGACAGTCACTGGAAGCATGCTATTGAACTGGAAAATGATACAGCTGCTTAAGGAACAGAAACAGTCATTGTGGTCACTTTCTTCACAGAACAGTATGAGAAACAATCCACTTCTAAACGGTTTGTGATTCTCAGTGCATCTAAGGCATGTACAGAAACTAAGAACAATTATATTTTTCTATATACTTTTACAGCATGATGAACAATAAAGTGCAGCCCTGCTCAAGCAGCATGGAATGATAACAGTATTTAGGGTTTTGCTATTCTTATTATCTAATTTTCCTCTTTTCTTGTTTAACAGCCCATACATCTTTTTGTATTGATAATATGTGAAACCAAAATAATTCTGATTAATTCTATTTAGCCATTTTTTCCTGAAGTTTGGAAAGTATTACTCCTTTTCATTGATCTATACTGAAGCCTTAATTTAAAAGAAAATGAAAGCCAGATATGATTCTTCAGATGTGGATCAGATATGATCTTCAACCTTATTTACATCTTGAATATACTGGACTGAATTAGAAAAAGTAAAGGTGTTATTTTTCTTCCTGTTTGTAAGCAAGCTATTTTTTATATTTTGATGTCAATCTTTTAAAAAGCAAGTCTATTGTAAGTAATCTGAACGCCTCAGAAATACATGGCAAGAAACGAGATCCATCTGACTATGTGGAACAAAAACATCTTTGGCAACAGGCTAACCAGTCTGCTAAGGAAAGTTTTAAACTAAAAATGATGAGGAAGGGAGTTGATGACCTACAATTAAGTCAGGAGGTGGTGGTCAGGGTTTGCAAAGAAACAATGCACTCTGATATGGCAAGAGAGGCTTTATAATCAATGAAACAAGGCTGAAGTCAGGCCACCTTGATGTATGCACACAAATAATGAAATGTGGATGGGATGGAAGTATGAGTTAAGCTTCCACATTTTCTGGAAAGTCAGCAAATCTGAGTGTCCATCTGAAGCACCTGTACACCATTAGTGCATGTAGCATGGGGAACACACAGGAGGAGTTAAAGTTCTGTATGCAGTTGTACAGCTAGCATTGTGGAGACGTGGTGTAATGGCTCACATAATTAGGTGCTGTCATGGGTGGATACAGGCTTATTAGCATGAGGTTTTTAGAAGGAAGTTTGATTCTTCATGTGAGAGAATGGCAGGAATATATGGAGATCTGCCTGGGGATGGACAAAGAAGCAGCTGGGAGCTTGTAGGCCAAGATTAGCAGACCGAATGAACTGGGTGACATTGTGGTGTGTGTCTGGTATGGATCGTATTGATAAGGAAGAATATGAAAATGAGGTCTTCTTCAGGAGCTGGAAGAAGCTTCCTTTTCACAACCTCTTGTCCTCATGGACAACATTGAACAGCCCTGATACCTTTTGGAGAGACAACACAGGAGTACACAAGAAATGAAAGAAGTTTCTGGAGTGTTTTGAAGGCAATTTTATGACACAGGTGGTTGAGAGATGAATGAATGGAGGTGTGAGGTTGGACCTGATACTTACAAACAAGGACAAACTGGCTAAGGATGTGAAGGCTGAGTGTAACCTTGGCTGTGATGACCCTGAGATGATGGATTTTAGGATGCTGAGGAAAGAACAAGCCAAAAAGTAAGGTCACCACCTTGGGCTTCAGGAGAACAAACTTCAGCCTCTTCAGACACCTCCTTGGAGGAAATCCATGGGATACAGTCCTGAAGTAAGGAAGTGTCCAGGAGAGTTGGTTCATATTTAAGGCTTGCCACCTCCAAGCTCAAGGACAGTCAGTCCTGATGAGCAGGAAGTCAAGCAAAGGTGGAAGAGACTTGCATGGATGAATAAGGAGGTCCTTACCAAACTCAAAGAGAAAGGAAAAAGCATAGTGGAGGTGGAAACAGGGAGAGGTGACCCAGGGGAAATATAGAGGCACTTGTTCAAGCATCCAAAGATAGGGAAAGCCAAAAGCCACATAAGGCTGAATGCAATGAGGGATGTGAAACAAAAGGAAGGTGAGGAAAATGGAGGCGTGCTGCTGCATGGGGCAACGGCCCTGGCAACAAAGGGCATAGTAAAGGCCAATGGACTTTTATGCCTTTTTCATTTCTCTTTTCACTGATAAGACCTGTTTTCAGGTCTAGTCCCTGGGTCACTAAGACCCGTGGGCATGCCTGGAGCGAGGAAGACTTACTTTGGTGGAGAAAGATCAGGTTAGGGAACTGCTATATGAAATGGGCATATGCAGGTCCTTGGGAACTGATGAGATGCACCCACGAGTGCTGAGGGAGCTGGCTGATGTCATGGCAAAGCTGCTTGGTTATCTTTGAAAGGTCATGGTGATGAAGTGATGTTCCTGAGGACTGGAAGAAAGCAAATGTCACACCTGTCTCCAAGAGGGCCAGGAAGGAGGCTCCGGGCATTAGAAGCTGGTCAGTCTCCCCTTGATGCCTGGGAACGTCCTGGAGCAAATAATCCTGGAAATAATTTCCAGACAAGCTGAGAACAGGAGGGTGATTGGGAGTGGTCAGCACAGATTCATGAAGGCAAAATCATTCCTGATCTCCCTGACAGACTTCTGCAATGAGGCAACTAGAACATTGGGTGAAGGAAAAGCAGCGGATGTTTATCTGGACGGTCAAGTCTTTCAACACTGTTTCCCATAATATCCTTGTATGTAAACTGATGAAAATGTAGTTAAGTGGACAGTCAGGTGGACTAAAAACTGGCTGAACAACCAGCATCAGTGTAGTGTGATCAGTGGCCTTTGTGATCATTCTGGCTGGAGATTGGTCACTACTTGCATATCGCAGAGACACTACCAGTCTGATGATATTTAACGCCTTTATTTATGATCCGGATGATAGATAGAATGTACCTGCAACTAATTTTCAAGGGATATAAAAGAGAGAGTCTGATGCACCAGATTGTTGGGCTAACAAGTTCAACGAAGGTAAGTGCAAAGTCCCATACTCAGAGAGGAATAACCCCCTACAGAAACATAAGCTGTGGGCCAAGCAGCTGGGAAGCAGCTTTGCAGAAAAGGGGTCCTGGTAAAAATCAAGTGGAACAAGAGCCAGCAATGTGCCCTTTTGACAAAGACTAATGTTTTCCTGAGCTGCGTTAGAAGTCAGCAGGTAGAGGAGGTGATCCTTAACCTCTGCCCAACATGGGTGAAACTACCTTTAGAGCACTGTTTCCAGTTCTGGGGTCTTCAGTAAAAGATAGGCATGGGCATACTGAGGAGAGTCCAGTGAAGACCCAAGCTGATTTATGGACTAGAGCATCACTTATATGAAGAGAGTCTGAGAGAGCTGGAAATGTTCAGCCTGCAGAAAAGAGGATTCAAGAGGTCTTTTCCATACATATAAATACCTGATGGTAAGGAATTAAAGAGGACAGTGCCTGACACTTCTTCTTGGTACCCAATGACCAAACAAAAGCCTATAGGCACAAACTGACATGTAGAAAATTCTGTTTTAACAAAACAAAAAAGCTTTTATTCCCTTCCCCCCACCCCCCACACCCCACATTTTTTTATGCATATAATGAGGGTGGTCAAAGACTGGCAGAGGTTTCCCCAAGAGATTGTAGAGGGTCCATCTTGTAGACATATTTAAACGTACCTGAAGATAGCCCTGAGCAATCCAGCTCCAATCAGGAGTAGCACTAGACAGCCTCCAGAGCTGCTGACAAGCTTCAACCACTTTGTAGTTCTGTGATACTGAAGTGCTGTGGAGGTGTATGTCAATAAGGCAAACTGGAAAAATTCAAGTGCTCCAATACAGTCCATTTGTTAATATTCAGGAGTGTTTCTTTGGGGGAACATATTCTCATAAATATGCAAGCTGATATGTGAACATAGAGTGATGTCACTGTTTTACGGGTTATGAGAGTTCCCGGGTGGTAAGTATGAAGAACTAAACAGAAATTCTGCTAATTGAACCATTTCAAACAAAAGGCCTTCTGAAAGAGTATACCTGTTCATTTACCTCAGATTATTTATGATGATGAGGAACTGGATTTGAAATCCATGAATAAGTATCTGCATTTTGGTAAAGAAATTGTGATGTTTTATAATGATAGAGAATCTGGCTTGTTATTCTAATTTTTTGTCTGTTTGTTTAGATATTTATTTTAATTTATATTCAGTATTGCTTTTAGTTTTATTACAGTTATGCATAACATTTCACAAGCAATATGAAGATGAAGTCACCCTCCTGAGGTATTCATTGAGAGTTCAATCAGAGCAATTATTCAATATATGGAGGGACTATATCACATGAAATGGAAAAGGATCAAAATGATATCATATTACTTGTAAAATATTGATAAATATAAAAGTTTGCCTGTAAGAGAAATAATGTGTAATGGCTACTCAGTTAATACTCTCCAAAGCAACAGCAGAGAGGCTATTCATCCAGGAGTGGAACAGAGTGACCCAGACAAGGATAGATTGATTTATAACAGTTTTGGTTATTACTGTAACTCTTCAGAAAGGTCTCTGTGGCAGCATATATTGTGCACATAATATGTGCAGGAAACAGCCAGAAAAAACTCGGAAAGGTAGTGTTGTATATATTAGTACTCAGTACTGTAAGTAACAACCTTGTCTCTTTCTGTTCTATCAAACCTTTGTGTAACAAAGTATTCCATTCATTTCTTTTAAAAAGTATTACTAGCTCTAAACTGTAAGTATTGAAAAATATCTTGGAAAGACGTTTTTGATGCCAATGCATAATTTTTGTTGCACATATTTAATGTATTTTTGTCATGGTGTAACCCCAGCTGGCAACCAAGCACCATGAAGGTGCTTGCTCACTCCCCTCACCTGGAGGGGTGGGGATGAGAATCAGAAAGGAATGTAAAATTCGAGGGTTAAGATAGGAGCAATTCAATAATTTAAACAGAATAAAAGGCTAAGAACAACAACAATAACAATTAAAATAATAACAACAGCAACAGGTTTAATGGAAAGGTGGGGAAAAGGATAAAATCCGAAGGAAAAGGGAGAAAGGAAAACACGTGATGCACAGTGCAACTACCCACCACTCGCTGACTGATGCCCAGCCAGTCCCCCAGCAACGATCCCCAGGCCCCCGCTAACACCCCAGGTTTATATACCAAGCATGACGCCCCATGGTATGGAATATCCCTGCTGCCCTGGCTGTGTCCCCTCCCAGTCCCTTGTGCCCCTCCAGCCCTCTCGCTGGCAAAGCCCGAGAAACTGAAAAGTCCTTGACTTGGTATAAACATCACCCAGCAACAACCAAAACCATCCATGTGTTATCAACATTGTTCTCACATCAGAGCCAAACCCCAGCACTCTGCTAGCTACTATGAAGAAAGTTAACTCCATCTCAGCTGAAACCAGGATAATTTTGCTGTTATGTGGCCAAAAATCTATTTGTGCAAATACATTTACCTTTTTTAACTAATGATTTAGCATGGAAAATTTTCTTGCTAGTATAAAATACCTGTAAACCACCTTGAATATCTTTTAAGTGTGAGAACCTGAATGTCTAAGGGACTTGCATATCCTTAGCTGTAAAAGTGTATTTGTTTCTTCTACCACAGGTCTTAGCATGTGGTTTTGCACTTATTTTGCTCCAGTATTTCTATACTCTTCTATTTTACACTGATTTTTTTTTTTTTATTTTGCAAAGGTACATATAAGTGCCTGCTTGGTATTCCACTTCACAGTCTCTATGGAATAGCTAGGTACACAGCATTCTTCATTTTCAAGTTGTAAATGCTCTGCAAATGCCAGAACTATGTGGGCAAAAGCTAAAGAGCCGATAAAACAGGTAATTTCTCCCCTTATACACTAACACAAATTAGAAAGAGACATGATCATCATCAGAGGAAAGCTGTAACATATGTATATTCTCAGGAGCACAGCCTGAGAAAGTTGCGCAACTGTTTTGTAACCTAGTTCTTTTAGTAAGACATTTCAAAGATAAAGGATTCTATAGAGTGGATCAGAGTTATATATTGTCATTGGAAGTAACTGACTTATCCTTCCTCCTTGCAAAAAGAATCAGTTTACAAAGTCATTACTTTCTTTTACTTTAACAGAGGTGTCACACAAAACATGGAAAGAAAGCATCATGTGACTAGGAACTGAGAGTCACACATCTGCCATCCTGTCACAGTTATTAAAACGTCCTTTCTTGTTCTAAAGACCACTTTTTCTGAATTGTATGATTTGATGTTCAACACCTTAAATTTCACCTTTTTAACTTGAAAAAATGTGTACATAATATGGAACAAAGATCTTTGGAAGTCTGAGATCTACAAATGAGTTTGTTTTTCTATAAAAATTGTTGTGAGAGAGAGCTGTAAAACAAAAGACAAAAAATAAGACTATAAATTTCCAGTCTGTATTTGAAGAAGACAGGCTCTACTTTTTCATATTAACCAATGTTTCATAACACAACAGATTGTTGTGATTTCAACAGAACTGTATTTGGAAAGCTGCTACATAGTGTGCTACATGACTGTTCTTCATTGTTGAGTTTAAAGGTAATCTTACTTTCAGGAATTAAGTACAGGATGAATTTATGTTCCTTAGGAAGAACTACGTTGCATTAGCTCAGAATACTGTGAGTATATAAAGTAATTAAAATCATAAGGTAGAGATTTTGTGGGTGTTTATCTTGTGTATTTTCCTATTTAGCTTTGATTAAAAAAACCCAAGCAATCCAATAACATATTCTTATAATCATTCCCTGATGAATAAACACAGTGGCTGTAGTAGCAACCTTTCTATAAAATTGGTAATGAATAATGGACAATATATTCCTAACTACAAGTTGGTGCTGTTTTTCCAAATCTATAGTCTTATAACCAAAAGAAAGGAGGGCATTTCTAATTTGTACCAAATGAACTTGTATGAATACAAATAGAAATTAATACAACCTAGTTTATAGACTAGAGACATAAGGAATACATTACAGTAAAAGGAAAGATTCTTCAGCTTTCTCTAAATGAACTGGTAAAAATACCAATGGCAATCCAGAAAAAGAAGTTGAAGTGTCAGTAAAAAAATACCTAAAACACCCTACCGAGAAACAAATAATTTTCTGCTGTTCTTGCCTTAAAGTTTCTGATTAGTACAAACATTTCACTGTGACAGATAAAGAGGTTTTGCTCAGGGTCTGTCCTATGGGAAGTGGTATAAAGTCCTTGCCTACCATGTAAAGCTTTCATTTGTCTGTTTCTAAGGTCTATATTCTGGTACTGCAGGGAAACCACAAAACACATAACAATACTTTGGTATAATGCAGAATGAAATTGTAGAGAATGCTGTTGTATCCATAGACAGAAGTTCCAAATGTGATGGTAGAAAAAAATCTCCTACCTAAACCTTTAGATGTAAATTCACTGTTTCACAGCACTGGAAAAAAGAAACATTCTAGTGTTACCTGTTAAAAAAAGCAGCACATTTTTATGGCCATTGTTTTCATTATGTTATCACTACTAATTATACTTATGGATTAATACTCATAGTAAGGCTATAATAATCAACCCCAAACTTCCTATCATTCCAAAGGAATGAAAAAAAATAATAAATAAATCTGATTTGGCTTGTACAAGAAAAAGAAAATTATTTTTTCATATGTTCTTGGGGTCTTTGAAGTCCCTGTCTGTTCCCAGATACTTACTGTCCTGCAGTAGGAGCAGCAGGTTCCCACTCTACAATATAGTTACAATTGAAAGCTTCTGGAGTGTTCAAAATCCTTTGAACTTGCTAATTGTGAAGGTGTTTTAAAGAGACACCTGATTCTTCCATGAACAGTTTGTGGGCAGTAAGATATTAGATTTTTCAGTCTCTTTTTGTTGGTGGTTGGGGATTTTTTTGTTGTGTTGATGTTTTGGGTTTTTTGTGTCAAATTTGTGTGTTGTGCCTTCGGTGGCACAAAAAGTTCCAATTATGTACATCATGCTGGCATTCATTGTTGCTTTCTCCATTCACTTAGGCCAGCTTTATAGTGTCAAAGATGCTTTATGTGTTATAAGCAAGATATATCCCTCAAGATAACTTTTTCACTGGTTGTCTAGATTAATCTAAATACCTTCTCTTTGTTCTTGTTGTGGGCTATACTGTAGCTCTAAATCAGCCCATGGCTATGCAAGGCTTCCCTGGAGCTTGCAGCCCTGCAAGCATTAGTTGTTCAGAGAACCTCACTATAATGCTTTTATTGTGTGTTTCTTCACTGTGTTAGTAATTTTCTGCTGGTTTACTCCAGTCCTACAAATTATATCACTTCCCTGTAATACTGACTCAATAAGATCCTCAGGTAAACTTTTTTTACACAACTTCTGATAAGATTTGGATTTGTACAAGTAGTAAGATAAAGGATGTCTCAGCCCCAAGCAGAATTCAATCCTCAGCTCTAAAAATATTTCTGCTTTCAGATAAACTACTTTGTTCACTCCTTAATGAGTCATTGCACAACTGAGGTACATAAGTGGAGGAAAAAAAAAAAAGAAAAGGAAACAAACCACTTTGGCTTACTTAATTATGCAAATAGACATTTGATATTGTAAAAGGAATGTAATTTCATTATTTAGGTCCCCCTTGTTTAATTTTCATTAAAATATAATTTAACACCATAATGTCTTTTTTTTTTTTTTGAACTGCATTGTCTTAGAAATAATGGCAAAGGCTATTTGAATTATTTTCTTTCTGCAGTCAGAAAAAAAAATTCTACACATTTTTTAATAAAAAAGATCAATTAAAGGAGAAAGATTTATAATAACTCTTTGTGAGGTTTCTTAGCAATATCTGAAAGTCACTACAGATTGCATAGCATTTGTGACAGCTATTTCTGCTCTGGTTCCTATGAAAAAGTCACCTCAGTTGAATTCTTCAAAAAATGAAACTTTTAGCTAATGAGCATCTGAGAACTTGTCCTTGTTTTTTTCAATTAGTAGTTTTATCCACTGGTCAGCACCTGTGTCTGAATCCCTACAGATGTTTTTCAAAATTTTTCAGTAAAATAAATGACTCGCGTGATTCCACATGAACTAGCAATTCCCTTGAACTGTTTATGTATCTCAAGCAGTTTTAATAATCTGTCTTGGGAAAACTCTAATTGTTTTTGAATATATCAGAATGAAGTTAACATTTATGTTTCAATCTAAGGTGGTGCATTTAATTTCACAGCCTTTTACATAATCTGCATAGCTAGGACAAAGTAGAAATGCTTGCTTTCTTATTTGTGTTTTCTGGAAGAAGTTGTGCAGTATAATCACTTTAGAGTTGTGATGCTATGTTGAGTTTAAATTCTTGACTTCTTTTCCAATCTTCTTCCCTTATGGACACAAATCCAATGTTTAATGGAAAATGTATAATGATAATTTTCCCTATGCATAAACCCAGTGCTCTAACAAACTATGATGTCTGAGGAAGCACCTGCAAAATCTAAGGGAAATAAGAATATTTGTAGCAAGGATTTCAAGGACTATGAGGACAGATTCTTTGTAGATCTGGAGATGTAAGTAGTTTTATACTCTACTGAGACATAAAGCCATTAGCCACACTTCAGCCAAATCTTAAACGTGGGGAAAAAAACAGTAAAATGTAACTAATCTACAGCAGAGCTGATAGACCAAAACAATCTAGAAAAGATTCTTTGTCTATATTATTATCATCATTTCCTATTCATAGTCTCACTTTTTCTGGTATTGCTTGTCACTGCCTTAAATGACAAAAAGATCCCATCAAACAACCAAAACCCACCTTGTTTATCTTTGCATATAAAATATGCCATTTTGGTAGGCATATCTAATCATTGATATTACAACCTAAGGGTCATTTCTGGTTCCTTCTCATCTCTTATTGATATGAGGAATTATTTCCAAATGCTGTTGCTTCCTATGTTGCAACAACATGTGACAACAGCAAAAGCAAAGTGAAGAAAGTAGCTAGAATACAGTGAGGGAGTAGAGAAGTAAGTTTATATAAAAGGAAGCATATAAGAAGAGAATGTTAAAAAAATAAGAAAAACAACTCATATTTGTGAAGAAGGTAATAAAATGACCAAAAGAAACCCCAAACAACAGAATAAGAGTGACTTAGAGTTCACTTTACTGAACTAAAGAAGCAACATTGCTGTAATTACAGTGTTTTAGATAATCTAGTAAGGAAAAGAAAAAGTCAAGGAAAAAAAGACTATTGCAGTACTTAAGATATTGACTATTTTTTTTTCAGATGTTATTTGTAATACAAAATAGATCAGTGTAAAAGACTGACAGGATGTAGAAGAATGAGAATTAGTCTGAAACAGTGAAAGCTTTGATATGAGGAAACAAAATTGGGAGGAGGTGAAAGTCACAAGAAGGTTTCACAGTCATGTGAAAGGATACTGATTTTTCTGAGGTTGCTGCATCAATCTAATTGAGAATGAAAAGTCCAGAACGTGAAGCCACAGTTCAAGAATATCTGTAAATAGTGTCTTTTTGGACTCCATACTGTTGTACTCTAAGACAGATTTCTTTCCTTGTGAATCTACAAGTATATCTTAGCCACAGTAATTACCAGGAAAGCTTTCCTGTGTTATTCTCACAAACCCTGTGTGTAAGTAAAACATATTTCAAATCTTATACTCAGACGTCAGATAATTTCTGACTATGAAGTACTAATGTTTGAGGTATGGAAACAGAGACAGAAGAATATAACAAAAAACAATGCTATCTCACCAGATAGACAAAATGTGTTTTAAAGTGAGAACAAATACCTCTCTTTTCAAATGTGTTTCCAATGGACACTGATATTCAGGGTAGAATGTAACGAAGAGTTTAACTTAATATGTAGTGACATCCTATAATACCTAGCAATTTCATATAATTTTAAATATAATACAGGTTTTTGGTTTTTGTGTTTAATTCAAATGGCAAATCTGGATTCTTGCATCATGGAGCTTAATGACATTCAGTTAAGGTCAAGAGAGACAGATATTATTCATGAAATAAATTGCTAGGGCTTGGAGTCACTACCCTAAGTTTATGAAAGACAATAATTGACCAAAAAAAAAAGTATATTCACAAGACAGACGTGCCTTATTGTGTATAAAAGAAACATATAAACCCGATAGGTTTCTAGCCAGACTAGGTATTCCAAACTGAGAACATGAAGCTACCAAATTAATTTCTTTTAATTTCTTTTTGCAGCAGTACCCCCTGACTCTAGGTTTTGGCATTCAATGAAGATTCCTAGCTTTAGCATATAAGCAGGGGAAAAATACTTCTAGGGAAACAAGAAAAAATTAGGTTATTTTGTTTGGTTTGGGTTTGGGTTTTGTTTTTAAATTTTTGGGTTGGTTTTTCTTATGTTTTTTTTTTTGTTTTTGTTTTTGATTTTTTAAATCTTCATGATCTTTTAGCATTATGATGGTAGAGAAAGAATGAGTATAACTCCAGCAATGAAGAGTCAAAGAAATAACTGCAGAATTCAAAGAAGGATGTGAAATGTAGACTTACTGAAGACAATTAAATTCAACTAAAAACCTTCACCAGCAGTGAAACAGAAGATGTATATAAAAGTAGAAAGCGATAGTATCATAGAATCATAGAATGGTTTGGTTGAAAGGGACCATCAAAGATCATCTAGTCTACCCCCCTGCCATGACCAGGGACATCTTTCACTAGACCAGGTTGCTCAAAGCACCATCCAACCTGACCTTGACATTCCATCAGTAAGGCATCCACAACTTCTTCCCACAACCTGTACCAGTGTCTCTCCACCTGCATCATAAACATTTCTTTATTAGATCCAATCTAAATCTACCCTCTTCGAGTTTAGCGCTCTTGCCCCATGTCTTGTCACTACAGGCCCTAGTAAAAAGTGTCTTTTTGTCTTTCTTATAATTGTATATTGAAAGGCTGCAGTGAGGTCTGCCCTGGATCATTCTTTTCTCCAGGCTGAACAACCCCAACTCTCTAAGCCTTTCTTCACAGGAGATGTGTTCCAGCCCTTTGATAATTTTCATGGCCCTTCTCTGGATGTGCTCCAACAGGTTCATGCCTTTCTTATACTGAGGAGTCCCAAACTGGATGCAGTACTCCAGGTGTGGTCTATGAGAGCGGGGTAGAGGGGAGAATCATCTCCCTTGACCTTGTGGCCATACTTCTTTTGATGCAGTCCAGGATATGATTTGTCTTCTGGGCTGCAAGCACACATTGTTGGTTCATAGGCAATTTTTCACTCAGTGGTATTCCAAATCCTCCTCTGCAGTGCTGCTCTCAATCCATTCATCTCCCATTCTTTACTGATACTGGGATTTGTCCTGGCCCTGGTGCAGGACCTTGCACTTGGCCTTGTGAAACTTCATAAGGTCGGCATGGGCCCACTCCTCAAACCTGTCAAGGTCGCTCTGGATGGCATCCCATCTGTCAGGCGTGGCAACCGCACCACTCAGCTTAGTGAAGTCTTCAAACTCACTGAGGCTGCACTCAAATCGACTGTTGGTCATTGATGAAGATATTGAATAGTATTGGTCCCATTACTGACCCTTGAAGGACACTACTAATTTCTGGTTTGCACTCTTTGGACACAGGCATCTAATCACTGCCTTATCCACCTAACAGTACCTCTATTAAACCCGTACCTCCCCAATCTAATGACAAGAATGTTATGTGGGACCTTCTGAAAGGCCTTACAGAATTCCAAGTGGATGACATCCATAGCTCTTCCTTTGTCCACTGATCACTCCTTCACAGGCCATTAGATCAGTCAGACACAATTTGCCCAGGTAAAGGCATGTTGGCTGTCTCTAATGCCCTCTCTGTCTTCCATATGTTTTGGCATGTCTTTCAGAGGATCTGTTCCAGAATCTTAATGGGCACAGAGGTGAGGCTGACTGTTCAATAGTTTCCAGTTCCTCCTTTTCACCTTTTTAAAAAATGGGCATGATGTTTCCCTTTTTTCCAGTCACTAGGGACTTCTCATGACTGCCACAGCTTTTCATGTATCATAGAATCATAGAATGGTTTGGTTTAGACAGGACCTTTCATAATCATCTAGTCCAGCTGTCCTGTAGTGAGCAGGGACATCTTCAACTACATCAGGTTGCTCAAAGCCCTGTCCAGCCTGACCTGGAATGTTTCCAGGATGGGACATATACTACCTCACCGGGCAACTAGTTCCAGTGTTTCACCATCCTCATTGTTACAAATTTCTCCCTTATAGCTGGTCTGAATCTATCATCTTTGAGTTTAAAACCATCGCCCCTTGTCCTATCACAATAGGCTCTACTAAAAAGCTTGTCCCCATCTTTCTTATAATCCCCCTTTAAGTACTGAGAGGTTCCAATAACATCTCCCCAGAGATTTCTCCTTTCCAAACTAAAAAACCCCAACTCTTTCAGCCTTTCTTCTATGGAGGGATGTTCCAGCCCTCTCATTACTTTTGTGGGCCCCCTCTGGACCTGCTGCAACAGGTCCCTGTTTTTTCTGTGCTGAGGACCTCAGAGCTGGACACAATACTCCGGGTGGAGTCTCACCAGAGTGAACTCGAGGAGCAGAACAATGTCCCTTGACCTGCTGGCCATGCTTCTTTTGATGTAGCCCAGGATTTTATTAGCTTTCTGGGCTGCAAGCATACATCGCCAGCTTTTCATACACCAGTACATTCAACTCAAGTCCTCCTCTGCAGGACTAATCTCAACCCATTCATCCCTCAGCCTGTATTAACACTGGGGGTTGCCCTGACCCAGCTGCAAGACCTTGTACTTGGACTTGTTGGTCTTCATGAGGTTCACATAGGCCCACTTCCCAAGCTTGTTCAGGTCCCTTGAGATGACATCCTGTCCCTAGGCGTGTCAACCACAACACTCAGCTTGGTGTTGTCTGCAAACTTGCTGAGTCTGCACTCAATCCCACTGTCTATGTCATTGATGAAGATATTAAACAGTATTTGTCCCAGTACGGATCCCTGAGGGATGCCACTCATCACTAATCTCTGTCTGGACATTGACCCACTGACCACTACCCTCTGGTTATGACCATCCAATGCATCAACAGTCCATCCATTAAATACATATCTCTCCAATTTCGAGAGAAGGATGTTGTGGTGACACTGTCAGAGGACAAATGTAGTGGAAAGCAGCTTGGAAACTTCATCTCCCAGTCCCTCAAGACTGTGGGATGCTCTGCTTCAGGTCCCATGGACTTCTCTGTACTCAGACTCCTCAGGTTGTCTTGAACCTGATCTATGATGGGTATGAATTTATTCCTCCAGTCCCTGCTTTGAGATTCAGAGGCTTCACAGATGTGGGAAGGGCAACTGCCAGTGAAAATAAGGCAAAACATTGCTGAGTACATCAGTTTTCTCCACGTTGCTTGTCACCAGCACTTCCTTCTAATTTACAAGTGGGTGCCTTTTCTTTAATCTTCCTTATCTGGCCTACACACCATAACAGCTCTTATTATTCTTCACATCCCTCACTAAAATAATCTCCACTGTGCCTCAACTTTCCTAATCCCATCCCTACAAATCTGGACAGTGTTCCTACATTAGTCTCAGAACACACATAGCTGGTTCTGTTGCCTGTGCATCTCCTTCTTACACTTCCATTTGACCAGGAAGTCCTTCAGTGTATGTTGCTAAGGTTTGGAATTGTTATGAAAACAATGTTGATACCATACTGAGATTTTAGTTATGGGGGGGCGAGCAGCGTTTACACAGCATCAAGGCATTCTGTGTTTCCAGTTCTACCCTGACAGTGAGTGGGCTGGGATGCACCAGAAGTTGGGAGGAACCACAGCTGGGGCAGCTGACTTCAAGTGATGAAGGTAATATTTCATACCATATGTCATGCCCAGCAATAAAAGCTGGGTGAAGAAAAGGGAAGTGGGGAGTGCTTGGAGTTATGGCATTTCCCTTCTCTGTCCCAACTAGCCATTTTATGTTCTGAAGCCCTGTTTTCCTGGGTACAGCTAAACATCTGTGTGCTGATGGGAGTTAGTGAATGAATTCCTTTACTTTGTTTATGCATGCAGCTTTTTCTTTACTTATTAAACTGCCTTTACCACAACCAGTGAGTTTTCACACTTTTAACCTTTTGATTCTCTCCTCAATGCCACCATGGAGGATGGGCTGTGAGCCAGCAGCCATGTAGTGCTTAGCTGCCTACTGGGGTTAAACCATGACATGAGACTCTTGCCTTCCTTGACCAGTTTCTTATATGTGGGAATTGAGAGCTCTTGTGCTAATACTGTAAACAACTGAAAACACTCTCCTAACATTTGGTGTCCATTTCCTCTTGACAAGGCCCATGTCCCTCATGACTCTGAATTCTACCAGGACTTACAACAGTCTTGACATTCCTAATTAGTTCTTCTGTGTTGGTGAGCAATAGGTCCCCTATGCTTCTCTTCTGGTTGATGCGTTTATCATCTGAATTAAGAGTTTATCCTTTACACTCTCCAACAGTCTCCTGGACCTCTTACAGCTTGTGATGCTGCTTTCCCATCATTGTTAGGGTGACAAAAGTTCCCCAGCAGGATCAGAGCCTGCAAGTGTGATGCTTGCTATAGATGAAATAAGAACACTTCATCAGCAGGCTCCACTTGGCTGGGCAGCCTGTAGTAAACACCTACCATGAGATTTCCTTTGTTGGCTTATCCCTTGATTTTTACTGGTAAATTCTCAAACTGTTCATTTGTTTTTTCAAAGTTTTTTGTCTGCACAGTAAATCAATTCTTTTTTTATAGATGGCAGTCTCCCTGCATCTCTTTCCTTGCTTGTCCCTTCTGAACAGTTTATAATCATCAATTGCAGAACTCCAGCTGTGCAGTACTAGTCTGAGGACCATTCCTAACACTGTTTCTGCAAAGGATCTCTCTGTTCTTACATTATGGTATGTAAAACTGATTTAAATCATTGTTTTTCTTCCAAAGCACAATTTTCATCTTATCTTGCACAGTGTGTGTGTGTGTGTAACCCTTAAAATCTTTTAAGGAAAGTTAAAAATCAAACCCAGAAAATCTCTCTCTTTGCCTTAGGGAAACTAAAAAGTGTAACAGGTTAAGGTACCAGGATCAAATTATGAGCTATTTTGCCAGGTTTAAGCTGTTGAGTTTACAGGTGCAGGGGGGAAGACAGCAAGTCACAGAAAGGGTCAGCTTTTCTTTATAAGACAGTGTAGTATCATAGAAAGAATCTTGATTTCCCTCTAGAAAAAGAATGCAATTTACTTTCTATAGATGAATAATTGTTTGTCAGTGTTCTGCACATTGAGCAGTAACAACTGCAACAAGTTTTCAAGGTCACTATAGTGTATATTCCATACAGACATTCTATTTTTTAATTCTTCTTTATAATTTTTAAGTCTCAAGAGTGAAAATATGTGAGACTAACAACTCTGCAGACAGCCAGATCAGTGAAGGAGGGGGAGGAGGTCCTCCAGGCACTGGAACAGAGATTCCCTTGCAGCCCATGATGAAGACCATGGTGTGGTAGGATGTCCCCCTGCAGCCCATGGAGGTCCACAGTGCAGCAGATCTCCACCTGCAGCCCATGGAGGACCCCACATTGGAGCAAGTGGATGTCTGAAGGAGGCAGTGACTCTGTGGAGAGCCCATGCTGGAGCAAGGTCCTGCCAGGACCTGTGGAGTCATGGAGAGAGAGGAGCCCACAGTGCAGCAGGTTGCTGTCAGGACTTGTGACCCCATAGGGAACTCACACTGGAGGAGTTTCTTCCTGAGGCACTGCACCCCATGGAAGGGACCACACTGGAGAAGTTCAAGAAGAACTGTGGCTCATGGGAAGGACGCATGTTGGAGAAATTCATGGAGAACTGTCTCCTATCTGAGGGACCCCACATGGGAGCAGCATTTCTTTACAATGCTGAAGTATGTTCAGCATTGGTTTGTTTGAAACAAAAATCAGAAGCAGCCATGTTCAGGAGTCAAATGCACAGAAATTCCAAAAGAAACTCATGGTTCCAACTCCATACACTAGAAATTAGCTTGGATTTCCATTTTACACATAGGGGAAAGAATTAGGAATTTTTTCTCTCTTCTTGGTAAAGAATTCACCTACAAGAATTTACCTGCATTTCAAAATTAGGACTACTTTTTTTATTTTTAGTTAAGCTAGTCTGAAATAGGCTGCCTATCTTTATATATATGATACCACACTTATTTTTGATTAATCTGAAAAGGTTTGGTCAATATTGAAGATCACTTTACCCTTAAAACTAAATACTCTAGTACTACCTCTCAAAACTGAAAATATTTGAATACTACGTATTTAAATACTACTATCTGAACAAAAAGGCTGAGATTTAACACAAATCAGTCAGTGTACCACAGTGAGTTCTTCCAAGTACTACCTAAATTTGAACAGTATGATGATTTTTAACAGCAGTGGTGTAACTTTATAGTTTATAACCTCATATCACTGTCATAAACTAGTATTTCTTAAGAAAGAAAAATAATACCCATTTGTAATTGTAAGAATTATGAATGTGAGATCATGTATGTAAATATTATTTTAACACAGTAATTAATTATAATAAGGGCAAGCAAAGAATGATCCTCAAATGAGGACCTAAATTTAGAGTTTAATTGAGTACTGTTCACAAAAAAAAAAAAGTGTTTCAGGTCAGAAGGAAGACACATTATTGTCTGCAAGGAGTCCAACAAGGAAAAGTAAGTACAGGGAAGCACACACTCTTCTGGTTCATCTTTGTCTATAGCAAGAGACAGTTTTATTTTATTTGTAGAATTAATTTTCTGTATGACATTGTTGTAGACACATTATGCATTCCATTTTGTGTGCAATTCCATTTTTATTCTATTTTATCATTACAATAGTCATTATAGTGAGCAGAATTATGTTAAATATTCCACCTGTACTCTGCTTCCTGTAGTCCAGAAGTCACTGTGAGTTCAGTTAACCTGTGACTGCTACCACATGTCTCAGAACTGGGGATGCAAAGGTGATGAATAGGCAACAGCCATGGAATAAAAGTGTGCAACCAAAACTCCCTACTGACTCACAAAAGAGTTACAAAAATGTTTGTCTGAGGCACATTTGGAATCAATGCCCAATTGGGCTTCATTACTGCTGTGAATCTACAGACTACTGTACATATATGGGTGTATTTTCCTTTATTTTGCTGGGATTTTCACTTGCAAAGCTTAGGTGTTTTTTAAGCAGAGCACTCGACAACTAACAGGGTAAATGAAAAATGTGATTTTTTTTTTCCTTTCACAAAATCCTAACATTTTTTTATATTTATATATATACATTCCTGTGGGAAGGAGAAAAAGGAAAATGTACCGTGTTCTAGGGTATAAGTGTACAAAAAAAGAAATGGGAAAGCTTTTGAAGGAAGAGGGATAATCTTACAATAAATTTTATTTCTCTTCATTTGGTCAGGGGAGAAAAGGGAGAATCATCAAGCCTCTGAAAAGTGGGACCTAAGGATCTTCCTGACTCTATGTTTGACAAGAGGTTCTGTATTTCCACAGAGCCTTGCTTCTATGCTCACTCCTACCCCTTCCCTCTCACACAGTCTAATATACTGTGTTAGAGTGAAGCCTCCAAGGCACTGATAGTGCATAGATAACTACATTGTTATCTGTGATCTTACAGAAACAGAGAACTAATGATAGTTATCGTTTTTATTATATTATCCTATATTTTGCCTTGTTTCTGGTGGATATTGACATGTCTCCTCATCTCCTTAAGCTAAAACTTTTAAAGAAAAGCTCTGTTCCAGCTTCTATTCCCCAGGCAAAATTTTCTGAGTGAATTCTTTTCCTAGCAGAAAGTATCTTCATGCATTCACTTTGTTTCATTTTTTTTTAACACTTGCAGTTTGCATTATAACTGGATGTTGCATTATTGGCTTCTGTTTTTTTAAGACAAAACATAGCAGCCTGCTGGATAAACTTACTGACCTCCTGATCTTGTGATTCTTTCTTTACTTCACCTGTCAACGGGGGGGTAACATTTAAAGATGGAACTCAGTTTTCCCAAATCATGTTATGCTTCCTGAGTCTAATTTGCAAATACAGAATTAAATGGAGATGCATGAGAGTGGGCTGGAGTGATTTTTTTCATGCTCTCAGGTCTGATGCTCTGGCAAAAGAAAGGGGCAGGGGAGCACAAATCATGATAGTTCAGCTGAGCGCGATGCAGGCAAGCAGTAACAATGAAAGCAGCCTTTAGCCATCTCGCACTGATACTCCAAATAGGAGTTTTTCCAGACAAAATTAAAAATTATTGGAGGGACTAGGTGAGGAAAGTGAAAGGTACAAAATAACCAAGAAAAAGGAGAAAGGTATTATAAAAGCACAGGTTACATTTTAGACCTACTGTGTCATCAGCATACATCTGTGCCATTCCATCTGACCTGAGATCTGTTAAAAGGCAGAGAGATATTGGTAGCTTAAATTAAAGTGTAAAAGTTTCATGGTAACTGCTGATCTCCTTACATCATCATTTTAAATGGTTTAAATGATATACAGAACAGAAAAAGAGAAAAAAAAAAATAGAACTGAACTGCAAAACTGGGTCCTTATCATCAATTTGTTTTTTTCCTCTGACTAGTTACTAGTAAATCTTGTTATATCTCCTGTTTCATAAATGATTCCTTATCTCTTCTGTGTTAAGGCATGTAACCCTAGCAGGATAGTTTCCAATAGCCTCTGACACATTTTCACTTCCATTTATTAGGGATAAATGTTCCACCATGCACACCACTGAAAATTAATTTAATCTATAATGCTCCTAGGCTCACTATCTGATAATGTAAATACTCCTATTGTAAGTTTTGATCCAGCTGACTTTTAGTTTAAGCAGTAGCATGAGCTGATTGTGGGAGAGCAGTTACACATTTATACATATATGTATAATTCGGATTATTTTGAGCATTTAAGAAAGCTTACAAATGGACCAGAAGACAGAAGATTTATCTTTATTTCTTCTGTAATTAATATTTGGCTAGACTTGGTTAGGGCTTAGACAGAAAATATTGGACGTTTTTAAAGTCAAATTAAAAGGGAAGGAGTGAAGTTTCAGAGTTCCACCAACACTGAGAAAGGGTTGTGTTGTTGGAGGTTATAGCTCCATCACCCACACCCCAGTTAACCCGTCAATAACACTGCTGTAATTAGATAGAAAAGGGAGTTGAGAAAAAAAAGTATACATACATATATTCGTATACATGTAAATATATATATATATATATATGTTTTTAAACCTTATTGTGTAAGGTTTCAGTCATCTGAAACTAAGCCTGTCTCTAGTAATGACCTGTCAGGACACAGCAAGGGCCCCTGAGAGCACAGGCTGGCAGGTCTGCAAAGTTCAGGAATGGGATGGTACTGGAGCCCCAGGGCCAGTCACACAAATGCCCATTTGCTGACATACAGCTGTACAACAACCGAATGAAGCTGCACATAAATAATAATACCAGTGCAGCTGTCTTTAAAGTATGTGTAAGAGAACAAAAAAGCACAGCTAGGTACACTGGCCCCTGGCCCCACTGCTTCAGAATAGGATATAAAGAACTGATAAATGTGCTGTCCTTGTGTTGTGTATAGTTGTACTGTCCTGTTGTGCACATAAATAATGTCTCGTTTATTACTGTGGTTGTTATTTAGTCCTCAGTCTGCACTGGAAATAATTGTAAACCATTAATTTTCTAAAAGAAAAGTTATTTTGTTTCTACTTCCATAATTCTCCCCAGTTCCCAGATATTGACTAGGTTTAAAATAACAGGACTGGAATCAATGGACAGCGAAGACCACTTTCTGCATGCTGTCAGACATATAGGAATAGATACAGTTTACTAAGGAACACTGATAATCAGTCCCAATGGTAGTGTCCAAGCTATCATCAGCCTAGTATAAATATTAAACAGTGGTACTAGCTATGGTGTGATAAATTCCAAATCCACTTGTCACAGAAGAGAACTTCCAATAGAAACTAGGGTCTTCCTCTGTAGTGTGTTTGAGCTGCTGTTTTGTAAATCAGGTTCACATGAGTACCTGGCAGCAGGAATAAAAAACAACTGGAGTTACAGAATAGCAGCCTTTAGTCACAGGTGTGGATAAGCAGTACTTGCACATAGCTCCCTCACCTTTTTCCATTGTCTCAAAACAATATATGTTTGACTGCCGGTAGTACCTAAGTAAAACTCAAGAGGAAGATAAGGAGAAAAATACATCAAAGACCAAGACAAAACAATAGTGAGTTCTCAGAAAGAATATACCATTTTCTCCCAAAACAGTTCTCTCTGTACGTTTTCTTAGTGAAGGTGAAAGTGGTAAGGAATTGACTGCTACACTGACTTCTCACCTCTTCTGCCTATTAATGTCAGATACTGTATCAGAATTTTTGGGACATTACAGCAAAAACTGAGATGAATGCATATTTGAGAGATGGCAGAAAGGAGGCATTCTTGTACATTCACCATATAATCTGAGAGTCCTTTCTTGCTTACTGCTTGAATTTTGAACACTACTGTCCAGTCAAGAGCTTCCTAGGCTAAACCCCTTGTATTATACTACACTTAAATAATTAACTTACTTCCACTTATTAACAGGAATGTATCAAGTTTCAGCCAAATTTCATAAATGTGCTTTGATGCTTAAGCATCATAGGGTGTATTCTAATTTCTAACTCTTTTGCTATAACATAGATATCGAAAAGTCTCCCCTGGAACTACATAGGAAACTGAGAGCCTCTAGGTGATGAAACGGTGGTTCATATCCCTAAGCACAACTCAGGAACCTACTGAAGTAAATTCTGGCAGTAAAGGTTTTTATTCTTATTCTTATTCACAGCTAACTGCAATGTTTAGAAAATTGGAGTAATTTGCAGCTGACAGTTAATAATTAACACTTAAAATTATGTGAAATATCTGAGGCACAGAAAGGAAAGTTGCCAGCTGCATTTGTATTCCTTAAGGGTGGAAATTAAATGCTATTATCTTGTGTACAGTAGTGGTGCAGTGAGCTGCTATTACGACTCCCATATGAGCCACAGCAACATTCCCAGCCTTGGGCCAGGGTCTCAGCAGATATCTGGTTGGCTCATGGATGCCAGTAGGTATCAATTATGCTTGATTCCTGCAAGCATACTTTTTATGTTTCTAAAAATGTTTGATAACTGCATAAGAATACCCAGTTATATTTAGCCTGCATACAGTGTAGTATAAGCTGCTATTCCAGGCAACATAACCTACAGGTACAAGGTACAAGTCATTCTTGGCATTAGCTTGTGGGAGAGCAGGTAGGTTGAGAGATGGCTAAATCTCACAAAGAAGGAATAGAAGGATAGGCTGGGGACTCTGACACTATAACAAAATTAGATTTATAGCAGTAAGCATTAGGGAAAAAAAGTCAAGCTGTTCATTGGCACAGAGAAGAATTTATATCTGTGGATTGGTAGACAAAAATCTTGGAATTTTAAAAACCAAAGAAGCAGAGAAAAACCACAAAACACAACAAAACTTGGGACAGCTGAGATCCCCAGGCAAAACTAAAGTTGAGTTTGGCTAATGGACAGCCCATGGACACCAGTTGGGATCTGAGGCAATAAGGCCAGAGGAGTGCTGGGGACCTGCACTCATACAGGTGTTGCTGGGGCAAGGACTGACAGCCCCGAGCTGAGCTGAAACAGGGGTCCTGGGCCCATGGACAGAGGTGCCAGAGGCCCCACATGAATCTGTTCAGGGTTAATAAGGTCTTTTAATGAACTCAGGGCCTAGAGAGATAAAGTCTGAAGGAGCTTAGGCTGGTTCATGTTGGAGAAGACGGCTTCTGGGAGACTTTGTAGGTGTCTACAACTACCTAGCTGGAGAACCCAGAGAAGATGGAGCCAGGCTCCAATTTGAGCTGCACAGTGATAAGACAAAAGGCAATGGGCAGGCATCTGATCCTGAGAAATTTCAACAAGATGCAAGGAAAGCACTTTTACCATGAGGGTAATCAAATACAGGAACTAGGACCCAGAGAGACTGTGAGACCTCCATCACTGGAGGTATTCAACGCTCAAAGGCACAAGGCCTAGAGCAATTTTATCCAATTAGAAGTGCTTTGAACAAGCACTTGGATTGGTTGGATCAGGTGGTCTCTGGAGGTCTTTTCCAATCTGTTACTCTGTGAATCCATGGTTAGAAGCAGCATTATCTTCCTATGGGAGCATGGCAAAAGAAAAAAGCATTTTGAGCAATTTCATGGCTCCAGAATACAGTGACCCTGCAGCTATGCACTGAATACAGATTTTTTACTTTAAGAGAGATGCACAGATACCTTTTCATACAGACAAACTTTGTAAGGTAAGTTGGATTCATGGACTGTTCAGCCTGAGGGTACAGTATTTGTATTTTTAAAGGAGGCAATCACTCTAGAACAAAATTGACCTGTTTGTAAAAACATGAATGAAAACAAATGTCACATCTGTAAAATTCAGATAAATTAGTCATCACCAATCCAATTTATTTCTCGAAGAACTTTATAATTTTAAACTCTCATGTCAAACCACTGCATTTTACTTATTGCAAATGATTCTGAGACAGCAGTTCCAGAAGCTGGCATTACATGGATGACAGCTTTACTAGGAACTGAATTAGCCTGCTTTAGCATTTCCATTAGGTGGCATTTAGAAGAGTGCAGAATCTTTTGAGTCGGCGTAAGTCATGGAGTTCTACAGTCTGTTAATTCTGTCACTTATATCCAAATTTCTTCAAATTTTGTAGCTTTCTTTTAAGCAGTTTTAATTGCTGTCTGTTTCAGGTGTACTCCCTGTGCACTTTAAAATGAGATGATTTGTGTGTGGCTAATCTGCATGGAAACCTGACCTTGAGTCTAAGCATCAGCTAGCTCTGCCCTTAAAAGTGTTAAGAGCTAGCCATGGCTCTGACTTGGATCAGGGGGCAAGGACTGTCCTCAACAGTATCAAGAAAGTTACACTATGAAATAAGTCAGATATTTTAATAGCTTTTGATATACTTCCAATACCGAATGACCATTGCTAAACATTTTCCTTTCTATTAAAAGGGGAGAAAAATGCATCATTTTGTTTGTGCCTTGAATGTTTCTCTTTGTACTGTTCATTGTATGTGCTCATCTTTTTATAGGCTTGCTCATTTGGTTCAGGCATTTCACAGCTTACTGTGATTTCTCTGACTTGTTTCATTTTTCTATTTCTCTGACCTGTTCTGCTATATAAGTAATACCAATCTTTTCAGTCTTTTTTTCTATTTTTTTTTATGCTGATCTTCTGTATGGCAATTGGTGTCCTGCTTCTAAAACTATAAACCATAGCATCTCCCTTACCATCTTCAAGCTCCCCATCAAATGACACCTCCCATCTGTTCTTCCATAACTGAAGGAGATGCAAAGATTTTAATTGTACAAAATTCCTCAAAATCATTAGTATGTGCCCTTGAGGATGTATGTTATCCTAATCATTTTTCGCTTCTCTGAATTCACTTGTCAGTTATCTCCCTTTTAAAAGTGTTTTTTTGTAAAATTTAGATTATACTATCTTTGTAAGAGAATTATTTCTAATGAGTCTATTTCTGAAGAAATATACTTATTTTTTTAATTGTGACTCATTTTGCCATTATTAATGATAGCAGTAATTTTAGTGTGTTTAACAATAAAAGAGAAAAATTTATTTATAACATATATGCATCACAGTGGAGACAGATGGGGAAACTTAGACACTTATTTTGTGCTTCCTTATGCAGTGCAGTTAGTTTGCATGTAAAGATGTTATTGAAACATAATCTTTTTGTTATGGACACTTCCTGACAATTCTGACATCTGCACAGCTGGATATCTGACAAACAGGAGGTTTTAGAAAAATATCAAGGCATTGCAATGTGTTTGATTGATAATTTGTTTCAGATGAATGGAAAATGAAGTAGCTCTGCGTTCAAAAGAGGAGGGAGGCAATATTGTAGTTGTCTGTGATTTGTTCCTGGCAAGGAAAATGGCACAAGGTACAGCTAGAATAAGATGTCTTAGCAAAATAGATTTTACTCGGAGAGGTAATACCATTGAAACCAGTGCATTTCCTCTTGAGGAGTATTCCAGAATCTAACTGAAGATCAAAGCCAATAAATATGGTTTCTGTGATTCAGTCTGGTTGACTTATAGTAGAGAATGAAAGAGATAATGGCAAGGCTGTTGTCCTGAATAAACACAGGGGCAAATTTTCAGCTCTTCTTTCCTTGCAATGCATACATGACTTTGCTGATTACACCACGGACAAATAACCTTCCACTAAGCTTTATTTTTTTTAGCTCATTGTGATGCTGGTTAACTTTTAGAGAGAAATTTAATTCTGTAAATGTTTTTTCCATTCACAGGGACATTAAACAAAGTAAATCTGTCATTCATACAAAATAGCTACAATCTACTGTATAAAATTTGCACAGCACTGCTGGCTACACTGTCTTCCAACTATCTGACAAATTCATTACAGTTGTAAATTAGCATATAGGAAGTTTCAGCTACTGCATCTGTTTAAAAGGGTATCCCAAATAATTTAAAGTATGATCCAGTTTCAGGGTTCATTGGCACATACATTTGCTCATGAGGGCTAACGTTGCTTTCAGTGAACTCAGGAGAAACACCCCATGATTTTTACAGGAGTGAGATCTGGTTCATTGCTTTTCAATGCTTGTATCTCTGCCACAGGAAGAATAATTTTCTAAAGGCATATGATCTCTGTGAGAGATTGAAAAACAGTTTCAGTCAAAGTACAAACTGGAAGAGATAGAAACTATTGAAAGATATTTCAGTTTCCTTAAATTTCAGTACAAAATAAAGCTGCATCTGCAACCAGTCTTCTCAGAGACAGCAAATTGTTCATTACCTTGTCAAATGTTAATATTATACAGCATCCTTGTACTGCTTCTTTTAAAGAAAATTGTCATGGTGACACTTTTGAACTAAGCTTTGGATGTAGTTCTTTGTACTGTAGAGAAGCTTCTTTTTTTCTCTTTCTCCTTTCTTTTTGTAGTGGTTGAAAGCAAACAGTAATACAAGGTGAAAATACAGACTCAACACAATTCTTAAAACTTTTTGGTTTATACATGAACTAAAAATGTTTTCTTATAGTTGTTTTTACACCCCAAGCTAAAAACCAAACACTGGCTTGATATCTAACTAGTGGAAGTTATAGTAGCTCTTCAAAGTTACGGTGGTCCTTCATGTTAAACCTTTAAAATGATTACATGCATTTTCATTTTCAACAGTAGCTATACATCATTGTTTGTTTTCTTATAATATGAATAAGCTTGATCATTGTTCCACACAAAGTACAAAAATAATGAAATGGTGTATCACTTCTTGAAAAATTTCCATTCTAAAGATGTCTTTCCAGTACCTGATCCTTTGAAATGGTCCATAACAATGCTAGAGTATTAGCTTGATTGTGTGAAGTACTGTCATCAAAGAAGCTTGATAATATGGCAGCATTCAACACTCCATAAAAACATCTTATTAAGTATAGGTTATTATACAGTGGACCCATGAGATTATGTTGAATAGAAGACATACTTTCTGTCCTTTGTTCTAATACTCTTAAAAGGTAAGACAGGCTTTAAAAAAGCCAGTAAAAGTTATTAATATAATTTCAGTTTAATCCAACATGAAATCCAAATTTAAGGTCATAAATACCCCTCTAAGTAAGATGAGTAGAGAAGAAGGATAATTTAATTAATTTTGAGTACAAAGAGGATGTAGAACTGTTTTCCTTACTCAGATATGTATTTAGACACACTGCCATTATTAATCTGCAAACATTAGTCAATAAATACAATTAAACACAGTGTACTGCAAATATCTCTAGTAATTACTGTATTTCACAGACATACTCATATTCCAAGGAAATATAAATGTGCCTTTGGTATTTTAAGGAATTTCCGTGCCAAAGATATAGGTACACAGACCTTTTGTGTGCTAGTTATTGCTTCAGGGAAAACATATTCTAATTTTTGCAGAAAAAAAATTATTATTTGTTGATGAAATAGTAACAACAATTATTTGTAAAGAAGTATACTGTGGTTGCCCTGTAATTTGGCTTACAGATTCCTTGGGACATGTGCTGGCCCTTTGCCTTCTGTTCTATCTTGTCCTTTTTGCACAACAGCTACAATAGTAAGTCTTAAACATCTGAGTTCAGGGTAGTACAGTGCAGTGCAGTGCAATATAGGAAGTAATATGTGTCATGAAACTAATGTCTTTCTGTCCCAGTCGGATATGTGCATGTCTCCCCCAGCTTCAAAAACCGTGGCTTTCAAAGGTTCACACAGGACTACTACAAAGACTGTCAAAGATGAGCATCAAAGCAGGGAAAGCAGACACCAGCCTTTACCACTGCTGGGGAATGGAATATGAAACAGCTGCTTGAGTTAATTTTTTTTTCCCCCATTAAAAAATGTCATCAGAGTCCTCACAGAGGCTGAAACCTGAGCCTGAATGGGCTTGCGTCCACAGGAAGTGTGCAAAACATGTAGCAGCTGTAGTGATTCAAGGCTGGTGTAGCAGTTCAAGCCACAGAATTCAAGGATTTCCTGGTCTTTCAGAACAGCTAAAAGGGTTGATGGAGATGTGAAGTATACAATGTGTGTGGAAAATAATGTTAGGTATAAAAAAATTACCATGATTTCTTTGAAGATAAATATAATGAAAGAACAGCAGTGCACAATGTTGGAATTCCTGGACTATAATTGGGTAATAAGGCACAGCAGCTATGAATGGCATAGGCTGTTATCTGTGTTTATTTAATGCTGTACAAAAACGGATACAGGAAAGGAGCTGATGTTTTTCTGATCATAACTCACTTTGCTGCACTACTGATCTTGTTGATCTCTGTTGTTTTGTTTCTTTACCAAATGGGATCTGATATTCCAAAGCTCTTGTAGTCACACAGTTTGTTTTCCTGACCCTCTGCAGAGCTTGCATGAACCAGAGAAAATGACTCTGTCCAACCATTTTAAGTGTCTGTATAAATCCATAAGCTAGCTAGAAAATTTACTCTGAAGGTCTACATATCCCTCAATGATCCAATATACTAAAAAGAACCATGGCAAATCAGAAATCACCATCAAATAATTCTCCCTTTGCAGCAATCCTCCTTCCAGTATACTTAGTAGAGTAAGAAGAAAATAAAAAATGAAAGAGAAAACACGAGGTGGGCTGTGTCTACAAAAGTGTACTGAAGATTAGGCTTGTTTTTTCTACATGTGCCTGAAATAAGAATGATCATTAATCATGGTTATATTTTTTCTGTGTATCTATTCACCGTGAAAACAGTAATAGATCTGATAGTGATACTGCGTTAAATTATCACTTAGATATCCTGAGAACTCGTGTGCTTATTTGCATGATTTTAAACATATGGGGTCATCTTCCCTCTGTTTTCCCCTTTAGCTTTCCCCTTTCATAAATGCAATGTTATTTGCTTTATTCAGAGAATTGAAATCTGCAGTAGAGAAATACCGTGAAGTTTATTACTTTATTTTTGTACCTGGTTTTACATAGGTACTCAAGCATTCACAAGAGCATCCCTATTACTTTCCCATAATATAGCCATAATTTTATTTTTTTTCATGTATAAAACAGTATTCAATGTTTTGTACCTGAGTTCTAGATGGAAAGATTATCTTTAGGGAAGAAAACAACCAAAAAAACCCAAAACCAACAACAACAACAACAAAAAAAGAAACCCAAACAACAACAACAAAATCCTCAAAAAGCTTTCTCCAAACAACATTTGTTATCATCTAAGATATGTGTAAATATACACTTTGTACTCTTATTACAAGCAGCAAAAGACTCTTCAGAACATGTTGCTGTTGTCCTGTCCTCAATATGCACTTTAGAAATGATTAAAGCATCACTGATCTTCATTACTAGTGTTCCAGTCCTCCTGATGCTTAATCACACATGTCGAACATATGCCAGACAATGCTGGATGTCAAGAAAGTCAACATTCATATTTTCTGTACTTCCTCAAATACTTCAGCTAATATATTCTCTCCATCTGTTGCAGAAAAGCAAAGATAATGATAAAGCATTGATGCTGAAGTTATGTACTAAACCTATTCTATTACTGTCAAAGGTTGAGACTTTTAAGTACTGTTAGTTGGTGGGGATCAACTGAGTCCCCTGAGCAGCTTTGAAAATCTTAGCCAGGATTTCTGCATTTTGCCTTTGGTCACAAGAGGAAGCTGAATTTCTCATTGTGCCTTTCACATCTCATGCAGCTACTACCCTGCTGCATAACCATCCAACTGCATGATTCTTAGGAATTTTCCCTTCTTACTCATAATCTCTTATTCAGCAACCAGGTTTTAATTTGTGAGCAATCAGACACATATCAAGCCATTATGCAACCTCTTTTTACTTTCCTCATACACAAAAACCTTTCTCATCAGCACGTCCTAGCCTTACTGTGCCAGCCCTCTGCATACCTAACGGCATGGATGACCTCACATTGAAATTCTAGTCCCTAAAGAAACATGGAATAGTGTGTATGTAATGATAAGGGAATAGGAGAAATTCACTGTTAGCTGTCAAGGAGGATTTCCACCATCAGCATTAACCATATAATATAGTGGCAGTGGAGGGCAATGAATGTGGAGAGAAGTGAGAGCAATCAGCAAGCTTTCATTCAGTGAGATGGAAGAGCTTGTCAAAGACACAAACAACTAATCAGTTGCCAGCACTGATTGATGTCCCAGCCTGCATTCAAATCTATCATTGTGACCAAGTAGTGCCTATCGTTTACCCAGTGGATGGATAAACTAGAAGTAATATATGGCATCTAAGCAAATAGATCATTAATTCCGCTTAATATGTGGGGGCTAAAGTTTAAATCTTTTTCTGAACAGCAATCTTTCCCTTCAGGGAGGAAAAAAATAAAAAGCTAAAAAAAAAAATAATCTACTGTGGTTGGCTAGGCAACAAAGATATTTTTTTCACAAGTTACAAATTTGTTGCATTGGTTTTTACTTTAGTTTATGACTCACAATTGTCACTGAGTATTAAATCTATCAGGAAATTTATTAACATCTTAATTAAAATGCTTAAAGAAGATGAGAAATGATATGCCAGCAGAGACAGAGGGCTGCTGTTCTGCGTTTCCTTCTTACACTTTAGACGTTTTATTCCCCAAAGTGTTCCCAAGAACAGCCCTGCAACACTATTACCCTTGACATTGCATTCTTTTTTCTGACTACGAGATTAAAATTTTAAATGCAGACATACAGTTAATTGGATTTTATTATTGCTTGACTTCTTCTTAATTGCATGGCAGGGCATTGAATTATTTCTTAATGGTTTACCATATTTGTACCAATCAGCATCAAAGTTGGTCGATTTTGGCACATGCTTTTGAAAAAATTTAATTCAGGTCATAATTACTGGAAATATTGAGGTCTGCATTGATATAATTTAGAACTGTCTTAGGACTGGAAGGAGGAAGTAAGCAGTCTGCAGTTCTCCATACTGAATCTTGCTTTCTATATTCTATCAGTCATCAATAGGGAAAAATGTAGGTGTTAATAATTAAGAAATAGTGTGTCGATTTGCTGAATGTAATATAATGATATAAAACTATCATCTTTGAATGAAAAACACTCAGGAGTATGTTTTCTCTGGTTTTGCAGTTTATTAAGATACACTCTTGCTTGTTTCAACCATTGCTGTTAGCCCCTTATCAGTAGGATACTGGTAATAAATAATTAATGTTTCATCCATGATTTGTATCTTCTGAGGTTATGAATTATTAATATCAGGCAACTACAATAAGCATAAATATTTATATTTTCCTTTTTGCTTAATATACTTCATTTTTAAGACTGTAAAAAGGATCAAAAGTATTATTAAAGTATGACTAAAGGACTAGTCTACTGAATTTGTTGCTAAGTAGCATGTTCAGAAACATTAAGGTTGAGAAATAGAGTATTTTTCTTTCTTAACATTCAGATTCTTTCTGAGCACAAAAAGTCTTTCTGTACAATTTCCAAATGATTTTACAACTTAAACCTGATCACATGAAAGTGGGTAGGAAACCTACAAACTGTTCAGCCATGTAGATATTCTCAAATTTAGTGTGTCAGTCAAATGAAACCTAGACTTACAGCACAGTCTTGACTATCTGACAGTAGATTCTCAAGAATCCTGAGATTTCAAATCTCTTGAGGATCTCTGGCAAGGCCCAATTTAAAATGAGTAAAAATCACATGATTTAAAAAAAGTTCTTTCCAGTACTGTTATTATGCAGGGTGCACTGATGGGGAGCATTCTGTTCTCTCTGAATGGTTACCTTTTACTCAGTGATCCATTTACCTGGAAACTGTAATATCACAGTACTTTATTAACTGCTGTGATAACATTCCAGCTACCCAGTCAGCAGGACTGTTTTACGGAAGTATTTGTAAGAGGTTGAATTTAATGGGCTGTGTGTTTGGTTTAACAAAACTTGTTTAACCACAATGACTTAAACCCACTTATATTAAAGCATATTTACTAGGTCTTTGCTTTGGGAACCGAAATAGGTATTATTTACAAAAAGTATCTATCCATGTACCTTAAGATGCATATTTTTTCTCTCATAAGGAGAGTATCTGTTTTTTAAAATTCTCAGCATCAAAGCATGCTTTAGTTTTTTCTTACAACTTTTGAACTTCAAACCTTAAAAAATATTCTAAAATTAAGCAAAATATAATACAATGAAAATATTATAAACCTGCCTTTGCTATTTAATAGAAAATTTTGGTTTTCAAATATTTATTTGATAGCCTCTTTGAGACCTATAAAAACTAAATAATCAACTCAAATTGCATAAAATAGGCCCAAGAGGACTGAGATAGTATTCTGCCCTGGGAAATTATACTGAGGCCATAATAATTGTAAATGGCGTTTATTGCTCTTGGACCCTGTTTTCCAATGGCTGTTAATGTTGTTTTTCAATCTTGTGCCTAAACACCAAACTGCAGTTTCAGTTACAGGGAATAGCTCAAACCTGTAACAGTTTTTCTTTCCATTTCTGAGCATGCTTATTTTGTCAGCAGCTTGATTAATCCTTAACATTTTTTCATGCAGATCAGAAACTGATGGGAAGTATATTTTAATAAATTGTATTCATATTACCCTTTTGATTCTATAGTTTCTTCTCGACATAAGGGTCTTGGAGTGCTTCTGTACATATTGCAGGGCATTTTGATCTCATCATTTTTAGGACAGAATCACATTATGTTTAAGTCCTGTAGTTCTCCAGAAAATGAGCATGTCTTAACATATATGATTTGGTTTGGTTTGGTTTGGTTTTTAGCTTGACAAACTTGTAAGTTGATGTTGTACCTACAATTAAAATGATAAAAAAACCTTTGTAGTCAGGTATCAGTTGCAGTCCTGGCTAAAAATAAATAACAGCTGCATGGGATCTGAGCTATTAGGCCATTAAATACATAACCATTCCAAGGGGGGTGGGGGGGTGGGGGTGGGGTGGGGGAAATCTATATAATAAAAAGATTAGGTTTTTAGTTTGAATTTTTACCTATACAGCCATGAGTCTGTAATCTACATAAATTAGAATGGAAGCTCATGTGGAGCAGATCAAAGACTCATTTGCATAAAGATCCCTGTTCTGCCTCAAGGAGAATTTTTGGAAGTTCTATAGATCTGAAGAACCAAAAGCACCTGAAAGTAAGCAGTGGCTTGAAGTCTCTGACTCAGAAACCATGATGCATTCATTGTTAAAGGTGTTCACAGGTCAGGTAATTTTCAGATGAACTACATATCTGAAGTATAAAAAATGGGTGCACAGTCCAGCTCACAAGATCTTGGCTACTGTGCCACAGAAATATTGCTAAAATTGCACGCTATATAGTCCCAAAGCATGAGTCACTGTCTGCATAGCCAACTATATCTTGTTCCATCATCAGTTCCATTGAGGTCACTGCAATTGGTAGAATAAGATACTATTACAGATCAAGTGGATTGGCATGTTGCCATTAGTGTATTTTAATCGCTATTATTTATATTTTTTGCTCAAGAAATCTAACTGCACCTGTTTACTGAATCTTAAACTTCTGAACTCTGTCTTGAATTTCATAAATTCTATTACCATTAAACTTTGATTACATTTCAAGAAAGTTTTCCTGTGGGAGTACTTCTTGTACAGATATGACAAATTTTTGAGTATTTGGAAGTATGTTTAAACATTGTTCTCTTTTTTAATTATTTTTTAATTATTTTTGTATGTGTCCAGGTGTATCAGTTAAAAACATATAAAGAATAATAGAACTTAATAAGGCATCAGAAATATGTAGCTGGTAAATTACATAACTCAAACAGCAAATGCTATTATTATATAGATTTTTTCCCAGATATTGTTGTTACTAAATTTTAAAATTATGCTGTGTGTTTTTATAGTATTTAGTAGAGTAATTACATGCTTGCTGAGAAAGTATGTCAATGAGGTCTCTGTAAGCAACACTTTGAAATACTACTTTAGAAACTTGGGGGGGGGGCGTTAGGGAATTACAGAAAACTAGGACCTAATAGAAGCATAGTATTAAAGAAAGGCTTTTTTTAGGGTAAAATACAGCTACCACTTTCAGGATGGTTGGCATGCATGGAATCTACATCACCACAGTTCCCTAAGTAACACACCCTGCCAGCTCAGCACAGGCTCATAGGAGTGACAGGGGGTAGGGGGAGTGGAGACACTATGGCCGGGCTCTGTTGTGCTCCCTGCAGGAATGGGAACTTGATGGCACCACACGGCTAATACACTGCGTACCAGTTGTCACATGAAGAATCCATGCGATGTCTGTGGCTGAGCCAACCAGTGTGGTGAAATGACTTCTCATAGATGAAATAATCTCATTGTAATACTAACGCACACCTCCATCTCAAAGTTGCCTGCCTCCAAAGTACTATTGCACCTCACTGGGCACGTGACACCAATCAGTAACAACAATATGTATGGCTAGAGTCACTCAAGCTCCACCTCAATGAGAAGGAAATGGACTAATCCTGGATTGAAATAAATCCAAAAGGAAGTTATTGTTGCCTAAACTCACAGATTACAAACTCTGATTTAGTGTTCACTAAATTAGGTCAAGTTGACCCACTCTCTAAGATGTTATGAATGACAGGACTTCTAATCAAGGAGTCAGCCTTGGGAAGTATGAGAAACAAAAAACAGTGAAAGAATACCATTATTTAAGTTACACAGAAAGAAGCCTTCAAGTGAGGAAAGTTTTGGCTATTAGAGGAGACAGGCTGATAAGGTGTTGCAAAGCACTGACATCCACAGAAAATTTGTTGAAAACAGGATGAAGATAATTGTGGTAGTGGGAGATCATGACCTCCAACCCAAATAGGCCCTGAAAATGGGCAAAACCTGGCTTGGGGAGCATGTGTAGTAGCATGTTAGTAGAGAACTTCAGTAGTGCTATCTAAGGATATGTACTAATTTGCATTAGAAGCGGGAAACTTGTATCAGTCCTGTGTAAGATGAATGAATATGCAACGTACTATGAAGTATGAAAGGTGGACAGATGGGGGAGAAGTTGGGAAAGACTCCATAGTAACCTCCAGGATCAGTCAATCGGCTGAACCCATTTTCTCCCCCATAGGAATGCCTATTGGGTAAGAATTTTTTCCTATGGCTTACACTACTACCTGCTCTTAGATATATTGTTTTAATCTTGCTTTGCAGTCCATGTATTACCACTGGCAAGCTTTGAACCTTATTCTGTCATGATTTTATATTAATAAAAAGTGTTATTCTGTAAACTGTTAAGGTTAGTCCTTTGTGGCTGCTAGCACTCACCAGCAGTGGTAACATATTTGAATGAAGTGGGAAGAACCACTGAGGGGTCCCCATTATGCTGTTGGCATATTTCCCTAACAAGTCAGTTGAATTGCCCTCTGATCCAGCAGGAGTGCCCAGTGAAGGGTCCCTATAATGGGATGCGGACAGACTGGTTGGGCACAAGGGTCTTGGTTTTCCTGGGGTACTGATAGACAGATCAAACACTAGAGGTCGAGAAGGTTTCTCCCCCTCCCCCAATCCCACCTCCCCCACTCCCACCCCCACACCTTTCACATGATATCTGGTTTGCAATTTTTTTCTTTTCTAAACCGTCACAGAACTACTCCTCACTCACAACTATGAGATTATGGCACTGCTGTCCCATTAAACCTATCCCAGCGAGTTATGGAGCAAGCAAGAAACATCAGGGTAGTCTTTTAATTACACTGGGAGAACTACCACTTTCAAGCTTCATTTTAATAAGGAACAAAGTTCCTTGAGAAATGATGATGTTGCTCTTACATTATTGTTCTGAAAAGAAATTCACCAAATGTGAGTTACTTGATATCTGAGTTTCAGTTACTCATCTGCCTCTGTTCCCCTATATTCCCCCCTTTCCATCAGAAAGTGTCAATCCCAAAGTACTACAGTTTCTACTAAATACGTTTATTGCTAAAAAGGAAGTTTATAGTTGATGCTAAACAGAGTTTTGTTCCTCTTTAGCAGTCCCATGGGAAAAGGTAAACCAAGTCATGATTTGATTCAGTCCACTCACAGATTCTTTTGACCCATACTGTTCTGCCTATGAAGTTTAAGCAAGCATGTTTACCGTTCTGTGCAGAGCAGGGCAGGAGAGGGAAGAGAATTGCCCGTCTCTTTATAGTGCAGCACATCCATACAAATACATTTGACACAGCCACTATGTTGCTATGCTACTCTTCACCTACAGACTGTTTTTTTTCCAAGGGCAGTTAACAAGACACAGTCATAATTTCTAAATACTCGGATATTAAACAGTGAGAGGTCATAAAAGATGTCACTTATCTGCTCTAGCTTGAGAAAGAATATTCTTCACATGTAAAAAAAATCAACAAATCAAGGGGTTATCTTGATGTAATTAATATGTAGACTTTCCAAATGTTGCTTGTGTCTATGAAAACCTCCCTCTCAAGATGATTTATTGTCAGTTAGTTGATCAGTTTAGCATTACTCACTGTAGTTACATTAAACCATACTTCTGTGTCTTGCTCTTCCCTACTTTCCAGAGCTCTTGCTTTGGTTGACTTCACGTGCTTTACTTATATTTTAATTCCATATAGCTTTTCAAAAGGTAAACATTTCTAGTCAGATCAAAATGGCAGTATGAAAACACCAAACAGGTGCATGTTAACTGTTCTACATTATGTTTTCTTCTCAATAAGCTAGGTTGTTGTTGATTGTGTGCCAGAAGGATTTTATATTAATTGTTTTACTTTAAACATTTTACATTAAAATAAATTTAATGATTACAGACATTTATCATATCTAGGAAGAAAGAAGGGGGGGGGGGGGGCAAGTGAGGGCCACCTCACAATTTACACACTACATCCCATTTCCAAAACAACCTCTCTTTATACATTTTCTCATTTTTATGCATCTTATCAATGTATACAAATATATTAAGGGCAAGTGTTAAGAAGATGGGGCCAGGCTTTTTTTGGTAGTGCCAAGTGACAGATCATAGAATCATAGAGTCATTAGGCTGGAAAAGACCTTTAAGATCCATCACTAAACCACGTCCCTAAGCACCACATATATGTTTTGTTCAAACACTTCCAGGGATGGTGATTCCACCACATCCCTGGGCAGCCTGTTAAGGATAAGAGGCAATGGGCACAAACTGCAACACAGAAATTTCCTGCTGAATATGAGGAAAAACTTCTTTACCTTGGGGGTGACAGAGCACTGGAACAGGCTACCCAGAGAAGTTGTGGAGTCTCCTTCTCTGCAGGCAAACAAAACCCTCCTGGATGTGATTCTGTGTAATCTACTCTAGGATAACCTGCGTTAGCAGGGAGTTGGACTGGATGACCTCCAAGGTCCCTTCCAACTCCAACCGTTCGGTGATTCTGTGTTAGAAACTTTAAGAAGACTTACAATATGAAGGACTTAAGATCCTTTTGAAAATGGGACTTATTCATATTCATACAGCCTAAAATAAAGCAGTGGAAAAAGCTCTTTATGTGTCTCTGGTAGACAGAGCAAAGTGCTGGTCTAACACTGATGATCTGTTTCAGTCTCTGAGCTAAGTTATCCAGAGACATTTCAGATGTCCTTGCAAAGCAATGTAGTAAGATGGAAGACACACCTTTTGAAACACTTTCATGCTGTAATCTCACACATGAAATGCTATTTAGACAATGTCATTTTGCCCAAGAATAAAAAGCTTTCTGGCCAACCATGCTAGTGGCTTGCTGGGTCTTGTTGGTTTTGTTGTTGTTGTTGTTTTAATTATTATTATTTCCCTATAAAAATTTGAGCCAAGCTAATGGAGTCTGAAAAAAACCTCTGCATTCATTTTACTCTACAGCTTTTAAATTGTTTCTTTGGTACGGCACCTGCATTTCCTAATCATAAATACATATTTCCTCCAATGGAAATGAGGGGAAGTGTTCTGACTGACCTAAACGGCAACAGAGGGAGGTCATGTATTCCACAATTGTTTCTTAGGAACACTAGGTCTGATTCTCCTTGTTATTATTCATGGTCAGCCTTAAGGGAAGAATGCTGCAGGTGTTTACCATACTTCACAGAAGTTAAGAATGTGAAGTGAAGAAGAAAACAGTAAATGTGAAACTGTGTGAGTAGTTTAGGAAAGCAGAAGTATTTTCTTTTTTATTTGAATAAAAACCAAAATACATCTATAGTTGCCAGGATTGGTTCTCTCAGGTGTGTGGATGTATACGTGTTAGGAAAAATCAGAAAATTTCCTCAAGTGGCAAGGTCACATTTTACAGATATGGCAAGGTTTTTTTGGTTTTCCCAACAGAATACCTAGGATTTAATGTCTGAATTGCACAATGATTATGTGAGTTCTCTTTACATCTATAGTAGCAGGGTGACTGAAAGTCGCTTTTTCTTCCAATATTGCAATTCAATGACTGCAATGACTTGGTGACATTCAGCCTCTCCAAAATATCTAAGATCCCAGATGCAGCTGAGTCCTTGAATTTTTTCCTTCCCCAGAAGTGCATTCTGTAGCAAAATAGGAATGACTACAGCCTTAAGCATCTCCATGGGTGTGGCTCAGACTTAAAAAAGCCTGTAAAAGATGCTGATAGTGCTATCTGGAACCCCAAACAATAATAATTTGGGTCACGGTGGTCCTTCTTAGTCAGTTCTTGTTCATTTGCTACGTCTCTTCCCTGCTTCTTTCTCTTTCATTGAGTTGCTGGCACCATGTCATATAGTAGACTATGGCTCTTTGAAGCTTTACCATTCACACTTGATGGGGTTTTTTTACATCCTGAAGCCTTTGTGAAGCAGACTGGATCTCAGCCTGAAGAATAATAATATTTTCAAATATTTATACAAATACACAACATCTTCTTGCAGCATCTTTTCTAGGATATAATTTGCCTTAGGAATAAGATGTTTTCATGCAATATGTGTGACTTCACAGCCCACTGAGAAAAGCCATAAACTTGCAATGATATAAGGACAATTCAGTAGTATGCCATACCTGTGATTTTCCTGCTTCAATGTTCTCCATCTGTAGACACTAAGTAAGAAACAAATAATCCTGGATAGCAAATAAAACAGGCATAGATTGACCCTTAAATCCTTACTGGCATGTTTAATTATTTCTTGCCCTGGATGCAAAGGTAAAGTGACCTCTGACTCTTGAGAGAGTCAACAGAGTGGTTAAGTTTTTTCCTGCCTATTACACAGTCATCTGCAGCTGACCAGCTTTTAGGATCCCAGTGGGATAAATTCTGATGCATAGTACAGAGGTTTTTGGTGTACTTTTTCTGGCTCACTGATCCTCATGTGTAAACTGATGTAATGCAGCTGGCTTTTCTAGGACTGCAGACACGAGAATGCTTGGACAGAGAGGAAATCAACAGGTTTTTTTTCCTAAAACTTTAAAAAACCCCAAATCTCTCAGTCTGCAGTCTAATCAAAATCTAAACGACCCTCACAGATTAGATTTATTGGCTTGCCTTATACTTTAGGACTGGTAACATTTTCTCAAAGAACACAGAATGCATACTTCCTTTCAAAACTGTTGTAATGTTTTTCTGATAGCTGCCAAAAAGAAACAGGTGCATAAGCAGTCATTAATCTACAGGACTATGTTAGCTATTTATACATTGACAATATCCATTTTTAAGTAAACATTTCACGCCTCAGATTTTCACACTTCCTGTCAAAAGGTGGCAGAACCAAGCCCTGCAAAGCTTTGGCAGGGAAGGTTAATTTTCCACAGTTTCATCATGCATGAGTGCCACTAAGCATCATTTTAAATGCCATTAGGCAGCAGAATATTATTTGTAAAATAGTTTCTGTCTAGTAGTTTCAGAGTTGATGGAAAGCTACGGCAGAACAGGCAAAACTCAGCAGCAATGAGAATCACAAACCACCACACACACCCTGGACAACTTAGCATCAGTAATTCTTGTTCGGACAACTCCAAAGTCCACTTTCTGGCCTAAGCCTGACAAAAAAAGGGTGCCAAATGGAAGTAATAATGATGATTTTGTTTTTTGGACATCTGCCTAAAAAGAACTCTTCATCAAGTCTTTTAACATAGCCCACAAAGGAGTTATCAGCTCTTAATGACATTCTGTTGGTGCCAGTTTACAGTTTACACTGGATGTAAACTAGTTGCGTAGACATACAGCCTTCTCTCCTAATACAAGAAAGTGTATTTTTGTGTGCAGGGTTCAGATGGCTTACGGTGAACTCCTATCTTTGCCACATATATCATTTGTGAGTTCCAGCACAGGTTTGTAAAATGGGGAGAGTGCTATTATTTTGTGGTTTTTTTCCCTTCTTTCATCCTTTGTCTTTTTTGCCTGCTCAGTTCCTAAGCTCCTAACCAGAGAGGCTTGTGATTTCTAAGAATTTCCCACATAACCTGTGTGCTCTAATAATGTAAGCAATTAATAGGGCTTCCAAAAGTAGTATTAATCAGATACTTATGTGTGACTGCGTTCATTGTTATGCTTACCAGGGTTTTGTGGCTGCTTTCTCTCCCAGGTAATTGGATTGACTTAAACTAGACCACCTGTGGGATAATTACTCAATTACTTGATGAAGAACAGAAAAATCTAGTCTTCAGCTAGCACTAGCAATTACAAATTATTTCCAAACCAACCCAAAAAGGCATGTGAATGTTATATATGTAATTGAGGTTTTAGAATGCTATGTTATACATACTAAATGTATGTACATATATACATACATATAGTACATAGATATATCATAAACATAAGTATGCACATATATAAAAATAAATATAAACAATAGTGATGTCAGGAAATACAGCAGTCATGAGATAGACTTAAATCATAGTGGAGTTTTTGCAATATCTGACACTAACATATTGCGAAGGATTCTTCTACAGGAACCTGCATGCATACATAGATTTAAGCAACTCCTTTCAGCTATTTTTGAAAAGAATGTTCTTTGTCAGTTTTTTTTTGCTTCTGCATTAGTATTGCTTAATGGCAGAAGTGTCACTGCTGCATGCTTACTTATTATGAATAATGCTACTAATTATAATAATATTATAAACAATATAAACAGAAATATTTGTGCTATCAGCTGTCATCTTTGATACTTATAAATGAAAGTAGAGGACACTGACTCCTGAGGTGTGCCTGGCTATTCAGAAATAATTATACTACTTGATGAAACGTGGTACTGTCTGCTTTTCTCTTCCTGTTTGATTACAGATCACATACTAGCAGTTCATGGGTAAGTGATCTGACAGTGAGCTTTCCTTCATTATATGTTTCAGGATACAATGTAACAATTCATGCGGTGGAATGCAGCTTTCTACCATATGCTGACATATCACAAAGCAAGATGGTGAAGTGTCATAATCAATGTGTTGCAATATAATTTGCCACCCCTGAAATGGAATGCTTCAGAAAAAACAACATGCCAGTTCTCAGACAAACTCTGACTCCAGTACGTACTGCAGCCAGTAGACCGTGTAAGGTGCCTTAAAGTTATGCGTAGATTGCTCAGCTCTTCTGCCAATATAAAAATAATGATCTAATTTTAGCTACACATTGGAAAGAATGCAGTTAACCTTACAACACTGCAACATTAAACTAGCAAGATTTTATTTTAGCCACTACAGCAAATGCTGACTTTTAACTTTTATAAGGTTATTTATTAAGACATGCAGTTACCTCCCAGTATGCACAATTTCTCCACATCTGTGAATGGATAGCAACAGTCCTAACATTTATTAAGCTTGCTCCAAATCAAGTCTACTGAAATAGTCATAATGTATTCCACTAGTAAAGATAAAATATATATGCAATATTATGTCAGCCTTTCAGCATAACAGCAGTCAGTAGTTTGCCTGTAGTTCACCACAGTGATCCTGAGTCAGCACTTATAGAACAGGAAGTGAGAATTAATTGTAACATAGCTGATAAGGTATAAGAAGACAGTAATTCTGTTCTTTATTCACAAGAATGGTTTAACTGGAGAAATCCAGTCTGGCTGTACTAGGCTAGTCCGGGCATCCTCTGGCTGGGCTGGTCAAGACACCATCAGGTGTTTTTAGATCTTTATGGTAATTATTTAATGTAGTGTTATGTTCTTTTGAGGCTGAAGGAAGGGGAAGTTCAGCTGGATTAAAAATGTGATTTTAACCCATGTTAGCTGGCATGTAATGTGTTTAGTGTGAAGACTGCTGAATTTGTTTCATTGGAAGGACAATCTCAAGTCACAGCAGGAGAACCTCAAAATACCATAACCCTGCTGGAAAAATCAGAAGAGAGAACTTTCTTTTGAGCAAACCGTAAGAAGGGCTTATGTGGTAAGTTAGCTGGCTACTGGGTAGTATGGGGCTTATTCTCCGTATTTAGTTGGAAAATACTGAAGTCAAATTTGGTTAAATCTTGGCTACACCAGATGATGTAGACACATTTCTTAATCATAGAAGAACAGTCATCCCAGCCTTTTCAAAATCAAAAGCTTTTGCAATTATTGGACCAAGCTGGTGTTCAGCATCAGACATTGCCAGCAAACCACCATGAAGATATAGCAGATGACATTCTGCTCATGGTTCAAGGACACAAGGACATAGAGAATCCACCTTACCACTGACAGAATAGTAGAAGCCCTATCAGGATGATATCAATGCTCTCCATCCTCTGTGTACACCTTCAGCTGATTTTGTCACTCAGGATGGGAGACAGTGGCACTATGAGAAACTGCCACATAAATACCATGCCATCAGTTTTGACAAAGATTTAATTGTTGTGTGAAACACTAATCCAAGAATGATTATGTCAGGATTAGCTGAAGTGGCCTCCTGCCTACCCATGGTGCTATTCAGGACAGGTTGATTACTTCTTGTGCTTAAGAACCTTGACATATTGTAACTTAAGAGGTTAGTGAGTAACTCTGTGTGCTCTGAAGTCTCCCTGATCTGTTATTCTGTTATGCCTTTACTGTAAATAAATTGTTGATCTGTTTAAAGCTATGTTTTTTCATACAAACTTCAATAAACTGATTGGAAAATATGATTATAGGTTAAAAATATTAATAGTATTGTTTTTTAGGAAAAACAAACAAGTGTTTTGCTTAATAATTAATTCCTTCTTGTGTCCTAAAATGCCAAAAGAAAAACTTATCACTTCCCCAACCCCCAAATGCTGTTGGGACATGATTTTTTCATATTTTATTTTCTTATATAGTCATATGAACAGTCTAATAGAGTCATTTTTATGCAATCATTAGTGTCTCATAGATGATTTGTGCTGTCTTTCAAGAAAGTGCTGATCATAATTTTCCTTATGATTTCTAAATTCTTTCCTCTGGCTTAACTTAAGGCATCAAATACATAATAATATCTTCAGGTAAATTTGCTTTAATTTACAGCTATCTAATTTCTTTCCACTTTGTTATATTAACTTTACTATGAACATTTATTATCACTTTTTGTTAACATCACAATTACTGTGTATGTGTATATACTTTTTTACTATGAACATTTATTATCACTTTTTGTTAACATCACAATTACTGTGTATGTGTATATACTTTTTAAAAATGGTTTCTCATTTATTTTCTGTTCTTAACATATTGTCTTCACCCACAGAATAAACTACTATGGACTAGTACTTAGCAAAAAAACTTTGTAAGATATATACATTTTCTGAATTGACTGTTCCCTGAAAGAAGTTTTAAGATCATTTTATATAGTTAGGTACAAACAGGCGTGGACTGGTCCTCCTTCAAGCCACAGCAGCTGAAACAGTGCAAATCAGGAAGCTGCTTAGTGGGTCACTAGTTAAGTAGAGATTGCCCAGGCAACTGTAAATTCCAAAAAAAAGCATAACAAATCACCTAAAGAGGTAAGAATAAATAAGAAGGGTTATTTAATTTGTGAAGTGATGAGAAAAGTAAGAAGTAAACATGAAGATTTGGGGAAATAAAAAAAGGATGACAAAGGTTATATAAAGGATACCACATCCTGTAATTAGGAGATTAGCGCTGTGCTTGATTGCTGTAGTTCAGGACCAGATTATAAACCCTTGCATTTTTTGAACATAAGTCATGTCAGACTTCTACAGGTGTGGTTTCCCCCAGTGCTGTTGAGTTCATGCTGGGAGTGCTCTTCTAAACTTCCAACAGGAGAACACCCAGAGGCTGCCTTGTAATAAGATTGCCTCTTCCTAAAAGAAATAGTCACAATGTATTTGAAATTCTGGAACATGAAATAAAAGCTGTGAAAGGAAAAAATAAAATGGTATGAGGACTTTGGGGAGCCAAAGAGAGTGGCAACCTGCTGAAGAAAATGTGCAGCATACAAACAACTAGCAAAGCAGTTAGAAATCTCATAGAAGACATGTAAAAGAAAAACTTCAAAATACAGAAAATCAGTTGTCTCAAAAATGTCAGCTACAGAAGATGTATCTTGAAATACATTCCTCTTAAAAATGGAGATAACTGTAGCAGTTTGTTTGTGATACTTCCTTAGTTGAGCTTATACTTGCTGTAAACTTGTACTGTAATGCTTGGCCCTTCTTAGTCTATGTAATACATAGTATATATATGACACAGCTGGTTTTATTGTCTTGCAACCTTGTAGCCAGTTCTTAAAATGAAACTTACAATTATGCTTACAGAAATAGCAACAGGAAGAAGAAAAGAATAAGTAAAGGAAACAAGGCCAGCTGTTAAATAATCATGTCTTTTCGTAGGTTAACTAGTACACAGTTCAAGGTGTTTAAGCCAACAGTCCTCAGCCTCTTTCACATTCCTGTTTTAAAAAGCAATTAGGTATCTACTTTTTAAAACAAATACTGGAAGGCATGACAGGGACAGATTTATTGGCTTTTGGTTACTGTTTAACTTTGATTTAATCTGCAATAGGATATTTTCTACTTTGAGGATGAGGAATTTGCTGGCAGCATCTCTAATGTAGTTGTATTTTTAAATATGTTTCTCAGTAGCACTGATAGATTTTTTTTTCTATTTTCATAGATACTACTATCATAGTATACATATTCTTTTCATAGATGTTAAGGATTATATATTATTAAAAGTAATATATTAAAAAATATGACAGATCTGGAAATGTAAGAGGAGGAAATGAGATTTTATGTTTCATGATAAAGGAAAAGAATACATATAGCACTAAGCAAAGCAAAAACAGACACCCAGAAGAGCACTATGGAAAATAGGTGCCTAAGAAAAAAGAAGAAAAAAAAGTGGGTTGGTTTTTTTTTTTCAGAAAACCAGTTGCCCTATCGCCATTAATGTGATACCTGTGTCTGTACAGGAAGGAATGTTGAGACCATGTGCATTCTTTTTTTCAGAGCTGGGTAGACCTGGCTGCTGCAGTGTCTAAACCTGGTCATATGGTGTTAAGTGGTCTTTCACTTGTACTTAAATGTGCTCTAATCTTGAAATCTTCCCAAAGATTTGAGGTAAGGACACAGATTGTTCTTTGTATTGTATTCCCATACAATCGAATTCCAGATTCCCTCAGTCAGGAATAAGATCATATGTAGCTACCACATGTCAATAGATGATGAGAGCATCTTCAGGAAAGGTGACACTGAGATTCCTCATTGCAGAATGGCTTTGGTGAACGCCTTTGTCTTTCTTGCCTCTCTCCAGAATAGGTATATGGCAAATATGTAAGAGAAGAAGCAACATTTTGGCAGAAGAGATCTGCATACTGGGCATTCTTTTACATATAGAAATCCCAAGCATTACCTGATTTTGGAATCTATAGCATCCGCAAAGGATAAATCACTTCAATCTATCCTATTTACAACTATACTTTGAGGCTTCTCAGATGATATACATTGCAACATAAATCACAAATTATGGAGACAATTGCTGGACCCTTAACAAGGACATACAAATATGTTTCTTTCTTTTTTAAAGCAATAACAAACAAATAAATAAATAAAAAATAACTCCATCACCAACAAAGAAACACTACAAGTAATCAATAACCTTTATGGATACACAGGGTACTAATCTAGAATAATATAGAGAAAGAGTAGTAAAAAACTTTATGACCAATCCCTATTTAACAGCTGTCTGGGACATACATTTGTTTGGAATATCATGGGATTGTTTGGAACTAGATTTTGGACATAATAAAGTAAAAATCTGCAGAACAACAGAATAAAAAAAGGATAATGCTTTTGATTGTCACCCTTTCAGGTGAGGGGACAAAAATTTCTAGATTTAAAAAAGTAGATGTTTAAAGCAGCATGGTGTCAGGTGGGATCTGATAGAGGGACCAATATTAAATTTGATGCAGACCTATGTGTGTAACAGCACATTGATTTTATCCAGTGTGCTTACACTGAGGTTTATTATTGCCCATGACTGCTTTGGTTAGTGTAAGATTACTTAAAATAATGTCTGTCTTGAATTTTTAGTTAGAAACAACTTTTTACCAGAATAGGTCCATAACTTTCTACACAGACAGTGTGCAGGACCAGACAGACAGTGTGCAGGACCAGGTAAATATGGTGGTCAGAGACTAGCACTGTCAGTTAAGGGTGCGTGATGCCCAGATTCTTCAGCAGGTTTTAGCTTTTTTGCACCTCAGCTTTGAATTTTGACTGTGAATCTGGTCTCTCTGACTACCAAAACTCTCATATCCAGGTGGGGACATGAAGGGGGATGCTCCCATACCAATTTGTTCCTATTAAAAGATATTTCTAGAGGCTTGAAGAAGATACACAGTAAGTTAAAATTCTAGCTCCTTAACAGCTTGTAACTTGTCTGGTGGTGTACTGAACAGAGCATGGTTCAGTTTTGTGTAGAATGTGACAGTTCAGTGTAATGGGCCCCATCAGGCAGACTGTGCACTACTCAGAAACATTCACCTCCTTTTCTAAAAAAATTTATAACATCATTCAACATATTTGCAGAAAATTTGACTCAAGAAATCCATCTTTCCATCACTCCCTGTGGATTAATGACATTTAATCTGTGAAAAGACGAGCAAAACACTCAGCACTTTAATTTTACCAGTATTTTTACCTGTAATGTCTCAGTAAGAAGAATGTGGCATAACTGTCATATGCCGGTCTGAGACCGGAGCGTGGTTCTGTTTGTATTCACGGGAACAGAATTAAGACTCAAAACGGAGTCAAGAGCCAAGGAACTTTATTTGCCCAACAATAAATCCGTGAATGAAAAGGGAGAGAGAGCGAGAGATAGAGAGAAAGAAAAGAAGGAAAGAAAGAAGGAAAGAGTTCACAGCAATAGCTACCACCTCGGAGCTGTGGCATTCTGGCAGTCCAATTCATTTCCAAGTCCAATGGGGAAACATTCCGCCCAATGTTAGTTGGTTCTGGTTTTTTATGAGTTGTTACAAGCTGTTCTGCTTAACCACACCTTCCACCCAACAATGGTGTACGTGCCCAACACTCTTCTAGGGGCCTCCAGGCACCTTGACCCCCCTGACCCCAAGTCCGGGCACATGTGCAGGGGTTTGGTTAAGTTTTGCAGGATCAGCCTCCCCCGTTGCTCCATGGCGTCAGTCGGTTTCTTCCTTTAACAATGTATAGATAAATCTCTGCGGTGGCAGTGGTGTTATCTTCCTGCCTTAACAATGTATAGACCATTCACTGTGGTGATGGCATGAGTTTCCTGCCATAGCAATGCTGAGACACTACATCTGCTGTGGAGATGGTGGGTCTCATCAGTGCAGTCTCTTACAATAATACTATCTGAATTTAGTCAGCAGATGAACCACTCTAGTTAGCAAATGAACCACTTAAGGTCCTTAGAACGCTGATACTATCAAGACACATTAGCTCAAGTACCGAAACCAACATAAGGGAGCCAGAAATAAGAGATTTCTAGAAATGCAAATAACACCATTTTTCATATTATGATGGTGATGATAACCTAAAGTGTATGATTTATCCTTACATTACTGGTCTCATACCTTTGCTTTCTTTGTTCACATACTTCAGCTATCACTGTTAAACTTTAGTTTGGGCCTTCTTCACATTTCCAAATTCAATCTCCTTTTTTCAGCTCTCCTGCATAAGTTCTCCCCCCTGTTCCCAGTTAATACTTGCTATAGTAACATAGGCAAGTTCTGTACCATTCCACTACAATCAAATGAACACCATGTTTATTTCTATGGCAGAAATAGAAAAAGGAAGAGTCTCATTATGCAAGATACTGGAGATACTCAGAATAAGAAATCTGCAGTATTATGAAGTATTTACATTCAAAAGGGTTTATCCTACATACAGGCTTGAAATCAGCAGAAGTGCTCCTGATAACAGTTAAGCAGTGTGTTTAGAGGGTTGTGGTTTTAAGTAACCAAGACAGACATAAAGCACGAACAAAACTGGAGGTAGAAAAACTAAGCAAAGAAAAGTAGTAGATTATGTGCCTGAATTCAGCAGAGAGGTCAAAGACAGAAATTAGTCTCAGAGCATAAAACTGCAAGTTATAAGCATTAACACCAGATCTTTCTACATGAGGATAATGAAGTTGTTACCTTAATTTTCTATAAAACCCATTAAATGCTTTCACAAAGAAACTTCTTAATTTATGTGAATGTGGAATGACCTATGGAATTGACAGCATAACTTCATGACAACTTAAACATCTTCTACAGTAATTTTAAGGTTTCTGGCTAGTTCTTGTATCTCTGACTGTGGGATACTTAAGTTTTCTTTTTCTCCTTTTCCTTTCCCTTGTCTTTTCCCTTGTCCTTGTTTTATTCTCCTTGTCTTCTTTTCCTTTTCCTGTTTTTTCTCCCTTTCCCCCTTTTTCCTGTTTTCACCTTTTTTTTTTTTTTTTTTTCTTCCTTTCTCTTCCCTTTTACCCCTTCCCCTCTTTTCCTTCTCTTGAGGTGATGGAAATCTCTACTTAGTGATCACTACCAGTGGGTCAGACATCATAGCAGTCCCAGTTTGGCTAGGATGGAGTTAATTTTCTCCATAGCAGACCATGTGGTGTTTTGTTTTGGTTTTGTGACTAAAACAGCATTATAATACATCCATGGTTTTAGTCATTGCTGGATGGTGTTTGCACAGCATCAAGGGATTCTGTTTCTCACTCTGTTCCTCTAGCAAGTAGGCTGGGGATGGGCAGGAGGTGGGGAGTGTATGCAGCTAGGACAACTAATCTGAATTCACCAAAGGGACATTCTGTACCATATGCTGTTGTGTTCAGAAGTAGAACATGTAAAACTGGAGGCTGGGGGTAGGAGTCTAAGTTAGCTGTTCAGAGAATTGCTGGACATCAGTCATCTAATAGGAAGTGATTCCTTTTGTTTCACTACTATAACACCCACCCACCCACCCTCCCCCTTCACTTGTTAAATTGTATTCCTCTTGACCCACAAGTTTCCTCACTTTTGCCCTTTGATTCTCTCCCCCATGAAGCTATAAGAGAGTGAGTGTGCTACTAGAGGGGGCTTACCTGCCAGCTGGGGTCAAAACACCACTGAGATTTCTGACATAAGAAAGTAAACCTAAAGAAAGAAAGCATTATTATGGTACCAGCCCACCATTACCTGTAATTCAGCTTTGTGGGTTTAAGTTGTATGGTGCCTTATGTCTATGCTCTGATTTAACCTGTTTGACTGTTTGCTTGGATAATGCTCCTACTGCTGACTTCTACAAATCTTCCAATCTCCCATGTGTTTTTTGTGTGTTTATAATACTTCATAAGTTCTGACAGTGGCATTTTGATTTGTCACATTAGGGGAGACTGAATAGTGAATTTTCTCCCTCAACACAGTAGTTCACCTTTGAATCTGCAGTTTAAACTTTCCACATTATCCTGTAGCAAAACATTTTTAAGATGACAATTAAAAAGAACTTCTTCAAAGCAAACTCCTTTCTTAGCAGGAATTTTCAGAATACAGATGTGAATGTGTCTTGAAAATGTTTCAAATTTTCAAATATATTCTAAATCAAAATAGTCCATTAAAACTTAGTACCTACTTAAGTAATTTCCAAATATCACATCAAGCAATTAATAATATTATAAAGTATATTTACAGTGATTTATTTTATTTTTTTATACAAATTATCTAAGGTGGATATATTGAGGTTGGAAGGAACCTCTTGAGGTCATCTTGTACAATCCGCCCTGCTCAAGCAGGGCCACCTAGAGCCAATTGCCCTGAACCATCTCCAAGGACAAAGACTCCACAACCTGTGCCAGGGCAGGGCTCAGTCACTCTTATAGTGAAAAAGTGTTTCCTTATATTCAGAGGGAACCTCTCCTGTTTCACTTTGTGCTCAAAAGGCCTTTTTCCACAAAGCTGCTTTCCAGCCTGGTGGGTCCCAGATTATTAATGAAGATATTAAACAGGACTGGACCTAGTACGAACTCCTGGGGTGCACTGCTAGTAACTGGCCTCAGAAAGTCAGTAACTTGCTAATTACTGGACACTGACAAGCTGACCACTAGTTACTAGTTGTTACTAGTAGTTACTAGTTAGTAGTGACCTCAACTTAAAATAATGAAACCTTAACTCTGGATTTTTTATATATATTTTTTTTTTAAATATAGTATGTAATCTTTATTCTTCCTTTCTTTTTAGGGTGTTGGGTTTTGGTTTTTTTTTGATTGGATTGTTGTTGTTGTTGTTTTTGTTGTTCTATTTTTGTCTTTAGTTCTTCTCCTCTTTTAATTTGTTTTGTTTTGTTTGTTTGTTTGTTTGTTTGTTTGTTTTTCTGTTCTGACCTTACCGGTTTTACTAAGAAATATTGCTAGGAAAGCAGAATTTGATACCCATTCCTTTACCCTAGATTTCTCTGCATATTTAATTTTTCAGAACCATTTAATTTTTCAGTAGAAGTACATAAAAGTTTCAGATCTGTTACTTCAGAAATTTACACCACAGTACTTTACTCACATTTATTATTAGTTTTCCTGTAAATGAGTTTTTCCATTTTAATATGAAAGATACTACTTCATATTTCAGCAAGTGTTTCCTCTGAAATGGTTTTATCTTCAAGCAACAATAGTAACAAAACCCTTGTGTTTCCTTGGATTCATGAGATAATCCTTGAGTTTACAGTTTTTAATAGATGTAAAACATACTAGTTCTCATTGTTTCATTCTTGACTTGCATATCTTTTTCTGTATTTCTGTCTTTAGAGTAGATACAGATAAAACACACTTAGATCACTATTGGACCTACAATTTTATTAGCATAGTTTCAAATAGTTGTAAAGCAATATCAAAGCCTCATAATTCCCTTCTTTTTTTGTTTTAAAAATTAATTATTAAAAAATGTTCTTAATTTAATTACTTTCTTCTGTTTACATGTGCCTGTGGGAATTCACATAGAACTTCTACCCCTATTCCCTTTAAAAATCCTTGCTTTGTCTCTTATTTATTATTATTTGTAGTTATATGTTTTCATGATTTATTTTTTATTTTCTCCAAGTCAAATGAAGGAAAGCAAATACAAAAAAAAGGAAAAAATAGATAATAGAAATAAATTTCCGATTTCAGCATATTCTGCTTTGGTTAATTTTGGTGGTGAACCTGAACTTCGCAATATAGAACACCACAACATGCTGAAGTAAACCTTTGGTAAAAATCTCCTAAAGTCAGCATTTCTGTTTCTTTTCAGTCTTCAAATATTTTTTTTCTCCTAATTGTCTTGTAATTTGTTTTCAGATCAATCACCTTCTACGAATAATGGCCATTGTCTGGAGACTAGAGCATTTTACTTCTTACCAAAAGGCTGGTTTTCAGGACAGAACTTCAAGGTTCTTGAATGAAGCTTGTGAATTCTTTCATTGTTGGTTTGTGGTTTGTTTGGTTTTTTTTTTTTTTAACCATTGTTAAGCAACTAGTTTTGTGTCATAAAGGTACTGATATTTAAAAATATGCTTTGAAACACTTCTGAATCCAAATGAGTAGAGTAAAATGCTATTATAAAAGCTATGGGTTATTCTGTCCGTCTGTTTCTGGTGACACATAATTGCCAATTGTTTAGCAGAAATACCTGTCAGGAGGTAAACTGAGAGTAGAACATGCTGCATGAATCGAGTTCTTGTAAGATCGTAACATAATTTCAATTACATAATTTTCTGAAGTCCCTTAGTAGATAAAATCCCTACTTTCTCAGGCAACATGCTTTGTTTTGGGTAAGTAATTTCAGCCTGGTAGACTTTGACTCAAAGGCTTACAAATAGAATATTCTATCTGGAAACATGCAGCAAAACTTAATTTACTGTTGATCATAAAGAAGTGATTCAAATAATACCCACTGTTTTTACCAAAGCTGCAAGATTTTTACTTGAAAGCCTGCTGAGGAAATGTTATACTGTCCCAAAAGAGAGTAGCTTCACTGCTATTGTTTAGTGATACAGGGGGATGATTTGGTTAATCATTTTCAAGACGACATTTCCATAGTGTAGGTAACATGGATTCAGCAAGGTTGGAGCTAATGATCCTTGGCAATCACATCAGCTCTCATCTGGCACATTGAATCATGTCTGTTGTAGACAGATGAGTCTGATTTTTAAGGGTGTTTCACACAACCCTCTTATCTTTAGCATTTCAGCTAATTACTCATCCTTCATAGTACCCCCACCTTTTATCACAAGGACAAAACTACTACGAGTGTAGACAAATATATAAATAATAGGTACTGCATCCACAATTAATTATGGATGCAGCACGGCATCTAATAATCTCAGATCTGCAATGAAACTTTGAATCCTAGAGTAAATGCCTTTCTGAGAACGCTGCACAGTAGTTAGCATATAGCCACTGTTTACTGTGTTAATTCATTGTTTGTTCATTGTTGGTTTTTGCCTCCTTTTCTTTTCACCACATGCACCCATTTTCCTTCATTCCTAATTTAGACTGAAGTTTCCTTTTGGCAAGAGCATTTTAGCTCAATAATAGTGTTCTGTGTGCTTCCAGGGAGCTTGCGTCCTTTCCTCTGGCCAAATTCTACCATTTTGGCTCTCTGAGATTCCCCCACATGATTTCAGATAAGCAAGGCTGTCGGCATATATCCTCTTCCAGTTACAGCTATGCCAAATGAAGAATTTACTGCCCACAGTTGCTTATTACCAGTGCCTCAGACCTGCCAGCTATGAAGCTTCATTTACAGAAGTTGTATTTATTTCAAACGTCAGGCCACTGCACCTGTGTGATGTGAAAAGCAAATCCTAGCCAGGTTGTCTCTTTTAAACTAGAGACAATTGGGAAACATCTACAGGAGAGTTCAGGTTGGACAAGGGAGCAACATCCCAACACCTGGAAGGATGTAGATCTGCAGTTTTCTGCCACAGCTGCTGCAGCTGCCGCAGGTGCAGCTAGAACTGCTTTCACTCACAACATGTGTCATGGTGTAAAGTGACGCTACAACCTAGGATGTGTGGAGGTGAGATGGACCACAGCGTTGCTTTTGCCCCTGAAGCCAAAGCATTGCCTCACATGGTAAAAGGTGGTTGTGCAATATTTGTACTTATTTAAGGATACCATGTGTCATAGAGTGCTTTGTATTCAATTGCAAGCAAACTGGGCCCTGTAGTTTTATAGTTTAAAACATGTCTAAGACCTCAGTTCAGATACACTATAGAAATAATTTAATTTTAGATTATTATAAATATAATAATATATATAATATATTATTTAAATATAATTTATTTCTAGATGATTAGGGGAGCGGAGCATTTTCCTTATGAGGAAAGGCTGAGAGCTGAGCCTGTTTAGCCTGGAGAAGACTGAGAGGGGACCTTACTAACGGCTACAAGTACCTTAAGGGCGAGTGCCAAGAAGATGGGCCCAGGCTCTTTTCAGTAGTGCCCAGTGACAGGACAAGGGGCAATGGGCACGAACTGAAGCATATGAAGTTCCATCTGAATATGAGAAAGAACTTCTTTACCTTGAGGGAGATGGAGCACTGGGACAGGCTGCCCAGAAAGGCTGTGGAGTCTCCTTCTCTGGAGACATTAAAAACCTGTCTGGTCATGATCCTGTGCAACCTGCTCCAGGTGAACCTGCTTTAGCAGGGGGTTGGGCTAGATGATCTCCAGAGGTCCCTTCCAACCCTGACTTTTCTGTGATTCCATGAACATTGATACATAACTGCATTGTCTGCAACTAAGTGAAATGAAACCTATTAATAGTGACACTTAGAGCTCAGGTCAGAGCTTCCAAACTGACTAAATCATTAGGCCCTTAAAGAGTGAAAGAAAAGCATTTATTGATGAATAAATACTGAGAGAATATCTTTATATGTAATACTAATTTTGTTGCTTTGCTTTTATTGTATCTGTACCTCCGATGGTGTTTTAATACACCAGATCAACTGGTTTTTAGTATCTAGTTGAAGAAATCTATTTACATTTAGGGGTTGAGAAAATTCTGAAACAATATAAAAATTAGGCTTCTCAAAGTTTTCAATCATTTTTGCTTTGCTGACACTAGTTAGTGAAAATATATTTGATAGCTTTCGAAACAGAATAGGGGGGACATTCTGCAACTCCTGAAAATAAACATATGTAAGACACAGATGGAGAATCAACAGTTTTCAGAACTAAAACAATTTTGTCCCCAAATAATTATTTTCTCTTGCATTATTTTTTTTTTTTTACAAAAAATTATATATAAGGAAAACAAACACCCACATCAAAATTTGTGGTGTTCTTATCTCACCCTTTTTTGGTGTTCAAAGTTATTTTCTTCAACCAAAGTTAACTGCCCTGCCATGCCTTGCCTTGTCTTGCCTTGCCTTTCCCCCAGAATTGCTGCCTAATGTGACCCTGCAGTATTTCTGACCAGAGAGGCACTATCAAAGCTTTGTTTCACTTCCTATGCTCTAATCGTGTAATGAGTAACTCTTCTAAATAGCAAGCAGGAAAAAGGAGCATTAAAATGAATCAAAACCTTGCAGTGACCTCCTGTTTTCACTGGTCAAATAAGCAATGTATCTGACACTGAGTACAAACAGAACTGCCTCTTTGTGGAATAAAAGTTGGTGTTGGCTGATGTGTTGCTGTTTGAGCAACTAAGAAATCAAAACATGAACACACAAACATATACGCACAAATCCTTTTTTATGCTCCAGGTTGCTAGTGGTCTAGTAGATTAAACATTTCTAATGATGTTCTGCAGATCTGAATATTATATGAACCTGTAGAGATTCACCCATACTTAATACTAGCTTTTTGTACTCTGATCAAAATAATTCCATTCCACACAGGTGTTCATTTCATAAATTAGGAGGGGAAAGAGAGTTCTTGCTAGACAAGTGACATGACTAGCATGAAAGTACAGAATGACTATTTAAATTGAGCTAGTATGGGGAAAATGAGAACATAAAGTTACAGGGCTTCTTTTATCCTTTAAGCATAGAATTAATTTTTCTTTCCATTTATAAAAGCAATAATTTCCAAGGCCTCCTTTCAAGTCATGAATATTTTACCCAGAGCTCTCCCTGAGAGGGAGAGAAACAGCTTTTCAACCAGCTGGTGCAGGGTTATATTTGGCATATGGAGCCTGGATTCAGCTATTGACTTAGAAGCCCATAAATACCCCCTTAACAACAGTGCTGTGTGTAATACATATCGTTGGGGAACTCCTTAACACAGATTTCTAAGGTATCCAGCCTATCAGTCTACTAACAACACAATACACAACAAAGCAGAAGACTTGCATTTCGATCAGATTGATAAAATCCTGAGGCTGGCAGAAGCTGGGGAGTCTTCAGTAACAAAACAAACTCTGGGAAATTGTTTAATGAAGGAGGAAGCTAAAACCTTTTCACTAGTCCTTAGAACCATTTTCAACTCATTTTGCATGGTGTATTAGTGAAAGATGTTGAATTAATAGTGCTGAGCAATGACATATGTTTTATGCAAGTTACATATACAGTACAACCAGCAACAATACAAGCTTTTTCATAACACCAGTTGGGCTGCCATGGAAGTCTGTTTTCTTCACAGCTTCAAGTTCTAATATGACTTGGTTTCAATTAAATATTTTAGGGTGGGTTTTTTTCCTGATGAAGAGATCAAAATGATTCTTCAAGGTTAGTCAATTCTCCCTTATTGGTAAAATTACTTATAAAATTAATTTCTTTTTTATATATGTGCAAATGCTGTTGTTCATTTGCCTGACAAAAATAATATAAGGTCTGTATATGCTGAAAAGTTCAATGCATGTGTTGTGCAGGCATGTAACAGCTGGGATCTATCACTGCCAAGTGATAATTAAACAAAGCTGGCAACAGAACTCTGGGAAAAGTTTTGTATGCTAAACAGAACCGTGTATCTTCTGTTAGGAAGTTTCTTGTGGGTGTGTGAAAAATGCATTCAGATTACTTTCTGGTTTGTTTCCATTTAATCATTTACCAGAAGTCAAGACAATTTCAATCAGTTTAAAATGGGGAGGTTAACTCTCAAAATCATTAAAATAAGGAAGGTCAGTCAAGTAGCAGAATTCTTTGAAATTTACCTTATTTAGAGAATTAGAGTAAAATGTGACTTCTTAACAGCATCCATAATTAACCAATTCTGCTTAATTTCCAGGCTGGCAAAAAAGTTGGGTAACTTCTATAATAAACTTTAAAGGGAATATTGTAGACTTATTATACAAAGTGTACACATATAATTAAGTATTTCAATCTAAATTCTGGCTCTAAAGGTGATGCACATTGAGTCAGGCAAAAGAAACTGGCAGGATGACCATGGCTTTAAAAAGGTTTACCTGTCCTGTACAGTCTGAACATTTATCTTTCTACAGCTTTAAATATGACTACTCATAGTATGAAAATCAAACATATGTGATTTATTGGCAGGAATTAGTTAAACATGTTGTTATGTACACAATTAGACATCCTGAAAGGAAGACAGCGAAGTTATGTTCACGTGGCAAGTACTTACAAGGAAATGACAAATACCTCACTCTCCTGAAGTGAGGGAAGGAAATGAAACTTTCTGAAGAAACTGCTATGAACGGTTTGGTTATCTCCAGATAGTATGAATCTTATTGATGCTACATGGAACCATAGGGCTGGAATCAATATGCCAGTTCACCAGTCTGTACTGTAGGTTGCTGCACTGCAACGCTTCATACAAGAGTAAATTACTTGAAAAGAACTCAGAATCTGTGACATTGAGAGCTTATTGCTTGCTTATTGCTATTGGCAATGGATAAAGCTGTTCTGGAGTTATGCTAGCTTTTTTGGGAAAGGCCTTGAAGATTGTTGTGATGATGTCCTATGCTCTTGACTATCATGCAACATTTCACCTTTTAAGTTAGCTCAAACTGTCTCAGAGTATCTGCTTATTAAGAGCTAAATGGACTCTTCCTTCAGCCAGACACATTATACAGGAACTACACCTGCCAATAAACTGAAAGCTTTCACTGCTCTGATTCTCAAATTATCTGCCTCAGCCTGTCTTTTTTAATTAATTATAGCCAAGCATCTGGAATCCATGGAATATCTAGGGCAGTGAATTTACACTGTGGGTGTCTAATTTTCATCTTTTGTCCTTTCCTTTGCTTCTGGTCACTTAGTCCTTCAGCCAGTATGAGCTGTATCCGCTCTTAAGATCTCTTTGTAACTGCCATCAAACATTGCCACTATTTGGTCTGCAGTAACTTGGAGGACAAACTTTTCAGTAGTATTTTCTTATTGCCCCAGTATAATATGGAAAAGCAGACAATAAGCAAGTACAATCCCCTTTGAATTTAAAACATGAGAAAGGTTACTAGAAAGCCTTCAGATTTACAGTTTATTAAAGCTGCAGTTTTGAGACTGGCTGTGGTAACTGAGAAACTTTATAGATTGTAGTGCTTGTATACACTGCAGATCTTGGAATACAGCTTGAAAGTTGTTTTCAGCCAGATACGTGTTCTGTAAATGCATCATGGAAGAGTATTACAGTCTGTAAAGTATTGTATTTAAAGCTTCTATCTGCCACTAAGTACAAAAATGTTTCCTGAGGAAATGTAGCTGGTTATTATTGTGGGAATACAGTGGTCACTGAGGTGACATTATGTAGGAACTTTTTGATGCAGATCAATACTGGCAATTCATTTGGGTGGGTATGAAATTTCTAGTGTTAGTCCATTAATGTGGAAAAAGAATAATGGAAGACAGGATGCAAAAACAGATGCAAAGGAAAGGCAATGATAAAAGCAAACAAAGTTTTATATATTACAATGGGAAGGGAGAAGGAGCAGGCTAAAAAGCTTACAGTGTATGACTAAATTATTCACTGTATGGTAGGGTATCAAAAAAAGGTCCTGCTATTAAAACAGAGGGTGTGTGCTGAGTTCCCTGCTATGATAATGATCCCATGTGAGATCCTTACAACAATTATTACTGTAATCTTGCACTCTTTTCCTCCTGCATGTACACTAGTGAAGTAGCTAGAGATGATTTTAAAACAAAAATGCAAAGTGGAAACAACAAATTATCTCCCCATTTACAGTAAGATACAGATGTATCTTTTATATATACATATAAGGTGGCTGTGGTTGTCTTTCGTTTTTCTGTAGATCATTTTTGCTATTAAGACAAGATTGAGTGATTATACCATGATTTGCAATTAATGTGATTAGCAGATTTCAGCCACATGAAAAGTAAGCTTTCCATCAAATGGCAGTAAAAAGTATCTACAGTACAAAAGATACTGCAGTAAGAATCAGAGACTGAAAGTAATAGCTTGTCATGATTACGTAACATCTCATAGCATGGTCCTGAAATCCCTGGATTCTTTCTGTTAATTACTATCACATTATTGAAGGCAGGCAACCCACATTTAGTAGACAGTTTTCACAATTCTCATTAAAAAATGTGGGCTATATCTAGCTTATTTTTCTACTACTCAAAAATTTGTGAATCTCACTAATGAAGACATTACAAGCAGGGAGCTTTTGGGTAAGCACAATGAGGATCCAAAAAACCCTAAATCAAGTCAAAGCAAAACAGATATATCAGCATGTTTAATCTTAAAATAGTGTTTAAAATTCTAGAATTAGCTTACATGGTTGTTCATACCTAGGAAGCAACAGCTTTTATAATGATCAGCAGAAAAAGCAGAATAATTTCAGTAGGAGATATAGATATAGATAGATACACACACACATATATATATGAGCAATCTAGCAAAATCTTGCCGACATACAGAACTGCCTAGTAATACATCAAGAAGAATCAAGCCAAATTTACATACATATAGTGAAAATAATCTCTAAAGGGGTAATAATCTCTAGATGGGCTCAAGCTTAGTCCTTTAACAGCATTGCTGGATGAAATAGCCAGCTCTTTGTTTTAAGATGCATCATGCTTAGAGGTAACTGGAAAAATCTGTAGAAATATGGATAGCTGAAAAAATTAGTGACTCATGATCACTTTAGTCTCCTCAAATATTTTTCACGGGTTATTTCAGATGATGGAAAAATGATGTCTCTCCTACTGCTTCCTGGAGCTTTCTGATAGGCTGTTCTGCACATGCCTTGAAGTAGCCAGCCTAATACTAAGACTTTGATGCTAATGAAATCTAATTGGCTGCAAATTAATTTTGAACATAGCAACCACAACTGTGTGAACTGCTACAATGAGACATTAGCTTGTCTATGAAGCACAGAAGTACCAATTTTAAGAGAAAAAAAAGGGTTTGCAGAGTATAGAGTGTGCCAGGCACAGTACAGTGGACTCTTGCCTGTATTCCTCTGCTTTCAAGGACTATGGTTATGAAGCATAAAGTAGCAACACCAGTTTCTTTCCATCTTGTTACAGTACACAACACAGCAGTGCCATCTCCTCCTGTAAAGAGCTGTTAGTAAGGATACTTTGCAGTGCTATGGTGGTACATAGGATTGATGTTCGCTATGCTTTATTTGACTTCTGAGGAAGGTTTTACAGGGACAGGTGGAAGAGTCTGAACTTGCTGATTATCTATGAGATAATGAAAAATCTCCAAAAGATAGGAGCCATTAAAAACATGGTCAACATTGTGCAAAAGTAGCAGTTTAAAATAAGTATTTTATGGCTAGACACAATATTTAAAATATATTTGGAGCGCTGTAAACTTTCAAAGAAAAAAACCCTATTTAGTCAAGGTAAATAAAAATTTATGTGAATTATTAGGACTGAATATGTAAAACTATTTCTGATTTTAACAAAGTAAATGTAAAAGTGAAAACATATTTTTCTAGATTTTTTTTTTTTCTATTTTAAGATATTTTTTCCCTTTAAATCTTCTAGGGTCTTGGAAGCATTTTAATATTTTTTACTTAAAACTGACTAGACCATGAATGAGCCTTCATACCAAAATAATAATATTGTTGTTCATATGTAATTAATTGTTGGAACAATAAAAATGTTAGGTAGGACTCTTAAAATTGATTTGGTGTATACTTGAATAAGAACAGTCAGCAGTATTTAAAATGAGGATACAGGATATCAGATGCATAGTCTATGCAACTGGATGCACTCACTCCTTCCTGAGGAAAACTTTTATTCTAAAATTGCCTTAATTTACAAGACTTCATTAAAGGGAGGTATCTAATTTCCCTCTGAAATACAGAAAAATGAAGCAACACAAACCATATTCTCTTGAACAATTATGTTAAAATCTGGCTAAATATTTTTATTTCAAATTCACCTAAAAATTTATGGTGTCTTCCTCCTGTATTCTACTATGCAAACTGATTTGGCAGGGATGAATTGCCAGATATTGTACGTTTGTAACTTGTGAATATAATTATTTCTAAATTTTCAAGGGACTGTCTTGCAGCCTAGTAACTTCCCTTGTGATTTTTTATTACCCCTCTGTAACTCGTTGTTTATACTACTGTATTTTGTATCACTAAGATATAGTTTTCGGTTACTTTGAGGTAAAGGACAAATGAGCCCAAAGGAGCCAAATCTGCAGTATATAGGTATTGATTATGCTAGTCCTATATTTTAATATATTTACCTTATTCTTAGACTGGATGTTGCTCAATGGCTTTGTATTGTTACACTCTAACTTGAAGTACATTTGGAATTCGTAATTAAAACCTGCAATTTTATTTTCAGAATTAAATCATGGGTAGATAAATATATATTGGTTGGCTTTACACTACTTTCACAAGATATATCAGCATGCATTCTCCACGTCCCATATTTATAGGCCTTATAATGTATTGCATTGCAGCTTTATTTTTTTATTTTATTAAAGTCTTTAGAATTATCCTGCTAAAGTAGCCATAGTTTTTCAATAAGCTTTGATGGAATCATACAAAATCAGATATTAAATGTGCATTTCAACAGAAAAATGAGACATATCTTAAAATAAATAGTCTGAGAAAACATTACCATGCAAATAGAATGTAAATGAGAAGAAAAGAGAAAGGAACTATGGCGGAATATGCTTATAAAATAGATGGAAAAAGTAGGTCACAGAGAGGAAAAAGAATAGAGACTGGCTTTATGTGATATGCAATCTTATAATTTATTTAGTTTATAATTTATTTACAAGAGCATCCATGCATCAGAGATAGTATAGACTTGCTCAAAAATGGATGGAGTCGATCTGCCTGCACTCCATAAACTGTGTTACAAGATCATACAAAAATCCTAATCATACAGTATTAGCAGCTCAATTTCAATCAGTGAAACAAGAACCCCTTTCAGAGCAATGTGTGGAGAAAAAATGCATTAAGCGGATGTGAGAGAGGGATGTTCCACTGAGCTGCCATGCCCCAGGAATCACTTTTGATTCTGAGAAGCATTACTAAGTAGTGACAATTAAAGTTACAAATCATCCAAACCAGAAAAGGACCAAATCTTTGGGTGCCAGATGCTTGCCTTCTATATTGAGATTATGTGTGTAGCAAACATATCTTAGACATTTTTGTATTGGTTCATTGGACCCTAGTTCAGCCAAAGACTCTGAGCAGATGTACATTCCTTTAATGTCAAGAATACTTGAATATATACTAACAGTTAAGTGTACACTTAAAATTTTTTCCTGCCAGAGCTAAGCATTGTGTCATTATCTGTGGTAGAAAAAACATGATATGAATGTAGATAATTCTGAGATGAAGTTCCAAACTGTAAGTGTGCCAGATGCCTTCCATTTATATCTTTTCATTAATATTTCCATTCTGAATTTAAGACTGACTTATCTGAAGTCTTCTAATGTCCACAAAACACACAATTGCCATCACAAATCAAATTACAGTACTCCATTGAGTAGTCAAGTATTTGCTTCACCAGACTGTTTTTTGAATAAAAGCAGAAGACGTGCTTTCAGTAAACACTCATTGTAGTGGCAAAAAACAACAACAACAACAACAATAACAACAACAAAACCCCAAACCACTAAACAAAAACAAAAAACCAAACCAAAGCAAAACAAAGATATTAAAATGGCTTTAACTATTTTAATAATGTTTGAGTAAAATGTTCTATTCCTAAACATATTATTGCTATTTGATTCCAATTATAGTTATATTCCATATAAAAAACTTGAAAATTACATTTCAGTGCTGATTGGTAAATAAGAAATAAATAATGGAAATAATAATGAACAACAAAGAATGGAAAATAGTATGATGTTTTCCCCAAAAAAGCCAAATCATTCATTTTAATTTTTACATGAAATCTGTTATCTTAAAAAAACATGTAGCCAAGATGCAGCATATCATACCCATTTCTTTATTAGTGTAGCCAAACCTGTGGTGACAACACTATGACTTGTCATCAAGCCAAATTTCTCTTGTAAATCTGGTTGCTCATCCAGGATCAGCTTGTGGTTGCTTAGTCCTTTGATTCCTATTCTCAGAGTTGAGGAAAGAAAATAAATTAGCATTCATCTTATTTCATGCCTTGTATAAAATGCAACCCCAGAGTAGAGTCCATCTCAAGAGGATCATAGGAAGCCATTCAGGAAAAAGCAGATGGGGGAAATGTAAGTAAACAGGCTTAGCCGAAACTGCATCCTCCCTGGTAAAGTATCATTTAGATCATTATGGGAAACTATTTTCAGATCAATCTGGGAATTTCAAATGTAACCTCTTGTACATAAGGTTGTAATGAAATCCAGACCAGTGCACCAACCGGCCTACTAAGCTTAGACTTTCTTTTAAGCGGCTATTTGTCAGGAAAGATCTAACACTTAACATGTGGTCCAAACAGTAATGGAGTCTGAAAACACATTAAAACACAAACCGTTATTGAGGCGTTAAGAAAGATGAGCAACAACACACCAGTGCAGTGATCACTGACAGCAAACACAGGGTTGTAAGTGATGCCATAGCTCTGCCAGAATGCCAGGGACCCTTAATGTCCTGGGTCATCTATGGCTGCAACAGTCTATCACGTATAAACAGTAGGAGTCGTGCCACCTTTTTGCTCCACCAACAACAGTGTGATGCCTGAGAATCATTTGTACCTTTCATGAACAATGTGGGCAGCATCTTGTCTCTGCTCAGGGGACCGGGTGTTGGGAGGGAGAGTGTTGGCACTGTGTCTACACTGATGATACTAGTCAAGGGCTGGGTGTTGGGAGCAAGGGTGTCTTAACAACATGTCATTAAACATTAATACAACATTTACACCTGCTTCATGACTTCACTTAAATGGCTTATATATTCATTGTTTATCTTCATGAAGGCTGCATGTGAAAGACTTGGAGATACATGTGCAAATTTTATTGATGGATATCAGAGCTGATCTTTCAAGATAAGGAATTAGAGTTATCAATTTTACTTTAATTACTGTCTCATTCAATTATTAGGTGATAAGGAAATTGTTTTCATTATTTAGAGACAGAAGACTTGCTACCTCATGCCTTCAGGTATTACTCCTTGTTAAAAAAAGAAAACCAAAACATTAAGGTTACATTGCTAAATGCTTCCTTAGTATCAAAAAAATATGCTCGCTTCTAACTGACTTGTCTTTCACAAAATACATACATAGGGAGTGCCTGTCTTTATTAAAATATCTTCAATTAGGTTTCTCATTGTAAGCTTGTTTACTCCATCAGGATACAAATAAAACTGTTGGACTTAAGTCGCTGCCATTTCAAATGACTTACCTTCACATGGTCTGCCCTTTAAATAACTCTATATTATCAATTAAATCTAAGAGATGTTGAACTTCACTGTTTTTCTTATTAATTTCTCATTCTATTACATTTTTCATTAAGAATAATTGGCTTAGAACATTGCTTCTATGGTTGCCTGATTGTTTTATCCGTATTTTCAACATAACATTTTTGTTCTTTGTGCAGCTGTGCATCTCCTTCTCACCATACAATGAATGTTTTTCTTCTGTTTAACATTTGCTGTACTATTTCTTACAACAGGATTGTTCGTCCATTCCCTCCTGCACTTTGTATATTACCACTACTGGTGTGTAAAATAAATCCCTTCTGTTGTTTTGGGTTCCTCATATTTGTCAGAAAAGCTTCCTCAGGAATATGTAGGCACTTTTCTAATTTCTGTTACATACTTAATAGATCAACACTTGGATTATCCGCTAATAGCTGACAAAAGTAGTACTACTTCTTTAATTTAGGGAAAGATGCAACATCTTCCACTTTCTCTCTTGAGTTTCAAATTGATGACTGGGAGGAAATGTATCTTTTGATTTGATTTTTTTCTTTTTCTGAGAAAATATTATAATTTTAACAGCTTAGGTAAATGAGGAATTATAAGCATACATTTTTAGCCTATTATCTCAGACACTGAAATCTCCATCCCAGCAGACACAAATGCCTTTCAACTACACTTTGAAATCTGATTGTTTGAGTTTATAACTTTAAACAAAGAATGCAAAATATCTTACAGCCAGAAATGGAAAAAAGGTAGCCAAATGTTTTGTCTTAGTAATGAACTAAAAAAAAAGAATCACATACGGTCATTTTAGTTGTACTTTAAAAAAATCTGAAAAGTTATTTTTATTGTTTAAAATTCATCCCACAGACACACACACAATATTTTTTCATCTGTATTGTACTTCAAGGATTTGCCACCTTATGTTTGATCATTTGTAATTAAGATACATATTTCTAAACTCAGAGTACAGGTACTAAGTAATTGCAATACATGATTTCTGGTCAAACCTCAGACAGGAAAAAAATGCTGCATTATTTTAAGTTCTTTGTAGTAGTTAATTCAAGAGTTTTCCACAACAATGCAACTATTCTGTAATCTGCAAAGGGTTAGATTCATTGGATAACACATGTATAATGAATAATTAACTTATATATGTTTAAGTAATTATGGTATTGATACATTTGTTCCAAACTGCAATGTTTAAGAATCCTAAATCTGAAAATGTTTTTTGGTATTACTGATGAGGGACAACTAGTTTTCAATGTGGAGCTCATAAAAGAAAGTAATGTAGATAATAGTTTTTTAAGGGAATTTTAAAAACAAAAGCAGTAGTTGTAGTTTCATTTACTTTAGTATTCAAAGACTAAACCCAGAATACACACTTACAGTGAATGAAAAGCAGGCAAGCAATGAAACAGGAGTATGTTATGGTATGCATTATGATATGGTTATGCATTTCAATGCTTGCTAATTTATTTATCTTCTTCCTACACAGATTCTTTAGCTTTGTTTCATTTTATTTCTGTTTCATTTTATTCTTGTGGCATGAGATGCTTCAGATAGCTATGTCTTTCCTTGATATCATGTAAAGTTTGCAATGCTCTTACATCTTGGAGATTAGGCATTAAGTCATGAGAAGTTGAGGAAATAGTTACCTTATGTTAAGTAGATAAAAAATCAAGGTACCAAATCATAAACATAATGTTAAAGCAACTATTTTCAATACGCAAACCATTGGGTTTCCTGACCAGTCAGAACAAGCCAAAGGTTTCACTAATGAAATATTGATTGCTGCCAGTCCTATGACAGTGGCATCGCTTAAGGCAGTGTAAATAAGCAGCAACTCAAGGGCCAGACTCACCAATATTGAAACAGGGATGTCACAGCCATTGATCTGGGACTCATTAGAGTGCAGACTGAACATTACTGTGCAGTCGTTCTAGTGAGATGGATCACCATTTGCAGATGGAACTTGCAGAGTGATTTTACTGTCTTTTCCTGAAAAATGTATGTAGTTTTCCAACAATAGGGAGATTTGTGGGTACACAAATCAAGTCTATTATGGAAAGGATATTTGTCTTGGAGCTTGGAGCTGCTTTTACAGACTCTTTGATGATAAACCCTGAAGCCAGATCAAGGCAACATGGATGTAGTGTTAACCTGCAAAGCTAGAAACTTTAGCACAAAGCTACAGGTTAAGGAGACTTTACTCCTTTCTGTAATAACTATTAGGATAGTGTTTCTGTGGCATAAGAACTTTTCGGGAATTAATTGTACGCGTTAGTTTCTGAATGCCCAAAGATTATTGAGGAAAGTTAGGCTCATTAATTTATTGCTACCTATTAGATAGAACAACAATGGTCCCAGGCTACTCTGGAGGAATATAGGGATACACAATTCAAAATATTGCAGGCTAGCTCTCTAAGAAGCCTGATAGACTGTAGAAATCTTGAAGATTAGCTGAAAGGCAATCTGTAGGACAGTCTCAGGGAAGACAATAATTAGCCAGCAGGCTGGACCCACATCTCTTATTGGGAGCATAGCAGATTACCCTTCAACTTCTAATTTGGATGAACAGTATGAACGAGGCAGCCTTTATGTCATCAGTGATCTAAATATCATCACATTCAGAATACTCTTGAGTTTGTGGCACTGCCATATTATTATTTTTTTCTTTCGGATAGAGCTTACACTTCCTTGTAAACAGGGCATAGATGGCCTCAGGGGGTTCTTTATTGAGTCTTTGACTACAGAAAACAATTCTTTCCCAATGGAAAAAAGTAATAGCCTGCCTGATATTCAAGCTATGCACTTCTATAAGCAAGCTGAATCCTGATCAGTTTCTTTCAGCCTAAAATGTTCAAATCTATTACACTGGAAGCAGTACACAATATCCAATAATTAATTTCTATACAATCCTTATGGTTTTGGAGTTTTTTAGTCTTTGACTTACACTGTGGGAACAAGTCTCATGATGACTAATTGGAACTAATTACTTCTTAAAACAAATTATAGAGAGTGAGATAGGAGGGGGAAATCCATAAAAAAATCCTTTCTGTAGAATATGTGAGTGGGTGTATTGTGCCTGAGCAGCTGTGTCACTAAGTACTTTGAAGGCTCCCTGTGATCTTACAATCCTAAAAATTCTGGGCAAAATACCTATACATGTAATTTCAAACTTACTTTTCTGCATGAAATTTAGGATTAATATATAGTGAGTTTAGTGTTCTGTCATGAAGTCACTTAATTTAATCATTACTTTATGTAAGTGATTATTGGAATGCAATAAAACCCTCCAAATAAAAAAATAGTGGAAAAAATGAAGGATGTGGGTGGGTGATACCTGATAAAAGTGGTTTTACCAATTGATTTTTTCACAGAAATGCTAATCACACACTTCAAAGGCTTCTTATTGAAGTGTTTTCTTCCAATCTGTTTTAAAAGTGACTGATGCTTTTGGTCCCTGGTACTGACTGATACCTATATATTTAAGAGACACCAGTCTCCAGCTGAATATCTGCCTGAATGACAAGATTCATCAAAAGATTCTAAATCATGTACAATGCCCTGAAATTTGTGACACATTACTAAATTCAGACACTATTTTACTCTGTTCTTCAAATCTTTTTAAAATAAGCATGGGGTCTTTTTGAAACTAGTGACAATAATAAGATTGGCATGAAAGACCCAAATGTAACCACAATTTGGTCGTGGTTTTAATTTTTTTTTTTTTAATTTAGATCAAATTCCAGATTTTTACACATACACCACTAGAAAGTGTCTCTTGCCTAAGATTATGACAGAACAAATCTTTTAAAATAACAAGCCTGGCAGTTCAGAAATGGACATATTGATTTTCAATCTCAATACTGTCTAATCAAGCAAGCCAGAAAACAATATCTAGAATTCCTGGGGGGTGGGGGTGGGGGTGGCTGGCAGTGTGTGTGGGAAAGAAATAAAAAATTATTATTATTATTAGTAGTAGTAGTAGTAGTATTGTATGACTCATTATCTTCTGGAACACTGATTTTTATTTAAACAAAACTTTTTTATACATATATTCATTTATTTCATACTCCACGACAGTATATATCACTGAGAATAAAAATCAAAAGAAGCTTGGCTTTCAGCTAGATTCATCTAATCCCTAATTTGTTAAATCCTATTAATTTTGCATAGTAACCTTATGTACAACTTATGTAAGGTCTTGTAAAGACCAAGTTTTCTGTGGCCCTTTCAACAGACAAAAGTTGCCGCAGCTCTATGTTTTTTGAGGTAGGCTGTGTTTTTCCACTTCACAGTCTTTCTCAGCACAACTTGTGCTTTTGCTGAATACTGTCATTGGGACTCAAAAGAAGTATTTCTCCTTAAATGTCTTCAGCATTCTTTTATCTTTGTATCTTGACGCTGTTTAGGCTTTTAATTGTTGGATGCTTTATTGCCTGCAGCATGGCCATAGTATAAATCCTTCAACTCCAGCTTGTTCATAACAATATTAAATCAAATGGGATGTTGCGATCACAATCAGTGTATCTTACAAAGTTTTTGTTCAGTATCAAACTACTAGATGTGAAATAGTAGAGGAACCATTTTTAAAACAAATATTTTCATTACTTTAGTCATACATTTAATCAAGTCCTAGTGTTACAAGTGAGATTTACAGTAGCATGTTTCAAGACATTCAACTCACAGTGGGAACAAAGAGGTACACAAAAGGTTGTATTTTACAACAATATGTGTCATTATAGTTACTTAGGGTAAAATATTTACTTCAGTGGAACACAAGTTCAAAAACATATATGAAATTCATCCTATATGATTGAGGAAAGGGATCAAATTAATTGAGAATTGTTTTTTTCTTTTAGTTGCCTCTCAATGTCACTCCAAAGACGATCCTTTCTTCTCTACAGGTCATATTCATGTATGCTTGGTGTTAATGAAAATCTCTAAGGAACAGTACTGTATTGTACAGTTTCTGCTATTGTTGCATACACCCTTCCATCTGAATGCTACGTTTTGAAGCAGTGTTTGACTTTATAATAACAGTATTTAGTTAATGTGTGCATGCACATATTTTACAGCTAAGCTTTAATCACTTTCAAAGCTACGTTTTTGTTTACTGGTCTTCTGAAATTAATCACTGCCCATGCATTGTTAAGAGAAAAATAATGGGACATTGATGAAGTGGCTACAATTTGTGTGTTGTGTATAAAAATCAGATTATGCAGAATCAAATGAAGATCCTAGAAGATGTTATTAAGGCAAGCTTTTTCCCTACCTTGCATTGCAAATGGTGATGGTTAAAGGTGCAGCAATTATCTCATGGTAATATCAAAAGAGGGGAATGCTTTAATAAATATTTGAAAAACTGTTAATCTATCTGCATGGACAGACCTAGTGCAATCTTCAAGAAATGCTGATTTAACAAGGCAGTTCAGATTTCTGTAGGTTTTCTGTGTTATTATCAGTAAGTGATATTCTATCTTCTGTTAGTGAAGTGATTTTACACTTAAAAGCATGTATGCCACATGGCTGGGGATGAGGACAATGTATATAAAAGAGGTTAAACTCTGTATAGTTAAAAAATTTAGGAATAATATATCAGGAGAATAGATATTTATATTAGAGGGAGAGAAGAGAGACGTAAGTGCTGATCTTTATCTGCTTCAAGAGTCATAACTTTCCAACACATTATAAGAACAACAGAAGAAGAAAAAAAATCTGTGGACTGCAGATGTCTTGATCACAATCTCTTTCTCAGAACATTCACTGTCGAAAATTGATTTCTTCTTCAAATTCCATAATACTACGGTTCCAGCAGCATCAAACCAAAATGTTTGGAATTAAATTTGATTAGTGGGTGGGAGGCGGGGGATGGGGGGGTTAGATTGAAAAAAAAAATAGAAGAGTGACAAACCTTTCCTCAGAGTCACAGGAGTTCTCCTCATCCACTTCGACTTTTCATAGTCCTAGAAGCCTGCTGTCAGCTCTCTTCTCGAGGTAACACTGAAGATAAAAATAAAAGTTTTGGACTTGGCTTCAAGTTTTAACAATAAAAAAGATAAGTGAAAATGGAAAACTGGAAGAAGACAAGGAAGGTACTAAACCAAAATCTACTGGAAACTTCCCGACTAGTTCATCTGAGTTTTTTTCTTTTATTTTTCTTTATTTTTTAGACTGGGGGGTAGGGGGGTGGGGGTGGGTTGCCTTTGTTGTTGTTATTGCTTTTTTTTCTTTAACTCAGGTTGCAAAGAACAATCTTGCTTTTAGCCAACTGCACACCTGAATAATTGTATTTGTGGTTTTGTTATTGCTCTGTCTGCTTCCAGAAAGAGTGCACTCAGAGTAGTCAAAGAATTTTCTCTTTTTCCCTACTGGGATTGTGAGCAGTTTTATCTGTCGTTAACTCATACCTTCCTTGTATGTCTTGCTAGGATCTGCACCAAGCTGAACATAAGTTTGCTCTCTGCTTTCTTTCCCTTAAATAAGCTATTTGTGACAGTCAGGCATTCTACCTTCCAGTGACAGAAAGCTGCTAGGTAAATTAGTCACTACATCTTCCATCTGTATCTCATGCATCACTGTTTCTTTGCCAGATATTTTTGTAATGGAGACAGAATAACAGTTCTGTGATTCTACCTTTCATTTTTCCTTCAGTAGGGAAGTAAACAAACTCCTTTATTTGCATGAAATAAAACTGGAATACTCATCTGGATCAATTTTTTTCAGCTGTAAAGTACATTTGCACTAAAGAATAAACACCCCCCAAAATCAACAGCAACAAAGAAAAAAAAAAAAAAGAAAAAAAACCCAGATCCCCCCAATATTAAGACACTCCCAGCCATCCAAAAACAAAACCAAAAAAAACCCCAAACAAAACCCAGAAATAAAAGATATGTCATTTTAGAGTTGACACCAGCTTATTTTCAGCAATTTTGCTTAATCTTTTTTTTCCTAAAGGACTGATGACTCTGCCAATACGGTAATAGACTACATGCTTCTGTCTGAACCCACAAGTAGTAGCAGAATTCATTGTACCCACAGGTAATTTTCCTTTTCCACCTGCACTTAAAAGAAGCCGTATTTCTCTGTGTTTGCAGCACATTCATCGTTTATCACAAAATCACTTTAGGATTACATTCCTCCATGCAGTGAAATAAAATATGTTCCACTCTCAAGGCTGTTGGGTAGACAAATGAGAATCCTAACTGGAGAACTGCAAAGGGGAATACAAGGGGCCACTTCGATGGGGGAGCATGTGACTACTGATGGCATCAAACTGTTTTCTAAGAACTGTTAATGAGACCAATTTCCTGTTAGAGTGAGCATTGTAGATACATGCAGAACAAGATATGTTCTCATGCTGAAATTGCAATCTAAATGGACAAAGTAGAAAGTTAACAAATAATATCTTGGATTTGTTCCCTTCTCAAAATACTTTACCACAGAAGGTAGGAAGGATGAAGGTATTGGTTATTTAACCAAGGTCACACTATGGGTCAATGGATAAGATAAGAAAGTTCCCAGTCAAAGTCAGTAAGTTGAGTGTCACCAAATTAAAATCCAAAACTGAGCTCCAGATCTTGCTTAATACAGGGCCTGCAATTTTGTCTAATCCTCATGGAAGGAAATGTGTAGGAAGAGAATACTATTACTATCTTTCCCTCTTTTCCAGTAGCAGTGCCAGTCAGAGTCTGGCCCAGGGCCTTGGGATCTAGCTTGCTAAAACCATTAGTCTTCTTGGTCATACTTACATACATATCTACAAAATAAAACCGATGAAAGTACTGTAGAACTTCTTCCCAGGACCCCATGGGACAATGTTGGGATGTTTCAAAGATACATAATGTTGTGGTTTTACACCAGCCGGTCATTAATTACTACACAGCCCTTCACTGACTCCCTCCTCACCCAGAAGGGTGGGGAGGAGAATCAGAAAGGAATGTTAGACTCGAGGGTTGGGATAAGAACAATTTAATAATTGAAAATAAAACAAAAATGAAAGAACAACAATAATAATAACAACCACCAAAGTTATAATAAAAAAAAAAAAAAAAAGGAGAGAGGAGAGGAATGAAATCCAAAGGGAAGGGAAGAAGGAAAACAAGTGACACACAATACAAACACTCACCACTCACTGACCAATGCCCAGCCAACCCCCCAGCAGTGATCAGCAGCCCCAGCCAATGCCCCCTAGTTTAAATATTGAGCATAATGCCCCATGGTATGGAATATCCCTGTGGATGGTTCAGGTCAGCTGTCCTGGCTGTGTCCCCTCCCAGTTTCCTGTGTCCCTCCAGCCCTTTCACTGGTGGAGCCCGAGAAAACAGAAAGTCCTTGACGTGGTATAAACATCACCCAGCAACAACCATCGTTGTGTTATCAACATTGTTCAAATCCAAAACCCAGCACTGCACCACCTACTGAGAAGAAAATTAACTCTATCCCAGCTGAAACCAGGATGCATAATGACAAATGCTATAGAAGGAAGAGATAAATTGTGATCAAGAATGCAATAGTGCTCTGTCAGCGGGAATCAAGGGACTAATTTGTGCTGGTTCTGTTGATTCTGGTTTTCACTGGGCAACTAAAGCAATAAGATGCATATGAGAGAACACAGCTCAAACCCCAGACTCACTATACTGGATTACAGCTGTCTTGGAGTTGCTTGGACTTCATATATGGTTGTAATTCACAGTTTGCCTGAAAGGGTGCAGAGAGAGCCATATGGTTGTAATTAGTGGCTATATGTGCTTTGGTTACTAATAACAGCCCTAGGTGCCTGAAGGGGTTTTGTGGTTTTAGTGTACAACTATCTACACTTGCTTCTGGTGAGAGGCCTTTGCTGCTTATTCCTCTCTCTTCTTTTTGGTGAGTTATGTCACAGAATGGATGAACAGGTAGAAAATCATTATTGTTGAATGAACCAGTGCTTCACAATCAACAGGAAAGTATGTGTGTTCGTATATGAGCATATATAATTACATATTTATATTTATGAATAAAATGTAGCTAAATATTTATATTTATCTATAAAATAATGCAACAGGAAACTGAATAGAAGAAAAAATTGGCACAATAGGAATGAGCATAGTCTAAGGAAAGGAAAATAATTGGTGTTAGAGTTAACATTTTATAACAAGACGATGTAGAAAAGGGAGTTAGTTATACTGAATAAGGTGCATATTTCAAAGCATGCAATAAAATTAGTTTTACTAATGAAAAAAACATGGCATGAGGGAAAGGCAGTCAAAAACTGGGTCAATAAACATGATCATGAATATGATCTATGTGGAGCATTAACAGATGAGCTAATGCAGTACACTGCGGTGCAGAAACCAAAACTTGCTAAGAAAAGGAGATGGACCTTTTAAAAATTCCCATACTTTTTAAAAGCAAAGAAAATATTTATCTAGATACTTAAAATTAAGTCTATGGGAATCACAGTTATGGAGAAAGAAGTAAAGAATCCTTGTCTAAATTTAGGTACCAGGTGAATTGCTTCTGTGTGGCAGTAATAGACCACACAGGTCTGTTCTGCAAATACATACACTCCTATGCTTCCACCAAGTGTCTGACCTCACTGACACGTAAAGCTCGCACCACCTTTGTCTGTTCCCCATTCCCTCTTGATAATCTGTGACCTTGACTCAAATTATGCTTCTCTCAAGGGCTATTACATTGACATTCATTGGGAAAGGGAATGGGAAGCTGTTGGGGAGAAAAAGAAAACAAAACAGCTGAAACAGACCACTGCAGTGTATCTCAACTCATTTGACTAAACAGCTTATTGCCTTCATGAATTTATTGCTGTTTCCACTCCATTTTTCTGTCCTGTTCATCACTTGATCAACATGAACCTATGTTTCATGTACTGAGCTGTCTTGTCAAGTCCTGGTAGAAGATAACTTCTTATATATATGTCTGCCTAATTATTGTGCAATTCATAACTCCCAATAGGTTTAGAGTAAAGCTTGATGTCAGAATAGACTTTGAATTGATAAAGAATAAAGCTGTATGATAATTTCACCCTTTGTTTGTGTTGGACAAACTGAAAGCTTTTTCCAGCTGATTGGATACTTTATTTTCTTTGACAAAATGAGGGAAAAAACCAAAATTTAAACTCATTGGTTTTTACTCTTTTACTTAGCAACAAATAAAACATTTAAAATGGAATGTCACTGGAAGGACAAAGTAGAAATGGAACATTTAAAAACAGAGAAACACTGAAATTCCTTTGATATTTGTTTCTTTTCAGTTTCTTTATTACAACAATCTGTCTTTCAGAATACCACTCTGTTAGATCAAAATATATTTCTTTACAGAATATTCAGATTAAAAATTTGAGTTTTGAAACAGGGAAATCCAAAACTAGTTGGAGTGCAAGATCTGTTTTCATATGGCCTCTGCATGGCACCATCCTTATATACGTATAAAAGAGGAAAATCAACAAATAAAATCCCATTCCTTCTTTGTCAAGTTTGACTATGTCATGCTTCTCCTGAAATCTGTTACTTCATTTATCTTCTCTACTGTCTCACTCAACCTTTTCTTAAAAGACATGAAAGACTCAGTTTCTTCTAAGTATTTGTTTTGTTGACTCTTGCACCATACAATTGTGAGTCCTGGACAATCAGTCTTTATATTCACTTGTCATTACCTGCCAGTGGGTACCAAGATTGTTACTGTGTTAAGAGTCCTGTGCAGCTTGACATGATCTATCTACAAGGTGACTGGCCTCATTCAGTTCAGGATTCATTCTGTATTGCTGACAAGATATTAAATGTCTAAGGTACTTACTTGTTTCATTATATTAACATAATTTAACGAGGACATAAGCAATTATGGATTTGCTAACTGTGTTATTTCTCACTGAATGTATCTTAGTGAAATAAGACCTTAGTGCTCTGTCTTCCCAGAAATCTCTCTGACCAAACAGGTAACAAATAATGAAAAATTAACTGAATCATCAAGGTGGAAGCATGTGGCATTATGTAAAACTAGCTTTTACTTTAGCTCATGTGTTCCAATATTTTAAGATATTTTTTAAAGAAATTGTAATTAGAAGATTCTGAGTAGCCAGTTAGACTTGCAGGCCTTTGATGAGCCACTCAGGTAACTCATTTTCAGCTTGCATTTTTTTTGCTTCTCAGTCTTTCTTCCTGTTAAGTATTTTTACCTTCTTTGCCTCATATAGAAGAGCAGCAGCACAAATAAACTATATAAAATAAAGTACCTCTATTTCCTGACACTCAAGGAAGCTGATAGCCCTGAGCTCTGTTGCATAAATAGTTCTAAAAACACTCCATTGAAATGCAGTTATTTGACAGTTCACCTAGTCTGAGTTAAAAACCCACTCTCTTTCCTTTTAGCAACACTGCAAACCAGCGGGTGAACCATGGACTTTTCTTGAAAGCAGGCTTCAACGCACACTTCTAAAAGATGTTTATAATTTAAAAAGCATAGCCATGTAATTTAGAGAAGACATTCTAGTATGTGCTTCAAGAAAAATGAATTTTCATTTTGACGGTAGTTTGTGTAAAGTGAAGGAGAAGGGGGTGCCTGCAATTAGAAGATCCTTTTCTTAGATGGGAAAAAGAAAGTGTTTGGCCTTACTTTAAAGTGATATAGCAGCACACGTTGTAAGAAAAGCATGAATGACTTTGAAAATTTCTTTTTTTGTCACAGATACTTGCCCTGCTTCTTCATTATTGCAGCCGTGTGAGCAGGAGTAACTCAACTAAAGCCAGTGAAGTTGCAGTGGTTTTGTTAAAGGCACATTACAGCAACCTTTGCTGTAAACAACCTTTGTTTTTTAAGCAAACATATTTTTTTTTCATTTCAGTGCAGTTGTGGTTTTGTTTGTTTATAGCTAAACAATATAGCTTGTTTGATTACAGCAATCAAAATATTTTGTATTTAAAGGATCCCAGGTTCAGGGTATTTTGATAAGTTTGTGACATTTTGACTGTTTCTTAAAAGGACTTCTTTTTGCTGTTGTTTTTTTTTTTTTCTCATAAAATTCATACACATTTTAACCCCATGTGAGTTTCTAATTTGAGCAGGACTGCTGTCAGTACCTGGAAATATTATATGCTGCATAACCATGTATGACAGTTTGCCACATCTTTGTTCAATTTTTTTTTTTTCTGGAGACCCTGACCAGAAAGAAAACTTAGGTGCTGCAGAGTATTTTAGGTATAGCTTCAATACCTAAAACAGACTATTCAGCATGACCCTTTTGACCTGTCATTTTTTTATAGGCAAAGGGAAATAAAATCTTATAGACGCCTTGAAAATATTAAAATCCTAGTAGGGATGATGGAACTACATCATATTAATGATCTTTCCACATACATCAGTAAGTGCTGACTGTGTTCTCTAAGATCCCTGAATTCAGGTGCAAACATTGTCAGCTTCTCAAATGGCTATATTGATTTTGTTTTCCTACGTTGGATTTCAGACTAATAGTTTGAATTGAATGAATGGGCTTAAATCAATTCCCCTAAGCTATAGTATATCTGGAAAACATTCTCATTGTATTGGCTTGTTTTAGTCTGTAATACACCTGGAGATATTGGAATCAGTAGGCATCTTTAGGGTACATCCAGGAGAGAGTTCATTTTACAGTGACACAACTTTTAATTCCATGGCACAGTTTAATACTTGTATTGCAGAGCACTGGGAAGGAAGCAAACTTTGTGCCGAGACTGTAAGCTACAGGATGAGATCTACATATATCTGTTAATGGAGCATATTTGTGGGTTCCACCCATTTGTGGCACACATTTCCTTCCCACTATGTAAAAGGAGGCCAAGAGAAGTCAGTGGTCCTCAGGCCAAACAAAAGCAGTGCTGCACATCAGACTCCCCATATCACTGAAATGTGCTGAGGGAATAAGCCTTTCACAAGCGTGTGCCTCTCTTAAATATATTGATCCCTTGCTGTGTACAGCACCACGTTAACTCCTGAAAAAAAGCATTGCAGGACAAAGGAATTCACACCTGTATGATGTAAAAACTTAAGGTAAAAACAATGTCAACTCTGACTGAAACAACAGTAGTCTGAATAGGGTGTGTGTAATTAATTGCAATCTGCTGGATAAATTCCATCCCGGGTAGCATACATATTTGATATGAAAGCATCCTGGACCTCCTGGCAGACAAATTCCAGCTACTAACTATTCCAAGATAACTAACTGCCTGTCTTAGCACAGCACCTTGCTGTAACGTGTGATACCATTAGTTCATTACTATCACACAGAGAAGAAATCCAAGTACTAAATCACCATTGCCACTTCCTCTGTCATCCTAACGGAGATTTGCCAGCCAAATCACTGACCTAGTGTAGCTTTAATTAGCTTGTTAATTTTGCTAGGACAATACTGAAAATATCTTGTCACCAGGCATTTTCATACATTGAACATTTACAACAGTAGTTTTCAAGTTTTCACTTGTCACTTTATTTCTTTAAGACATAATTCATGAAAAGCACTGCTAGAGAGATGTTTTCCTATTGTTTGACATGTTACACAATGAGAACTCTTTAATGGTGCTAAAAATAGATGTGTCAGAAAACAAGGAAAATTCTGTGATAGTCATAGTACCTCCCAAATTTTATGCTATTGCCTTCTGTCTGTGCAATTGTTGCAAACAATCCTATATAATGAGATTTTGGAGAATGAGAAGGAAGAGAAATATATCTGTTGTATGTAGATTTTTTTCACTGTTTTGTGGCTTTCTTTTCCTTGTTCTTAATATATATACATCATTTCTATGTGGGAAAAAAGATTATCTGGGGCTGGAAACACTTCTGCGTTTCTTTCCTGCTAAGAGCAGATTGCATGCTACAGTAAAATCAAAGGAGTTATTATTTATAAAGTACAAGATAAGCAATTCTGATAACAAGCAGATGTGTAAATGTTTAATACTCTGCATTGTTACATGCTACAGCAGAAACTAAGGCTGTATAGTCTTGTGGCAGTGCCCTAGATTCCCTTGCCTTTGTTCTAGCCATGCATCATTTAAAGCTCTCTTGGGTGATGCTGTAATACTGAGGAAATGGCAGAGTGAAAAGGGTGGAGGAAAAAAGGAATGAATTCCCATCAAAAGAGAGCGTAATAACCAGTGTAATGTGGTGTATATCACCTGTGTGTTTTACATACAAAAAGAACAGGGCTTACACCAAACAGCATACAGCATTTTGACACACTAACGAAGTCTTCTCAAGCAAAAGTGGTTTACATTTTTTTTTTAAGAGAATTCAAAGCTCACAGTTTATGGAAAAGCAATGCGCATAGGTATTTTTAGAATGTTGCCATTTTAAGGTATTTTCAGCACTGCCTTTTCCAACCTTTTTCTTTCCATCTAGAGCAGGGGGGCCCTCTTCTCTGCTGAAAACAGGTTCTTGCCTCAAATAACATATCTATCCTATCGCTCTCTATCTTCAATAATTCTATTGCCAAGATCTTACAAATGGGATGTCTGAAATCAGAATTCCAAACCCTCAGATTATTTCTTGTGATATGGGCCGATGAGGCGGGTATTTCTCTGAAGTATATAGGATGACATAAATCTCTCTGGATTTAATGGTAACAGTATTAATTACTGAGTGATAATTAGTGTTATAACACCTCTGAACATCATTACGGTTATCAGCTGAAGTGATCCTTTAACTATATTAATAAAGCACCTGGTAGTTTTTAACTTAACATTATCAATGGCATTTATTTTTCAGTCTGTATGCTTTTTCTCCGTTGCTAGAATAGACATATTTAGGCTGTGGCAGTATGAATATTAGAAGTTAGCCAATACACTCATGGAAAAAATGGCTTAAATAACTCATGCATTTATATAAGAAGATGTGAAATAAATCCCAGTTTATGGGAAGAATTCATAGATGATGATTTATTTGGTAAAGACTATACCCTGATGAATAGAAATATCACCCAAAGCTGTCCTGATTCTGAAGAAACAAAACCACTCTATCTCATGGGATAATTAAGTGTATATAGTGACATTAAAAGACAGAGGGCACTGCAGCAACATAAAACTACAATAGAAAGTTGCTGTTGTAATGCACAGCTACACAAGCTTCTCCTTTTCCCATGTTTCCAGTTTTAACAAAATGCTTACCATTTTTTTCTCCATTTTTGTATCAAACTTTTTTATGGGGTCACATTTTATCTTTGCTGGTCTTGAAATGGTAAGAAGAAAAATCAATTCATGCTCTGTCAAACTTTTCAGATTATTTTGTTCAGTTCTCTTGGCACAATGGATACGCCAAAGCACTCTAACAATTGCCTCACTAAAAAGGAATTTTGTTTATTAGAGTGAGGGGCAGAGCACTGCTGTTACAGATGCCTTCAAAAACATGGAAGTTATTAACTAAATGGTCCATTATGTAATGTTTTATTTTATTCACAGCATATATTAGAATTAATATTTCATGTTAATGGACAAATAGTGAAACAGGAGGTAAATTTAGTATATAATAAATTATGTTCAGCTTTATCTTCCCAGCTTTGGACAGTTCACTTCTAAAAGCCGGAATGTTCTGTCTTTAAAATAGCTGAGGATACCTGCTGACAAAACAGACTAGGCATAGAGAGAACTTACAACCTGTGTCTCTTCAGGACTTCTGTGGATTAACTTAAATTCTTCCAGAGCAGGAGTTTGAAATATAGAATCAAAGAAAGTGCATGCACACACACACATACACAGAGCTCTGTTTCTGGTTTCTTACTTCCCTTTTAAGTGGAAATCTGTTATTGACCACTGATTTGCATGAATCAGTAAGACTTACAGAGCCTTCGCTATACCTGCATAGCTGTCTTGGGAAGGAGTTAGGAATTCTGCTCCTAGAGTTCTTCAAGAACAAGAAAACAAGAGGACAAATAAGACCAGTCTCACAGGTCATAATATACACATAAAATGAGTTCATATTCATAATACTTGAGAAAACAGTCCCTTATAATAACTTTATATCTTATAATAGTTACAATACTGTTATAATACTTACAAGGCTGTTCTGTTCCCCTGATACAAAAAAGGCAATAGGAGCAAAAGGGTGGATTTTATGCAGACCCCATCTCTCTAGCTTTTCAGTTGTAAGTTTCCAAATCCTAACCTCTTAAATAAATCCTGAGACCTTTTATAAGGATGAGTGAAGGAATGATATTGTACATTTGTGGAATACTGTAACTAATTTCTGTAGTATTTACTTTCCAGAAGACATTGAGGGCCATTAGAATAAAAATGCAGAGACCAGGCAGGATTTTTGAAAAATAGATTAAAATCTTGAAATTATTTTCTGTTTTGAGGGGAAGGGAAACATTGGCTCAGTTTGCAGTACATGAGAAAGAAGGCAACATATTTTAGAATATGAATCATGTAGGTATCTTCAAAATCTGTTTCTGGCAAGATTATCTGTATAAAAATCACAAATAAGAACTCTTAAAAGCATGACTGGAAAACAATACCTTTTGGATCTTTGATCTGCCATTCAGCCATCCTGCCATTCCAGCTTTGGCTGGACCTCAGGGAAAAAAAAAAAGAGCTTGGAAGAATGTCACAAGGTTATGCAGGGCAAAGATTAAAGAGGTGAAAACCCAGCTAGAACTCAGACTGTCCACTGCCACTGCCATAAATCAGAACAAAAAATATTTTTACAAATACATTAGAAACAAAAAGTGGGCCAAAAATAATCTGCAACTTTTATTGGATGTGTGGGAGGAACATTGCCACAAATGATGAGGAAAAGCCTGAGGTATTTAATGCTTTCTTTACCTCAGTCTTTAATAGTAAGAACATCTTCCTTCTTGGTAATCAGCCCCGTGAGCTGGATGATGAAGATGAGAGGCAAAATGAAGTCCCCTCAGTGCAGGAGGAAATGGTTACTGACCTGCTGCTCCACTTAGACATGCACAAGTCTGTGGGGCTGGATGGAATCCACCCAAGGGTACCAAGGGAGCTGGGGCAGGAGCTTGCCAGGCCACTCTCCATCATTTATCAACAGTCCTGGCTACCTGGGGAGATCCCAGGAGACTGGAGGTTAGCCAGTGTGATGCCCATCTACATGAAAGGCAGGAAGGAGGATCTGGGAAACTACAGGCCTGTCAGCCTCACCTCAGTGCCGAAGAAGGTTATGGAGCAGATCAAACTGAGTGCTGTTACACACCATTTTCAGGACAATGGGGGATTCACGCCCAGCCAGCATGGGTTTCTGAAAGGCAGATCTTGCCTGATGAACCTGATCTCCTTTTACAACAAGATGACCTGCCAAGTGGATGAGGTAAAGGCTACGGATGTCGTCTACCTGGACCTTAGTAAAGCCTTTGGCACCATCTCCCACAGCATTCTTCTGGGGAAACTGGCTGCTAGTGGCATGGGTGGGTGTGATTTACACTGGGTAAAAAGCTGGCTGGATGGCTGAGCCCAAAGCGTGGTGGTGAAAGGAGTTACATCCAGCTGGTGACTTGTCACAGGTGGGTGTTCCCCAGAGCTCAGCATTCAGGCCACTCCTCTTTATTACCTTTATCAATGATCTGGACAAGAGGATTGAGAGGACTGAGTGTAAGTTTGCACTCACCCTCATTAAGTTTGCAGATAACATGAAGTTGGGGGGGAGTGCTGATCTGCTTGATGGCAGGCAGGCTCTGCAGAGGGATCTGGGCAGGCTGGACCGATGAGCCGAGGCCATTCCTGTGAGGTTCAACAGGGCTCAGTGCCGGGTCCTGCAGCTGGGTCACACCAGCCCCACACGGCGCTACAGGCTGGGGCAGAGCGGCTGGAAAGGGCCTGGTGGGAAAGGGCCTGGGGGTGCTGGTCCACAGCCGGCTGAGCGTGAGCCAGCAGTGTGCCCAGGTGGCCAAGGCGGCCAGCAGCACCCTGGCTTGTGTCAGAAACCGTGTGGCCAGCAGGACTAGGGAAGGGATTGTTCACTTGTACTTAGCAGTGGTAAGTTCAAGTACACCTCAAATCCTGTGTTCAGTTTTGGACCCCTTACTTCAGGAGGGGAACAGCAGTGCTGCAGCATGTCCAGAGAAGGGCAGTGAAGCTGGTGAAGGGCCTAGAGAGCAAGTCTTCTAAGGAGCAGCTAAGGGAACTGGGATTGTTTAGGCTGGAAAAAAGGAGGCTGAGGGGGACCTTATTTATCACTCTCTATAACTACCTGAAAGGAGGTTGTAGACAGATGGGGGTTGGTCTTTTCTCCCACATAAGCAGCAACAGGACAAGAAGAAATGGCCTCAGGTTACAGCAAGGGAGGTTTAGATTGTATATTAGGAAAACTTCCTTTACTGAAAGGGTGGTCAAGCATTGGAACAGGCTGCCCAGGGAGGTGGTGTAATCACCATCCCTGAAGGTATATAAAGAATGCATAGATGTGGCGCTTAATAACATGTTTTAGTAATGGACATGGCATTGCTGGATTAACTGTTGAACTTGATGTTCTCAAAGGTCTTTTTCAACTTAAATGATTCTATGAGTCTATGACTCTGACTTTATGATTCAAAGACACTGTTACAAGACTGAGAAAAAAGCGAAATGAGCCCAGAGCTAGAGCCCAGATGAGAAATCCATTTGTATTAAAGCAGAATTTTGCAGTGAAGAGAATTTTACATATATATACACATATATATGTGTATATATATATATACACACACACACACATGCATATATATACAGATATATACATGTACACATATGTGTTTATATGAGGAGGGGAAAATTTACTAGAACTATACAAATAAGAAACTCCTTTTTCTCATATACTTCCTCTTATGGAACAGGAACAAATTTGAAGCAGAATAAAATTTACACCTAGCTTATAGCTATCTGAATATTTTCAGTTATATTTCAGACAGTTAGTGATCTGCATACATTTTTTATGTAAGTGAATAAATGTGAGATTGAAAGTTATTGCTACAATTATGGGACTTCAGAAGACAGCATGGGAAATCTAGTCTGATATTTCTGACAAAGCATGCATAGACTGACAAGAGGTATGAAATATTTTGTGAAACTTAGTCATGTATCTAAAAATAAAATTACACAGTGCTGTATAGCTATGTTACAAAGCCTGTCTACCACACATCTTACAGGTCTATTAAACTTACACATTACAAATAATGTGACCCAAATGTCTGACATTGTGTACCAGGTTGATTTGATCAGAGAAACCAAGCAAACCTACAAATTGTCAAACTGCCTTAAATGACAGCTACTACAGGGTGGAACTCATTCTCTGTTACAATATTCTCTTACTAATACCCTTTAGGAAGGATTGGCGGGGAAAGGAAAGTTTCTGTCATTTCAAGTGTGTGTGTGTGTGTATAAAAGCCTTTATATGACACCTGATATTTAGGCATGACTTTCTATGCATGTGGGGCTCCATAGTGGTAATGGGAGATAAACTTGTTAGACTGGAAAAATGTGATGAATATTAAGAAAGTAGAAGGGAGTTCTCTCTGATGATCAAGGACTAGATCCAAACAGGATATAAGTGCTTAACATTTATCAAAGTTCAAACAGGCACTTTATATGTCTGTGTTCAGCTTTGCTTCATTCTGGATGTGCTGGTCTGTATGGCCTGAAAATCTGCAGTTTCTGCCTGTGTGTGTCCAGGAGTCCCTTGCTATGACTGAGACATAGGTGTACTCAGTTTCCATGTTGGATTGTTAAGTTACAGAGGTGTGCAAGAGAGATAAGGCATATTTGTGACAACCTTGTGTTACTTAGAAACAGAAACTATTTTGCACAGTGCTAATGGTCTAAGTAGAAACCCACCAATTCTTCCCCCTACTCCTGGCTCCTGGTTAAGTATTCCTGACCAAGGGGCAAGAATGTACTCTTCTCTTGTCACTGTGTGTTTCTTCTTTCCTTTGCAAAAGCTTGACCTTCCCATTTGTTTTTAGTGCATTTTTCAGTGTGCAGGACATGTAGAGCTACACTGATAAAAATATGTATTTAGCTTGAGCTTTGTCTTGAACTTTAGCATGCTTAGTTCTAGAAACACTAATCTAAGATGTTATCACAGAAAGCATGATTAAGGCAGTATTAAATTTATTCATAAACAATGCACCTATAAGGCTGGTAGGATTACAACAATATTAATAAGAAAAGGCTAAATATATGCAGTATAATCAAGAATTTCTCTCTACAAAATAGTAAAATATTTAAATAAACTTATATCTAGATCTGACTGTAATCATGCACTATGTAGAAGAATGATATTTAAATATATATATTTAGGATAGGATTTTTTCTATATATGGCCTCAGAGACCTGGTGGAAGAAAGGGAGTAAAGGAATAAAATGAAAATATTATACCAGGAGGTTCATGTTTGTTTTTTAGAGATAGTTAGAAGGATTAGGGTAGGCATGAGGCACTAAAGGTCATCCATAAAATTAAGTGAGGGGCGCCCCAAGATTTTGTAGAACTTGGCAAATTACGTCACTGCTCCAAACTTATTTAAGTAATATCTTATTGTGCTGAAAATCTTGCCAGACAAGAGGCAAAAAATTAACCAAATTAATTAAACTGATTGCCTCTTAATTGTACTTGGATAAGTCTAAAAGAGACATTTGTGGTCTCTTACGACTGAGTGCCCATGAACCAGAGCTGTTTTCAGGTCCCAAGGCTTTTGTGGTATGGCTGTGAGCCATAACAGTTTTGTTTTCTAATACTTCAATCCATTCTTCATGCAAAAAGTTGATCTGCTCCTGAGTTTCCATGCAAAATCCTCTTCTATCTTATACCTTATCATGCTTCCCCACCCCCACCCCCCTTTTTTTTTTCTTTTTTTGTGTTCAGAGGACCTTCTGCAAGATTTAGCTGTTGCCCATGGACTCTGTGCTAGTAAGAAGCTTATCAGGTCTATACAGTCATATCTGTGCTGTCTGTACTGAAAGCACATTCTTCCTTATAATTCTGCCCCCAAGTGTCATTCCCCTCCTTGCAAATGTGTCTATTTCCTCTACTTTTCCATTTTAATCTGTGGGTTTATCACGTTTGTTCTCTTTCCTGTTGTCATAGCTCAGCTTTTAGACTTGCTTACAATACATTTTCTAGTAATTCAGATATATTCTTGACCCATACAATCAGAGTTCTGTACTCTTGGCTTAGTTTTACTATTTTACCTGGTCAGGATTAAAATTCTAATTTTGCAAGCCAAACAGAGGAAGGTATAACAAAAGATTTGCAACCAGTCCTCAAAAATTATTTAAAATTAAAGCAATGAAGTCTCTTAGAGTTTATACCAGTGTACAAGATGGGTCAATTGCCTCAGGCTCATTATGTTTGCAACAATATTTCCCACAGAACACAGTGTGAGGATATTGCTAAAGCACTTGAAATACCATATAGGAATATTTCTGTAAGCTTCTGAAGACCGAAAGAGGTTGCAATCTAAATTTCTTCACCTTAAAAAAAGCTTTGTGCAACAGAAAATGGGAGAAAGAGTGCTAAAAACCAAGGAGTCCATCAAGAGGGAATTTTTTATTTCTGTTAATACTAGAAATACATCCATACCAAACATTTGATCTTCATTTCTCCAAATCCTAATGTGTATTTATTCAGACTGAATATTAGTATCTACCTCCTCTGTATGCAAGAAATAGCGCTTAGAAAATGGTCAGCATAAAATGTCAAATGCAAAGGCAGTAAAGGTTGCCCAGTGTTGTATGTAGGATATTGTTCCAACTATTTTTATTAACTTCTATTGTGAAAAAGAAACATTTTTTTGTAGTTGACATTTTTGCAAGACGAAGGGAAAATGCAGTTTAAAACTTCCCAGTTGGTGATGCATCCTTAGTCACCACTGGCAAATTTAGCAATGTGAGCGACAATTTTAGGTTCTTCTTATAGTAGTACCCTGTGGCAATTGAAAGATTAGGGACATGGAGCTATTTTATAAAATCAGTCACTTCTGAAATACTGGAAGGAACTATCAGCTGAACCTGCTTCTACTTCTGGGGAAGGTCCAAGAGATTACTTCTGCAATGAGGTGAATAAACATTACAAGTCTCCAGACCATATTTTACTGCAACTTTCACCATTGCTTGCAGAAATAATCATTTACAGAAGAAAGTTTGCTTCATTTCAAGACAGTAAAAGTATAGTAGTTTTTACAGTAGTAAAAGTATAGGAGTAGAATAATGGATTTCACATTTACGTTGAACAGTGAGACATGGAAGTTGAACAAATCTTAGAAACCAGATGCTCTATCTTACCTCTCAGATGCTGCAGTATTGAAAGCTTTATGTGTGTATATATATATATTTATTTTTTTTCCCCCAAGTAATTGTCTTCAGTTGAAATGAGGGATAGATTTATACCAAATTCCTTAAAGGCAAGCCAGTGAGCAAATTCAAAACTTTTACAGAGTTTGAAACCACATTCCTGTACTTACTTGAGATTTGTTTCTAGCAGAATTTGTATTTAGACTGCATGAACTTTTTGTCACCAAACAACCTGAAATATTGTGTCGTTCATCACTTGCCTGTAGGTAATTGAGAAGTCCAAACAAAACTGAGCTGCAAAGAAAACATCTGCCAAATTTCTCTGTAACTCTATCTGATTTTCTTCAACTATGAAACCAGAATTTCTTCATAGAAAGGTATAAAAGGAACGCATGCCACATGCCAAAAACAAAGGAAAGATTTTATAGTATGACTTATAAAAAACCTTATGAAATTCCTAGCTACTGAATCACATTGTCTAGCACTGACATTGTTTAGAAACATTGAACTTAAAAGCTATACACAAAAGAGAAGAACTCCTTTTTTAGGCAATTCATTGGGGATTTTAATTAGTTCAAGTAATACAAAGTTTCTATGATATTGTCTAACACTGGGGAAATTTAGATTCTGTAGATAACAAATAGTAAACTTCAAAGGGATTTTAAAAGCTCTCCAAGCTAATAGGATCTGGGGCAAAACCCAAGAAATCAAGAGAAAGGGATTCTCTTCCCTAAAATAACTTAGTCTACAGCCATGAAGAAGTGAGAAATGTCACTATCTCTCTAGAACATCTCAAATCTGTAAATGTGAGAGAAAGGTAATGAGAAAAGAGCCACTACAAAGACACCTGCATCAAAAGCATTTAAATGACACTTTCCTCAAGCATTAATTTGCTTTATGGAGCCAGAAGATGCTTTATGGAGCCAGAAGATCCATTGGTATATTCATTAGGCACATGCGCACGTACCGAGATGGGCACCTAATAAAGAAGCTTACAAAACAAAGCTGGTTCCCATTGTAACCAACTCCTAAAGACACACTTAAAAAAGTGAAAAACCAAAACAAAAACCCACAGAAACACACACCCAAAAAACCCCAAACCCAAACAACACAATCCCCCCCCCCCAAAAAAAAAAACCTAGCAAAACCCCAAGCAACTAAAACAACAACAACAACAACAACAAAGCCCACAGCATTTCAGCACAGAATTATGGAATTCCCAGCTAGGTAAAAATAAACATGAAGTACTTGTGTTGTCAATATTATCTGCATTGTGAATGTTACTGAACACCTGAGTGGACGTAAACTGAAATCTTTTCATACTTGCTAGAAGCATGAAAAGTTGTCCCAACATTTTCTTCTGTATGCTTCCTACTCCTTGGCCACAGATATTTAGGTGATAGGTACCAGTATGTAAGCTGTCAAAGCTTCCAAGGAATAATATCTTCTAGGCTGCACCTGTTTCTCCACTTGAAAGCTGAATGGAGAGCCTGCGTTCTCTGCTAGATCTCTGCAAAAGGTCTTATTTTCCCTATCATTAGGCAGATACACAGTGGATGTTGTTTAATACTCCCCTTGTACTGTGATCTAAAATATTACTTCCATGGTTTAGCATAGACATTGAAAGAAAACCTCACCAAATTGAAGTGTTGCAGGTTAGATTTCTGCTCTAGTCTCTTCTTCATCATCGATATCCCAGTGACTGAAACATTCTTAGACTGCTGCAGAGACAGCTCAAGTGCACACTGTCCACATTCATCAAGGAGCATAGATAATTGAAGCAACCCATGTGCTTCACTGCACTAATCCCCATGATTCTGACTGGTGTCTATTTGCCTTTTCCTGTGACTTCTGCATTCTTTAAGTACTTTTATATACACTGAAATTGAGGGTACCTGCTGTATATTTTTCTTGAAGGAATTGGAGATATTCTTTCATGTAATGACAGAGTTCTATAATCACTGCTTCCAGACTGCTTTTCTTCCCTGCCCCACCCACCCCACCCCACCCCGCCACCCTTATTTTATTGTGCAGATAGCTCTTTCATTTCAAGACTAGATGGGGATCACAGCCCTGATGGAAATTCCTAGTCCTAAATCACTCTTATGTGTTCCTGGCGGTTCTGCACTACAGTCTGGCATATGTCCTCATTCTTTTAATAGAACTAAGAAGGTACATATGGCAACAATAAGTTTAAATTTGCACTTTCAAAAAACAGAAGCATTAGAACTATTAGTCTGGTAGGTGCTGCAGCACACTTACCATTCCTCCCATGACAGTGGTAGATGTCAAGACTGGAAGGAGCACAGGATGCTTGCCATCTTGATTTGTAGATTTATAGGCTGTAAATCCATGTCTGTGATCCTATCAGATCTGTTGCTTAAATAGTTTACTTCTTAAAAACTGGCATATTTTTTTATCATCAGTGTTCATTAAGGTCAACTACAATGATTGGAGCAATGCCACTTTCCCTCTCTATGAACAATACTGATGACTGGTAACTTCTATGTGAAAGATGTAAATGTTAACTATCTAAGGGTTTATGCTAAATTCACTGTAGAACAGAGATAGAGTTTATGTAGAGAATATTGTTTGTTTACTGTGGGACAGTTGTACCTCCTGTTACACCTTTCTACCTAGTTAGAAATTCACCTGGGCATCGTCCTTAATGCTGAAATAAGATCTTCTCCCTTAGATTTTGGTCATTTTCCTGGGATGCAACCCATGGTATGAGGAAAAGTTTTCTTTGCCTGGCTAAGAACTACAACTGAGGGTCTGAACCCTCTACCCCTCAAGTATTGGACATTATAAAAACATAAAAAAAAAAGTTTCTGCTGCTTCTGGTCTGTACTATACATGTTTTGAGTTGGTATTTATCATGTTTATGAGATTCCTGTGTCTGTTCCCAGCTATGTGGTCAGTGACTGGGTGTGGTCAGTGGCTGGGCTAATGTGCTTTACAAAACCTAAAATGTGGGTCTGTATTCTGACAGTTGATGCCTAGTTCTTCTTTTCTTAAAACACCCTGTTTTAATTTTATAGACAATATTAAACTATACATTATAGAGTGACTCCTAATCACCTTAAGATAAAGAAGCCTTTTGTAATCATTCAACATTTCCTTACTTTATCTAGCTGAAGGAAGCATTTGCAGGAAACAGACACTTTTTCCATTTTAAGTACATTTAAATTTTCTTTTTAAAGTCTTCAGCAAAATATATGTACATATGGTTTCCTTTCTCCTTAAAATTTCAGGGGAAAAAACAAAATGAGCAAAGCATTGCCAAATGAATGTACCCTGTATTTTCTGGTTCAATATACTGTAAAAAGAACCTAGTCCTGAGAATTGACTTTGTCTTGTTACCAGTAAATTAATATTAAAATAATATTGTTTCTACTGCTGCCTTCTTATTTTAAACTTTTTCTTTTCTTTCCCTTTTCTAAATAAAGAATAAAACCAAAGGTACTTTTAACTTTTTTACTTTTCAGCCAGATATCCTATTTAGACCTTGGCAACCATCCAGAAACATAAAATAGAATGGAAAATCTAAAATTCTCCATCGCTCTGTATGTCTTGCTTTATGTACACTATTTAACCTTTTTATTCCAATTTTCTTTTTTAAATGCTAATATGCGAAGGCCAAAGAATGCCTGACCCATTATTTATTTGATATACATGTTATGCAGTCATTTCTTCTTTTCAGAAAAATATTATTTCTGTATTTTGAAACGCATTCAGACAAAGTACCATTACTTGTTTCTCATCTGTCCAGCACTGTGGTGGCTTCAGGTGAACTTCTTGTTAGACCTTTAGGGTCAGAAATGACCAGAAAGCTGGTTTTCTGTTTGTTTTTTTTCAACAAAAAAAACAGAACTCGTTGAACTGCAACTGCAGAGGTATTACAGTTGCTGGCTGGACTTTACCAGAAGGTGTAGAAAACTACAATTTTGCATGAGATGTTCAGTGGCCTAAAGAAAACCAGGAGATGGGTAGTTTTCCTTCAGAAATGACAAGGCTGGCTTTTCAGGTAGAGGTTTATCTGCTGTCTATAGAGAATGGTGAAAAATGCTGCCATAGTTGAGCTCGTTCCTTAGTTTGGAATGTTAAGCATCTACTGAACAACAGGCACGTACCAATGTCAGCCTCTCAGGACTGAGGAATTTTACTTACCAGCTTTTAAATTTCATCTGATTGGCATTGAGAAATTTTTTTTTTTTTTTTTAACTAAGATGGTATCAAATGATTCAAAGCAGAATCTGATGTAGCTTATTAAAATGTGTATGTGTGCTTCTCCATAGTCTGATTATACAGTACCCATTTCCAAACAAAGTCTTCCCTGTATGTATAATTTGGTCAGGCCTAGAATGGATAGTTAGAATCTTCACACTCCTCTTTCACTGTTTGCTTTTTGGTTTGGGTTTGTTTTGGGTTTTTTCCCCCTTTTGCTTTTTCATCCTCTTTCTTTGTACTCTTACTTGTTTGTTTACATACTTCCTACTCAAAAAGCCAGGAAGTAATTTAATAATTAGATTTGTTGCAGTAACTTGGAAACTCTAAGAATCATTAGAGACTTAAAATCAGACATTATGAAATCTTACATTATCTTTTGAGTCCCCATCCCCCATCTCTACCTTCACCACCTCCCAGGTTCCCATTGCTGAGTCTGTGTAGATAGCTAAACCACAGTAACTCAGGTGATAACTCATTCATCAATTAACAGGTGAACTGTATTTTTCAGTCTGCATGTGTGTACCTAAGCCTTTTTAAATGCAATGGAATGGAAAGTATACCACAGTAAATAGACCCAAATTGCCTCTCAAAATATTTACATGTCTCAGGTAAACAGGAAGGGTGTCAGGGGTTTTTTTTCACTTCTAAGTAGTGCTTGGCTAACACATTTTACTGCCTTTTGCATGAGCTAGAAGCACACAAACAGACTGATGCTTCGTAGCTTTTTTTAAACTGCAATAACTCCCTTCTTTTGTAGTTCTGTATTTGTACCCAAAAGTGTGTGCTGTTTAAACCTTCTCCAGTTGTTCTCTCTGTTACTGGAGCATTCCAAATCGAGTGAGGTTTTCACAGCTCCATTCCTGTACTCAAAGTATTTCTCTTCATGTGATTTATTCCTGGCACCATTGGCTCTTCATGATTACTTAAAGCCAAGGAGTCTAACAGAGTTCTGCTTCCTCCAGTCTTTTACTTCAAACTGATCAGAATTGTAGAACATGATTCCCTGCACAAGAAAACAGCCCATTTCTAAAGGCTTTCCTGAAAACCTCTTACATACAAGAACTTCTGCACAGCTGGAGAATAGGGTGTTGTTAACTGTCAGGGAACAATGCCACAGACCTGCAGACTAAGAAACAAATGCAAAAGGGCTATACCAGGATGATTTTACATTTTGGATGGCTGTACAGGAGAGCATCTTGAGCTGAATAAGGAACTGCTGGATCATCTTCTCTCAGTAAGTGCTGAATAAATGCATGTGAAATTTATTCTTGGAACTCCTAGCTGTGAGTGTTCTGGGGAGCCTGTGGAGAGCTAGAACCCAAAGGATTTGGGGGCAGATTGTAAAAAGTGTGTGGGTGATCATGAAATTTCAAAACATGGAAGGCTCTAATTCTCAGCATGGTGTGCGGAGGAGTAAGGAACCTAGTGATGTTAGAAAATCTCACTGGGAACCTGTTGTTTTTTACAGGCAGGTAATTTGGAATGAGGGCCTCTGTGCTTGGAAATCGGAACGTACTAAACCCAATGCCTATCCTTGGCACATCAGGCACAGTTATTCTACCTTCCAGCCTTCCAGTAGTTAATGCAGTTGATTGATGTTCCTGTTTGTGGGAGAGGCAATATGCAAAGGGATATTTTTGGAAGTCTGTCTGGTATGAGCCACCTAGTGAAATGGTTGCGTACAATGCATAATATAACTGAGGCAGTCTTCCCTTTACATGAAGACAAGGGCCTGGAAAATAGAGCTATGTCTACAAATACATATTTGTAAGGCTAGGAAATTTTTATGCCCATGTACATGTGAAACATAGACACAATAAGTTTGTAGATTATGTTTGCCTGATACTTTACTGAATCTCAGAATCTCTTCACTGGAAACCAACAATTCTTTTTTTTAACTTAACTGGGAGAAATCTTATCTTGTCAAAGGTGTCATGCATAACTACAAGTTCTTTCTCTCCACAAAAAATTTTGCAATTTGCATGGTGCAATCAAAAACTCAGTAAAGTAATTCCTATGTTAAAGGTGTGTTGCCCAGTTAAAAATGAAAGGTGTGTTGCCCAGTTAAAAATGGTAGGGTTTTATACTGTGGTAGGATTTCTATATTATCCTGAGAAAGGTCTTCTCTACTAATTTTTCAAATTTCACAAATGAATTGCATAAGCCTCTGGCAAAGTATTTAACTCACTTAGATCAGCAAAAAGGTATGCTTCTTTACAATGTTACACATTGTATGTACACAGGAGAGATTGTTTCGAGTAAAAAGTTTTTTACAGTCAGACTACTAACAATTATTGAATGCTACTAATACAGTTAAGGAGCTCTACATACCATTAAGGCATCTCCTTATTGTAGTAAATAAACTGATACTATACCTGGCATCTCTGATTTAACAATAAATGCTACATCCAACAATTTGGAAGATTCAATAAATGAATATGGGTAAGACAGAAATTTTTAAAAAATTACCATCTAATTGCACTTTTTTTTCCCATCTCTGTATTCTAATAAATCTTTTTCTTTATTCTAAGAAGTTCTTAAAGCATTTTCTGCTAACCCACATAGTAGCTGTATCTTCTCTAAAGAGCCAGGTTGTTCCCATATTCTACTTCACTTGCAGTGAGGTAATATGACCAAACTAGGTTATCTTCAGTGTGAAACAAAAAGCCTGCTGAAAAGAAATAAACCATAAAAAGGGGAAAACTCTAGCATCCATATCCATCAACTGCAAAAATGACACCTCTGACTATGGAGTGCCAGATACATGCTTTCTTACCTTCAAACCAGTGCAGGAGCATCTAAAACATCTTAAAGTTATGTCGATGTTGTCTCTTGTAGAGTATATATTCACCAGACTACATACAGCCACAGAAGAGATGAATATATCTGCAGAATTACTTTCTTTGGCTCCACCCGGATTCATCGAAGATGGTAAATATATGAGTGGGAAAATGCAGTTATCTTCAGTGGCTTGTTTTGAAGAGGTCTGCTTTCTAAGTCAACAAACTGAGAGCAAGCTGTAGTAAACAAAGGTGTGGCATGTTTGACCTCATTACCATATCATCCAGAAGCCTGGCCTTTCTTGACATGGTATTCAAGTCAGAAAAGAGTTTCCAAAGTTGTAGTGCTTTGAGGGACAAATTGAACATTTACTCCAAAGAATACTCACGTTCCAGTAATAACAGAAACTAGAGGCTTTAATATAAAATGCTGATATTCCTTACACAGTTTTACATGAAAAGCTACATCCTTCTAAACATACCTAGACTCCTCTCTCTTCACTGGTGGTGTGAGAATTAAAAGCTCATAAATTCTTACGCTCTTGTAGGTATTATAGGGGTGCTTGTTTACTATGGTCATGAACCATGGTCAGTGAAAAAATCCCACATGTAGCAGAAACATAAAACATAGACCAGTTTTTCAAACCCATAGGACTATCAAAATATAAAGAATTATGCACAGTTTCCCCTGGTGATTAAAGTAACACCTTCCAAGACTCCAAATATGGACTTATGTCAGCATATAAAAATGCAGCCAGTCCCATCAAGGTGAAATGGTAGGATAGAAAGCAAAGAGTCAGGCAGATGGCAGATTCCCCTTAGTGAAACTGGATGATGATGTAAAACAAAAATAAAAAAAGTTCCTAGCACATATGGCAGGAGAACTCGAGAACTGGTGTCTGCAAGAGTGAAAGAAAAGATGTTCCTTCTTTTAGCTGCTGGGTAGAGGGAAAAACGGTCCTAAGCAGCTTAATAATTGATTTTCTGCATTCAATTCTTTTTGTATATTTGAAAAGATTACAAAATTATTCCACTGTTTTATGCATACATTCTAGCCAATGGATTGTTCATTAATTATTTGCTATGCTCTTTATAATTTATATTTCCTAATCTCTCTGGTATTGGTATCTGGCAGTGTAGTTTTCTCTTCTTATTGGACATAAGAAACCTTGAGGAAGTATAAAGAACACAAAATAGAAACACTTGCAGGAATGTATGTAATTATATATATATATATATACATATACATAGAAACATATTTCTAGAAGAGGCTGTGATGACACATACTTTCCTTCGACAGACTAAATTGTTGTTGGCATGAAGATTTTCAAAAGAAAAGAAAAAGACAAAGTGCTGCCAAAATTGCGTGGTGTGCTTGTACCTCAACTTGTGCTGTTGAATACCTATTCCCAATACCATTATTTTCATTATCCTGTTCTGTTGTTTGTGGACTGGTTCAGCCCTAAGCATATAGATGTTCATTTAAACTGAATAAATTCTGTTAAATAGGTAGTCCATGATTTCCTAAGCACACTATAATATGAAAGGTTAATAGCTGAATTAGAAGGCGGTGTAAGCCTCAAGAAGTAACAACAATTATACTGCAGATTAATTTAAATAATGGCTAATAGAAGACAAAAATATAATACTCTCAGAACACTTAGAAAATTCCATTATTTTATTTTACTGTTACGGAATGAGTGCCTGATTTTGTCATATTGCCATATATCATGATGATATTACCATGTGTTTATATTTATGATAAAAGTGTAGGTAAATATTTGAATATAGCTAAGTGAATTACTTTATCTATAAGCTACTGGGATTCTTTTAGCATAATTATTTCCCTTTAGTTCATAGTTTCACCCACTGGCTTCTGAAAAGAGTTTTTTCAATAATGAATTATTTAGATGTCTTTTGCTGTTTTGAGTATTCACAGCAGTCTTTAAAATGTGAATTGCTTTTCAACAGAAGGAACCACTCCTAGCTACCCCTTCTGCCGTGCGTTATTAGATCACGTAAGAATAGCAGCATGTGAGCTGATGATTTTGGTCTAATAATGGACCAGGAAAGGATAATCTAGTTGGTCTGAACATGAAATGCATAGATGACTGAAAGAGAACAGAATGTTATGTACCAGCGGGAATGATGAAGCTACCGTACTTATTAATGATTTGCCAAACAGAAAATATATTTTGTTATGAGTGCTAGAAAATCAGTTCATAAATGTTAGTAAACATAACCAATTTTCTATCACAGTGTGAGAAACTGCGCCAATGAGACCCACCATCACCACAGCAGATGTAGTGTCTCATCATTGCTATGGCAGAAACTCATGCCATCACCACAGTGAATGATCTATACATTGTTAAGGCAGGAAGATAACACCACTGAAAACGCAGAGATTTATCTATACATTGTTAAAGGAGGTAACCGACTGGTGCCATGGAGCATGATACCATGGGGAACTCATGGTCCTTTGGCATTCCTCAGATCAGAGAATTAGCTGAAACGTCCTGGGCAGAAGTACACCTGTTGCAGGCAGCACCTACGCTCCTCCCTTCCAGGATGACTAATGTGAAACCCTGTCCCTTACAATTAGGGGTCCTGGATGGGATAGCTCCTGTGACTGAGGATCTTAAACGACAGGGCATTTTAACATTCATCCACTCCCCATACAATTCCCCAGCTTGGCCAGTTCGTAAATCAAATGGTAAGTGGAGGTTGACTGTAGATTATCGTCGATTTAATGCAAACACTGGTCCCTTGACAGCAGCAGTGCCTAACAGAGCTGAGCTAATCTCACTCATTCAGGAACAGGCTCATCTGGTGATGGCCACAGCTGATGTGAAAGATATGTTATGGTTCCCCTGCAGGAGGAGGACCGTGATCGTTCTGCTTTGACATGGGAGGGACAACAGTATACCTTTACTGGCCTCCCTCAGAGATATAAACATTCTCCCAACTTAGCACATCATGCTTTGGCACAAAAATTAACCCAAATTCTCCCAGAACCAGGAGTTAGAGTTTATCAATACATTGATGATGTTTTGATAGGAGGGGATGAAATCGTTCCAATACAGGTGACACAAGGAAAGATTATACAGCACTTAGAGTCTCTGGGACTCCAGATACCAGAGGAAAAGATACAAACTGCTGCAAATGAAGTAAAATTTTTAGGGATATGGTGGAAAGGAGGTCCAGCCTTTATTCCTCAGGACACCATCTCAACACTAGAGGAGGTAAAAATTCCAAAAAATAAAAAGGACCTGCAGCATGCCTTAGGCTTATTTGTCTTTTGGAGAAAACACATCACAGACTTTGCAATAATTGCACGGCCCTTATATGACCTGCTGCGAAAAGGAGCAGCTTGGGAGTGGGCTCCAGCCTACGATGAAGCATTACAGCTTTTGGTATTTGAAGCAAACACTCACCAGGCTTTGGGTCCTATTCACCCCACTGACCCTGTCCAGATTGAGTAGGGGTTTGCACACCCAGGATTGTCAATTCATTTTTGGCAAAAAGGACCAGAAGGTCCTACTCGACTGATAGGATTTTACTCCAGGACCTTTAAGGATGCTGAGAAACGGTACTCTAATTGGGAAAAAGGATTGTTTGTAGTGAGTGTTGCTCTCAGAGAAGCAGAGCAAACCATACGCCAACAGCCTCTAATTTTAAGAGGACCTTTCAAGGTAATTAAACCGGTGTTAGCAGGAACTCCCCCCACTGACAGAGTGACACAAAGAGATCCTATAAGAAAATTGTATGCTAAGATTGAACATTATTGTACTGTCTTTACCATCACTGAAGTCACCCCTAAACAGTTAAATATCCAAGAGGAAGTAACAAGTTCCCTGGAGGGGGATACCCTCCCCCTTCTGTGGTAAAAATCGATCCTGCTTTTTTGGAGGAATTGCAGAATGTGTGGTTTACAGATGCCTCTGCTAAGAAAGAGGGTAAACAATGGAGATAGGGAGCTGCAGCTATTAATGTAGACGGTAACAGGGAATCATTACCGAAGGTGAGGGTAGTGCCCAAGTGGGAGAGTTACTGGCAGTGTGGAGTGTGTTTAAATACGAAGAAGGGGCTAAGACTCCCATGTATATTTACACCAACTCATTTGCAGTGTTCCAAGGGTGCATGGAATAGCTCCCTTTTGGGGAGCAGAGTAACTGGGAAGTAAACCGAGTGCCAGTGTGGCAAAAAGAGAAGGGGAAAACAATCTTAGATGTTGCCAAACATGGGGATTTTGCAGTAGCATGGGTACCGTCTTACCAGGAAAGGGGTACTCTAGCAGGTGAATGGAATAATAGGGCAGGTGAGCTGGCCAGAATTGCCCCTTTGCAGCAGGAAAATCAAAGCGGGGAAAACTGGGACAGACTTTTGGAATGGCTACAAGTTAAGCATGGTCATTCAGGGGCTAATGATTTGTACAAAGAAGCACATGCCAGAGGTCAGCCTGTGGGGTGGGAAACTTGCAAAACCTGTATTTCAGCTTGTGAACAATGCAGGCTCCGCCTAGAGCAACACCCCATGGAGGATTCCCCTCTTCATTTGAGAGATAAAAAGTGTCTCTGGGAAACTTGGCAGATAGATTACATCCGACCTTTCTGAAGGTCATAAGGGAAGCAGTAGGTATTAGTAGGCATGGAAGTGATTTCTAGCCTAGTTCAAGCCGAAGCCTTTCCACAAGTGACTGGGGAATACACAGCGCAAGCCCTGAAAATTTGGTTTAGTTCCCTCCCCAAACCTGATTCCATTCAGTCAGACAACGGCAGTCATTTTACTGCTGCCAGACTGCAGGAGTGGACGAGGGAAGAGGGGATCAAGTGGGTATTCCACACCCCATATTATCCCCAAGCTAATGGGATAGTAGAACGAACTAATGGAATCTTAAAACGATTTCTGAAACCTCACAAGCCACATTGGTTGGAACTCATTTGGGATGCAGTTACCCAGGTTAATGATTGCTGTGGAATAAATGGATGTCCCGACTGAATGCCTTTTGTCCTAAATCCCCGACTTTGACCCCAAAGTCTCAGACTCTCAGTACTCCCGAAGAATGAGTTTTTTCTCCTGGACAGCCTGTGTTAGTAGAAATACCAGCCATTGGAGCTGTTCCTCTTGTGCTCGCTGAACCTGTTAATAAATATGCTTGGAAAGCCAAAGATGCTCATGGAAAAGAATATAAAATCAACACCAGGTGGATTACTTCATCCTTCTAATAACAATTTATTTCCGGTTCCTTTAAAGGAACCGCGTCTGTTTTAATTTATTTTCCAGGTGAGGACTCTGGAGCCTGTCTGAAAAAAGAAACACCCATATGAAGCTGCTGATTGTCTGTGTGGCTTCATCAGTATTTGCCTTTTAATATTTATAGGATGTTTAGTGTATCATTGTTATATTATAAGTTTAATTTTTTATTTAATAGGTATATATGTTAACACATATATTGGAATAAGTATCAATAATTAACTATTAACAATTCATATAACAATGTAGACTGGTTAAAAATAAAACAGCAAAGAAAGAAACCACAAGAAAAGCATAGATGAAGATGTTGTAATGCCTTTATATTTTTCCACCTCAGCCATAAGTTCTTGGCGTGTGACCCAGGCACTCTGCCTAAACAACAAGAAGGGAAAAAAAAAGGGTTTTGATCCCCTTTATGATTAACCATATAGGTTAAACATTTTGAGAACACCCACCTTACGGAATGCTCAGAGGGGGAAATATACACTCTAGACCTTTCCTCCCTGGCAAGTGATGCGGCAATCTAACGGTGAGGAAATATTACATTGAAAGCAAGGCCCTATCATTTGGCCATAGTGCCATAAATGTTACTGTTAGCAAACTTACTGGAGTGGCAAGCTCAGGAAATGGGTCCGGGATTTCATCTGGACACTCAGTAGCCACCTTTTACCACGCAAATGATCCGTGTATGCTTTTGAACACACGCATATGCATTTTTAAACCCCACAGAATGTATTGGAAAAATCTGGAAAGACTGTGCATGCGAAATCCCTATAGTCTAGCCACGATAGTGATGCATGTTAAAAAAGAATGTGTTAAATTGTTTCTTATTGTTACTTAAGTAGAACATATAGCTATAATAACAATTTTCGTTTTCTTTTATAGGTTATTATTATATATATATTACCCAACCCTTTTGATTTAATTTGAAAACCTTATGTTGGACGCAAAATAAATTCAGTGAACTACTCGACAGCCAGTAAACAACAAATAACAATTTATTAACAAACAAGAACTGGAAACTGGATAACAGAATAACAATCCAGCAAAGTCTCATGTGATGCAAAAATCCAGAGACAACTTCACTTTTGAGTCCAGCACAGTCCTGAATAATGTCAGGGTGGTAACTTCTACTGTTCCCTCCACAATACTCTGTGTCTGTTCCTTGGTGTTTTCTTCATGAGGTGAAGAAGGCGAACAGAAATGAATAACAGGTCACATGGTAACTTTGCTGGAGATTAACATTTTTTTCTTTTGTTTATGCAATGATCTCCCGCACTTTGTTTTGGTATTCCATGAGTTTCACTACTCAGGAAGAATTGCTAGAAGGAGATTGCACTCTTCTGTACCAGCGTGACCAAAAGCAGTCACAGAGACACATACTGATGGTTGTCGTAATCACAAAGATGCAAAGACCAAACAGCAAAGCCATGCAGACTGTGTAGTGTCCTGCTCCCATCTTCTCAAAATGGCAAGGATTTTTTGTGGAGACACAAGCAAGTTGGTCTGTGACCCTCTTGGTCAAGGTTCAGGCTAACACCCTGATCAAAATTAAGGCTTGCCAGCTCAATGAAAAATGCATGTGTAGCCACAACTTGGACCCAGCCCTAAAGGGGCATGAAAATTTAGCCTTCTAAAATGCCCACCTCCTGGCTCCTCACTCTCAATCCCCACAAACAAGCCTTATATATGCTAATGTGGTCTTGCTATGCTGATGTTTTTACTATGTGTCATTTCATGTTTTGAGTGATATTGTTTATTTTCTTTTTACATAAATTGCGACAGTAGTTTCTAGACCCAGATGGTACATAAGCATTAAGCTAAGGGATCGTGGAAATCTATTTTCCTACTGAGTATCCTGACCCCGACTTTGGCAGAGCAGGGCAGCAGACCGTGTGGACTGCAATCGCTTCATTTTGTGCTGTCGAATTCATTGGAAATAATGGAATACCTGTATGTTCTTGTACCAATTTGTTATGCAATCTTTATTTTGCTAACTATTGCTGTAATTTTTATTATGATATTTATTACTTGCCCTAGAGAATGCACACCTTGTAATTGCCCTTGTAAGCCTTTTCCTTCTTCTTCCTCTTCTTCCGGGTTATGTGTTATTTCTATTCCTTCCTCCTTTCTCTACTCTATCATTCATGCCACCTCAGAAAACAATTCATAAGTTAGCAGTGTTGAGCCATGGGGTGGTGTGAGAAACTGTGCCAATGAGACCCACCATCTCCACAGCAGATGTAGTGTCTCAGCATTGCTATGGCAGGAAACTCATGCCATCACCACAGTGAATGGTCTATACATTGTTAAGGCAGGAAGATAACACCACTGCCACCGCAGAGATTTATCTATACATTGTTAAAGGAAGAAACCGACTGATGCCATGGAGCAACGGGGGAGGCTGATCCTGCAAAACTTAACCAAACCCCTGCACATGTGCCCGGACTTGGGGTCAGGGGGGTCAAGGTGCCTGGAGGCCCCTAGAAGAGTGTTGGGCACGTACACCATTGTTGGGTGGAAGGTGTGGTTAAGCAGAACAGCTTGTAACAACTCATAAAAAACCAGAACCAACTAACATTGGGCGGAATGTTTCCCCATTGGACTTGGAAACGAATTGGACTGCCAGAATGCCACAGCTCCGAGGTGGTAGCTATTGCTGTGAACTCTTTCCTTCTTTCTTTCCTTCTTTTCTTTCTCTCTATCTCTCGCTCTCTCTCCCTTTTCATTCACGGATTTATTGTTGGGCAAATAAAGTTCCTTGGCTCTTGACTCCGTTTTGAGTCTTAATTCTGTTCCCGTGAATACAAACAGAACCACGCTCCGGTCTCAGACCGGCATATGACACAGAGTTGGTTCCTAATGGCTGCAACACTCTCATGCTTCTTGCCCAGTCTCTTCAAAAATGAAATATTTTTACAGTAAGATATTTATTAAGTCTTCCTAATAGCACCTATAGAAGCAGCCACTACCATGGCAAACAACTTTATTAGATAGTTACCTGTTGTCAGCTTTGCCTTGGAATGGAAAACTAAAAAACTAGTTGCTAATAATAATGTTTCAATAATACATGACTTTAACACCACGCTGTACTATTTATCCTTTACAAAAATTATCTATTCCTTTCTGTTGTTTCTATTCCATGGTTTGAAGTACACATTGAGATAAGATAAGATGACTTCATACTGAAAAGGACACACTACTGGTAACCAGCCAGCCTCTTCAAGATAAATTGTTCATGGGGAGGGCCAGACAGAAGGAGTAGGTGGGGTCCACATTTATTGAGAAGAATAACGTATTGCTGTAGAAATTTGCTTCTTGCTCTATTTTCTTTTTATATTGCTACCTAGTTGTTAGACGAGCTACCATTATGAAAAAAGTATTTGTTAACTAGGAAGGGTCTTATAATCAGCAGTTCAGTGTCATTCTACCAACTTAGAGGCTTTTTAAGATCCTTTCTCCCATACAAAATATTATGCAAATAGAGGAGAAAAAAGGCTATTTTTTCCTGCATCTTAAACCAACTATTTCTGTAAAAGTCTGTTGTCACACTTGCCCTTGAAATTATATTTTAGATGGGGAAAAAAGCCTTGACCAATACTAGTTGTATTTGTTAAATCACAACTTTTTTTCACAAAAATATTCAAACCCAGCAAAATAGATTTTTCTGAGAAAAACTATATTGGGAAAGCCATCCAGTCACAACATAAAATAAGTACAATATAACTTTTGAGACCAGCCGCACAGAATAGAAAATATTCATATTTAATAACTGACAAATGAGTTGCAGGACAAAACTTGTTTTCTTTTTAATACAAATTGGTCAAGTAATTTTACATCGTGAATGAAGTCATGCCATGTTTGTGAACAAATATAAAAAATGACTTGTCAAATAAGCTAAAGACAATGAATAATTGACTCAGTTCTAATCACATACACCGTACATTATAGTAACAGCCAACACACTCAAGTTTCTAAGAATGAACTTTCCAGACAGTTATATGCATCATGAGGATTTTATAAAGCTATTGCTTTTTTTAATGTTACATGACAGGTTAGATAAACTTTCCTTTGGGAAAAATCTTGTGTGTTTAACTTTCTCATTTCTTCTTCTCATATCTTTTTAATGAGATAAAGTTGATCAATATTTGTTGTGATTTGTGGGTTTGTGTTGTCAAGATGATTTTTATTAATTAACTTTTTCAAGGTACATAAAATTAGAAAAAGTAATGATTTCCCCAAATATTATCTATTATTTTTAAATGAAGTATTAGTTTCCAAAACAAAACCTGATTAAAAAGCCAATTATTACATCTGTGTTTAATTGTAGAGAGCACATATGCATGAGTTTCAAAACATACTCCACATCATGCATAAGCTTCCAAGTGCACTCAACTTTTTCCTGACAATACATAAAATGTGACATTTACAACAATGCTTCCAAGGGAGCTAGGTAACTTCTTTTATGGAAGTTGATCATGAAATGCTGCTTGAAAAAATAATTACCTGTAAAAATGGATTATTTTCATAGTCCTCCTGTGAACTTTACTAGCTTCTAAATGGTTCCTATATTCAGTCTAATGCATCAAGGGTTGAAGACTGTCTTAGCCACAGTACAGCTTTTAGCTGTTTTTCCTGCCTATGAGCTTTTCTCTTGCAATTGCACCTAAGTGTGATCCTCATTTAACTTTCTCACTATTTGGTAAAGGTCAGTTTTTGCATTATATCAGTTGTCCATTTTGCTGGTTACCTCCCTATTACCATTTTCTTAGGAAATGCAAGGTACATGACCTACTGAACTTGCAAACCAAAATGCTATAAACTGGCTCTCAGCCCTCTAGGACAAAGCATTGTTTGCACTAGTTTTTACACCAGTTCCTCTGGGTCAAAATTCTGGCTTACTACACCTGGAGTGTCTATAATGTTGTGTTACAATCTGTCACCAGAGCATGTGTTCTGTACAGATGGGGGTACGCTGGTCATGCTTTACCTGTATGGATAGCCAAAATATAAAGGAGGGCCTTTAATGCTTTTTATCTAAATAATCAGAGGTGAATGTAGAGGTCTTGGTGAGGTAATATCATTCATTAACATGAATAGCATTCAGCAATGTCTTAAAAGAACCAACAAAACTAAACCAAACCAAAAAAACAAACAAACCCTAAATGCATAAGTATAATCTTACACCTGTATTGTATCTCACACCTTGAAGCAATTTATGGTACCAGCAATAGGAATTTAATTTGGTAGAGTGAAACATAATGTGGTCCACTTGAAATATGACATCGAAAAATGACATTAATTTATTCCCCTGCTAATGGCTGAATGAGTGACTTTTTATGGACAGATTGTTAGGAATTCTGTATGTCTAGGATTTAGCAGACATTGAAACAGCTGTTAGAGTCTTACAGGAGTGGTTATACACATCATCAAGACCATTTGTGTGGTAGCCTCTCACACTATAACACGAAACCTCCACATTTGGATGAGCGCTGGAGAGGACATTTATCTTTCGATAGGCTGGTGCCAGGTGGTATCAATGAGTCATGTGGTTTGCAGCAAGTAAGGGCTCTGGCTTCCCCCTCATTTTAAACTGTGCGCAGAAAATGGCAAAGAGAATGCAAAGCATCTATGTGCCTTGCTTTCCTCATTGTCCCATTCCTCACATGGAAAAATCCCCAAATCTGGGTCCTGTGAGGGAGGGATCCAGAGTGGAAATTGCTGCTGCTTAATGTGGCAGTTTTCCACCTTGGTAGCCCTCTTTGGCAGGGCGGATTGCTCAGCAAGGCTGTGTTTGAGCCTGAAGCCCGACCAGGGGTAAGGGGAATGGCGTTGCTTAGCAACAGCTCTCCTTTTTCGGTCAGGTAGCACATGGTGATGGGAAAGAGAAATCTGTAAATTCAATGGATTTGGGTCCTATCCAGGAATTTTATTTCATTTTCCAGGATCAGGCTTTCCCCTTACAAAAGTCTTGGGCTTCCTTGATTCCTCAAAATCTAAAGCACAGAGATGGCCAAACAACAGCATCCTGTAAAGTGCTAGCAATATTAGCTTAATGGTGCATTTAATTCAGTTCTTCTCCTATACCTGCCCTAAGCATGCACTTCAGAAGGATACTTTCTAAATAAAAAGTATTCTCAAACTGTATAATTAATTTATTTCCTTTTATAAACTGGTTTAATTATATGAAAATACAGCTTCATACCTAATTAAACTCAACATCTTTTTGTAAGTGGTAGGATATTTAAATATTTTATCCCTTTTATAATAGTGGGGTTCTGACTCAGCTTTATGTGTTTGTTTATTAATAATGGACAGATAGTGGTAAGGATTCTATCTGGAGAATAATTATTTCCTCTACATCTCTTCACTGTCTACACGCCTGTAGCAGAGAGGGCAATAATCTTTCTTATGTAAAACACAATATTATTGTATTGATACAACCTTGAAAAAAAAATATTCTGTGGATTGGAGGTAACCATAGCAGTATCAGAATCTGTAAAGTTAATACCCCTAACTCTGGGTGAAAAACACTAATGCTATTGCTATTATTCATCTACTCTTAAACAGAAACTGCCCTGTTTTGCAACTGTAGTGCACTTCAGAACACAGAGCAAGAACTCTTGCATCTCCTGTGCAAAATGTGTTCTGCTTTTGAGCTTTTAAATTTAAAAAACAAACAGGAACAATGTATTTCTGAGCATATGGGGATAACTTCCAATGCTGCTTGATTCTGTATAAAAAATAAAACAAAGTAAAAAACCCAAAAAGCCTCTTACATGACTGTTCTGAAGAGCCTGCTAGCAATCAGATAAACAAGTAAAAAGAAAGCTGCTCAAGAAAGTGGCCAGGCAGAGGTTTTCTGCATCCGTACTGTTTGGACACAGGTCTCTCTCTGAATGTGTCCTTTGTGGAAAATATCAAATGATGACTAGCTTGCTCAGAGAAAGTAATTCAGTTTTTTTCTATGGAGTAATTCCATGCTGCAGTAGTTTTGGAGTGTTGTAAAATTGACTTTGGATACTTCTGTACATATATGTGAGCAATGTATGTGTTTACGGTTATGCTTTATATTTTAAGTTGCAGTCATGGGTTTTGAATCTTAGAAAATTTGGATCAACCTACAGATGGAAAAGATAGAGTAAGTACTGTACAATGTTTCCTGTTTCCCTCTGCATCCTCCTGCAGACACTGGCTGCTCATAACTCTTATTTGCCAGGTAAAAACCAGGCTGGATGGCTGAGCCCGAAGAGTGTCATGAATGCAGTTAAATCCAGCTGGCTGCCTGTTGCAAGTGGTGTTCCCCAGGGTTTAGCATTGGGGCCAGTCCTGTTTAGTATGTTTACCGACAATCTGGATGAGGGGATTGAGATCACCCTCAGTAAGTTTGCAGGTGACACCAAACAGGGGTGAGGGGTGGGGTGGAGTCTGCTGGAGGGCAGGAAGGCTCTGCATGGGCCAAGGCCAATTGTATGAGGTTCAACAAGGCTCAGTGCCGGGTCCTGCCCTTGGGTCACACCAGCCCCACACAGCGCTACAGGCTGGGGCAGAGCGGCTGGAAAGGGCCTGGTGGGAAAGGGCCTGGGGGTGCTGGTTGACAGCTGGCTGCACGTGAGCCAGCAGTGTGCCCAGGTGGCCAAGGCGGCCAGCAGCACCCTGGCTGGTACCAGACACAGTGTGGCCAGCAGGACTAGGGAAGCGGTTGTTCACTTGTACTCAGCACTGGTGAGGGTGCATCTTGAACACTGTGTTCAGTTTTGGGCCCCTCACTTTCAAGAAATGAAGTGCATGTCCAGAGAAGAGCAACAAAGCTGGTGAAGGGTCTGGAGCACAAGTCTTCTGAGGAGCAGCTGAGGGAACTGGGGTTGTTTAGCCTGGAGAAGACTTATTAAGTGGACCTTAGTGCCCTCTACAACTACCTGACAGGAGGCTGTAGGCAGGTGGGGGTCAGTCTCTTCTCCCAGTTGACAAGCAACAGGACAAGAGGAAACAGCCTCAAGTTGTGCCAGGGGAGGTTTAAATTGGATATCAAGAAAACTTTCTTCACTGAAAGGGTGGTCAAGCATTGGAACAGGCTGCCCAGGGAGGAAGTGGTCGAGTCACCATCCCTGAAGGTATTTAAAAGATGTGTAGATGTCGTGTTTAGGGACATGGTTTAGTGGTGAACTTGACAGCGCTAGCTTAACGGTTGCACTCCATGATCTTAAAGATCTAAACCATTCTATGATTCCATGTCATTAAGATTCTCTACCAGTGCCTCTTCATCATCCAGTTCATTAATTGTAGACCATATCATTACAAATAGCTATTTCTCACTAAAGGAAAAAAGATTATCAGGAGTGAGGAAAAGTTCAATGTTTTTCTAATTACCTTGTATATAGCCAACTAGTAATTATTAGTATAGAAAATAGAAAACCTGGGGCTAGGAAATAATATTTTCCCAACAGATTTACCTTAAGGATATAATGAAAAACATTCATTTTTTTACATTTATTTTCTATGCTAACTTATGGGGATTGTTATGAGTAGATAGAATACTATGTATGAACAGGTGCTGTCTAGTAAAGCGTTTCAGCATTAATCTAATCAGACTGAATGATACAAAAAAATCTCAGGGGGTTACAAACCTATCCATACTCTTGTCATTATTTCCTAAGCAGTTCATGACTGTGATAAGTATGCTTTTGGAACTGCAGTGTGACAGAGGTGGACCATATGAAATTGATTCACACCTTAAGGCTCAGTGGATGGTTCAAGGGAAATTACACACTTCATTACACTTAAGCACATAGAGATGAACAATAATGAAATGCTAATATGCAGTGGCCATAGGGTACTGATTATCGACATAAATAGTAGTTCAAGGAAATGGCTGATGATTTTTGAATGACTAAGCAACAAATGATGTAATGAGTTTAGCTACCTTTTGATAGGAAAATAATATAATGGAGTAGTAAAAAAATGAAGAATGATATACTTGTTGAAAAATCACACATTAGAGATACAGAAATTAACTGCCTAGAATATGGACGAATAAAGTACAGCACTTCTGCATAAGGAAGAGGTGAGCTACAAATAAACTGACAGCATTAATGTGGATTGTCTTTGTTTTTTTTCAAAAGCATTCACTTGTTAGAGCTTCATTAACAATTGTTTTTTGTTTAATAAGGTCTGATATAATGTGCATTTTGTTTAATTTCTGTTCATTGTAGATGTGGCACTGAAGGCAGATGACAGCATCTTCAGTAACATTTCGCGCTGAAATTTCTACATGCAGTCATATTTTTAATTATCAGATAGCACCCAATTTGATATATAACTCAGATATATCTAGACTATAGAATAGAGCTGACTGAAGTTTTAAGCATGTTTTAATCGAAATAAGTTTTAATCTAAATAGATTGAAGGGTTAAGGTACAAAAATACAAGCCAAGAAAGACATTTAAGTCATTTTAATGTCTTAGGAAAACTTGGCAGATGTTTATGCTATGTAATTCTACTTAATTGTTTTGTCATGCTACATGCAAGAAAAATGGCGTGTCTTTCTCCATCACCAGATTGCATCGTAAAGAAAAGCAATTCATCACAACATTGTCATCACTTACGCAGTTATCTTTTTTCTGGTAACACGTGTTTGACTTCCCCTTCCTGGGTGCTATTCTGGCTGTGTCCAGGTTCTGAGGTGTACTGGCTCTAGACTTTTAACAGTCTTAAATGGAGAAGAACAGAAATGGGTCTGAGTCAGCAGGAAATTCAAGAGTTTGGAAATGTGTTTTCTGCTCCTAAAAATACACTGATCAAATACTGATCAAGTAGGCTGATAGGATAGTTTTGTATTCTCATTTTAAGTCATTTTTAAGTCCTGATGCCTCTTAATTATTGCAGCAATAATAAACTTTTTCACCAAATGTGAAAAAAGAATCTAATCCTCAAGCACTGACAATCATCATAGTTCCACAGAAGTTGATAAATATTTTCCCCAATGGTTTGACTATTGTCCTTCCCCTTCCCTAATCATGTTGCCTTCTTACTTTCAGTTAAATAATTGTATTTCCCTCCTGAAAAAAAACAAAATTGAGAAAGCCCTGGATTTTTTCTCCTTCTGCAGCCCATTCATTTCTCTCACACAGACAGAGTCACAGACACACACACAGACATATACACACACACACTGTCACACAGCACAAGCTAGCTTACGTGTAGCTAGAGAGCTGTAAAATTGTACATACACCTAAGGCACCATTTTTGACTATGCAATACTTCACAGAACCACATAACTTTGAATTTTATTTGCTTCAAAGGAAAATAAGTTGGCATTTTTCAAGCACCTAGAATATACTTAAGTATTTTAATATGTCTAATATTTATCTAATAGTTTTTTAAAAAACTGATATAGATGAGGAAGATAAAAAGATACAGGTATTCAGTAGTAAAAATGAATGTGTACAGTATTCAAATAAGAAGAGACAAGCATTAATCTTAAAAAATTATTTAAAGGATTCTACATTGTTAAATTGTTGAAATATTTAATTGCATTGCAGAATTAACTTGAAGTCAGGTACTCTAAGGAATATAACAGAGACAGGTTCAGGTCACTGGGAGTCTCGCTGGAAACATCTGTTACAGTGAATGTAATCACATGGTTTGGACCTGCATATACATGAATATTTTGGAGTTACATAGGAAAGTTCCTCTAGAAGGAGCTAATTATATAAGTTACTGGTTTTGTTAGTTCAAAATTAGTCTTTAATCAGGATTTCTTTGGGACAAAGATATTTCAGCAAGTCAGAGAACTTCAGTTTTCAAATTACACTGCAGGATCCTTTTACATCTTACAATTGACAAATGTTTTCTCAGAAGCAGTAACCAGAAACGTAAGATAGAGAAGCTACTTCTGATGTTTGTTTTTTTTCCAACTCGTTGCGCATTATGAAAATAGAGGATTTTTTCCTTCTCATTTGTTTTCCAATCCTGCTTCTTCTGGTATAATTTACACACACACACACACACACACACACACACACACACCCTTTTTTTTTTTAAAGGAAACAGTCAAACACAAAAGTAGTTGGGTTTTTTATTTATGTTATGTGAAAGTTGGTGTTCTTTTTTGTAGTCTGGGCTGGCTCACATAAGAGGTCTAGCTACCATTTCACAACTGGATTAGAGGTTTCTGATTGTCCAGATTTGATGCTTATCTAACGTTCATCAGATGCCAGGCATGCCGTTAAGTGTACCTGAGCTAATGTTCACTTTTAAAATGTATGTTTCTCCCTTGATGCTGCCAGAACTGCACATTACAGGTGTGATGCATTTGCTGAAAGCGTTAGGTTGAATCTCTGTCAAAGGCTAGGGTTTCTGGATGTTCGTGGTAAATGCTGTGTATGCTCTGGTGCTTAAGGAAGTCTATTACAGATTCATGAAGAGCTGATATTAGTTGATTCCCCATCCAAAGGTTTACAGAGTCTCCTAGAGACCCAGGCAATTCATCTTTCTGCTTTCCCTACAGCCACTGTCTGTTCTCATGTCTTAAAATAATGCTTTTTTAGAGACAAATGGTAAAGCCTCCGATTTCAACTCAGTAAGCTTTTGCTTGCTTGAGGCAACCAGTGTGTCTGAGGGGGTACTACTTCCTTTTGCAATGGTCTGCTTTTTAACAGATTGACCCAAATCAGAAAATCCAGAATTGTCTCTAAAGTCAGTTGACCCACCCTGTTCACACTTAAGGGTAAGAAGGTGTTTTTTTCCCCAATTTTTCATAGGAGAATGTGGTCAGAAGAGAAGTTTTGTCCTCTTGCTGCTTAAATCCAAAAGCTGAGTGTCCTTGTTACTGTTTGTTCATGAAGACAGTGAATGACAGACTTCATTGTCATATGACTACATTTTCTGTGTTTAACTGTCTGTAATCTGATTTTTTGAATGAGGTTATTTTTTTTTATTTACAAGATACCATAGATAGATAATGCTTCTGTGATGGCATCTTTGATCTTCACATGTGTCATCACCATATATTTTCTAAAATTATTGTGTTTTGCTCCTGTGATCAGATAAAGCACATGACATATATCTCAAATCTGTGAGAGATAAAGATGGAGAAGTACAAATTCATCTGTGAAAACTGTGCACCTTATCTGAGTGTCAAGCCTAAAAAATGACAGAGAACAAATCTTACGTAAATGCTGCTTTATGTATTTCATTCTTTGACTTGGTCATCTTTGCTTTTTCTCAGAGCTGTGAAATGTGAAATGCTAGCTGAGGCTCAGGCTGCTTCTCCAGGCGACTGGCAGTAGCCTCTGCCTGTTTGTGGATTTGTACAACATCACAGAAGAAAGCTTCAAAAGGAATTGGTGTTGATGCTACTTCTAGAACTGCTGAGACTCTAGAGGAGGACCATGTGCTGGAAAGAGCAATCTCAGATCTAGTTCCAAAATCATGTGGAGCTTTGATCATGGAAGGGGTCTTAGTCTTCATGACATGTTTTCACTCTGTATGTGTTGCTTAATTGTTAACCTCCTGAACCTTTTGAGGTAGGTGCATAGGTTTCTCTAGCCTTCCCCTTTTATATTTAATCTTATGCACTTCTAGAGCATTGGACCCATAAAAGATCCAAATCATAAATATAGACATCTCTATTTTGTTGTGATCTCTCCACTTTGAAATACATCTGAGAGGGCATGCTTCAGTAGTTAAGACCGATCTTCTGTTCTATGCTTATGCTCTATAGCTCAGTAGTCAGGCCATTCCCTGCAGCAATATAGAACTTTTCCAAATATTTTCTGAAACTTCTGAGATCCTCTCTGTTACAGATTATTGGTTGTACTCTCTACAGGAGACTGAGAATTACCTTGTGCACATAATGGCATAGAAGCTCTGGTATTCCTGCACAGCTTCTGAAAGCTTCTTTCCCTTCCAGATTGTCTACTATTATCAATCCAAACTGAATGAGGGGTCACCATATACATGTCATAGCTGCACATACCTCTCATTCCTTCTTCCATTTCTTCTTTCTGGAACATCTAAGATTTTAGTGAATACACTTCCTGCTGCCTATAGATTTGCTTTTATCATGCTTTTAATCACCATTCCTTTGTTTTCATGGTGCTTCTAGTTTGGCTTCCAGTGTTTCCAAACAGAGCAAAAAGTCCATGAAAATGGTTGAATATTTGGATGTTTCTGATGGTAGTGGAATTCCTTCTCATCTTCTCCCTTTCTTACCTCCAGACCTTGTGTTTTCTGCAAACAGTGCAGGCTTGCACTGGTTGTTTTTTTTCTTTTTTGTTTTTTTCATATTTGTTTTTTTTTAAAGCAGGGAAGAGAGAAAGGAAAGGAAGAGCCTGTGTGGCTTCATCTATTATGGGATCCTTAAAAAAAAAAAAGAAAAAGTTCCATTTCTATTGTCAAAAATACTGACTTCCCTTCCCAACTACGGTGTTTACAATTTAACCTTTGCTAGATCACAAAATACTTGCCTGCATTAATATTCCTAGAAGATTTATATGAAATGATAACTAGTGTAGATTTTAAGCAAAAAGTGCATATTTCTTTCCGAAAGATTTTCCCACTTGAATCCTCCTAAACCACAGGTTTGGCAAAATTTCAAGGAAACCCTCAGAAAAATATAGCAACTGTTATACAGTTTCTGGTGTATACTTTGCCAGTCTGGTCACACTTGACAGTCTTTCTGTAGCCTAACATTTGTTGCACATGCATGTGAGTAAATCTCAATCACATTCATTTCCATAGTAAGAGGACAGAACCAAAGGAAATTAATTTCAAAATAAAAAACAATGGATACATTTTTGGTATTCATGCAGCTCCAGGCCAGTGTCCATAAAAAAGAAAAATTCCCTTTGCTTGCAGCCCATTGGCTTTTGTCTTTTCTTTCACATAATCCACATTCATAATGGGCATGCTGAGAATAAATGACAAGTGACTAGCCCCATGTTCATCAACTTTCATAAATACAGGCAAATAACACTCTGAGAACTTTGTTTTGATGATATAATTGCTTCAATGCATTTCTTATTGTTGTAAGAATTACCCAGGATATGTCACTGCCTCTGCTATAGTCGTTTGTTCTATAGGCTTGAATATTATTCATAGAAATGAATTCTCCAAAACCAGTCTCATGCCTGAAACATTTCATTAGAAGTGACATTTGTGCATAGAAACTCAGATTTTTCTTGTTCTAAGCTATCACTCCCTAAAGTTTCTGCTTGCAAAAGTGATAATAGAAGTTGGAGTTCAAAGTGCTTTTGACTGAGTGCCAGGTATTTTGAGATGCCTGCAGCTAACACATTGTTGCATGACAAATCATTTCCACTAACCACTTTGGAGCAGTCTGTTGGTTTGTCTGCTAAGCTCCTAGTTACTGGGAGATCACTTGAAGTTCTGAAGTGTAAGACATCATCCACAAGATGTCTGTGAACAATTATTTTTGCACTTGTAGTTCTCTGCAGTTAAGTGCTTCTGTTTGGAAATGGGAGAATTCTCCAATTTGTGAAGTAGAAGTAATATTTATCCCTCTTAAACTAGCATGTAATCCTTGCTTCTCATTGACTACTAGAACTATGTTAAATGCTACCAAGAAGCATTTGTACACTGTATTTTCTTGTTAGAATGCATTATGTAGCACCTGTCCAGTGAGGGCTGAGGCTTAGGTGAAAAAGACACATCAAAACCAAAAAAAAACCAACAACCCTACAACTGAAAGACTGAAGTATAGCTTTTTGTTCTGGAAGAAATATTGTAACGATTATTCTTATCATAGAAAATAATTTTTCATCTCCTGACATTATATATTTCATATTAAAAGTTCTCTTAATCATACCTGTTAAAAAAGGAATGCCCAGCATACTCCACATGCTATTTTCTGGAAGTGATACACCTTCTGGTGTTTCTCTGTAGGGAGAGCTGGAAAATATTGGAGGGAATCAAAATCAAAATATCATGAACTAGTTGTTTATTCTGTAATGTCATATTTAATAGTGAGTATTCCTGGTCTTTTGATGATCTTGATTTTGTTGGGGCTTGGTTTTGTTTGTTTGGGTTTTTTAATAATAATTTTATTTTCCATATTGCAATTTTTTATTTACAAAGAAGTATTATTTTATATAGGAATAAAATAATAAAGTATAGAATTATGTTAATATGATAATACTAATACAACATATTGATTTTATTAATTATCTAGGAATATTTAATAACTAAATTACATTGAACATAAATTGTTATAGTAATCTGTTAACATTAACTAATGACTATATTAAAAATAATCTGCAGAAGATTATTTAATTCAATTATTTCATGCAAGTGTTTATTTGAAAGCTATTGCACAAAGGATGGCATAAAATGGTGCCTCCAGACATGCAGGCAATTGCTGAACAGCAAGCCTACTCTGCAAGTTAAGTTCTTACCTTTGGGCTCGCACAGGTAATCATGTGATTCCCTGGCTTAGATAGGTACCACATAGTGCTGATGCATTTTCACAGAATCAGCCAGTCACATATGAAAGTAGGTGGGCAAGAACCAGAACAGGTTTTTAGGGTTTTCTTTTTCTTTTCTCATTGAGTTCATTGGATATAGCATGTCTTCTGATTTAGTTACCTTTTGCTGTTCAGAGCTGTAACAGGGAAATGCTGAAAAAAAATCTTGTCACAAGGTAACAAGAAGGCTCATTAGAAAACAGAAATCATGTCACCTGAAGTTACAATTACTTCCAACTATTTTTAATAGATCCAAGCATAAATAATTAATAAAATTACATATGTATGTTTAATGACAAATGATAACAATATGATAAAGTGTTAAATGCCAAATACTAATAATTAATATTAATTATTCAGAATTATTATGAAGGAGCTTGAGGTATGATTCTTATGTAAATTATAATGAAAAGCAGAAAAAAAAGAATTGGAAATGCATAAGGCATATTTTTTATATCTATATATATACTCTACATATGCAAAATACATAAATCCTTAAAATCCATAAAAATACTAAAAAACCTGTTATTTGAAATACATCTATCCAGTCCTTGTAGATTGGAAGCACATTCTTATCTTACAAGAACTATCACTGTTTGTCACTGCATTTCTAATGTTTTTTTAGGCATGAATTAAAAAACAATACTACCAACAAAAAAACCAAATTACTTGAAAGCAGCTGTCTCAGAAAGCACAGTTTTAAAAAATTACTATAATTTAAGTAGATCCAGAGGTGCACAAGGTCAGTTCTAGCCTTTTACAACTTCAATTCTTTCCAGTTATTGTACATTTAGTATAGAAAATTGAGACTAAACTTGCTTCCTAGATTTTCTGATGTTCAGAACTGTCAGGTGTAGATCTCCATAAATACAAAACATACCTGGAAAGAAGTATCATGTAACAATCTCTTCATGGACTTAGACTGCATTTCTGCAGAGCAAAATTATAACATAGAGACTATTAATTGCATTTCTTCAGTATTTTCTCTTAAAACCCCAAAGATACTTCACAATGTAACTTCAAGGAGTGAAATAGTTAATAAAATTGTATTTGCTTTAAAGAATTGCTTGGAAATGTAAGGCTCTATAGATACATTGGCAAACGTTATGCTTAATCCAAAGTTATTCTGAGCCTGAAATCTTTAGCAATTTGGAAATGTTAATTTGCAGGCAAATCCTGCTATAATTCTGTATAAGAAATTGCATTAATTATGGATTTAGAAATGGTTTAAATTTCACATAGATGCTGGCATAAAGCAATGAACATTAGGTCATTTTGAAATAAAACACTCAGTCCTTCAGTAAGTATAAAGTTTTTTTTTTTAAATTAAAGTATGCAAATAAGAAGTATTTATCCTGAGAAAGGTAAAGTTTTAAAACAGAACCAAGCTGAAATACCATAAAATGAGATTTACTGCAACAATATTTTAAGGTAATAGCAAAGATGTCATTTAAGCAATTTGCAAATCGTATATTTCCCTGCTGTGTTTGCAAGATTACCTTGTGAATCATCAGGAACTATAACTCAAAAAGCTTTTGATTTACATTTTCCTGAGACCTAAAGGCAAGAAAGGACACTACAGATAAGATGAATAAATTGATGATCTACTAGCTTCAATAAAGAAAAGGCTGCCTTTTCCCAACTGGCCTAAGTTAGTACCTGGTACATTCTTGCAACCTATCACATAGATATACTGCTTGGTAAGACTGTCTGGCTCTGTGAGAAGTTTTAGTGAGGTTTCTACATTATGAGTAAACAGATAATTATGAGTCTGAGGATGCAGGAAAGTAGGTATACAAAAGCTCTGGGGAATTAAGGCAGTATTAAAATAATTTTAACAATTAAGATGTGCTTTTCAAAACAGCTTTGCCTTACTTTTCTAGCTATTCCACAGGTGTGTGTGTGTGTATATATATATGTGTGTGTATATATATATCTATAGACACACCACATGGGAGCCCCACATTTCTGCTGAATATCTGCCTTATTCCATCCAGGTTGAGCTCTGTCTATAATTGCTGAAACATCTGAGTGCCTTCTTACAGCATATTAAGCAGTGTGGTTAACATCTGTTCTGTATTTATTTGTTCTCTTGGGTTGTTTGTTTGGGTTTTTTTGTTTTTGCTTTTTTTTTTTCCAAAAAGATAAAAATGAACAGTGGAGACTGATTTTACTTATTTATTTATGTATTTATTTATTTTCTGTCTTTGTGGAGACATCCAGAATGTGTTGCTATGGATTTATATTAGAAGTGAGGATCAAGAAATGTATCCTGTGTCTGGAACAGATGACAGTGAGGATCTTGTTGGTTCTCAGTTCACAAGGGAAGGAAGCTCTCTATCTGCGTAAGACAGGACTTAATCTTAGGGAACATACATACACTGTGCTAAAGTAACAGAACTGCTGACACCAGCTTTCACTATAGGGTAAAAGATTATTTTACAGTAGCTTGTGCATAGTCTACCAAGTGCCATGAAGATCAGGAAAGCATCTATAAATTTGACTGTCTCCCATATGGTAACCATGTAAAAAGGCAAATCCAGGTGTGATGCTTTCAAGTAATTGTGTCGCAGGGAAATCTGATGTTGTGGGGGTAGCTAAAGCCTAACAATTCCTTTCAGTTCATATAACATTCTTGCAAATATATATGTCATATAAGAAAATAAGTTTATTCTAAAACTTAATCCAAAGTTATTTCAGATGAAAACCTGTACTTACAAATACAAGCAAAGTGAAATGCTTGTGTTAGCAAATTTGAATCAGTAGTCTTTTGAAAATGCATTTCCTATTGAGCTTTACAATACTTTTTACATCTGCTTGGGATGAGAAATAACACAATGAAGCTTGCAGTGTCTTTGCATAATGTATTCTACTATGGCTGGCTGCTTTGGACACACATACTTTGATGGCATGCAATGTTTGTACAATCTTTTCTCATTTTCTTACAACTCAATTTCCTCATTTTTCAATTTCCTACAATTCCTTCTTATTCTTGTGTAGGAAAATACAGTTACAGCATAAATATAGCTTATCATTTACTGCAATCTAGCAATATCTGATGCTCAGTTAACTCTAGTATGAATCTCATCTGCCAAGCCTACAAGGGCTTGGTATTGTTTTCAGATGGTCTAGTACTTCTGCAGGAATTGGGTATGACAACAAATCTCTCCACTTTTATATAAAACTCAAACTTCCCTTTCTGACCCTGCTTCTTAAAACAGTAACACATTTCAAATTCCTGCTATTCGTACCACTTTCTGTCACAGAGGGAATAATGCAGAAAAAATTCACTTGACAAATGATTGTAATCTTATCCAATTGTAAACTTGAAAGCTGCAGTGATATTGCAGTGATGGATTTGGTGCAAGAACCTTCTTGCTCACATTGGAACGTAAATGGAAATAATTGTGAGCCTTCCACACTTTAAAAGCTGTACTTCTTTCAACCGTTTCCTTTTTCTAGATGCCCAGTATCCATATCCCACAAAGCAAAGGCTTTTCTATGCCTGTCCAAATAGGAAAAGAAAGCTGGGAGATAGATCCCTCAATTTAAATTTAAGCAATTTGCTGCAAGATATTCTAATTGCCAAAGGACTCTCAGTACAGTGATTTTGAAAGGAACTGTACTGCTAGGAGGTTTCTGGACTTGGCAACAATATAAAATTTGTAACCCTGCATTGAAACCTCCCCAGCAGTGGACTTGCCTGAGTTTAGCAGAATGATATCCAAATAGGCTACACAAAGTGGTGAAACTTCTCTTTTTCATTGAGTTTCCTCTTCTTCTGACCCCTTATATGAAGGCATTTCTATCAGGAAATCACAGGCCAGTATTTGAACAGAATTACAAAAACATTGAGTCTATTGAGTGAAGCACAAAGTAACCGCAAACACTATGAATTGCTCAGTCTGCTAGAAAAGGTATTAGCATTTTCCTTCTGAAATGCAGATCTGATGGAACTTTGTAACCTAAGTCTTCATGTGGAATTCAGGAAGAACAATTCATTTCTTTAGTAAATTAATTCTCCAATAGCAGCAAAGAAAAAACCAAAACGCATTTCTAGTGTATTATGCCAATACTGATGGAATGGGGCAACCCCCAAAGATATTCAGTTGTGATATACATTAATAATTTATTTCTCCCAGTGGCCATCAGATGTTACCAGGTACCTCTGAACTGTTAAAAAGCAAATACTAATTGGAAAGGATGAAAACTGTTGAGGGGGAAAAAGTGTTAGAATTTGAGTTTTCAAAAGATCATGATAAATTAGATTTTTTAAACTGTATGGTACATATATTGATCAACAGAAATATATAATATAGTTATTTGTGTTGTGCTTGATTAGCTTTTTTTTTTTTAATTGCAGACTTTTAGGTAGAGAAACTACACTAGCTAACTTTCATGTTAACTAATAAAGAATTTCACAAATGCTCATTTATGCCCGATAAATTTCCAGTGAAGATTCTTATTTTTACATTAATTCCATATTTTAAATTAATCTAGAATTGTTTGCTTTCTGAATATTGTTTGTTTTATTGTTTTGTATACAAGTAGAATTAGTATTTGAATACTGCTTTTTAAAAGCAATTAACTAACCAATTAATTTTTGGAAATGAAGACTTCAGACCTTGCAATCTTTATGAGGTATACATGAGTTTTGAAATTACACATCCTATGTTATAATTACTTTTGATGAAATCCATATACAAAAACTTCCAGTGGGACCCCAATCCAGGAATAAAATCATAGAATCATAGAAGGTCAGGGTTAGAAGGAACTTCTGGAGATCATCTAATCCAGACCACTGCTAAAGCAGGTTCTCCTAGATCAGGTTGCACAGTCACGTGCAGACAGGTTTTGAATGTCTGCAGAGAAGGAGATTCGTTCTAGACATTCTGGATTGAAATAGCCCTTCAACACTAAAGGTACAGATGTCTTACGTTACTGAGTCCTTTTCCAGAAAAAAATAATGAAAAAATAAGGGATTCAAAAAGTATAACAAGCTCATGTAACCAAATGAAACTGTGAAACAAGTTTTGCTGTCTCTTCCTTTACATATTTCCATTTTTATGTGGCATAAGGACATTAAATAAAACTCAAAGGAATGTCAGAAAATGTTTGCTGGATTTGTTGTTAGTCCACATGCTTTTGTAAAATATACATATATTTTCAAGGAATTTGTTAAAATAAAAACAGAGTGATTGGTTTGTTTGTTATTATAACACCAAGGAGGTTTAATAACACAAACCTCAATGACAAAATTTTTGCAGGTGAAAGACTCTCTTTTATCCACTAGTGAAAAAGAGAAAGTACTGCTACAGAAATCTCCCTTTGCATGGGCAAGGTACACCTTTTGCAAAGATCACTTGAAAGTTCCTATAGCAATGAATTGCCTGAAATTCAGGATTTCCTGTATTCCTTAACAGATCATATGGGGGAAACTGCTCTGCTGCCCTGTAAAAAGCCCTTTTTCATTAAATCAGGTTTCTGGGTGGAGGTGGTGGGAAAAGGTACATATTTTTACCCTAGAAGTTAAATAATATAAAGATAGTATTTTACTTTTTATGTCGATGTTTGAATGCTGTTGTAAGGGATTAGTTTCAAAGGCATATAATTTTAGACAATATAGTTATGGAAGGGCATAAAATGTATTGAAGCTGTCAGTAGTAAAAGAATAGATTTGGAATCCCAAACTGTGAACACCATTCTCATCCAGTAACTGGGATGGAGGAGAAGGTATTTTAAGGAAAGCAAGGTAAGGGGTTTGTAGGGTCCTACCCAGTATGACCTTTTTATCTTCCAAGTGTTCAGAATATCAGACTCATTTTACTGAACCTATTTGTTAATCCTGTATTTTTCTGAATTTTCTGTATTTAACACTTAGCAAAGGACTGATCTTTCTCTTAAAGTTTTTAACTTGATTAAATTCTGTGGAGGAAGATTGTTCTCACAGAGTTTCCCATGTGGAAAGAAGAGGTTAAAGGGTCATGAAGAGACATTTCCAATTAATTTATATGAGTAAAGTTGCTGAAAAGGCCAAAAAAATTCTTTTCATTGAGACGCCGATGTAAATGTTTGGAGCATAAGATTGTCTATACAGCATTTCTAACTGTAGATGTAATGGACATTAGTACTAACTTTACATTTTTTGCTGTATTTCTCTGACTATTCCTGACAAGATCTCTGTTCTGATGTTCTCACAGTTAGCATTATATCTAAAATTTTTGTGATATTCATGTCTGACAAGGCAGTGCTCTTTGACTCTGTACTATACTACCAGTGAAATTGAAGTGGTACACGGAGGGGCAATGAATCTTACATAGTTTCAATACAAAGAAGCGTTTTCATTTCTGGATCCAGAAGACAGTCACCTGTGGAAGCAGGGGAAGTGTCCTTAACCTCCTTCCCCTTCCCCTTCCCCTTCCCCTTCCCCTTCCTCCTTCTCTCCTCCTTCTCTCCTCCTTCTCTCCTCTTTCTCCTTCTTCTTCTTCCACACCTTTTCTTTCCTCACTATTTCAAAGTTTCTAGTTGTAGAGTTGTGTTGAAGCACTGATATGGTTTACTGATTGGCAGCTGTTCTGTGTGGGTGATGGCTAAAATGATCTTTGTGTACATTATATCTCTGTTATGAAGTTATAAAGCATGATTATATTAGGTAAAGTAATTAGATATTGTTCAAGATCCTGGAGATAAAAGACACCACATATGTGCCAAAACATAATTATCACCATTTTGCTCTGGCTTAATTGTTCTGTTGACCATGTCCATAAAAGGGAGTTTTGGGAATGTATGCATCACTGTTGCCAACACTGGTATAATTCCACTATTAGTGGCTTTGCATTAACAAGATTCCCATAGGTACAGATGTCATGTCATTTAGTTTGGATTTAGACAATATGTCTGTAAAAACCCAGTAGCCATAGCAGCTTAGCAGTTTTGTCCATTCTTGTTTGTATCAAATGTCATCAAGGCAAGTTTTGCTGAATTGAACGGTGACAGGAAACTGATGAAAACCTTACAGCCCATGAATTAGATTCACCATTGGTTATTTTTACAGGATTATACAGATTTTTTTTCAGTCACCCCTGAATTCTCCTGTCCTTGGATAATTTGGTTTTCCAAAACCCTTCCAAAGGTCTGAGTAATCAGTTTTCAAATGTGTCTGCCCTTACTGGTCAGAATTCAGAAATTAAGATTGTCTTGCTTATATTTCAGTTATAGCCACCTTGTTAACTTCAAGGAAGGTATTTGAGGTAATAAATGCTATGGTTGTTTCATATCTCACAAAATTTTTCACTGGGCTGAAGTACATTGTGAAGAATTAACAAAAACAACACTTCAAACTCCTTTTGTTGAAAACATGTTCTAAGTTGGAAAAAAACCCTAACAGTGCTACATTGCTCAAGCAGCAGGGCAAATTTCTCTTAGCAAAGGCAGATTAGTTTTAAAATCATAGTTTTTCATGAAGCAGCAGGCAGGGCTGCTTTGCAGTGGCAGCAGATCCAAGGGCAGCACCAGCAAAGGGCAGGGCAGGGCAGAGCAGACAGTGCCCCTGAATGATGCTGTGTCCCCTCAACGGAGCAAGGTGACCAGGCCACGTCCCTGAGAGTGACAAGGGCCAGCCAGATTCTCACAGAAATCAAGAGGTCAAGCCAGGAAGTTGAGTCTGTTGGTCACAATCTGCATAAGCACAGTATGTCACCAGGTGCTGGCACAGCTGCAAGAATTCTTGAACAAGGTGGGGGAGCAAAACCCTTATTTATAGCCATTTCTCACAGCTGTTACCGAGGTCCAGGCAGCCTTTTCATGTCAAAGCTGGCCTTGACTGCAGGTAGCAAAACCCTTGTGGTCTCCGTGCACAGGTGTGCATGTGTGTACTGAGAGGTGTGCAAGGTCCTTACAATAACTGTTAGCCTTACCCCAGTCATAAATTAATCACATGATTGTCATTGTCACTGCATAGTATAAAACCTCTATTGAGGACAGGACTGACTTCCTTCCAAAATTTCTTGAGAATAAAACTGAAGATTTGGTCATCCCTTCAGACTATACAGAATCTCATACTGGTATCAACGGAAGTTGTACACAGAAATGGAGAATGCAGCTCTTGAAATTATCTTGATACATTTAGTTGATACTGCAACACCACATTGAGCTTGGATTAGTGAAAAATGCCTGCCTGTTGTAACACCACTGTTACTGTCCGTCTATCCTCTCTTTATCCCTTCTTCTCATGCATTCCTTTCTGTCCCTTCTTTTTTCGGAATTTCTTCCCTGCAGGCAGTCCTAAATTATAACCTTTAAAGGCATCATTTGTACCACCTTCTTTCTCCTTTGGAACTGTTAGTATTAGTGACTTTGAAAATTTATTAGTGTAATAACATTCTTGGGGAAAAAGTAGGGCTTGAGAGTTCATATATGCTGAATCTGATGTTTGCAGATGGGGGCAAATATCCTGTGGGGTTTTTTAATACTGTGTTCACATCCAGAACTCACTTTGTTGCTGTAAAGCACAAAACTTCTAAAGCCACATTTTTCTTGAATACCTAACCTGTTCTTAAGCCCTGCTGTCTTAGCTTATACTAGAACCGAAGTGCTGCCAAAAAGCACACCAATTAAAATGTTTGTAGCTAACCTTGAATTCAGTTTGGGCTCAGGATGCATCTGCAGGACTGATAAGAATAGGTGAGTATATTCAGGACAATTTGTACATATCACTACAATGTCAAGGCTACTAACTTGCTAAATTTTCTTCATCCACCCAGGACTAGAATGAACACAGGGTTGGAGTTGATGGGTAGAACTGAAGTGGACTGCCTCAGTCAAGGCTATGCTGTAAATTTACGCCCCTCATAGCAATGAACTTGTTTGCAGGTATGAAAGAAGCATTTGGTTTAAACCCCATTTTCTTTACAAAGCACTTATTTGTAAAGTGCTGTTTCTCTTCACTTTTTGTCACAGTGATAAGTCTTGCCCCTAGTAACATCACTCACTATACAGTCACCATCTTATATCCATGCCATCCTTTAGGTGAAATCGAGCTGGATAAAAGAAATAAACCTGTTCAAGGAATAGATTTACTGTACACCAGGGCAATGAATTAAGAAGTCTCCAGACTCTCTAGTGTGTTCTATATTTCCTGGCCATTTAGCACATCTCTTAGAAAAACAAACAAGAAAGATCACTTTCCTCACCCCAACTTGCAAAGGCAAATTGAATCTAAAATAAAAATAGGATGCATAATTTTCTTTTAAAATGCTGAAGTAACTTTTGATTTTTTTTTCTTTTTTCTTTTTCACTGTCTCCTAGCAAGGTAATGTGTTCACATAGAGTAGTTTATGATGGTGTGCTTTCCCTGAATTTCTGAGCCAAAAGTAGTATGCTAAAATTCTAGAAGTGTACATTAGTTCCAGGCACTTTGATGGACTTTTTATGTGACCTTGTACAAAGTGACAAGGTGATAGATTGGATACAGTAGTCAGAATTCATCACTAAATTTAAATTTTTATAAGGTTTGGCTTACACTGTTGAGATGTAGAATAAGGAACGAGTCATTTTCCAGTTCCTTGGGTGCTGAACTGCTCTGAAAACCAGGCCATACATTTCACAGAGCAAACCATTAAAGCCTAATATCTTTGAGTCCTACCAGCCACAGAATCTGGTCTCCTTAGGTATCTGGCCCTGGCCTTTTGACAACAAGTAACCTGTAATCTTTGTGCCTCAACTTGCCACTCACAAAATGAGCTTCCATTTAACTTTGCATCCCCTTTTGACTTTCTTTTCAAGCCTATGAGAATCTGGTTGTATGAACACATGGACTTTACCTACTGCAGTTCTTTCAGTTGTTAGTAGAGACTCTAGCATCTGTCATGGTTTAACCCTGGCTGGTAATTAAATACAATGCAGCCCCTCGCTTACTCCCCCCTCATCCAGAAGGATGGGGAGAAGAATCGGAAAGGAATTTAAAAATCGAGGGTTGAGATAAGAACAGTTTAATAATTGAATAGAATAAAAATGAAAGAACAATAATAACAACAGTGACAATAACGGGGGGGGGGGGGGGTAGGGGGGGAGAAGAGGTGTGTGTCTTGAGGAGGAATGAAATCCAAAGGGAAAGGAAGAAAGAAAATAACTGATGCACAGTACAGCTGCTCACCACCTGCTGATCAATGCCCAGCCAGTCCCCCAGCAATGATCATCAGGGTCTGGCCACCTCCCCCAGTTTATATACTGAGCATGACGTCCCATGCTATGGAATATTCCCTTGGCTGGTTCAGGTCAGCTGCCCTGGCTGTGTCCCCTCCCAGTTTCTTATTCCCCTCCAGCCCTCCAGCTGGCAGGGCCTGAGGAACTGAGTCTTTGACTTCGTATAAACATCACCCAGCAACAACCAAAAACATCCATGTGCTATCAGCATTGTGCTCACACCAGGATAAACCACAGCACTGTACTGTCTACTAAGAAGAAATTTAACTCTATCCCAGCTGAAACCAGGACAGCATCAATAATCATTACATAAGGAATTTATGATTCGAAAAGGAATTTTATAGCACGTATATCAGTAGGTACCAAACACAAAAATACACTGCTCTGGTTGATCATATTGCATACACGAATACTTTAACCCAACACAAAAGCAGAATAATTTGTAAGGTTTCCACAGAAAAGAAATAATAGGAGATATAAGTTATGTTGTTGAGAAACTTTGACTTTTAAGCAGGGTTGGGTGAATTCATATTTATATTTTTCTCTAAAAACAAATTTGCATTTAACATTGTAATATCAAATAAATCTCTACTGCATTTATTGGCATTAAGTGCACTGTCTACAATTACTTTGGTGCGTGAATTAACAAGATTGTCCAAATCTTTTTTACAGTTCATTTGATTTTACGAAATGCTCATCGAAAGTGAATTTTAAAGTAGGAACCATCAGTACGCACATTATAAACCTTCCTTTAGAATCTACATTGGACACGTTGGGGGTTGGAGAGAAAGAACTGGGCAAGAGACTAACTGAAGTTTCTAGCTCCATCATCTTGCACCAGAACCTGACTCAGTAGCAAAGTCAGTAAATCCCATAATCTGAGCTGACTCTGATGTCATAATATAAAGCCCCTGAAGCCAAAGGTTTTGCAGAACTGTTTGACCCAGTCTGGTAAATCCCTAGAGTTCTGTAATTGTTTTACACTCCATATATTTTCTCTCCTAATTTACATTGTTCAAACTATGTTTTTTCAGACCAATAGCTTGTGCAAGAAAATAAAGAAAAGGCTGAGCTAATGTTCTACAAGTAGTTGTGTGTGTGTACTCATTTCTGCTAAACAAAAACTCTTAGAGACAAAAAGTGCTGATGAACTTGCCTGGATTTTTTATTTTATTTTTTTAACTTGGTGTGATATAAAAAGTAGTTCTTGCTGTCTGTCCTGGTTTGGCTGTGATAGAGTTAATTTTCTTCTAGTATCTGGTACAGTGCTATATTTTGGATTTAGTATGAGAATAATGTTGATAACACACTGATGTTTCAGTTGTTGTGCTTACTTTAAGACAAGGACTTTTTGAGTTTCCTATGGTCTGCCAACAACAAGATGCACAAGAAGCCAGGATGGAGCATAGCCAGTACAGCTGACCCAAACTAGCTAAAGGGATATTCCATACCACAGAACATCATACATAGTATATAAAGTATGAGGAGTTGGCCAGGGGCCTGCCAATCACTGCCTGGGGACTGGCTGGGCATCAGTCAGTGGGTCATGAGCATTTGTATTGTGCATCACTTGTTTGCTTTTTTCCCTTGGGTTTTATTCGTTGCTCTCCCTTTCCTCTTCATTATAATTATTATTTTTATTGTTATTATCATTGTTATTACTTTAATTATTAATCTGTTCTTATCTCAACCCACAGGTTTTACATTTTTCAGATTCTCTTCCACTTCATACTGGGGGGAGGGGGGTGGGAAGTAAGCAAGCGGCTGTGTGGTACTTAGTTGCTGGCTGGGGTTAAATCATGACACTGGCTAAGAAAACACTTGGTTTTAGACAGCATGCTTGGTGTTCAGAATCATACAAACAGAAAGAGACTTATGAAACTGGAGAAAGAAGCAGGAGATTCAATTCCTTCCTCTGAGGAATTTTTAACTTTATCACAGGAAAGATCCACAGTCATGACAGTATATGGGTCTCTGAAGTGGGGTGTTCTCAATTACTTCCACTCACATTCTGTTTCACTGCATGAATAATTAAACATTTGTGGACCAGGGAATAAAATCTGACTATTCTAGCTCCCAGATGAGAGTCTGTCCACACATCTAGGCTGGAGAATACTTTTTCCCTTTTCATGCCCACAAATATTTAATTATTTATGTAAAGTGTAAAAGTGACATAAGGAGAAACTGAAAAATCCAGTTTTGTTGCAAGGCTTTGGGGTTCTTTCCAGGGAGATAGGAGAATTCAGAGACAGTAGCTGAGCGATTCTTTACCACACCCAAGCTGATGCACTGAACAGTGATGGAGAAAGTCTCCACTGATCAAAGCCTTCAGTGGAGATTGCACACAATGATACCTTCTCTGGGTTTTTTCCTTTTCTCTGCTTGTTCTAAATTGTTTGGTAAATAATAAGAATTTTTAATAATCATAATAAAAAAAACTTTTAAAATAGTTTGCTGAACAAGAAACTAGTGTTCATATACCATGATCTTGTTGTCGTTATGGTCCTTCATGAGCTGTTTTCTACCATTTTGGTTCTTCAGAGTTGTCTTTCACTTTGCTTAAGGCCCTTGATGTTCGTGAACCAATGTCATTTAAGCTTTTCTTTCCAGATGCATCTCAATGTCCTAGTATTAGTAAAGACTTGAATCTTCACTAAGCTGTCATTCATTCACTTATTTATTGAAAGATACATATTTAACATTACCAATATTGGTATAAAATAAATGAAATAACCAAACCCCCTTTTCTGCAGACATATTTTATACCGTCTGATGATTCTTTAGGTTTAGCACTTTCACAGGTAGTAGTAATTCTTTGCAAAACATATTTTGTACCTCAGATGAAAGATGCACCCGCAAAAGGTAGAGTTTTATCATCTCCATTCAGTAGAATGAGAATGAAAAGTGGACTGGAAAAGTGAAATATGCAGGCTGTGAAAAAATGTGTACCTTAAAGAGCATTTTACCTCAATAAAAATATAGTTATGTCAAAAAAGATCTCTGGAAACAAGTTTTTCCTTATGCAATTAACTTGCTGTGTTAGGCCTATGGCTGGAAGCATTTTCTAAAACTTCTTCCACACCCAGTTATAACCCACATACCAGAGTCTGAGACGTGTTTTCTCTGTCCTTCTCTTAGGGAAACTCTATTCAGGTAACGTGACCTTCCAATGATCATTGAACCTCTTTTAAGATGGAAGTTTTTAATTAATAATAGGACTTACGCTTTTTCTTTTTCTCACTAAGCATATATAAGCATTAGCATACACCTAATAAAGTAATAATCTGGTTATAAAATAAACAGACTCTAGTTCAGAGCTGTGTATTTAAGAGATCTTAACTGAATCTGACACTGGAGTGTCAGGTGTTTAATACTTCTAGTGAAAGAAATACTTCTTGACAAGTACAAGTGATATGATAGAAAGTGGGAAGACACAGAGTGTTTTAAATAATTCAAGACCAAATTTGTAAAAAAAAAAAAAAAAACAAAAAAACACAAAAGACCAAGCTTGAGAAAGAGTATTGTATACCAAAATATTTCTGTTGCAGGATAGTACAGCCACTTACTGTCATAGGTACCTAGGCTACAAAAGAAGTATTTTATTCAAAAATGTTTACTGATTTTTGTTACTATTCAACCACTATGTAAACATATTTCTCAATTTTGTTTAGTTTAAAAAAAGTTGTCAGAAAATAAGACAATAACACTGGTATCATGCTAGGGTGTCATACTTTGTAAATAAAAAGTGTGTGTTCAGAAAATAGCACAATGCAGGTTTTGGGGTTTTTTTTTGTTTATATGTTTGGGTTTTTCTTGGGAATTTCAGATATATCATATATATTCATATGAAATAAATCTGTAATTTATAATAAGTATTTCATTAGTTCTATGAAATTCCAGCTTGTAGTGCATTGTAGTGCAGGAATAGATTAGAGGGAGACAATAGTAATTTTTCCAAAGAGCAAAATAACTACAAACAGCCTGCTCAAGAATGGATCTTCTGAGGAAAGGATGGAAATAAGTGCCAAAAAATAGGGGATGGGTGTGGGTGGTGGGCAGGGGGAGGGTGTGTGTGTGGTATTTTGGGGGTTTTATCTGTGTTGAGTAGATTGTTAAGCAAAAGCCATTTTCCAGGTGAATCCTGTAGTCTATAAAAGAGACAGTTCTTCTCCCTCAGCTTTGTATTTTCAACCCCCTGGATTAATACATTCCTTAAAAAAAATATATTCTTTTCAAATGAGGCATCCATAAGCTTCTAAGTAATTGACAACTGGACATTTTAACAGAAGCAATGCATAAAGCAGCATTATAGAACAACTGACCAATTCAGCAGTTTGTGCTGCCAGTGATAATTAGATGTTACAGCTCAATGGAGTGCTGCGTTGTTCAGTTCGGAAAAGTATTTCACCCATTCAGTAATTCCAGATGCATATCTCTCATGTCTCCAAATCATTGTCTGCCCTTGACGCTCTAGAAAGGAGCAATGACAGAAATGAAATAGGGAAGAACCAACAGAATAAACTCAAAATATTCAGAATTATTTGCATTTTAGGTGGATTGCCACAGGAAAACATTTTCTCTAAATCCTGTGTTCAGTAAACAAGTTACTTGCAGTGCTCAGCTCAAAGGTGTGAGGAGTGTGGTCTTACTTGTTCATTCCGTAGAAATGCAGCATGATTTTGCTTGAAGTGAGGTATACACTAGAGTATAAACTGATTGTACCTTTATGCCTGTTAGATAAAGTTTTTATGTTGCCTGTGAAGGAGGAATCATTCTGCGTGCAAGCTACCTAACTATGTCTGTTAAAAATAAGAGTGGAAGTATACTGGGATTACTAGATCTAACCATGCAGTCTCTATCTGACCAAGGATGAACATTTCAGATGATTTCCCATTAAGTAAACAAGTTTATTGTCTTAGTCTCTATTTTTTGACAGGAAGCACTTATGAGTGAAACAGTTACAATGAAAATACAGATTTCTTATAAATGTTGTTTGTGTGTTTCTCCTAAGCAATATTTTAGGCAGATTTAGAGCATTCGTTGAAATACCTCATACTACCATAATATGTGTGACTTCAGAGGGACTTCAAACACCAAAGCCATTTATGTTACCTACAAGATTTCAACCAAATCATAGTTGCTTCTAGAGCAAGAAACAGTAGCTTCATAGTACAAAATATTATTAGTAGCTTGGAACTCGGGGTGGTAGCACAGATTTTGTTTTGAACCAAAGGGAAGACTTTGTAAGAAGCTGTTCCATTTTCTGAAAGCTACTTATGGAAGTTATTTCATGATTTATTATCTATTGTGCAAAATAAAAAATGAATTTCTTACAGGGGGTGATCCAATAGTTTATTGTAAAAAAACACTTTTCTTTCTGTAGATGTTATATTTTAGAAATCAACCTCTTTCATGGCCATTAATTTTGTCTCCCATGTGAAGTTGTGCAATATGCGTGGTTCAAGAATCATAGAATCATAGAATGGTTTGGGTTGGAAGGAACTTTTAAAGATAATCTCATTATAATCCCCCTTGCCATATACAGGGGCATCTTTCACTAGATTAGGTTGCTCAAAGCCCCATCCAACCTCACTTTGAATACTTCTAGTCATAAGGCATCCACAACTTCCGCAGGCCACCTGTTCCCGTGTTGCACCACCCTTACCATAAAAAATTTCTTCCTTACATCTAATGTAAATCTACCTTTTTTCGATTTAAAACTATTACCCCTAGTCCTGTCACTACAAACCCTAGTAAAAAGTCATTCCCATCTTTCTTGTAAGCTTCCTTTATGTACTGAAAGGCTGCACAACCTTTATATATTTAAAACTTGGACAATTCCAACTCTTTCAGCCTTCCTTCACTGGAGAGTTGTTCTAGACCTTTGACCATTTTCGAGGCTGCCCTCTGGAAACTCTCTGACAGGTCCATATTTTTCTGGTGCTGAGGGCCCCAGAGCTGGATGCAGTACTCCAAGTGGGGTCTCATGAGAGAAGAGAGGGACAATCAGCTCCCTTGACCTGCTGGCCATGCTTCTTTTGATGCATGACATAATACAATGGCTTTCTGGGCTGCAAATGTACTTTGCCAGTTCATGTCCAGTTTTTCATGTAGCAAAATCCCCAAGTCCTCTGTAAGGCTGCTCTCAGTCCGTTCATCCCCCAGTCTCTACTGATACTGGAGATTGTCCCAACCCAGGTGCAGGATCTTGGCATCCCTTACCTCTCCTGTATCAGCTGCACCTCAGCTTGGTGTCATTCATAAACTTGTTGAGGATCCAAATACTTTTACTGTCTACGTAATTAATAAAGATATTGAACAGCACTGATCATAGTACAGACACCATTTGGGACTGATCTTCTAATACTGAATCATTAACTGCAACTTTTTGGATGTGGCCATCCAGTCAATTCCTTATCCATCTTAAAGTCCATCCATCAAATTTAGTGACAACAATGTGTGTGGGACCATGTCAGATTACAGATGTTCAGATAGATCATGTCAGTAAATTGGTCCACCAACAGAGTCACTCCATCATAGAAGGCCACCAGATCAGTCAGGCACAATTTGCCCTTGGTGACCCCAACTGGCTGTTTCTAATCACTTCTCCATCTTCCATGTCCCTTCACATTCTTCCAGGAGGTACTGTTCCATGTTACTGGGCATGGAGGTGGTGCTGACTGATCGGTAGTTCCCAAGGTCCTCCTTTTTACCTGTTTTAAAAATGTGATGTTTCCCTTTTTCCAGTCACTGGGAATTCATCTGACTTCCATGAGTTTTCAAATACAATTAAATTCTCTTTAGTTAAATTTTCTAAATTTCTTATGTTCCTCCAGGATGTCAGTATTGAAAATCTAAGGGTAACTGTACTGGCTCTTCACAGATGGGGAACCTGTAAGTGTAGCTGGAATATACAGTACTCTGCATGCCCAAGCTTACTCCTACAACAGTAGGTAGCTATGTAAGTGCTGTATACAGCAAGCCTGTTCTTCATCTCCCTGCTAGGTGGTTGCATACTTGCAGGAATAGGTGGGTTGTACAACTTTTTGCTGTTTTTTGTAGAAGTGTGGATAAACATAGCCAACAGGACTAAGATGAGCAATTTATTGTTGAAAATAAGACTTCAATGAGTTGAAGAAGATTTACTTTATTGGTTTTGTGCCCAAAGTAAGTGAGCAGTCATCTGAATCTCACCTTTCTTCTATTTTCTAATTTGGATGACCCACTAGAAAAAGAAGAGGTAAAGAACAGATTTGTTGGTGCATGCTCGTCTTTAGTTTCTTGCAAATATAAAGCCAGCAATGCCAAAAGAAGCTAAAAGAATATTTTTGAAGGTCAGATAAGTTTAAGTTTCTCAGAATTCAAAATATTTTGTGAATGCTACTTTTCCATTTTTCACCATATTCTTCTTAATAGGCCCCTTTGGAATAACTTAGATCTCCAGGTTAAAAGTTTCATGGAAATATATGACTTCAGCTTAATTTTTCTGGAACTTCTGTTCAAGGTTCAGTTAAGATTCTTGAGGGAAGACGGGTTATTTCAGTTCATCCAGGTGGGCTTGCTTTTGTGCTATGTTTTATGTTGAAAATAATTTCAGGTGAAGCTTGAGAGGCATACTAAATTTTTAACAGAAAAGTTACTTGGAAAGCTACTTCTAAGAAAAATATCACCACTTTCCCACAAAACTCTTCCTATATTCAAAAATATATGTCTTAAGTTAAACAGCAACAAACAAACCTCAAAACTAGTTTCCTTGCTTTAGTATTACATTTCTGCATTTGTCTGTTTGAATACATTTATTAGCATTCAAGATTCAGAACTGACTCTTCCCCATATGTTTGTGTCGTGACTAGCTCAGCAAGGGTTCAGACACAAGGTGATACTGATACCACATTTCCTATAAATCTTTAAAATAATGTTAATAAGAGATAAGAAATGTGATTGGTGCTAATGCTCCATGTCTTTTATGTTTTCTTAAAGAACATAGACATTAGTCTTCTGGCTTTGCAAACATAGATACTTGCAAAAGATACTTGAGAATATGGCAGGTGCTAAGGGGACTCTGCCTCTGAAGTTAAGTTTATACTTCCAGTCAGGATATTTCTTGTGAATGATTTTCTTCATTTCTGATGCGAGTCATGTACAATGAAATAGTCCAAATTACTTCTTTAGACGAGATGTCCAGAGGCGGAAGTAAAGGACTGTATATTTATTAAACTAATAACTGATTCAGGCAATGTCAAACTAAATGTGGAAGACCTCACAAGGTTAAAGAGCAGGTCTAGTTCTCAATCTATTAAGAACCTAGTTACCAGTGAGATACTGAATGTACTATGGAAAAGCACAAGCTTAACTCAGACTACCTTTCTTCAATTACTTGTTTTCTTTTTAGTTAAATACAGTAAACTTCTATTGCATGAAATCTGGTCAGCATAGCTAACATCATTTCAGGTTCATACTAGCACACAGTGGTGTTACTCTTTTCAAGTGCTTGATCTGTAGTATTCTGCCGCTTGGCCAGTTTCTCCAGAACCTATTCCTGGGAAAAGGTCTGTGCTAGCTCTTTTGTCTTTACCAGCATATGTTGAGCAATGAAGCACAACATTTGCAAATGGTTTCCTTAATTTGAATACACAATTCTAAACTCTGTTTTTGTCATCTTTCTTCCCTCCTGTCCTGCCCTGTCCCATGAAACTATACAGTTAAATTTCTTAGGTCAAATTGAGAGGATAAAAATGAAAACCACTTAACTTTGAGCAATGGTTTTCCATTACTAAAATTCTGTGGTAGAATAGAAAATAAATCACAAGTTATTCAGAAATCAGAGTCCCTTTGGGAATTTTTCACAAAAGCAATATTAAAATGTATATCTACATTATTTTAAAAGGTGGTATAGGCCCTACTAGGAAAATATGTATTGTATACATATGGTGTAATTGGTTTCTTGAAGGCTTGACTTTAGTTTCATACTTCATCAGTTATTCCTTCAATGAAGTAATATTCTGCCTGGTTGGACAAGGTCTTTAAAGCAATTACAAAAGGTTAATTGTACCCAATTATCATATTTAATATGATAATAATGCCATGATATGTGGTGAATACCAGTAGTTTTATCCACCATATGTATTTAGTTGCCACATTCATTTGTCAAAATATTTCTGGACACAATGACCTCATGAATGTCTGCAGCTGACTAGTTTAGTATTTTGTAGTTATTATTTGCTTTTAGTAAATTTTGAATATTATGTTTCCTTTCATCCTGACAGACCTTCACACATCTGCCAAGCTGCATTTTTATTTCTACTGTAAAAAGGTACAGGTGGTCTGACCATCACAGCTTTGGACTTCTTGAATAAACATTTGAAAAAACAATGCAGCTGGCCTGTCTATTAATTTCAGGAATAGCACTGGGTAGGCTCAATAAAGCAAATTTCATGATGGTTAAGCTGGAACATTTAAATATCCTTTAGCATGTACTTGCTCTGTTGTATTTTTGATCCTAATCTGAATATAAATGGTAATTTATTAAAAGCTAGTAGGACTAGGAAAATTCTAAACTTGTCTTAGTTTTGTGTTAAATTAAATCAACAGGGATGTCCCCAGTGATAACCACAGATAAAAGGGGAAATTGTGAGTTAGATGTGAGCAGGAAAAAATACTCAAACCCAAACCAGGCTTTTAATTTGCAGAACTGTTAGCCATACAGCAATGCTAGCTTACATTGGCTTACCTCAAAGGTCTCTGGTTATGATTTTCACCTGTTTTGAAGGATGGTGAAGAAAAGTAAAATATAAAATTATTTTGATCATTAAAAATTATTAGGAGATGAAGGGGAGGGGACAATGACAGAGTGCTTTTCTTTAGCTGAAAAAAAAATAAATTCACATCATTTTCACAAACTAATTTCACAAATATCATTGGTGATAATATGGAAAAAGGCCCAGATGAAGTGAGGTCGGATCAAGCAGAATGCAACCAAGAAGCACAGGGGGAGAACTGAAGTTAAAAAAAAAAACCAAAAAACCCAACTAAATAAAGAGTGTAGATGAAAAGATATTATTTAAAACCAGATCAGAGGCGTTACGGAAAAAAAACAGAGAAGAGAGGAAAATCAAATAAATGTTCCTTTAAATGAATTCTGATTTAACATTCCCGAACAGGAGCAAATAAAGATAGCAAAGAGACATTTTCAGTATATAATGCATGATGTAAAGAAAACAGAGAAGTATTTTCTTCCCTTTTAGAAGCACATTTTGTACTGTTGGCAGCTGCAGTGGCACTGATAATATTTGACATGTAGTGTCAACATGAATGAACTGTCCTCAACAGTTTAAAACTCCTCCACTTTAAAACGCCTTTATTTTCACTAGGAAATCCAGCTCTAATAAGTCACCAGCAACTGTTAATGATCCAAACAGTCATTGGACTTTTTTTGACATTTCTCTTGCTTTACTCTGTTCTGAACAGACTGATAGAGGCATCATAAAGGTGCCTAGGTCCCCTTCCGCTCATGACTTTCTGACTGCTGGAAATGCACCAACACAAAAGCAGGCTCCAAGGAATTGCAGGTGTAAACACTAGCCTCTATAAAAAGGTGTAATACTGGATTTTCATCTTGGACAGAATGAGGTTAAGCCCTTTCCTGTGTCTTCATTTAAGCGTTTTAAAATGTGGCTTAGATGTTTTAGATGAACAGTACTTGTGAAATACAAGCAATTTTTTTAACATATTGCACAGAAACAGTGGCGTGTGGCAGGAGAGTGAGTTAGGGGGCACAGGCTGGAACAAAGACACAAATGCTGGTTTTAAGGAAAAGAAAATCACCATATAGCAAGTAGTGTGCTAGAGCAGGGACCCTAATAGGTTGTGCAATCTCCACCCATAGAGATCTTCATGCTGACTCTGCTTTGGGTAGACGATCAGATTAGACACTTCCTGAGGTCCCAGCTTTAGTTATCCAATGATTCTGTTTTGTTTCTAACTGCTTAGCATTTTTAACTAACTTTTGTAAGTTTTCAAGTGGGATTAAAATTGCATGCTTTTAATCTCATTTTCTGAAAAAAGTTAATACCTTCTGAAGCCAGTTTATATAAAAATATCATTTACTTATGTGTCTTAAAAATTAAATGTATGAAATTTAAAAGTACTTAATCCCTTATTGAGGTTTTATTTTTATGACTATTAATTTTATATTTATATGAATTTTATCCTATATTTATTCTGTTGAAATTGATATTTGAATATGTAAGCATGTTTACACGGCTTCAGTTGTGTCATAAGAGAAGTGGCTGTGTCTACATTGGGCTTAAAAGTACTAAAAATCTTATAACTGTGGAGTTTTTTAATGTCATAGCCAAACTGGTGTAATATGGACTTGTCAGGTGGACAATGGTGTGGACGATGGACTGTTGGGTGGTTGCAAGGGATTGTGATTAGTGCAACCATTCTGCCTGGTTGCAAGTTTTACAGTGTTAATTTGGGAGTTGATATTTGGGCTAACAATGCTTAGCATCTTTACAGGTGACCAGGGTGATAGGGCACAATGTGTTCCCCACAAATTTGTTTGATACCAGGTTGGAAGAAATGGTCAATATGCAGGAAGGCAGGACTGGGTTCTGGACAGGCTGGAGAAGTGGGCAGATAGGAACTACTGTGGTTCAGCAAGACTGAATGAAAAGCCTAGACCCTGCGATGGACAAGACCTCGCAGTAGGACAGGGTGGGGCTGACTGGTCAGAAGCAGCTCTGCAGAAAAGGGTCTGGAGCTTTAGGGGCACCAAGTTTTCCAAGAGGCAGCAATGCCTCATGCACAGTACCTGCTCTTTGCTGGGCTGCTTAAGCAAGGTTTCAGCTAATAGGTCTGGAATGGGATCCTGCCCTGCTCTCCAGCACATATGAGATACACCTGGAGTGTTGTTCCCGTCCTGGGTTTCCTACATATGGGGCAGACACTGATGTTCTTGTGTGAGTCCCAAGGAGGCCATCAAGGTGGTTGGGGGCTGGAGCACAGGTTGTTTGAGGAGAGGGTGCAGAAGCTGGATCTGTTCATCTGGGAACAGATGGCTTCAAGGGGGCCTGATTAATACTTCAAGCTATCCAGCAGGGTGGTGTAAAGAAGACAGGGTTAGATTCCTTTGAGTTGTATAGAGGAGTGAACAGACTCTGGCTGGAACATGGAAAATTCTGACTGAAGGAAAGGAAAGTTCTTTTCACTGTGGAGGTGATCAACCATAGCAACAGGTTGTAAGAGTCGGTCTAAAGAGAACAATATTGTCTCAACATTGCCAACAAAGACCTGGAGATGGAATGTGGTCCTCATGGACACCAAGACACAAAGACCCTGGGAAAGAGAACTGCACGGTACGAGGAGTACTATGCCGTCCCCTGCCACCTGAAATTGAATAAGGCCACATAACAGCTGTCCAGAAGATGGATCACAACTGTAGTCATAACAACGAACCAGAAAACAATACAAGAACACGCCTCCTGGTCTGAAGCAACCCACCTCTGGGGCAAGATAACCTGGCTCTAGAGGGCAGAGACTGGCGGAATTCTATGGACCAGAGGAGGAGCAAGGTGTGTTGCTTGGCATAAAAAGATGCTTTCTTAGCAACTGAACTTTGGAGATCTTGTCCACCAAGGATCACGACGACTGGAAGGACTGGTGGACACTGCCTGGACCTGGGACCATAGGGACACCTTGGACCCGTGGTGGTAGCTATAATCCTCTTTCCTTTTCTTTTTACTTTACCTTTTATTCACTTTCTGTCTTTCTACCTATCGCACGCCGTTTCACGAGCAAACAATAAAATTGTGCTGTTTGATTGAAGCATAACCCTTTGGCATGGTCGACTTGATTTTTGCACTTTGAGATCATAGTTAACGAACCAAGACAAGAGACTATAGACTACTTCAAAGGTAGCAAAGGTGGAGGAAGGAATAATAGAATGGAACGGTAAAAAGAAAGATGACAAAAAGATGCCAGCACAGTTTCCTGTCCCAGATACTAGAAAAAAAGGTAGAGCACTCCTTTGAATGCAATATGAAAGACGTTCCAAAGTCTTAATCAATTTTGAATGTGACAAATTTGCAGAGTACCAAATCTTAGACAAAATGTAGCAATTGTACGTTGAATGTACAACTTAATTAAATTAACACATATATATGGGTGAACCAACAAGGGTTTTTTTGATTAATCATGATTGTCAGTACCGTTGTGATAGGGTAATTTGGGGTTTTTTGTTTGTTTGTTTGGGGTTTATGGGGTGGTGGTGGTGGTTTTTTTCAGGGTGGGTTTTTTTTTGGTTGGTTGTTTTTTTGGGGTTTTTTGTTTTGGGTGTTTTTTTTTTAAGATTCCCCAATTATATATAGTCTGAACTGTGGCAGAAATACTGCTTTTGATATACACAGGCACATGCCTCTCTGAGTGTAATAACAAGTCAATGCTAAAGGGAAGCATGGAGTGTTGTTAGGATATTGCCTCCAGCATCTAATGCCCTAAGAATCTATCTACATTTGGAATCCACTCTATCACTCATGTTTTAGCTTTTATTAGGAACTTGAAGATCAATTTATCAAATGTAGGCTGCTGGGGGAAAAAAAAAACAACCCAAAAACATGACATTGCTCAAGGTTCTTTGCTGTATTATATTGGGATATCAGCACTTAAATGCCTGCAAGGTAATCTGAGCCTTGTAATTAGTAATAATTCATTACAAGCTGAAAGCACCATATAGAACACTTACAACCCCAAAGGACGCAATTGTTAACTGCAGCTAATGTTGTTTTATGATTCCAATAACTAAAATCTATTGACTGTGATTTTATTATGGTTTGTAAAGAAAGAAATTGAGTGTCTCTTCCATTTTCCTCTAGCTTCAGGCATTTGCTCTCTGTCTTGTTTTCTGTTACGATTACAATTGAAAAGCTGGACAGAAATACATTTCTTTGTATTAGTTGGCAGATGGAAATTAACAATGTTCAAACAATTGATGATATTATTAAATTAACATATTTAATCTTGAGTATCAAGCTATAGTGCCCTGTTCATTAATATATTTAAAACCATATGGTTCCTTTTGTTTTTGGTGTCAGTTTAGTTGGGTGGGCAATGCTTATGCATAACATAAGATACACTTGCTGATTCTTAAAAGGTCTTTATTCACACTTGAGCCAAAGCAGCTGGTAGAGGGCTAAAGAGCACTCAAGTCACCCAAATCTCTGGATATTGCTTTCTGCTGTACCATCTGTATCCTGTTAAATATTCTCAACTTCTGCCAAGTTTGGCCAATTTATATGTTAAATCAGTTGCTGAAAACAGGATCCAAGATGCTTGTGCAGGGGAAAAAAGGAAAGTATTAAATCACATTAATCATTTGTTTTGGAAAAATCCAGTTCAAGTTGTACTGCACAAATAATGGCAGTAAGATACCAGTTTTCTTAGTCTCCAAGACAAAAAGTAGGAGGGCAAGTGTGACTTCAGGACACTTTATTCCCAGAGAAGTATACCCTCTTCAGCCCCGAGAGGAGATGCCATTCAGCTTTCTGTTGGGAGTCAAAAACCAGTCCTGTGAAGCAGCTGTAGAATCAATTGCAATTGCAAATGTTTTTTCATTCAGTATATGCTATAATCAAATGAGTCTTGAACGGGCTAATCACTGGCATTGTGCTGCCTCATAACCAACTAAATATTGAAGTGATCCTAAGCACCATATATTTAGTGCTACTATTTGGTGCTAATCTTTAAACAAGCCAGTGTTTAAATTTTCTATTAATCTACTAAATTAGGAGGACAAAAATCTCATCTCTGGATGAGATATTTTTCCTACAAATCAAAGACCTGCTGCAGTGTGTCAGTGAAGTTCCATCCACTGATTACATGTCAGTCATCTCTACACAGTTGACCATGTCACTAAAACCTACTGAATGCATTAAAATTGTTGTTTGGTTTTGGTTTTTTTTTAGTGGTTCTGCTTTTGTCTTTAAAAAATCTGTTGATTCCTGGCAAAAAGATTTTTTTTTAAATGCTGAGTCTGATTTTGTTTCTCTTTGTTCTTCCTCTGCTTAATTCTTTTTACACATTTTACTCCTACAATTTAAGCTCTGATACTGCAAAGACATTTACACTTCGACTACAGGATTTGTGTATAGATTGCCAGCACTAAGACCTTGCCAAATTTCTGATATGATAGTTTCAGAGTCCCATTGTTCTCCCTCCCCGCAGTAATACCATAAAACATGATTTTTTTCCCACTTCCCACTCTTGTATTGAATGAATGTGTATCCATTTCAATAAGAATGCTTCTGGGCTGAGATCTGATGGTATGCTAGTGGCCTAACTTCAGTGTTAAATCAGTTAATTTAAAAAGTAATTGTGGGTTAAATAACAGTATAAATACTGTCTAACATAAGCAAGCATGTCAGAAATAATTCCTTATGAAAACATTTAAATATGTTGTGCATTTTTGTTTCCATGGCCCTCTCTTGACCTGTGGTAGCTATGACAAACAGATCATTCAGGTCTAGAACACAAAGGCTACAGTTACTTCACTTCTGAATAAAATTTCAAATTGATTAACTCAAACATTTCTTTATTTTAACTACTTTTTTTTTTTTGTCACAATATATATAAAGGCTTTGAAAAGGAGGAGGGGAAAAAGATTGTCTTTTTAAAAGGTTTATTGAAAAAGAGATAAAACCACAATATTCTTTTTCCATAGTTGTTTCACAAACTCTTCCTAAACTTATGAATCAGTCAAGTCTGTACTTGATAATGCATGAAGTGGGTGGGTCTAGGATGTAATGCCTTTGTTAATCTACTTGGACTTTTAAGTGCTTGTGTTGTTTATACATAGGTATATTTGATAAGCAGAAATGTTGGTTAAGTACTTTTTTAAAGTGTGCTGTCTTTTAAAATATAGGCAATAATCTTACTAAAGGACTAAGCTATTTTTTCTAGATTCTCTGATTTCATTACAGCAAGTGGTACACAAAAGACATGCTTTGCCTATTGGATTTCTGCATTGCTCTTAACAGGTTCTTCGTTACAATTCACCAAAGTGAAAATACAAATCTTGAAACATAGTTACAAGTAATGATTTTAGAAAATATATAATTAACTTACTGAATGGTAATTAAAATTTGTTAAGATCTACATACAAACTGTCAGCAACCAAGAAGAGATTATAGCCTTTCCTTTTAAAAACGGGCTTCACACTAGGGAAAACCAATAAAATACATTTTTAAACAGCAAGTGTTGAATTACTCACTTGGCTTTCCAAATGACAAGTCAGAGATTTCACAGGTGGTGCCAGTACTTTATGTCTAGTGTTCTATCAGGATTCAATAGAATGACACCACTACTTCATTACTAGGTCTCAACTACCTAAAATAGATTAAAGTAGTCAGATCCTCTGATTGTGTGATGATGGCTAATTTTCCCAAATTATTCATGATCTATTTGATATCTATGGAAAAATTAAAAAGCACTATGAATGTCATCTCTGAAATGAAACCATGCAAGGGTTCTCAATCTTATATACTTATGCTGCCTGATTTTTTGCTATTAATATGAATTAAGTTTTTTAGAACTCATAGTAGTATTTTCTGACAACAGATGAATACAGAAATGATTTAAAGTTGGTCTCAGCTTCATAAACTCTGTGGGACATGGATGGGTCTTAGCATGAAGAAACTGTTAACACCTTATAATTACCTGTCATTCAGTGATGTAGCTCACAGGGGCTTCATTTAAGTAATGTCTACTGTAATTTTACTTGAGTAGTTTTGGGTGGTTTTTAAACTCATCTCTCAGACCTTAGAACAAAGAAATAAAGAAATACAGAAACATAAAAAGTTCTTAAAATACTGTTGTAGTCTTTTTGAGACTGAATCTTTCAAAGTAGATTTCGATGAGAGCAAATATATGCAGAATAGGAGATGTGGAGACTTAAGTTTTAACTCAGAAATATCTAGAAAAAACTTTATCAAATGTCATAATCTTCCATGGCTTTGCTAATGATTTGGTTTATGAAAGCAATTTTATTCTGTGTGCTGCATATTAGTACTTATCTTCTATGATTCCACAGCTCACTTGTGGTTTATATACACAGATTTTTTTAATACTTCAGTAATATTCAGAATAAAAATGGTTATATATGAAGACATGACTTAGTGTTTCTCTGTCATTCAGTGGTAACAGAAACCTGGGCATTCCAAATTACTATGTGAGGTAAAACCAGAAAGACAAAGACAATACTTCAGGTAACTCAAACAATGTCAGGTCTGAAAGCAGTACAACAGGAGTGTCCTGAACACTTTCACTTTATTGTGTATGTCTGAATTACATTAATAACTCTGCCACAGCAGCCTATTTTCATGATACCCAAAACCCAGAGTGAAAAGGTAATAAATTGCTACTAAAAGTAATTGCCTATTGCTAAAATGAATCACCTCTGCAGGTCAGACTGTCTTTCTCAAATTGTTATTTTGTAAAGTTCCGTGGTTTAAAACAGGAGTATAGTCAAGATGCAAATTTACAATCCTATCATGCAGAAATCATGCAGAAGATACTTCCATCTTGCCCTGGGTTTAGAATTTTCCTATATTTCGGTCTGTATCTCTTTCCTAGGCCTCCAAAAATTGTAATTGCATCATAGTCTTTCTCCCGCATTTCCAGGATTTTAAACTTGAAAACCTCATACACCAAGGGCCTCATCAAGAGTATGTGGCCTAAGAAAGTATTTCAGATTACTTGTCTTCATTTAGGTATCAATAGGACCATGCAATCTCAGACTTTCAACAGCAAGGAAAGGAAGAATGTATCCATACATACAGTGATCTTAACTGCTTCATGTTACTAAAAGCTTCTATTTTAAGGATCTGTGAAAACTATTCACATTCTTTTGTAATAAAATTGTGAAAGATTCATATCAGTGTAAGAGATCATTGGAAAATTACCATTATGAAAATGTCTATTTTATTCTCATCCTCTGTGGTTCTAATTGCACTGAACAACTGCCAGGGGCTGTGCAAGTGTAGTGAGAGAAGATTGTCTTTTCTCAGTTGGCCTTATGTTTAGTTGGCCTTATGTTTAGAACTGACACATTGCCATTGTCCCCTGCATGTACACTTCCAAAGCCTCTCCACTTCAGACTCCAGAAAATTACACATATAGCTGAGCTATTCATACATGCTAACCTGAATAATGAAAGCAGTGCAGAAGTAGCAACACAGACAGTGCAGTCAGATTCATCTACCTGTTGTCACAGCTAGATCTTTTGTAGAAACTATGCTGGCTAATGTGTCTTACTGGCACACTGCAGCCTACTGGGTATAGCTAATGGCCTCACAAAGATTAGCTGCTCAGGTAAAGTGATTTAATTCCTAGTTTAAGCAAGAAATTTGGCAACCTGGTTCTTACTGTCCTAAGTACCTCAAAACCATGTTCATGTTAAGGCCTGTACCCTTCCTTCTCCTTCTACCTGCAGCTGTTCTCATTCTTTTTCTCCCTCACTGCTATTCCGCTCCCCCTTTATTCTTTGTACATAAGAGCAACTCTATTTGTCAGTCATTCACCATGCTGCCACTTCCTTAATGTTTCTGCCCAACCAACCCTCTGTGATTTTATCAGATGGCCATGAGGAAAAAAGATGAACTGGCACTCATTCAAACTTCTTCCTGTTAGCCTTCAAGCATGCTAAGATTGAGGAAGGGGAGAAGAATAGCTGCTGTGAAATGATATCCTGCTTTTCTATGTTTATTTCCATCACTATCTTCCATACCAAATTCACTCATTTGTAAGTTAAAATTGGATTTTTCTAACTGTCAGAAATATATGCTTGTACTTCCTCTGAAAATTGAATTGAGTTCTCCTTGTCCCCTGCCTCATGACCCACAATAAAGATTCTGGAATTAAAACGTAACAGGCACCTTGTGATACCGTGGGAAAGAACATATTGTATTGTCTTTACATTGCTGACAGCACCAAATTTTTTGCTAATAAATTAACGTCTGCATTTCCTGAGATACTGTGGTGGGTTAACCTTGGCTGGATGCCAGGTGCCCACCAAACCACTCTTCTCATCAGGACTGGGTTGGGGACAAAATAAGATGGAAAAAAACATTGTGGCTCAAGACATAGTTTAATAAAGCAAAAGTAAAGGCCATGCGTGGAAGGAAAGAAAAAGGTGTTATTCTCTACTTCTCATCAGCAGGCAATGTCCAGCCACTTACCAGGAAGTAGGGTTTCAACATGCATATAGCGGTTGTTCCAGAAGATAAACTTTGTAAATTACAAATGCCCCCAGTCCCCTCCTCCTTTCCCTTAGCTTTTATATCTGAGCACACAGCATATGGTATGGAATATCCCACTGATTCAGTTTGGGTCAGCTGTCCTGCCTATGTCCCCTCCCAGGATCCTGCCCACCCCCAGCCCACTGGTGTATGTTGGGGGAAGGTTGGAGAGGCAACCAAAACACTGGTGTGTTATCACCACCTTTCCAGCTACCAATACAAACACAGCACTGTGAGGGCTGCTATGGGGAAAATTAACTCCATCTCAGCCAGATGCAGTTATGTATAATAACAAAACAGAATATTTTCATCGTACTTTCTTTTGACCTGAAATGGGAGGCAGTTCAATAAACATATCTTGTGCCTTAAAGAAGTTTTTCTCACAAAATACTGACCCCAGAGAAGAACATGCCAGTCTTGCTGCACTCACTTTTTCAGTATCATGACAAACCACCACTGTGAAAACTGAGATATGACATTGATGAGAATTATGATAAGTCTAGTAGTAACAACAACAGTGATAATAATGATAGTTCTAACAGTAGTAATAGTTTTTCCTCTGGCTTGAGATTTTCCTTGATTACCTTAATTCTCAGAGTTTTACAAAAAATGTGTTTGAGTCTTTATGGAAGTTGCAAACTAAGCAGCATCTTGATCTGTTGGGGAAAAAAAGGAAAGAGCAACAGCTTATTTGGGAGCTAGTTTTCTGATAACTTGAGATTCTTAAATGTATTTATCAGCCCCAAGTGAATGAAATAAAATCCAGTTAAGAAGTTTAAACAGTAGCATAAACCCTAAGGAAGAAAAAAAGTATTTTAAAATAGAAGAAGGGGAATCTAGTACTACAGATGCCAGTAACTTATATATGATAAAACAATTGAAAAGAAGGAAATGAACTTAAAGTCAAGGATATGCATATCAATAATCAGTGAGGTAGGAGGTCAAAGGAGATGAAGAACTTATTCATTCCTTTTACAACCAACCAGCTAATTTATTTAAATTGTACAAATAAGGTCTGTGGCTGTTGGACTTCATATTCATTGATGCAATCCAAAGGTAATAAAAATATATGGAGCAAATAAACCCTAAATTAAGCAAATATGGAAAACTAGAGATGCTATGATGTAAGTTCATTTACAGAGCCACCACTGTCACCCTGATCTTTTGCAAGAAAAATTTCTAGGAATTTCCAAGATTATCTTCTATATTTAGTAAGTAAGTCACCTTCAAACTGAGATGCAAACGGAGCAGGTAGGGGGTCTATTCTGTTTTGCAAAACAGTTAAAATTTCTTCACACTAGTCATATCCAAGGCTAAACCAGGTACATCCTCTGTTTGATGGCTTGAAGAGATCCACAGGATATTTCAGCCTGAAAGTAAATACTATTGGGAAAGAGAGGTCTTCTCCTGGCATACATAAGGGTGGGTCTGCCCCTATAGTTTTCTCAGTAGCATTTTGGACTAGAAAATAAATGTTAAGAAACAAGAAAATAAGATTACAAAGATTACAGAGTACGAATGGGAGGGGGCCATGCCATGATGCTTTACAGTACTTGAGCAGTGATTGTAAAAGGAAAATAAAAGAGCATCAGAAAGAAGGTGATGGATGAAGGGGAACATTGTAGGGAAAGACAAATAAATAAAAATTCTGTTTAATTAGTTCAAGTCGAATATCTGTCATCAAGCTGTGGTACTTTTATCTGTCACTCCTTTTTTTCTAGTTGTACTGATTTTGACTAGGAGACAGTTTATTTTCTTCATAGTAACTCGCTTGTGGTGCTGTAATTTGGATTTTTGATGAAAGTAGTGTTGATAATATAGTCCAGTTTTAGTTGTTATTGAATAGTGCTTACATAACATCAAGGTTGTTTCTGATTCTCATGTTGCCCTACCAGTGAGTAGGCTTGGGGCACACAAGAGGTTGGGAGTGGACACAGGTGATGCTAGCTGAGCAAAGGGATATCCTGTGTTGTATGACATTGTGCACCGCAATAAAAGCTGGGGGAACAAGAAGGAAGGGGAGACATCTGGATCTATGACATTTGTCTTCCAAAGTAAACATCACATGTGATCAAGCCCTGCTTTCCTAGAGATTACTAAACACCTGCCTGCTAATGGGAAGTAGTGAGTTAATTCCTTGCTTCACAGCTTTTACTTTACTTAATCTATTTTATCTCAACCCATGGGCTTTCTCACTTTTACCCTTTCAGTTCTCTATCCTGCCCTGCTAGTGAGGAGTGAGCATGCATCCATGTGGAACTTAGCTGTCATCTGGGCTTAAAACACGGGAGTCCTTTTTTGGTGGCCCAAGTGGGGCTCAAAGTGTTCAAGATCATGACAGATTTGATTGGAGTAGGCTAGATCAGATTTATAACTGTTTAGCTACTAATTGGCAGGTTCTTGTGTTTACCATGGGGCTTGCTTGCCTCACTATATATTGAAATTTAAGTGCTTATTGGTGACTGCTTTTTGCTTTTGCTGTTTGTTGTACTCTTTACCATCTTACTCTGTTGTGCCTGGGAACATTTTAATAACAGCAACAACCATGTGTATGGGCTAGCAGATGGCCATGGGCATTGCTGCTTTTTGTGTACTGCTGTATAGGGCAAGCTGGAACTCAGTGTGAACTCAAGTGGAAGGGATTGTGACCTATGGATGAGTCCACATGGGAGGAGGTACACTCTCAAGCATCTGTTGACCATGGTTATGTGCACATCACAGCAGGTACAACCCTGAAACGATTGTGGCCCAAGGATAAGTCCATGCTGGAGCTGGTAAACCTCAAAGTGTCTCTGTCTGTGGATAACCACATGCTGGAACAACTTGAAGCTTCTGTGGCCATGGAAATGTCTGTGCTGCAGTAAGTATGCACCTACAAGAGACTGAGCCTCATTGGAGTTCTATCAGATGATGTGACAAACATAAATTTTTTATTATAGCATGCACAGACTGATAAGGAATAAGGAACATTATTTCAGTGGACATTGGTGTCGTAAGTTCCTGGGTTTGTACTAGTTTTATCACTACTAAAAGACAGTCACACCTACAGAGTGCTATGGGAAGCATGTTAATTTTTTTTTGCAGAAAGTCATATACAGTGAATCATTCATGTTACTGTAGAAGACCAGGCAATTATTTTTTTAAAAAAAATGTGCCTACAGATATATTTGATACTACATTTCACTACAGCACATGATCTTTTTCCACATGAGGTTTCCTGAAGGTGAATTTGAAGCAAACATAATGGTTTATACTTACATAAAGGTTTATCTTTATACTTTATTTAAAAGCAGCTTTGGTTTGCTTTAGGTGACATAGAGTACATTTGATGACTTAGTACAACATGTAATTGCTACATAAAGCAGCAAATTTACCACCACGAAGAAGTTTGTACCTTAGCTGAGACTGTAATTTTTATGATGTTTTCATTAACTGGTGTTAAGGTTTTTGCTCTGTACATGCCTACAGTTCTGTAGTTTCTTCCTCTTCTTTTTGAACCCGATCACATTGTTCAAAGATGTTTCAGGTACAGAAACTCATCTAGCAAGCGTTTTTTTCCACGGGCAACTACAATTTGCTCTACAACTGGCTATTCTACTTTTGTCTCAACACCTTATTTAATTTTTTTTGCAAGTTAGAACATTTCACATGGTTGATGCAGCTGACATATTACACAAAATGGTAAAAATTTTATAGAAAACCTATTGTCCCTTGTGAATGAAAGAACTATCTATTATTCTTTTAAGATGAAAATACTTTACATTCCCTTCAGCCAAGAAACCAAATGCTTAGGTGATGTAATTCAGCATAGCTCCACTGACTTCAGTGAAGCTCTGCCAATTTTCTATCAATTGTGAAACTACTTTCTGCATTCCTATTGAGTGGATTTAATGGGGATTATTGTCACTTTCCATTGTAAATGCTGAAATAGTGCTTATTGTCCTTCTTAGCTGAATATTATTGAGCACTTTTGTTGCATCTTCTCATTTTTTGCCATTTGTGCTGCTCAAGAAAATCTGCTGTGGAGAAAATAATTTGTAACCAGTGACTAAAAGAAAACATTTATTTTAAGAAGAAAGAGCTCTCAGTGATCATGAGGAATAGACTTCAAAAGGATCACTGAGCTTCAGCACGTATAAGCCAGAAGTTTTTAAAAGGGTCTGAGGGCTGTCACTCAGAAATGGACTATTTAATTGTAATACGGAAGAAAAGCTGTATTCAGAGAGTTCTGACTTTTAGCAGAAATTAAGGGTTTCAGAAACCATCACAGAGTTCAAGGTTATAAACCAACATCATAGCTCCCATTGTAAGTTTAAACAGCTACACACGAATGAATAGACCAGCATAAATTTCCATAAAGAAGCATGTGCTATAATTTATTTAAAGTATTTTTAATAATGAGTATAAAATTAACTATAACATTTTACTAAAAAGGATACACAGAAATAAGTATTCTCAGTCCTGGATTCTAAATTGTAAAGAATAATTCAATGGAAGAAATCAGTCTCCTACAAATATAAAGCAGTTCTATAAGTCCAAAGCAAAAGGCACTCACGAGTTCACATGCAGAACACATTATTTAACACATCAGAGGTGTTTTTCTAGTGATTTATTTTTAAATAAAAGACTCTAATATGCAAAGATGAAAGGCAGGAAGGAAATTGTTGAAACCAAAATATGTGCCAGCACATAGCAGAGTGTTCTATGATAGACTGCATATTATGACATAATATGTTGGACTGCTCCCAATAAAATAAGATGAATAATGAAATACTAAGCTCCCAATTATACATTATTATTTTATGTGATTCAAAATGAATAATGATTTATGAGTTTCCTTCTACTACTTAATAACATCAGGTGAGTGGGTTTTTAGATGCTTTCCTTTCGGCATGATCCTAATCAAAGCAAATACATTTCCGTTCCCTCCATAATCATCCACACATTGGCATAGGATAAAATTATTTTTTCTGTACCAAATGAAAAGATGTTTCCTCATTAATGATTCTAAAGGAAAGAGCTGTGGCATTTAATGATAACTAAACTAAATGAATACTGAAGTTTTTAAATACCTGACTGATTTATGGGTGTTATTCTCCATAAACTTCCAGTGGGAGGTGGACAACTGTTCTTTCTGGATCTGGGTTTCAGGGCTGATGCAATTTGCACAAGAGAGACTATATTCTATGTTAGGCTCCAGGGACTTATTTATGTTATTAGACCTTCACATTGCTCTGAAATGATCACACCTAGAAACAACCACATAAATTCTGAGGCCAATCATTCATTTGTATTACAGGCAATGTTAATTATGCTGTCTCAAGAGATGCAAATGTTGTTGGGTTTTTTTTACCAGACAATGAGGAAATTGAGAGAAAAAAGGTTGAAAGAAAGGGAATAGTAGAATCTCTTGTACACAAATAATATTTGCAAAATAATCAAAATGCTATTTTTTTCCCCATGTGGTATTTAGGAGAGAGGTAGGTTTGATGTGGATTAATGGTAGTCAAAAGATATTCTTAAGAATGTCATCGTTAGCCCTTTTCAAAATCACCGTTTCTCCTTGAGTTTAGTTGTAGCAGCTGAAGATCTGGTTAATAACATCCAAAAGGTCTTTTTACCACCACATCTATGAAGCTGTGATATATCCAGGGGAAAAGAGAGGCAATCAAATTGCAGCAGCATAAGGAAATAAAGAGGCTGAATTTAAATATAGAAGAGCAAGAGATTACCTATCTTCCTGTTAGTTTGCTGACCATGCTTGTTTGTTGAAACTAGCTTATAGCACTTGTTGGCATAGATATGAACCTTCCTTTCTTGCACGGCTCATTCAGGTGCCAAAAAAACCCTGTCTTTCTGCATCATGAGTATGTTAAGGTCTAGTTTTTCCATGCATATTGCTTCAAAGAAGTGTGAGGAAAGCTCCAGTTAAAGAATGACTTGACAAGCAGTGTCTTTTTGTCTGTGTGAAAGCTTGGTGAGGGAATGCACCTGAAATGCAGTATTAGGCATCTAGTTTTTAGCAAGTCTGCCACACAAAATACCGTTACATTAGTGCTGTGCTAATTATCTATTCTAAGGTCATTGAAACTGTTACATTTACCTAGGTGTAATACCAGTGTTACTGAACTACAAAATAAAAGTAAATTATAAATTACATTTGTAATTTTAACAAATCTAGGAAACAAATATGAAAATTATGTAATCCTGAATAAGTTTCTGTATCTTTCCTGTGTTTTCTTTAAGATACATCATTCCTCTCTAAATGGTTACAATATGACAATACTTACAAATTATCCTTTATGTTTAATAAGATTCTGCAGCATCCTGCACTGAATAATTGCTGGATAACTTCTGATTATGGAGATTTAAAGGCAGAATACACTGCATTTAAAGGAAAGAATTGGATTTTGCCTGTTCAGTTACATTTACATAGAACAGATTGCTTGCATTTTGAAAGATTGCCTATGCACTTACAGTCTTTGCATCAGAATTGGTTACCTCTCTTCCTTCTGCTTCCTTCTCAACCCTCCCCACCTCCTAAAGTCGTCCTGCCAGTAGCTTAAAGGTTTGCATAATTTGTAGGGAGGATGTTAGCTATTGAGGTTTTGTATGGTTGATTTTAATTTTAAGCTAAACGACTATAATTCTAACCTAATGGCTCAAAGAGGTGAGCACCAATGGTGGTCATTACCCCTCCAGAAGAAACCTAGCCATGGTTTCCACTCATCTAAGAACCAGCACCACAAAACATGTAGTGACCCAGACAGAGCTCCTACGTAACCACGAGGCTGTCCACATCACAGGTTGCAGGGGGTGCCTCAGCCTGTCACTGCCGGAGGGCAGCAGTGATAACAACTATGTGAGGTGTGAACAGGTAGGTGAACGTTCTGCTTAGCCTGGTGGCAGAGCTGGAAGAGGAAGTGGAATGGTTAAGGAGTATCAGGGAGTGTGAGAGATGAATTGGTGGGGCTGCTCTTTACCGTCACTGAGACAAATACACTGGATGAACACATCACAGGAAGCAAAGGCTCTCCTACCTACTTGCCACCAGGCAGATGGAGGGGTCCTAAGTGACAGGGAGCCATAGAAACAGGTCTCTGCTTGGGGCAACAGGTGAGTCACCTCCCAACCTACTTCACTTTCACAGGTACCCTTTTGAAATAGGTATGCAGCTCTGGAACCTGGAGGTCAGGAAAATGCTGATGTGGACAAAAGCCTGTCCAGGTTGGAGTTGTTGCTAATGACAGTCAGTCAACCCCACACATCTAGACCCAGCTCTGCTAGGAAGAAAAGAATGGTGGTTATTACCAGCATCTCCACTCTGAGAGGAACAGAAGGCCCAATATGCCAGCTGAACCCAACCCATAGGGAAGTCTGCTGCCTCCCTGGGACCTGGGTCAGGGATGTTAACAGAAAACTCCATTGTCTGGTATGGCCCTCTGATTACTACCCATTACTGGTCTTCCAAGTGGGAAGTTTCCAAAACCCAAGAAGTCTGAGGGCAATCAAGAGAGACTGCAGGGCCTTGGAGCAACTGTTTCAGGGATCAGAAGCACAAGTAGTGTTTTCTTCTATCCTGCCAGTTGCAGGGAACGATGGTGCATGTAATTGGAAGATCATACAGATCAATACTTGGCTCTGGGCCTGGTGTCAACAGCTTAATTTTGCTTTTTTGATCATGGATCAGTTTACACAGCACAAGGCCTGCTGGCAACAGACAAGGTTAATTTGTCTTAAAGGGGGAAAAGAATCTTAAGTCAGGAGTTAGCAGGGCTCATTGAGAGAGCTTTAGCCTGGATTTGAAGGGGGAAGGTAATAAAACTAGGCTTGTTAGAGATGAGCCTGGAGGTGGCATGCCAGTGTTTGAGGCAGGATCAATAGCACAACTGAAGTGCATCTATGCCAACAACCGAAACATGGGCAACAAACAGGAGGAGCTGGTAGCCACTGCACAGCAAGAAGACGGACATAATTACCATCACGGAAACATGGTGAGATGACTCACATGATTGGAGTGCTGCAGTGGATGGCTGCAAACTCTTCAGAAGGGATAGGCAAGGAAGGAGAGGCAGTGGGGTAGCTCTCTATGTCAGGGGGGGTTTTGACTGCCTAGAGCTGAATGATGGTGACAGTAGGGTTGAGTGTTCATGGGTAAGAACCAGGGGGAAGGCCAACAACACAGCTATCCTGGTGGGAGTCTGTTACAGAGCACCCAGACAGGGTGATGAGACAGGTGAAATATTCTACAGGCAGCTGGGAGAAGTCTCAGGATCACTAACCCTTGTTCTCATGGGGGACTTCAGCCTACCAGATGTCTGCTGGAAATACAACACAGCAGATAGGAAACGTTCCTGGAGTGTGTGGAAGATAACTTCCTGACACAGCTGGTCAGTGATGCTCCGCTGGGCCTGCTCTTTATAAACAGGGAAGAACTGGTGGGTGATGTGGTGGTCGGAGGATATCTTGGGCATAGTGATCATGAGATGACAGAGTTTTCAGTTCACAGAGAAGTAAGGAAAGGTGTCAGCAAAATAGTCTGGTTGACAGAGTCCTTTGGGACAGTTATGAAAGGTCAAGGGGTCCAGGAAGGCTGGACATACTTTAAGAAGGAAGTTGTAAAGGCACAGGAGCAGGCCATCCCCCATGTGCTGAAAGACTAACTAGTGGAGAAGAAGACCAGCCTGGCTGAACAAAGAGCTTTGGCTGGAACTCAGGGGGAAAAAGGAGAGTTTACCACCTTTGGAAGAAGGGGCACGCAACTCTGGAGGACTATAGGATGTCACGAGGTTATGCAGCATGAAGATTAGAGAGGCGAAAGCTCAGCTGGAACTCAGGCTGGCTGCTGGCATAAAAGAAAACAAAAAATATTTTACAAATAAATGAAAAACAAAAGGAGGGCCAAGGATAATCTGCATCCTTTGTTGGAGGCGGGGCGGTGGGGTGGGAAACATTGCCACAAAGGATGAAAAAAGTCTGAGGCACCTAATGCTTCCTTTGCCTCAGTCTTTAATAGTAAGACCAGTTGCTCCAGGTGCACTGAGCCCCGTGAGCTGAAAGATGGGGATGAGTAGCAGAATGGAGTCACCTCAGTGCAGGAGGAAATGGTTACTGACCTGCTGCTCCACTTAGACATGCACAAGTCTGTGGGGCTGGATGGAATCCACCCAAGGGTACCAAGGGAGCTGGGGCAGGAGCTTGCCAGGCCACTCTCCATCATTTATCAACAGTCCTGGCTACCTGGGGAGATCCCAGGAGACTGGAGGTTAGCCAGTGTGATGCCCATCTACATGAAAGGCAGGAAGGAGGATCTGGGAAACTACAGGCCTGTCAGCCTCACCTCAGTGCCGAAGAAGGTTATGGAGTAGATCAAACTGAGTGCTGTTACACACCATTTTCAGGACAATGGGGGATTCACGCCCAGCCAACATGGGTTTCTGAAAGGCAGATCTTGCCTGATGAACCTGATCTCCTTTTACAACAAGATGACCTGCCAAGTGGATGAGGTAAAGGCTATGGATGTCGTCTACCTGGACCTTAGTAAAGCCTTTGGCACCATCTCCCACAGCATTCTTCTGGGGAAACTGGCTGCTTATGGCTTGCACAGGTGTACTCGTCTGGGTTAAAATCTGGCTGGATGTCTGTAAGGAACCAATATATTGATAATTATTTTAAACGTTGCTTAGTGTGGAACTGGTACAAAGCTGTTCTGCTGAGGTTGCAGAGGAACAGAAATGAGTTGCTGCTGCACAGTGAGCTGCTGTTGCCTAATGTGGTAACCACAAGCTGGTACAGCATGTAAAGGCTTTAGGTCTTGCAAAGGCGAGATCTAGCTAGCACTCTCTGTAAGAACCTTCTATAGTGATATAAGGCAACTAATGCTTATGTGTACCGCAGGGGATGCCTAAACACCTCACAAACACTGATGAGGACCCCCTGTGACCACTGCCTACACGTTGAGCTTGCTCAGACACAGCCCACACCCACTCTTGCTGTGTGTGTAAATGAGGTGTCCTATCAAGACCATAAGACCCATATTGACGAAAGCTCGGGTGGGACCCCCACCATCAAGACACCCAGTATGAAGAGGATCAATGGAATGCTGCTGGATCCATGGGTTGTGATCTCTTTTCTCCCTGACGCCTCCCCTACTTTTTATTGAATAGTGACCAGATATAAGTAAAAACATGTGGCACAGGACTGGCTTATCCAGTTAAACTACTTGTCATTGAGTTATTGCATCTAAATACATGCCTTGTATTTTGTATTAATAAATCATAAAACTGGTTGGTTGGTGTTTTTTCACCTTAATTCAGTCCAAGGGTATCACAAACTTCATCATTGGTCCCAATGGGAGGGAAGTAATCCAAAACGACTCCATTCAGGTCATGACAATGGTGGAGCCCATGTGGTAGCAAATGCAGTTAAATCCAGCTGGTGACTGGTCTCAAGTCGTGTTCCACAGGGTTCAGCACTGGAGTCCATCCTGTTTACTAGGTTTACCAATGATCTGGATGAGGGGATTGAGTGCACCTCAGCAAGTTTGCAGGCAAAACCAAGCTGGAGGGAGTGTTGATCTGCTTGAGGGTAGGAAGGCTCTGCAGAGGCATCTGGACATAAGGGAACGATGGTCTGAGGCCACTTGTATGAGAATCACGAATAAGTGCCGGGTCCCGCACCTGGGTCACACCAGCCCCACACAGCGCTACAGGCTGGGGCAGAGCAGCTGGAAAGTGCCTGGTGGGAAAGGGCCTGGGGCTGCTGCTTGATGGCCAGCTGAACATGAGCCAGCAGTGTGCCCAGGTGGCCAAGAAGGCCAACCGCATCCTGCCGTGTATCAGAAACCGTGTGGCCAGCAGGACAAGGGAAGGGATTATCCCCCTGTACTCAGCACTGGAGAGGCCACACCTTGAACACTGTGTTCAGGTTTGGGCCTGTCACTTTCAAGAGCGACGTAGAGGTGCTGGAACGTGTCCAGAGAAGGGCAGTGAAGCTGGTGAAGGGTCTAGAGAGCAAGTCTTCTGAGGAGCAGCTGGGGGAATTGGGTTTGTTTAGCCTAGAAAAGACAACTTCACAGGAGGGATCTTATCACTCTCTACAACTACCTGACAGGGAGCTGTAGGCAGGCAGAAGTCAGTCTTTTCTCCCACATAAGTAGCAACAAGACAGAAGGAAACAGCCTCAAGTTATGCCAGGGGAGGTTTAGATTGTATATTAAAAAAACTTTCTTCACTGAAAAGGTGGTCAAGAATCGGAACAGGCTGCCCAAGGAGGTGGTGGAATCACCATCCCTGGAAGTGCTTAAAAAACACAAAATTGTGGGGCTTAGTGACATAATGTAGTGATGGACTTGGCAGTCCTGTGTTAACAGTTGGACTTGATGTCCTCAGAGGACTTTTTTAACCTAAACAATTCCATGATTATATGAAAGTTTTTATTGATACGTTACATTAACTGCACTGATATATCACAATTAAAGTCTATGAATTACGTGCTCTGACACCATTTAGCTAGATATGTTTTTCTTCTCTACTGGGCAATACACTTCAGATTATTAACTGCTTCAGCAGTTAGCTCAAATGCTGATAATTCTGGGCTGTGTGACTGTAGCTGATAGACGCTCTTGCATAGTTCCTCATGCTGTCTGTCCAATGTCTGGGAAGCCTTCCTGGGTCCTTTTCCCAACATATGGTCCACAGCAGTCTTTCTGTGCCCATATGGCACAGGTGTTCAGGCCATTTCTGCTCTCTTCCTGCCACATTTTATGGAGCTACACAACCAGATTAGTCAAAGTCATTTCACTGTTGGATTTCTTTTTTCCTTTTTTCTCCATTAGTATAAGCATATGATTGAGTGTAAAATGAAAATAAATGAACAGTATACAAATCTCAGTAGAGATTCTTTTAATTTATCTAATCTTGTTTCTGGCACATACATCAATATATTTCACCTGCATGCACTTTATAAAATTAGAACATGCAAGATACAAAGTTCCACGTCATAGAAGTTAATAAGAGTTTTCTCTTTGATTTAAATCAGCAAGAGAGCAAAATCTAGACGTGAATTCTTTAACAATACAGATTATATAAACTGTACATGTGGAATGTGTTGTACATCTAATATGCAAAGCATAATAACATATATTATCATTTATTTCAGTTATTTTCATCAGTGTTCCATTCTGAATGTTTGTCTTGCTTTGGCCCTTTGCATTACCCCAAGTAGCTAGTGCCAGGTAACTTCTTCTTACTCACAGGCCAGAACAAGCACCATCTTTAACACAGCTGACTGCTGTTCTAGCCTCTTGCCACTCTTTGATTTTTGCATATCTGACTTTCCGATTGCTCTACTTCTCTAATCACTGGCTTAACACACTTTCAGAATCTTTGTATGCTTTCTGTGCATTATTCAAAGGATTTTGTCTCTCGCATATCTCTATACCTTAATAGTAGGAATTATCCTGCATAGAATTAGCTGCTGGTTTTTATCTTGCATCAGAATTTGGGGTGATTTTGGTGGTTTTCTTTGAGAATTTGGGTTTTGGTGGTCGTGGTTGTTTTTGGGTTTGGTTTTGGGTTTTTTGTTTGGTTTTGTTTTTTTTTTTCTTTATTTTGATTACTATTTTCCCTGCAGCAGATATAAAACATCATTTCCTTCAATGAAACACTGTAAAATTTCAAAACACTTTTTTTTCCATTTCAAAACAAAGCCCCAAAACCCCACAGAATACTTTAAAAGATTTTAAAGAAGAGATATACACTTACCTGTGCTTTCAGTATATCAAATAAAGTAGTGAATAAAGCTTATCCCATGATTTGGAATTATAATTTAAAATATTCCATCCATATTCATCAGCCTACTGTCTATTGCAGAATAGCCAGTAGCCTTGAAGCTAAAACCAAAAAAGATCTGAAGAATTTTACTACTGAAATATTTGTTGAAACAAAAGCATTTCTGCAAAACTTATCAGTTTCAATAACAAAACCACACAGTTTTGATCTGCTATACTTTTTTATATTCTATAGTTATGGCTTTGGGGATCCAGTTTTCAAGGTCTATCTGTTTATTAATGGTATTTCTACTGACTGCAAAATTGCTGTTGATTGTTTCAATATTATTAATCCCTTCTTTTGCTACTGTTTGCTTTATGGAAAAGCACATCCTTTTCCAGTATCAGTCTTGTACTAAATTTAGAACATAGCAAATTCAGTGAGGGTGCTAGAACAGAATGCCTAGAATTAGACAAATTATTTTATTTTTCCGTGAAATCATTTGATTTAACCAATATTTGTTGTAAAGTCATGCCAGTAGATTTCCCACTGAAAGTGCTATCAGTTAGAAGTAAATTCATGGATATCACTAATTAATAAATAAATTAAAATATCTTTCCTCTAACCTAATGAAAATATAAAGCAGCCTTACAATCACTGAACTTCCTTACTAAAATGTGAACCATACGAGAAGACAAAAACATGGCAGAATTACCTTTCCTCTGTGGAACACTTTGTATGTATTATTAAGTTCTCATAATCAGTACTAAATATTTTTGACTACTTTCTGAATTTTGTTATACAGATAAAAGAGTGGAATTTCAGTTGTGTTGCTAAACTTTGATAAATCTTGAGTATGGATTTTTGTTTCCAAACCTGATTAGGTGGCAAAGCATACATTTGTAGTTCAAGTACCTCATCTCCATTTCTTACTTGGAAAGTAGGTATTAAACTTTCAGAATTATTATTCTTATAATCTGATAGATTTTAGTGGAAAATACTGAGAAACGGGATACTTTTCCTTAAAGAGGAAAATTATCGGTCAGAGACAAATTTTATATGTAACCCACTTCTGCTCAGTTGTCTGATGATAGTTTTCTACCCTAAAAGATACTTTTCCTAAGATGTGTAAGGTGTTCTCCTTTCTGCTAGCATGATTGAGTTTAATAAATTTTGTCAGTTATGTTGAGGTACATTAATCTGTTTCATATCACTTTAAAAGACCTCTTTCTTGCTTCATTTTACTAGAACCGTTGTGAATTTAGTTCATCTCCAGTATTCAACACATGCCATGACTTCATAAACAAAACAAAACAAAACAAAATAAAACAAAACACTTTTGTCCTGTTTCTTTTGTCCTTTTTGGCACACAGTATATGAGTAATGGGATTTCCCCAAATAAGTTATATGTTATGCATATATATATTTTTTATATCAGGTCATGTAGGGGTAAGAAACATTCTGTCACAACCATCTGTTATGTGTGTGATATAATTCAATGGACTGATCATGAGCAGTCAAATACTGGATTATTGAAGCACACACTTCTGAAATCCCAGTTTTAGTATGAATTTATTAAAGAAATGCAACATTTGTCTGCACTGTACTTGCTTTAGAACTGATAAATTTATATGTTATAATAATTACCTTTCTTAGGACTAGAATAGCCAAGCATGTCCTACAACTAATGAAAAGTATGCTGCTGACTGATTTATTAAAACAAAAGTAAAACCAAAAAACATGCAAAAGAATGGAAAGCAAAGATGACAATTTTTATGTCACTTCAGGAACAGTACTTGACCATCCTGGGTGCACTCAGTCTTGTGTGATGATGCAATTCCTGGTTACCAAGATCTTTCCAGATTACCATTTTTAGCTTCACAACTCTTTGTAGTATTCAAGCCTTGATACTGACTTAAGATCTCAAGAAAATGTCCTGCTGAGTGGACTCAATAGCTGTCCTTTTCCTGGCATCTGAAATCCATGGAGGAAATGCATTGTGTTTGGAATAAGCTTCTCAAACCCCTTATGTTTTGTGCAAGTAATTTCCAGAAGTTCTTTTGGCTATTGAAGACCTTGACCTTCTGGAACTAATTTTCCCTAAGCCATATAAGTAAACTGAGAAAACAGGTGTATTATAATATAGAAAATCTTTCCACAGAGTGAGAAAACCCTGTAGTTTTACTCAACTGACCAAACACATAGATGTATACAAAAGCAGTATGCCACAGGTTTCATGTTGTCCTTTAATCTTTGTCTGAACAAGTTCCTGGTGCAACTCCCCTCATTATGAACTAGAAGAAGGCAACATTCCCAAATAAAGTAATTACTGCCTTCTTGGAACATCTGGCCTTTTCTTGCGCATTCTTTGGCTTGGAAGCAATTATAAAGCCATTCCACGTGACTTCTTAGACAAGGTGGCCTGCATCTGTTAAATCAGTTATATTCAGTAAGAATTAGACAATTACGTATCAAATATATTTTTAAGTAAAAAACATTGTATTTTAACCCTACAACTTTGATACCTGATTATATGCTTTCAACCAAAAAAAGCTAGCAAGGTCAAACTAAGTGTTCCTTTAAGATGAAAATGGTGTTCATTTTCCCTTTTTATAATCCCCCCTACTCACAGCTGTCCTTTGCTTGTTCTGATTATAGTACTCACATATATACCACTGAGTCTGTTCAGTTTAATAAAAAAGAAGATAATTTATTTTTCCTTTCTGTATTTATAGTATACTGAGGAGTTAGTGAGCAGAGCCAAGAGAGAGAATACAGTAGAATTACAAAGTCAGAAACAGCATTAGAAGACCACCTTTCTCTGCAGAAGTATGAGATTGACTCACACAGCAGCTAAAACATAGTAAGTATGAAAAAACACATCTTTAAAAAGGTGTGGACAGTATAAAAGTTAAAGGCCATGCATACAAAACAGCACTAGCAAATTGGTAAGATAGAAATAGAGTTCAATATTTCACATACATTTCATAAGTTGGGATTTCACAAGATTTTTCAAGGAAGATTCACTCATGCATCAGAGAAAAATTAAGTAGTTCTGTGTAACTGCTCTGTGTTACGTGCTATCTGCCAGGCACTTAAAATTTTTGATTGGAATTATATGGTGAAAGAAAGAAGCCTACCACTGACTGGTCAACTTTGGTGGGTACGTTTTGTGGCATGTACAAAACACTGCACTATAGCCAAAACCAGCTGCCATTTATTCTTTACATCTTTCCTTGTCTAATTCTACTGTGAATTTTTCCTTTTTGTATGTCCCTTTCAGCATCTCTGGTAGTGATGGTGATCAGTGTCCATGCATTACAATATATACTGCAATCTTCAGTCACCTAACTTTGGGCACAGGGAGTGCTTTAATCTGCTGGCACCTAAAACATATCCACTTTGCAAATCCTTATTCCCAAGCAATACACAAGAGAGTGGTCAACTTCAAACAATCTACTCTTTCTTTTTTTGCTTTGTTTTGTTTTTCATTCAAAGATTTTATATTTTTTCATACCTACTCTTAAAAAAAAAATACTTTTGTTGTTTTGCAAAGGTTTTAGTGTAAATAATAATAAAGCATCAAAATATAAGAGACAAAATTTGCTCTGAATTTAAAAGAGGCTGAGGTGTTTATTGAATTCTAAAGAAAGAACTAGTTATTTTCGAGTTTACACAAAGACATCCTGATTATCACCTTCTGTATATCCAAGTGTTGATTCTTAATTGACAAAACAAGACAATCATATATTTGTTCAGCTATCTCATTTCAGGAGTGCGAAAAAGAGGAAGGGGGAGGCATGAAACTCATGGTAAGTACTCAAAATTAAAGGGAATAAGACACCTTAAAGCTAGATGCTACTTCTACAAAATGCAAAACTTCTTAAAATGAAAATAAAAATATAAATGTAGTTTATATATCACCTTTAGTTCACTATTCCTGACACAGAACCTTTTTTTAACACGTCATCTGGAAAAGATGCTGACATAAAGGCATTTGACAACTTACTTTGTCACATTCTTTCATGCCTTATATCAGTCAGTTGGATTCTTTCAAGTGACAGCAAAAATAAAACACTGAGATAAGCAGAGGCAAGGAATGAAGAAAGCAAAAATACTGAATATTTTGGGTTAGATGCCCAGATTTTCTCTTGAAAACTAGAAAGAAACATTGCTTTAGAATTACTAAGGGTGGAAAGCAGCTTTTATCTGCGCCTTTAATACATACACAAAAATGACGACACTTTCCATAAACAGATTGTACCAATTTACATTAATAGTTATGAAAAACAAAATGGGATTTTTTTCTTGGCTGGGTTTTAGGCAACATATAAGTAAATAATGACTCCGGACACAAAACAGTAAGCTTGTTCTAAAACAGCATGTGGAACAAAATATTGTCATTGACAGAAATTTCATATTTTATTAGTAAAAGATACTTTCAAGTCAGCCTTATAATGAAAGTATGTCCCTGAGAACAGTTGTAAGAAATTAGTGAAGGATGATCTTCCCTCAGAAGGCTTTGGTAGGGGCTGGAAAAGAAGATTGTTGTTAGGCTCAGGATACTGTGCGAACACTCATTAACCTGTAATGACTATCAAAAATGGGGAAGACTGCCACGCCTTACTACAAGAAAGTGAGAAATTGTAAATGTAAACTTAGAGAAATATATTCTCTGCTGTTTTTCTCATGGTCAAGATTAAAAATTCTACAAATTAAATCTGTGAATGCAAAGTACACACCTCTATCCCTTGAGGATTTCTCTTGGATTCCATAACCTAATTCTATGATATTCATAGTGCAGTAAGTATGTCTTTTGGTTGTGAATAACCTTTTGATTAAGCTGAGTATTTGGTACTCAGCCTATGCCCCATGGAAAATGAGGCAGACCCTCCAGATGTAGGAGAAGAAAAGAACTGATGAACCTACATCATTTTCCTGTTAACAAATCAACCAGATCATATTGTCAAAATATAAATTAAAGTATTATGATACTGAGATATTGCTCAGGTGATCACATATTTAAACTAATTATATGCTTACAACAAATATATTTTTAAGCAAAATGTTTTTAAAATAGAATTTGGAGTCCTTGCTTCAAGTGTAAAAGTAACATGGACTAAACCATAAAGAATTGATAAGCACTGTTTATAAATTCTTAAAAAAACCCAAACTGTCACATTTTGTTTATTTAAAGTATACTATAAAATAAATTTTAAAAAGTCTGCATTTATAATAGAGTGTTATTAACAGTATTCCTCAGACAGGTAAGTTACCAGACTTCTCTTCAAATTTTTGTGGTATAGAGAAAGAAATTGTACCTTGAACATATTGCCAACATACAGCAAGTATACATGTTGTACAGAAGTATAAATTGCTCCTTACCCTGATATGATTTCTAACTTGCTGTCATGCTCAAATTCCATATCACAATTTATCTAAAACTTCTAGTTTGAGACTTATTGCTTGTTCTTGTTTGAAAAATTGATGTAAAGGTGTTTTCTGCTCTTAAGCATAAGAAATGTAAAATAAATGGTTATATTCTGAGCATTCTTAAAACCGTGCAAAGCTTTCTGGTTTAATATTGATTTTGGGGGCAAATTAAGCCTTCACTGAGAAACAACACTAGCACTGCCTTCGAGAGAAAATTCCTATTGATTTGTCTATGTTATGAATATTTTAAAATCACATATGGTAGGATTTTTCCTAAGCACATATCATTGGCTTAACTGTTCCAGTGGAATTCATAGTAAGATGCCCACTAAATTCAGTGCAAGCAAATTTAAAGCCAAGATTTTTAGTGTCATTCTCCACAGACTTGTACAGAAGATACAAGTAGATTTTAAAGTGCTCCTAAAAAATAGTGGATTCTCATTTGTAATGAGCTGGACTGGATTCCATCAGGGTTGGTAGCATAACAGCTGTCTTCCTGTCAGTGTAAACTAGCAGAAGCCATTTAATGTCTTTGTATAATGAGACAGCTGAAACTATAATAGCCATGAATGAAAACACATGCTCATGTGTTTAAGTAGAAGCTGAAATATGTGATGCAAGAAGTTTTTGTAAGAATCAGCACAGAAATGACTGGGGTGAAGTCACTGATTATACTAGAAAGAGTTGACAATCTGATACAGAAGGTACTAAAGTGGGAGGAGCAGGTGATGTAACAGATGTGTGTGCTGCCATTCAGAGAGATCTGGAAAGGCTGGAGAAAGGACCCAACAGCAACCTCGCGAAATTCAACAAAAGAAAGTGGCACACCTTGCAGCTGAGGAGGAATAACCCTATGCATCAGTACATGCCAATGGCCCATCAGCTGGTGTGCAGCTTTGCAGAGAAAGACCTCATAGTCTTGGTGGACAATAAGCTGACCACAAGTCAGCAATACGCCGTTGCAGCAAAAGTCAGCACCACCCTGCCACATTAAGCAGACCATTGCAAGCAGATCAAAGGAGGTGATCCTTCCCCTGTACTCAGCTCAAATCAGACACTTATGGGTGCTGTGTCCAGTGTTGGGCTACCTGGTACAACAGAGATGTCGATATGCTAGAGTCCCCTGGGGAGCCATGAAGACAATGAAGTGACTGGAACATCTGTCACATGGAGCGACACTGAAAGAACTACATGTTCATCCTGAAGCAGAGAAGTCTCAGGGGAATCTTCTTCACAGTATAAATACCTAGGGGACTGTGTTAAGAAGGAGCCAGACTTCTCAGTGGTGTCCAGTACAAGAAAAGAGGCAATTGACACAAACTGAGACAGGTGGAAATAATTGTGAACAGAAGAAAAAGGGGTTTTATTGTGAGGGTTCTCAAACAATGAAATGGATTGTCCAAAGAGGTTGTGGTGTCCCTCTCCTTGGAGATATTGAAACCTGCCTGGACACAGGCCTGAACAATGTGCTTCCCTGAATGTCTGGATGAGTCTAGACACCTCCAGAACTGCTGGCCAGCCTCTGTCACTCTATAATTCTGTGATAGTTGTTATCAGGAAAACCACTGCCAAAAAATAGCTAGGAGCAGGAGAGATATAAAAGAATTTCAAGGCACAAAATCATGGCTTCATGATTCTGACAAAACTGACTTTTAAGCTGCTTGCTTTATGAGATATAATTGCAGCCGCTAGTGAAGTGAGTGCCAACTGTTGCTCAGTATCTTATGTGCTGATGAAGCAGGAAGTCTTCATTCACACCTCATTGTTGTCCACTTTATCTAGACACACATTTATCCCCTCATCAGCATATCCATTTTTTAGAAATAGAAAACCCGCAAACCTGAAGTAATTGCTCAGATCAGGAAGTGATAACAGTATTTAGTTTGTGTCAGTAAATGTCAAAGTTTTAAACAAAACTGAGAGTTTGGACAAATCAAAACATGTCTGATCTACCTTCATCTGCTTAGCTGATGTTCGGACAATTGCAGCCATGTTTGCTGTAATAAAGCTACAATAACCTTTCCTAGAAACATATAAAGCTATATATTAATTTTTTTCCTTGTCTATTTCAATGTTCTCATGTTATGCTTTCTTGTTTCTTGCATTCTATAGGCATCTGAGATGCAGAAGAGGAGGGGAAGACAGGAAAATGGAGAACATTACAGCTCAACAGATAGTCTGTAAGCAGTTGCTACAAAAGCATAGGATATCTACAATTTCACACTATGCTGTCAGGTTGGATGAAGTGTTTTGCATTAGAAATCTGGAGAATTTAAACTCTCCATTTAAGATAAGCTACAGTTGTAATTTCACTGTATAAAATTCATCAGAAGCTTACTTCTGGTAAACTTCTGAAAAGCAATTGGCAAAGACAGTATTGGAACAAAGTGCTGCTTTTTTCACTTTTAGCAAATACTGTCTTGACATCTAGTTTCAATAGCTTGATAATAAGGAGCAATTTCTTGTAACGTTTATGATGGTATCTATCAGATTACATTTATTTCTGACGAGAATGTCATGGAAATAGTGTGTGTGTGTATATATGTATATATACACACACACATAGATATATGCTAAAATATTATATATGGATATAGTCTTCAAAAATACCATATACATTTTTAAAATATATGCCATAGCTTGACTTACATTACAACTGATGCTTCAGCCAATTTGCATTACAAGAATGTGAGCAACCTATTCCTACCCCATATTAAGCAAGGACTAGATTGGTAGTTAAGAAACGTCTAAACACAGTAGCATAATCTCTTGTCTTCTTATGGCACTGATTCTTTTTGAATGCTGTGCTTGTGTTAAATGTTTAACTTCATCCCTTATAAACCAAAAAATAAGACTATCATGGGGGACTTTGGATGGTATTTAAAACAGCACACAGTTTGTTCAGGAAGATGATTTTTTTGCAGACCACCAGACACTGATGCCATCTGCAGGTGGTAAGAACATTTTTATTTTTATTTTGTAGTTTTCATGAAATAAAAGTATTTGTTATATTTTATGAGGGTACAGTTTATAAATATAATTCAATTAAATGTAGAAACACAGGGAATATTTAAAAATTTCCTGAAGCTCTTGAGGGGAAAATACTGTTTGAATTCTGATGCTAAAAGGTCAACCTTGATAGGTTCTTCTCTCTTTGTCCTCTAATCTTTTCACCTCCTCTAGGAAAGAAAATCTCTTGGCTTTCTATAAATGTGGATAAAAAATATATCTAGTGGCTCTAAACTGCTACGATTTTCCCCTTCATAGATATGGTATATTATGTCTATGAAATGTTTTTCCTATGAGCAGTCTGAATTTTTAAATTTGTATATAAGCCCATAGACAGTGATGCATCCTTTAGTATAAATTATAATGAATATGGACTTCCTTTGTGATGCAAAATAATCACCATCACAGGCCTTCTAAGAGAAGATGTCAGCAGCTTCAAATCCCAAGAGCTTTGTCCTTTGCTGTAAAGTAAGAACAATGCTATGCCAAAGCTTTGAAGGAAGCTCTGCAAAAAGAAAGGGAAATGCTCAAAAATGTTGCTAAACTGTTGTGCAAATCCACCAGGGAAAACAGACTTCTGCCACAAATAATTTTCAGCAGGTACCACTCACAGATTTTCTTCCATCTCATAGGCTGCTAATCAGTAAAGGGAGAAGACACCTGAACACAAGGTGATTTAGGTCTCATGTTTGACACCATGCATTTTTCATTCAACCAAATAAGTAATGAAATACCCGGAAGCAAACTTTTTGATATCACATTTTGATATATGGAGACAACAGTGATCCCATTGATCCCATTGTTGCTTTCATTTCATTAAGCTTCTTCCAGGGGTGGAGTGGGGGGGTGGGGGGAGAGAGAGCAAATAACCTAGTATTTCAGCTACCAGCAGCAAAACAGAACAGCCAACAGGTTTCCCCTGAAATAGGAGTTCCAGTTGTTCATTAATATTGAAAACTTGCAGAATGAATTACACTGTAACTTCGGCAGTGTTTCTTCCAATGACATCTTGCATTCTATTAATCATAGCATACATAATTTGATACTATCTAACACTTTATCCAAAACAAACTTTGTGGAAGCAAAAAAAAAAACAAACAAAACAAAAAACCCAACAACAAAAAAACACACCCAACAAACACAGTGAAGAGCTAATAAAATACATAAACAAGCTGCAGGTTGTGGGAGCGGGGTTTCATTACCCCTTCCCCCACCCACATGTGTCCATTTGTCTTTCATTCTTCTTCTTTGCCTTGTATCCTTTAATCCTTTAAGGCCTCATATCCCCACCACATAATGAGGTTTTCAAGTTCATCTGTTTTATGATACTTCAAAAGCTCCTTGACATGATTTGGTTTGATTAATGGCTGGCAGTATTCTGAAAGCATGTAGCAAAGGGACTGCCCAAAGGTAATCACAGGAATTGAGAGTCTTTGTGGTCCTATTTCGGTTGAGCTGTCAATACAGAAATCACCAGTGAGTGGAGTTTTTTAATTATAACTTGGGGAATTAATTTTATGTTGTACTGTGATTTTGACATCTTAGTCTAGATAGGACTTTTTACTGCACATGCCTTGTAAATTGGACATAAGTCTCTCAGACTGTAAGGTTTATCTGTGGTTTGATTGGTGTTTTTTTTTTAAAAATATGGTTTAGTTTTTGCAATAAGAAAGTAAACTGAAAGAATTCTTTAATCATTTAGAAAGATAGTGTCAGGTACACAGATAGTGTCATGGTACATGATATAGTGTCATGGTACATGATACAGGTGAGAGATAGTAGTCAGGGTACACAGGTCTTGTCTGCCTCATTCTTGTCAGGAAACTAGATATTGGAATATAAAAGTATTTTACTCTGTTTCAAAAGGCAGTAATCTTGTTTATTTCATTATGCATTTACATGATTAGAAATCATCCTGGATATTTAGGTGTCATTGAGCTTGTAACAATCAGGCAGGAGTGCCTGAGAATGTTGGTCATGGAATTCCTCTCAACCTTCCTTTTCTTAAAGGCTGAACACATCAAGGTTCTGCAACATCTCCTTGGATGTCCAGTGGTCCAGCCCTGATTTCTTCAGTGGCCTCTGTGGGACTCATACCAGTATGTCAGTGTCTGTGTCATGCAGGGAAACCCGAGTGTGAGCACAGCATTCAGGAGTACCTCATGGGTCCCAGTCTGCTGGGCAAGATCCCCTCCTGAACCTGCTGGCTGCACCCTTGCTTGTGCAGCCCCAGAAGATGAGGCTACCTTGCTGCACAGGGTCACTCCCAACCCAGTCTCCTCAGATCCTGTTTTGCAGAATGGTTCCCAGCCAGCTGGCCCCAGCCTGTTCTGCTTCAAGGCACTGTCCATCCCAGGGCTAAGGCTTTGCATTTGCCTTTGATAATTTTCATGGAGTTCCTGTCTACTTGCTTCTCCAACCTGTCTGGGCCCCTCTGAGTATTAGCCCTGTCCTCCAGTGTATCGATGGCTTATCCAAATTAGGTATCATCCACAGATTTGCCGAGATTGCAGGTCATCCCATCATCTAGGCTGTAATAAAGATAATGAAATAGATAAATAAATACTAGTTAAATAGTACTGATCCCAGACGAGGCCTCTGTCAGACTTTAATCGTAACTGGCCTCCAGCTGGACTGTGCCGCTGTTCATAACCTTTGATCCTGATAGACATGCTAATTTTCCACTCATGTTCCACCCTGTCTACACTATTCATATCTCAGTACTTTTACTCAGAAATTACTGTGTGATACTTTATTGAGTACTGCAAGATGGGACATTTGTTCAGCTTCTCATTTTATAAGAGCAAACAATAATTTAAGCTAAAATTTAAAAAAATAATTGGGATGTAGACTTTTCACAAAACATGTACAAACATATGATCTTCTAAGCACCTTTCTAATCATTCATGTGAAGGGCCTTCAATATTAATGACAAAGAAATTAGTGAAGTTTATGCTTTGTTCTGTACATTTTTTCTTTTTGAATACTGAGGTGATACCTTATTCTTCACATGGGAAGTCATTTCTCTGAATTCATCACCTGTGTGCCTCATGATTGACAGCTATTTCAGAAAGATATTTTCTGAAGGACAGACACCAAAAAGGTAAACTGTATTTTGTTAAAATAGCATTACAGTGCTGAGAACTGCCGAGGGTGCCTCCTTCTGTTAACATAACATTCTGTTTGCCTCAGTTTTCTGTCTATAAGGTTGAGATAACAATTTCCTTGATCACAGGGTAGTAAGAATGTAGATTTGAATAATTAGGAAGACAATCTGTAGATATTAATACAAGGAAATCAAAATTCCTTTTACAAAACAAGTTTTCTCTTAAAAATTGTGATTATCTTTGGATTATCCAGCAGAACTACTGCTGCTCACAGTTTGCATTAATCTCTATCATAACTCTATAAACTTCTGGCTTAGGAGTTGGGTGACGGTATTCTGAAAAATATGTAAACAATCCTATTCATTAAAACACACCTGAGAGGGCAGCAACCTAACTGTTGCCTGACCCCTGCAGTAATGCCTTCTCTCCTTGAAAATAACCTATCGAGTATAAGAGAGACACGAAACAAGAAAACTTTATGGCAAATTAAACTTGAAAGTGATTGTTTTCTACATGATGGAATTCTTTGATAATCTCCTATGGAATTCGAAAATAAATCTAATTCACTAAGTTAGTTCTGAATGACAGAACCAAAATGCTTTTATTTTTTGCACTGCAAGTGCACGGCATTAAGACAGTCAAACACTAAACCAATGTTCCTGGAAGATGTGAAAATAATGACATGTTCTGCCTGAGCTACTAAGTTGAGAAACATTCTGTCTCAGGCTTCCGTAGAGAATGTCAATTTCCAGTTTCCATGTTTTCAGTGCACAACCTGCTTGAGAAGGCAGTGGTGTGAAAACAAAAGCATTCTCTAACAACAAGGGATCCTGAAAATTTAGCAGATGCCAAACTCCCCTGTAGATAAGCTTAGTAAAAAAAAAATAATTAAAAAAAAAATCTGGTATAAACGCACCATTCATTCCCTCAGAAGTCATAGGGAAGAACTAAAATAAGAAACATCTTAATGAGCCTATATCTTGCTAATTGTACCTTTTGCATGTATGTTGAACCATTTACGTAGCCATTTGCATAAAGTGAGGCAGAGTTTAATGCTTAATATGATCCATACTCTTCCACCATTTAGATTAGGTCTCTCTTTCAATGAAAGAGTGTTGAATCCATTCTGTTCAAGTCTGGGGTTTTTTCGTTTTTTCTTTTTATAAAGGACCAGATTTTAATGCCTCCAAAAAGGCATTTTATCTAATTTGTGGAATGACCTGGAAGTTATGTTTAAGAGAGGTTAAGGTTAAGGTTAAGATAAAGTTAGGAAAGGTGAGTTGTTTCAGTTCCAGGGAAAGAGTTCTTACAAGTTCTTCCCTATTATAAATCGAGGTGGTCAGTTAGCAAAGCACACCCTCCCTTCTGTTTTCAGTGAAGTAAAAATCTTATGTCTAGCCAATAAGAACATGTTACGTTGCATATGGTGGCAGCAAGTAGTTTTCTAGCTTCAGTTTTAGCATTGCTCAATAATAAATAATAAATGGTATTACATACTGTCTGTCTACTTTGCTTTGAAGTCTGTTTCTCCTCAAAGTAACTATTTTTAATTGTTTTTTCTTTTATTAAAGAATGAACAAAAGATATGGTAAATCAAGTAACATTTCTTTTGGATATAAGTTGTCAGCTGTTTAACTTGCTAGTCATCTATACCTAATCCCTGTTACTGACCCTTCACTGGATATTGTCACGCTCATAGCATGGCTGCATAAATTAAATGCACGTTACTGTGCTTTGTCTTTGAAGTAGACAGCAGAAGCTGACTTTGCATGGAACAAAACAGGATGCTTAATCTGTTTTCAGGGTAGGTTTTGAAGACGCTAGGTAGTACTGGTGAGATGGCTACTGCAGTTTATGCCAGAATGATTGCATGTTCTAATTTTCCTTCTGTTTTAAAATTTTAGTTTTGAGTAAACTTTCACTCTTCAATACGTTGAATGTTTTTCTTCTATAATAAATGTTACTTCTGAGTGGTAATTAATCTGAGAAACAATCTTGTAGTACAAACAGTTATTTTGCTGAGGTGTTTAAATAACTGTGACATGTAGAAAGGAAGTACCTGGGTCAGAGAAAAAATTCCTAATCTGTGTTTTGAATGTGAGGAGCAGCTATTTCATCAGGTGACATGTAAAGTGAGCACAGTCAACCCCATGTCTGGCAAACCAGCAACTTGTTCCAGCAGGTAGTGTTCCTCCTGGCTCTTGAGAGTTGCTCTGTTCTGATACCTGAAAAATAAGGGTTTCATTCTTTCAATTGTCTTCATATATTCAGCCTAATTTACATGGGAGCAAATGTCTAGATAATTGTGGCTATAAAATCACAACTATATTATCTTGGTAATTACAGTCTGTGTATTTCTCTCCCTGTATGTTTGCAAAGTTTGAAAAATGTGACTATTAAAGCTTTTAAAATGTAATTGCTTTCAGAAATCTCTATCAGTTTCCTTCTCCCTCATCTTAATTTCCACCATCCCTAACCTATTATTTGTCTTTAATTAACACTGACGTCAAAACTGAAAATGCTCTGAGCAACGTATGTGTACAGAAAAGAAAGGAAAGAGAGATGAAGAGAGGATCTTTAAATAGTGAAAAACTTTCTTGGCCAGCAGTATACAGGCTGCATAACATACCATTATAACAACCCACATAATCTATGGTGGCTTAAAGATAGTAGATTTAGAGCTTTAGACCTCATGGAGAAATTGAACAGAATACCTATTGTAGAATATATTGGTTTTTAATAGCTATTCCAATCAATGTATCCATTTTAACTTTTTGCTTAGGTAGGCTTAAAGCTATCTTTTTTAAATCTTACATCACAAAGTTATTTCTGTAAATTGATTAAATGTATTGAAGGCATTCATAAGTAAGTAATTATTTTTTCCTTTTAATTTTTTAATGTCTCAAAGCAAGCAGTAATTTTCTGCATGAAACAGTTACTAATAAAAACACAGAAATGCAAATTAATATAGGCTCATATAGGGTAATGAAGAAGCTTTACCTTTTGTTACTGTTATTTATCTTATGCTGTTTCTCAGTTTGAGTGCATTCACTGTCTTTTCTCAGTTTGAGAATGGTAGGTGTGCAGTCACTGGTTTTAGCCATTTTACACTTTCTATCTTGGTCTGAACTTAAAGATTCTCTTCCTATGTATATGGATGACCCAATCTAAATGAGCTTTTTGGCTTTGCTCAGAATTTTCTTTGATTTGGTTGTCCATTATGAACTCTTGTTGGTCGCATAGCACCTTCCTCTGCACTATTCCACTTGGCATGGGATTTGCCTTCTGAGCTTGCCCTCCACCTGCCTGGAGCTGCTGTTACTGTGTTCAAACTGAAAGCTTTCCTACTGCCCTTGTTTGTGCATTACTTCAGAATCATGTTATTTTTTCTTTCATGAAGTTTGTCACAGCACACAACACAATCATGCACTCGTTTGGAAGTCCTAATTAGTTCTATCATTTCTCAGAGACTGGGAGCTACTGCACTTACTGCTCAGCAACAGTAGTAACATACATATGTTATATTAGAAATATTTTCTTAGATTTATAGCCATGAAGTGTAATATATTTACTTCATGGGATGGCTTATTTCTGTTTATCAGCAAGTGCAATCATTAAGTCCATTGGCCATAAGTCACCAGTTTATTCACGTGTATTCACTAAACAAATTGAATAATAATTGCAGGTATTGTGAAATTCACTGTTTTATTTAGGAGGTCTCTTATTTCCCTAGTGTATCTTTTTGGCATATTTGTTTAAAATGGTTTACTATGCACTATTGAAGGAGCAGGAAGTAGTTAAAAAACCCTACAATAGAAAATTTCATTCCATACACATTCATTTAGGGAGTTTCACAGTAATTTTGTGATTTGACATAAAGGAAATAAAGCTTGGTTCAGAGCTTTTAACAATGCCTCACCTATTGGTACATAAAAACTTTTGTTTCCTGTGCATTTTCCATGTCATTGCAGACATAATAACATTAACAGCTATTTTTCCTGTTGTTTTAATCACAATCAAAATACTTTCTACTGGTTATTAAAACAAGACAAACAAAACCCCCTTCATGTCTATGTCATTGGAAGAATAAAATGCGTGGGGAAAAAGAATCCAAACCAAACAAAAAAACAACGCAAAAAAACCCAGACCAAAACAAGACTATCTTTCTTTTGATTAGGGATTTTGTAAGTGAAAGGCATGGACATTTATGAGACAGTGTAACATTAAATTCAAAAGACTGAGCAGAACCATACTTTTGAGTAGTCTTGTGAGCATTACTGGTTACAAATACATTAGAGTTCTGGAACTGATACTTCTGCTAGTTCTATAAAAATTCTGAAAGTATCTCACCTGGATTATGGAGAAACCTTGAGACAACATGCATAGCTGGTATATGGCACCTAAAATGAGGGTTATGCTGAAAATCAGGGTGCTGATCTTGGTCTGTTAAAATTAACATCAGTATTCATGTTCACTTGATTGAGAGGAATAGACTGTACTGTCATCTAAACAATAAATAGCCAAGTTCAAACAGTGACATAAATTTGTTTTAAAAAAATAAATCTGGATGGTTGATAACATCTGAGCAGGGTATTACAACAACAGCAGCTGTTTCCAGAGCAGAAAAAAAAGATTAAACCTTCTCAGCTACTTTTGCCTGGGCTAGTGGACTGATCTCAATCAGGATATCTGACAAGTCTTAATGAAACAAATAGTCTTATTTCATACGTTGATTTAACAGTATTAGTGTACACTTGAGGGAGGGCTGTGGCATTTAATGTTCTTTTATATTACTGTTTACTGCCTGATTTGTCCATTAATGTAACTGAGTTGCACCTTTTGCAAGCAATAGCATACAGTGCAACTGATTACTGACAAAGCTAATAAATTAAAAAGAAATGTACACCTGTGGGTAATTAAATTAGACTTGAGGAAAGTTGTAGAGATTAATGCATGCAATCAAGCTATGTGCCTTAATCACTTCCACTGTCAGCTGTAATTTATGGCAGAACTTCTTTACAACAATTCACTTTAGGTAAACTTTAAAAGCATGTATATGCAGAATAATACTGTATTTTGGGTTGGCACCTAGTGCATTTTGGTGTATAACAGTTCTACAACAACAACAGCAAAACAGCTTAGAACAACCTGTTTTACTACTGCCAAGTAATACTGAAATTCTGTGGTTAAGCACTAATCACCTGAATGTACACAATCAAATTTGACAGGGGTCCTGAACTAATATGACATCTAGGGAGATGGAACCAGAGATGTCTGCTAGAAGAAAACTTGTTAGAAGCCAGTCACTCAATTCATAACCTTTCTGTGCAGTACTATTTATTTACTGCCTTTTCTTTTAGCAGTTTTTTTTTTCAACCTAACTTTAAAAGTAACATATACATGCTTGCTGTATAGGTTATTTTGCCAGAAAAAAAATAATAAACTGAGGGGTGACAGGAAAGGAATTTTCAGCCTTCTAGTGTTTAAACACCTTCATTTAAAAAAGATTTTAATCTAGAATCCATTTTAGACATCAAGAATTAATGTAATTCATTTGCTGAAGTATGCATATAGGTTTCCAATACTTTTACAAACATCTTTGTGCAGATGTATACCTGTCACTTCTTTGCTACAATGGCTTTTAAAAGACAGAAAAATAATTACCACAATTTTTGAATAGACACATTAGTAAGAATGAAGTAAATATTAAACTGTGTAATTTTGACCCGAAAGACTGGAAAGAAAAAGCTGTACTTCACAGTTCTGTAAAAAAAAATATTCATCACATCAAACAGACTCGTGCAGAATAGAAATTGTATACCAACACATTTTAAAATTAAGGCCCAGACACACAAAGGTTTTGAGGCAACTAAGATCCACATAGTGGCTGAGACATTTATTTCACAAAATGTGACAAAGACATTTAGATTAAAGAAGCAGATTTAGGTCGCAAATTCTATTTTCATGTGGGTGTTTACTGCAGGGGATGCTTAAACTCGGGATAGAAACAGGATTTTGACCACACATTTGTCCCTCCTTAAAGTTTAAAAAGCTTTAATTGAATGCACTGATTTTCTTGATAGGCATGTTTTTTTTCTGTTTACTACACAGTAAATCTATGAGATCTAAGGATCTAAGAGATCTGTGAACTCTTCTCCCTTGTCTTAATAATTCAGATTTTGATCTATTGCATCTTTGCTGTAACTGTAGGTACAACCACCTCACTGAATCTGAACCTAGGTTTGTACTAAACTTTAACTAAGAACTTAATGTTTCATGTTACAGAATTTTTGCTTAAGACATTGCAGTGGTTTGACCTTGGCTGGATGCCAGGTACCCACCAAACTGTTCTATCACTACCCATCTTCAGCTGGACAGGTGTCGAAGAATATGACAAAAGGCTTGTGGGTTGAGATAAGGCCAGAGTGATCATTCAACAATTACCATCACAGGCAAAACAGACTCAGCTTGGGGACATTAATTTAATTTATTGCCAACTCAGTCAGAGAAGGGTAATGAGAAATTAAAAAAATCTTAAAGCACCCTCTCCCCACCCCTGTCTTCATCCCCAGGTCAACTTCACCCCTGATTTTCTCAGCCTCCTCCCCCAAAGCAGCACGGGCAGATGGGGAAAGGGGATTCCAGTCAGTTCATCACATATTGTCTTTGCTGCTCCTTCCTCCTCACACCATTGTAAAGTCTCATCATGGGAGACAGTCCTCCATGAAATTCTTCACTAGTTCTTCCCACAGGCTGTAGTTCTTCATGAACTGCTCCAGTGTCGGTTCCTTCCATAAGGTGCAATCCTTCAGGAATGTACTATTGCAGCATAGGTCTCCCACAGGGTCACAAGTCCTGCCAGAAAACCTGTTCCAGTGTGGGCTTCTCTCCACAAGGTTGCTGTTACTGCCAAGAATCTGCTTCAGTGTGAGCTTGCCAAGAGGTCACAGCTTGCTTTATTTTTGAAGGCACATCTGCCTGCTCCAGTGTGGGGTCATCGTCAGGGCTGCAGATGTACATTTCCTCCACCATGGACCTCCACAGGCTGCAGGGGAACAACCTGCTTCACCATGGTCTTCACTATGGGCTGCAGAGGAATCTCCGCTCCAGTGCCTGGAGCACCTCCTACCCCTCCTTCTTCAATGACTTTGGTGTCTGCAAAGTTGTTGCTCTCACATATTCACACTCATCTCTTCCAGCTGCTGTTGTGCAGCAACTTTTTCCCTTCTTAAATTTGTTATCACAGGGTGTTACCACCATCACTGATTATCTCAGCTTGAGCCAGCTGTAGGTCCATCTTAGAGCCAGCTAGTACTAGCTTAATCAGACATTGGGGAAGTTTCAGACATCTTCTCACAAAAGCCACCCCTGCAGCCCCCCAGTTATCAAAACCTGGCCACACAAACCCAACACAGACATCAATGACGTCTGAAAGGGCAGCTGATGTGCATTAAAAGGCTTAGAAATGCATGTTTCTTCCTTAGCTTAAATATTACTTCTATGAGCAGGGGTACAGACTTAAACCAAGGCCCAAATAGATACTTTCTGGAAAGGCTTCAGTGTAACTTGAGCTCATTTCTAAGTAATATTAATCCATTGATGGAGAGTATAAACTAATTTGACAATTTATGTTACTGAGGATATGCCTTCCAGAAATCTGAACAAGGCCTACTTAGTTTTAATGGAACAGATGCAATTCAGTGCAGCTAGTTGAGGGGAAAGCTGAGACTGAAAGGTTCAATTGCTGAAGTAACATTAATTGTAAACCATCACTTACTTGCATCCATTTCAACTCAGCCAGCATAATTCTGCCCTTTGAAAATTCAGACATTTTGACAACTTCACCCTTTGTTTTTTTAATCTTTTTTTGGATGACACATATGATTTTCGTAATGTCTTCTTATCATCATTTCCTATTTAAAGACATGTTGTGATTTTTTAATTGTCTTAAAAACATTGGAAAGATATTTGATGCTACAAAAAGTATTTTAACATGGTCATGAGGTATGAGGTATACACAAAATTAGTGTGTAGTTTGAAATAAGGTGTTCAAATATTCTGGAACATCAGGATTCCAGTTAATAAGGCATTATTTCACATTGTTGCTGTTAGGATTCATCTGGAGGCTGTGAAATAAAACGAGATCAGTTTCCCCAGTACAAGCCTCTGCTTTTGAATGCCAAGTTTTTTTAATCACAAAAACAAAGGAAACCTTCCTCTCTTTGTGTACTTGTCTTAGAATTTTCATGCCCATCCACAAGATAACCCCCAGAAGGGGTCTGGGGTTGCATTGTTCTCTTAATGAATTTTGTGTATTAAAAAAACCCATCTGATTAATCACAGTATTACAAAATATATTTGGCAAACCCCACTTTGACATAAATATGCAGTTGTGCGCTTTGTGCTGAGTGTGGCTGCTCTTATCACTACTGGGACCATCTAGTATCTCAGAGCTGTCATAGCACAGAAGTTACTTGAGATAAATCACTTAACAGCAGCTGCAGGCCCTTCCAAAGTAACAGATTAGATACAGTATACAGGGGGTAATGCAGACTGAAACAGACTGACTGAATATTCTGGAATCTAAATCAGTAGCATACTCCTCCCCAGTTAAAGCTCAGACCTGGCAAAGTGTCATAGAACCTAGTGAAGATCATTCTTCAGTAAGGTCAATGCAGTCTGGAATAAGAATATAGTGAGCCAGCATAACAAATACATTGTTGTCATGGGCATTTTTTGCTGCTGTTTTCCTTTTCTGACAGGTTAATTTTTTATTCTGCTTTTGCTGTTACACCAATATGGCTGACAATCCTTTCCTGTGCATGGCATTGCTCTCTAGGAGGCAGTAATTGCCAAAGGACAATCCAAAACTGAATTGTGAATAACCCTTTGATAGCTGGAGTTCAGAATAAAGCTAATATGATGCAGTTCATAATGTTTTCATCACTTGTTTGAGATGAGTGAAAGAAAACTAACTACTGAAATTAGATCTAAAAACATTAAAGCAAGCTTCTGCTAATGGTTTAACAAGAAAGAGCAGATCATAATACATACAGTTTTGTTTAGAAATAGACAGTACTGCGTAACAGAACACCTGCATCTCTCCCTTCTTGTCAACAAAATTAAGAGAATTTGTCAGTACACCTTGATTGTAAGTCCTGTGCCTCTGTTATAAGCTATAGAATGTGTTCAGAGAAGAAAACAACACATAACTTCTCATTTACTGCCAGACGTGGTTAGAAGAATATGGGGAATTTTATCATCAGGCTTTTCTTTTCATTTGACATGTACATGACTTTTATCCTTTTTCCTCGAGCAATAATCTCAAGTTTGCTTAAAATCACTCAGCTCCTCATAAATCCCAGTGTTCTGAGGGTTTTTAAAGTCAAATAACCTTGTCAAAAGTACATGTATTCAATGACCACATACAAAAATGTGTCTTATGAAACTAATGTTCTATACCCAAAATGGCTACCAGATTACAAATAACTGTGGCAAGAAGTATAGTAAAAAAAAAACAAAACAAAAAAACAAACCAAAAAATCCCACACACACACACCCCGCCCCAACACCACCACCCCTCCGAATTTTCCATCTCAAAATGGAGAAAAAGCAAAGGGATGTGGGGAAAATGATGCTTTAAACTATAGCAGGAGGTAACTAGAATTAGGGGGAAAACATGGTGTCTGTTGTAGGGGGAAACTTTAAAGTGAAGTAGAAAACCAAAGAGGGGGGGTTAGCATGATAATACTACTAGACATAATGATGTTTCTTTTATCATATAAAAGCATACAAGAACTTGTGCTATGAAATTATACTCCTTTTTGAATGTCAAAATGCTTGTCCTAAAACATGTAATCCAGAGATTTGTATAAATATTAAGATATAAATTTATTTCATTGAAATATATAGCTAAGTTACTAATTGTCAATAAATTCTCTGAGGTAGAGGGAAAATACCTAATTATTCTGCCTTGGTCATTTGTCAACACCAAATGCCATCAAACATTTTTGACTTCAGAAAACCTTGTCTTTATTTGGCACTGAAAGAAAAAACATAATCAGTTTGAAATATTTTTATATAACCCACTTTCAAAAGGAAGGTTGGTGTTTATTGTATTTATTAAACTTTTCTTAACATCTTAACTTTTCTTCTCTCTTGACGGAGAAGGATGAACTCTTTAATTTTTAGTTTGTATTCACATTGTCATGGTTTTATTTTTCCCTTTGAATCCTGGCTTCATAAAAGACAAATCCAGAAGTTTTGCATGTAAAAATTTTAAAAATGTAGTTATGGTCATTTCTGGGTCTTGCTAAATGTTCAGGTAATTTGAGATTACCTCCATCTCAGGAGTCGTTAAATTGTGAAATTTCAAATTAACACAAAGGTAGTCCATTGACTTTCTAGATCTTAATGGTTATGCAGTGAGATGAAAAAAGTTCAGCAGGCTGGCTGGATCAAGCAAGGAGAATCATATACTGTATGAGAATGGCAGTTAGCAGTGGGAAAAAGTACAACAAAGATATCTCTGGTAAATTTTAAAACCAAAGGGACCTGCTACAACAAAGAAGCTAGTAAAAATATGCATATTGAGTGGAGAGAATAACTGTATCATCGTGGTATACAGAAGAGGCATTTAAAAAAAAAGGTCACCTCAAGCTGAGCTGGGACATAACGCACAATTACAAAGAGAAACCATCTGTATTAGGGCAAGTTCAGCTGCTTCACAAAATTCACTAGCAAACCCCAATGATTTTTTGCCTGCATTGAGGAACTGAGAGAGAAAAAGTGTTCAGTTACATTGGCATTGTCTAGATGTCTATTTTTCTTACACCCCATAAGAAAGATTTTTGTTTGTAGTTCTGTATGATGTCTGTCAGAAATGTCCATTTCATGCCATGGGATAAAAAAACGTCTTTGACATGGCTGCTTAATCGGTTGAAGACCCTTAGAAGCTAGACCTTAGTAGAACACACTGAAAACCTTTTGGGACACAGGTTCTTGTGCTAGGCAAATAGGTGCCTTGTCAGTGTCAGTTCATGGTCTAGAGTTAAGAGCAATACCAATACAAATTCACAGGATTTCAAGATTAACATGATGGGCTCCAAAGCCAAAAGTGAGCAAATATTTAGATATATTCCCTGCTATAGATGGCAGATGAGTGGGTGGGGGATGTGGAAGCGAACCTTGTCACTTTTATATGTGTCTCTGGGGGCAGGAAGGAGACATCAGTCTACTGATAGTCCCGAAAATAATTAAGTCATTCCCATGTATTAATTCACAGAGTTACCTTGTTATGTTTCCTGTGTAGCCTTTCCTGTTATTTTCTGTGAGTAGATGGCTTTTGCCCATTTTCCTTTTCCTTACTTTCTTTTCCTACCAAAAGATAATGCTCTCTAATTTTCACATTCACTTCTGCTCCCAGCTCTCATTACAATCCTGGCCGTGCTTTACATCTGGCAAGCTTAACATGTAACTATCTGTCCTCATAACCAAAGTGCACTGGAATACTCAATAAACCAAGAGAGTTATCTGACCCATATTACCTGACAGACCATGTGCATGTCATTTCTATAAAGCACCTTGCATGCCTCTGCCAGCCAAGAGCTTTCACATATTCCATCCATTTTGAAATAAGCATCCCTTGTGTAGCAGCATGTGCACCTTTATACATATTTTACCATCTACTCTTGTTTTAACTGAACCTAGACGATGTTCTTTTGACACTTGCAGACTTTTAAGATATCTTTCACTGTCAGAGTCCCAGAGCTTTCAGATGCATAGACATTGTGATGCTCTAAAACACACACAAAAGACAGCTCTGTGTGTGGAGTAAATGGGTTATGAATTTCAGAGAATTTTCTCTGAGTACTTCAGCACTACTGGAACTCCTGGATGCTGTTCATTCTACTAAAAACAATGACCATCCCTGCAGCAGTATGAGGGTTTTATAAAATTTAAATTAGGTTCTAATTCAATTTAAACTGACATTTCACTGCTGAACTGCTTCTTTTGCACAGAGCAGGAACAGGCCACAAGCAATTATCCTTTCTAGAGTAAATGACATGGGCTACCAAAACCAAGCAAGCCGCACAGGAAAGACACTTTCAACAGTGAATTTCTGTTTCTAGTCACCTTTGTTAATATACTTTCTGTGCCTTTCCTTTAAACCAAAATAAACAAAACAAAACAAAAAATTAACGTTGAAAGTTTTTAATTCTAACTCACCTTCCTCTGCCCAGAGACTTAATCACTTTTGAATGTTGCAGCATGTCAAACCATGCCAGACTTTAATTTGACATGTACCACTCCTAAAATGGTGGGACACAAACTGAGAGTCCTCTGAATCTTCATGCCTCTCATTCACATAGACAGTGGGTAGAGAGGGGCAAGGGTATTCGGGGAGTGTCACTGCAGTTCTTTTGACATAAGTGCTGAACAACAAAGGCATTTTTAAAAGATATTTTCATATTCACCATTGAAAAAGATACCTTCATTCTAAAGTATGGCAAGGATGTAATTAAAATGTATTAGGAGTTACAGTTCTTAAACAAATATTCTGTTATTTCCTTCAAAATGTTAGAGCAAGGAAGCAAGAAGCTTGAAAAACTATTTACTTCTTACATTATTTTTTTTTCCTTTTTATCATATTCTTTACAAGAAACAAAGCTTCAACATGTTTGCTGCAGACATTTCTTAGCTAAATCACTGCTAAACTAAAAAAGCTGGTTTAAACCACAAATTAAATGAAAATAAACCACTAATAGATGTAACTAACAGAGGAATTTGTAATGACTAATTCTGTGGCAGAGGCTTGAAAGTGTATTCTCTCTCATATTGGATGCCTAGCACGCCCTTGAAAACTCATTTGAAACTCATCCAAAGAAAAAAAGCCCAGCAACCACACAGAAGGCTGTCTTCATTTCCTTTGTCTTATTTTTCTATTTTTCCTTTTCAGTTCCAAGTTCTAGGGGTGTCTTCTGTGTTTGAGGAAACATTTAGCATTATTAGTTAGTTAGGTATAATGCATGTCATATTGATGAAATCATTGCTACTGGACAGGGGATGTTCCTTACCATGATTATATGTGCTTTGAAATTTAATATTGAGTTATGATGGTTACTTGTGATATTTTCTAACCAAGATGGAAAGATGACAATTGGAGAGGTAGAAAATAGGTGTCATTGTATATATTATGCTGCTTTGCCTATTCAAGTTCAGAAAATATTTGGCAAAGCGTATATACCTGTTAGAAGGTGGGGTGTACCTCTAAGCTATTCATGTGTGCAAGGACTTCTCCCTCTTCCGCTTTTTTTCTGTTCTGTTGCTGGTAAGGATTTAGTACAAGTATACATGTATCATGATACTTTTTATTTGTCCTTCTGCATGCATAGCAAAAGGGTGGTCTGCTGCCTTTTTAACAATGTCTTTTCTCAAGTACTAAAGAAACTATATCTTTTCATACACGCTAGTTATTTGATTTGTATTTTATTTGATAAAAGCTAACCATGTTATCAAGAATAGTTCTTCAGGCCTTGAAACCTCAGAGCGTTGGAATCTTCATGTAATAGCACCAGCAATTCCACCACATTAAAGTCTGTCTTAAATCTCTCCTTTCTCATCATCCTATTACCCACCTCTGAAACATAAAATTACATACTTACAAGTTTTGGACTTCTGATATGGGCACTGTCCATTCAGATAATCAAATACAACTGTCTAACCTACCTTCACTGGGAAGTTTTCACTAGAGTGAATATGAGAATACAGTAAACTTCCATGTGGTTTTGGAGAAAATGCTAGAAATGTTCTATCATATTCTGTCACAATGTTTCTGGATGGGCACTACAGAAGTCTTGAAGCAGAACTGGGTGCCTCTAGCCTTGCTCATGGCTAATTCCCCTTAAAATGTTTCTGCTGAAAGCTCATACTCCCTGTTTTGACTGGATTGGGTTGAAGTCAGAATAGAGTAGAATAGAGTAGAATAGAATAGAGTAGAATAGAATAGAGTAGAATAGAATAGAATAGAATAGAATAGAATAGAATAGAAGAGAAGAGAAGAGAAGAGAAGAGAAGAGAAGAGAACAGAACAGAACAGAATAGAATAGGATAGAACAGAACAGACTAGACTAGGTTAGACTAGACTAGACTAGACTAGACTAGACTAGAATAGATTAGACTAGACTAGACTAGACCAGACTAGACTAGACTAGAATAGAATAGAACAGAATAGCTCCAGACCTACAACAATCATCTAGTCCAACTGCCTGATCACTTCAAGGCTGATCAAAGTATGTTATTAAGGGCATTGTCCAAATGCCTCTTAAACACTGGAGGGCTTGGGGTATTGACCATTTCTCTAGGAAGTCTGTTCCACCCTCTTGGTAAAGAAATGCTTCTTAATGTCAAGTCAGATCCTTCCTTTAAACCATTCCATTGCATGCTGTCACTGGATACCAGGAAGGAGAAGAGACCAACACCTCCCTCTCCACTTCCCTGCCTCAGGAAGCTGTAGAGAGCCATGAGGTCACCCCTCAGGCTCCTTTTCTCCAAACTAGACAAACACAAAGTCCTTAGCTGGTTCTCAGAGGACATGCCTTCCAGCCCTTCCACAAGCTTTCTTGCCTCTCTGAACACATTCAAGCACCTTAACGTTCTTCTTAAATTTTGGCACCCAGAACTGCACAGAGTATTCAAGATGAGGCTGTGCAGCACTAAATGTAGTGGGGTAATCACCTCTTCTGACTAGCTGGTCACGCTGTGTTTGGTGTCCCCCAGGTGCCGTTTGCCCCTCAGCTGCCAGGGCACGCGGTCAACTCACAATGAGCCTGCTGCCGCCCAGCACCCCCAGGCCCCTCTCCCCAGGGCTGCTCGCCAGCCACTCCTCTCCCAGTTTAAACCTGTGCCCAGGTTACTCCACCCTAGGTGCAGAGTTTGGTATTTGGACTTGTTAAATTTCATCCCATTAATCATTGCTCAGTGCCCCAGTCTACCTAGATCCCTCTGCAAGGCTTCTTGTTCCTCAGGAGAGGCAACAGCACCTCTCAGTTTGGCATCATCAACAAACTTGCTAATGGAGCATTCAGCTCCTACATTCAGATCACTGATATAAGTTTTGAACAGAACTGTCCCTAGAGCTGAGCCCTGAGGAACACTGATGGTGATGGGTTGCTGGGCAGAGATAGCCTCCCTCATTCACTAAAACCCTTGAGCCCTGACAATTACATTGTCCTTCAAATGCCTTTCAGTAGAACTCAGTATATCTTTCAGGCAGTTTGTGTCAGCCACTTACATGTGACTGTTCTAATCTTTTTGGTTAGACCTTTTTAGTCTAGACATGGTTAGACACAACCTATGTGCTAGGAAAGGTTAAACTAAATTGCAAATTTGCCGTAGGAGTCAGATGTCTTGAAGGAGCAAAATAAAAGCTCCAGATGCTTAGACGATTTATGCCACTAGATTTAGGACAGGCTTTGGGCCAAAAGCTTCAATAATGATTATATTTAACTGTATTTTTAATTCTTCCTTGTTGCCACTTTTGTTCTTTCCTAAAGGTCCTCAATACATTCTCTGTAGGAAAAAAATTTAAGCACTATTTATAATACCTTGGTTGTCGTTTGGGGTTTTTTTTTTACATATTGAAATATTTATGCTCATTTTTTTTTTAGTTACCAAATGTATTTAATCACTGCAATTTTCAAATGTTCACAGACAGGATACCACAAATCTTATTATTTAATAAGATGATTCATTTGTATTAATATAAATTTTCAGTTCAAACCATAATGTTGTTCATGATGTTTAATTCTAAAGATGGTAATGGGTTAAAATTCCAAAGAAATGCTTTCTTTTTTCAGGGCGTCAAATAAACAGAAATAACTGGCTGCTCATCATGACATCCCAACAGGGCTCTTTATAAATTTTTAATACCTTTAGAGAAGAATGAAACTAGAAAAGACTAACTTGAGATGACATGTTACAGTCATCTCAGTGATCATATAGTATCAAATAATCATAAATTTAATTACAAATATAAGCAAGTTGCTAAACCTATGATTAGGATATTATCCTAAGTGCCTTGAAAATTAAGACTTTTAAGATGTTAGAAATCTGTTGCAGTGATTAAAGTTTTCTACGAAGAGAAACATTTGCTTACTTCAGTACTCTGTATATCTGACTTTCATAAGTCCTTGAGTTTCATGGTAGAGAGTATGTCTTCTGAAAGTGAGTCTGATACTTTGATTTATGAAAAAGTTGTAGAAATAAAACAAAACAAGAGGAAAAATGGGACACTTGAAGGAATGATACACAGCAGTGTAAATGTAGGGGGACAAGCCAAATATCTTGAAATATACACCACGCTCTGACATAAACAGTCTTCCTACTTTTCTTACAGATGAAAAAATACAGTGCAAAGTGACCTTCACATGCTCAGCTTATCAGCAGCATTATTAACGTAACTTAGGTTGAGTGAGACTGACTTTGCAGAAGTAACATTGTTCTGTGTGTTGGATTTGAAGTAGCATTCTGTGGATGTTCATATTGCATGTTGGGCTTTACTGTGAAGAAACTGAGGAAATTACTCTGTAGAATTAGAAAGCGGAGTTTTGTACAAAGAGATTCAAGTCAAGCAAGAATAAAGTTTGTGTGACACCTCAGTGATGAATAAGCCTTGCTCCAGCTGTAAGCCTTGGAGTGAATTTCAACCTCAGCAAACAAATGATGAATGGGCAATGTCATCTAATTGCTTTTGTGTTTGAATGATCAAAACAGTAAGGTACAGTTCAGGAATGAACTGCACAAACATTGCTGTCAGGAATACAGTTTTAGAAAAGTGAATATTCACTAAGGGTGCTAGGGAGAAAGTTGATCAGTAAATGCACAGAAGTGATTCACCCTGCCTCTCCTTCTCTCCACCCCTAAAAAACACTACAGGTCTCCTCTCAGCCCCCACCCACCCCCAAATAAAGGTTCCAAGATGAATCAATCAATCATTGAAGACTAAAATAAAAAGCTTTGTAGAAACACTGGAGGCTTTGTACACCTTATGTGTAAAGTCAGCTCAATATATGGACTGCAAAAGTATGAATCACCTAATTTTTCACTAAAATGAAAGAATAATAGAAAAACTGTCCTCATTGCACCAAATACTTGCAATTAATACTTATCTTGCACATTGGAAAACACTAAAGTTTTAAAATTTTGTTCGTTCATTAAAGCAACATTTGGTTTTTTTAATGATATAAAAGGGACAGAACTGAAATTTGACACCTTAGTCAGGCACTCCTGAACCCCAAACTCTTCAAGGATAAAGAAGATGATACATTTATTCCTGAGCTGAAATTATGTTCTATCAGCTTTGAGTCACTAACAGAAATGTGAGTCTTTCTATGAAGAAAAAGCTTGAATTCTGACAGTAATGTTGGAGAATGCTCATCTACATTGAGTCACATTTAGGAGCAATTTTTTTTGCTGACATGTTTTATGTGTGTCTGTGAGTAAACATGTTTATAATATGTCCCTTTTTCTTCAACTGGTACAGAATCACCAGAAAGTTGCGGCAAGGAGAGATGCAGTATTGACCAGCCTAAACAAAACATATCAAGAGGAGCAAGGTTATGAAGTAGGCAGTGGGAACTGTTGTTACGCAACAAAAGGTAGTTTATGTCATGCATTTTGTCAGATGATAATCCTGGTGAAATTCATGATTGACATCCAAACACTCAGTAGTAAGTGCTGCAGACTATTTACTTTGGGGTAATGGGGCGAATCATGAGTATATTCAACCCACTGTCACTGTGGAAAACATCAGAAACATTGTCCAGGTTTTTGCCACAAACTAGAATGTTTTGTAGAAGCAAGAACACATCTGAAAGAGCCCTGTTGGATAAAGGATCATTCTTAACTTATTTGGACTGGAAGACTGGCTTATATTAAAAGCAAGCCACCTACTGCTTTACCCAGGGGAGATCTGAACAAATTAATATTAAAGGGACTGTGGTATTTTGAAATCATTAGAATAATTGCATTTAAAATATTTTTTTGATGAGGCAAATACATATTTTTTCAACTTTAGGATGAAACTATTTTTTCCATTGTTCTGGTTTTACTAACACATGTACTTTACTCTTGAGATTTATACATTGTAACAATTCAGTATGTACTGAACATCACAGTGGAACAGTGCAAACAACAGAAACGCTACAATTAGAATAATAGCTTGCTTTGGGAAGTGTAAGAACTTGAAATCTGTGGAGTAAACATGAATTGATGGAATCAAAAGTAGTCTGATGTAGCTTAATGGAATTAGCTATCAAAATCTGATTGCTGGAGTGATCAGCAACCAAAAACTGACCATAAAAGCATTTTGTCACCTGTATGTAAAAAAAACATTCCAAATGCTGAGACTTGCAAAAAGGAAAAGAAATTAAGACAAATGGAAATAATATTAGAAATAAATTATGGCTCAAACACCCTCCATATTATTCTAGGAATACTAACTAAAACATTGGAGTGGATATGAGATTTGTCCTTGGGTACTGTATTTGTATTTTTTGCTCCTGCTTTGTGTTTAATATTATTTCTTTTCAATATTACCTGTTCCATATCAGAAACATATCCTGCAAGTTACTGAATATTCTGACATCTAAATGTGGGCTTGGTACACTGAAAAGAAAAGAAGAAAAAAGGATTATCAGCAGCATAAACAAAACAAACAAGTGAATAAATATGTTAAAGCTAAGAACATCAAACAAGAATTCAAGCAGAGCCACCAAACAGATTCCCAAGAGGAATGGAGGTTAAAAAAAAAAAAACAAAAAACAAACCAAAAAAAACCCCAACACGTTAGTTTTTGTGAAGTAAGCAAGATTGGGCAGGGAAAATATAAGAACATTGAAGAACTGATTATCCCATGTTACTTATTTGGTTGATTATCCCGTGTTACTTATTTGGTTTGGATTATAAGATATCTGTCTGGCTCAATGATATTGCAGTTTTGAAATCCTGCCTATCCTGAAACTTAGCTTACAATGAGACTGGAGATAGATTGTGACAACTTGCATCTAAGTGTTGCAGCTAAAATAATGGTTGATCAGAGAAAATGTGTTGTTCTATGTTTGAAAAAAAAAAAAATGTTAAGAAGCAACTAAAACAGGAGATGCAGGTTTGGGGACATATTTTTTTGAGTATCAGATTTATTGGAAAAAATATATTAAAAATAGACCTTAGACTATCATATAGTACATTGGAAGATAGATTTTTTTGGAAAACACTGATTCAAGCCACTCTGTCCATTCCCTGCAGTAGCCACTGTTCAGTATTCACTAACAAGTGTTAAATGTCACCTTAGGTGGGAAATGCCAGCTAATTTATAGTGTATACAAAGTAAACCATATATTTAATATAAAAGTAAAAGTGTAGTGGTATTTCAGAACTCTTTTTTTTCCAGAAACTACTTATATTTAAAGTTTGTAATGTGAAGACATCTCAGGTTGAGCATTGTTGTGGATAAGTATTGTTTAAATTTGGTCACAAATTATGTAAGAACCTGAGTATGAAGTACAGCTTTCACCTTATGATACTTGTTTGTTTCCAGATGTTGAAATAATTTTCAGCTGACTCTGAAAGTACTAGTGTGGTGGGTTAATCTTGGCTGGTTGCCACCCAAGTGCCCACCAAGCCACTCTCTCACTCTCTTTCCTCAGTATGGCAGGGGAAGAAAATAAGATTAAAAGCTCACAGGTCAAGATATGGATAGGGACATCATTTGGCAATTACCATTGCAGAAAAACCAGAACTTGGGGAAGATTCATATAATTTATTGCCACTTAATAACAAAGTAGGATAGCAGAAATGAAAACAAAACTAAATGCGCTTTCCCGTCACCCCCACCTTCTTCCCAGGCTCAAATTCATCCCTTCACTCACAACTCTTCTGTGTTTTTCTCCCATCCCAACTTGGTGGAGTAGGGGATGGAGTCATTTCACTGTACTTCATCTCTGCCACTGCTTCCTCCCAGATTTCCCTCTTCCAATGTGGGGTCCTTCTCATGGCCTGCATTCATTCAAGAACTGCTCCAGCTTGGGTCCTTTTCTGAGGGATACAGCCCTTCAGGAACAAACTGCTACAACATGGCCTCAGTTCCTTTTAGAAAACTTGTTTCTGTTTGAGGTCCTCTCCACAGTCCTGGTCCTGCGTGGGTTTTTCATGGACTGCTGCTTCCTTCAGGGCACTTCCATCTGCTGTGATGTAAGGGCTGCTACTCCTAGAACAACTAGACAATCATGCCAATTTCCAGTTTGATCTTCCATTCAGCCCACTTGATCCTCAGTTGGGGGTTTATACTAATATTGTTGAGATATTCAAATGAATCAAGGCAGACTTTGAGAATTCATTCCTTCCCGAGTTACACAAGTTATTGAATAATAATATATTCACTGGGACAAAAAATAGGACAGTAGACATAGGTATTATAACCCACCAGTCATAAGGAATATGATTCATCACCTGCTGTGCAAACCTTTTGTATCTAAGGGAATTCCTTCCCAGCAAGTTTTGAGATTTTGTGTCCTAACAAAGGTATCAAGGTGTTTCCAAGCCAGGAGTTCAGGAGCACACTGGAAGTCTGGGATAGCCAGACTTGAAGCCTTTGTTATTTACAGAGTCGAATGGAGGTAATCTTGGTTTTGGCTTTGTTTGCTTTGGTGGTAGAGGTGGTGGTAGGTGTATAAATTTTAGAATATATATGCATCTCAAAAATGGCAGCAGTAGTACAAAGAGAAAGGAAGCTTCTCTAAAACACCCAGGACAGAACCTTTTAGAAAAGGTCCTTCATAAACAGGCCTGGAGGAGGCATTCCAGAAAGCAACAGGGACATGACTGGAGTGAAAGTGTTTGCAGCTTTCCAATGTGACTGCAAGAACACCTTCTCAGGCAGCAATAATAAAAGTACTTGAAAAAAGGAAGGAGTGGAAGCTCTTTTATGCATATGCCTTTTTTTTTTTTTTTTTTTCTGACTCAGATAGTAATAGCAGTTATCAGTGGAGTGCCCACATATGGTTATTGCTAATTTCTCAGAAACCATTCACAGTTTGTTGTCAAACAATCCTATGTTTTCTAGTAGATCTGACAGTTTCTCTGGGGGAGTTCTGGAGAGTCCACTTAAGAAGAAAAAGGGTGTCATATCTGAGTAAACAGGGACTCATCTGACTCAGAAGTTGATTTGTTTCAGCAACATGTCCAAAACTGTGCAGTCTTTCTAATGGATTTTGAACCCGCCAGTAATGTTTATGATAATAATTCATAGGAACTAAACCACTTGCTGCTAATCTATAAGAAGGGATTCCTTTGAGGTGAAGGATTTTTTTTCAATGTTGGGATATTTCTTTAGGCTAGTGAGGAAACGAATCTGTATGAATAACTGCAACAGCTTTGACTTCATTTTTCTAAGCCTCTTTCCCTGTGAACAGTATAATTTACTGTTGAGCAATGCTTTTAACTAAACTAGTGAAAAAAATACATGGAGTTTGTAATAGCAGCATTTTGCTAATCCATCATAGTGAAGCAGATAATGCAAGTAGTAACCTAAATTCTTACTAAATCAGAAACAAGTGCGTGTGCATATGTGTTGATATAGAGCTGAGAACCCAGAATATTTGTTTCTTCTTTTCTGAAGTTTATGCCTGAAAGAGCCCAAAAGAGTACAAATCCCCTCCAGGTGAAAGGATAAAGGTCCTCTTTTCACATCACATTTGGATTTATCATTTGGAAGGGTTGCTGAGAATGTAGCCATAGTATATGTTTATAACTCACCTTATTAAATCAATCCCTTCCAAGGCAATAAGAAAAAAGCTATTCAATTATTTGTTTATTTATCCTGGGCCTGCTTTAAACAGTGTGATCATTCAAAAAACATAATGCTATTATCTCCTATCTGATTAAATCTCATTGGTGTATCTCTAGAAAGCTTTTCAGCAACATGAGGTAATATATATATTTGTATACATATAATTTATAATTGTATACATACATAGAAAAGTAAACATATGTCCTTATTTTGTTTTTAGAAGAAAGTTTTGACTGATAGGCTGTGAATCATTAAATCAGTCTCCCTGTAATATAAAAATATGACTCATTCCCAGCTATCCCATTTCTTTCTCAAAGAGTCTAGGTGTGTGTTGATTCATTGTTGCATTGTTACCCAGGGAATTTTATTCTACAGATGAGCTCCCAGTTATTGTCATGATCACTTCTAAATCTGTTTGTCAAGACAATCATGCTAGGAATTCATGCTGTAGGCTCATGGGTTAAGCAAGGTTGTCCAATTGTGATCTGATTGCAGTCACAAATGTTAAGCATTATATTCTCAGGCATTGCCTTTTCTAAAATTGTCAAGTTTTTCTTATGACTATTTTTTCACAGATAGTTGTTATATTAAATCTTTTTTTCCTATTTTTGTAGTTGTATTCTTACCTAAACCCCCAAAATTAATATAACAGTATACTTTTTCTTCTCATCCTCATAATTTTAAAATACGATACCATTTTAAGCTTTAATAAGTGTAGAATGGGAAAGTACCAGTCATTTAGAAGGACTTTAATTGAATAACCTTATAACATCTTTTGTTGCTATTAGTGACTACCCATCTGTTTATAATATTTTAAAAGTAGTCAATCAGTATGCCCCTGTTGAGAAACAGGATTACTAATTCAACAATATCACAGTACTCTGTTTTCCTCTTTTGTTTTATACTGAAAAGCTATGGTGCAATTTTAAGTAGAAACTCATGTTTTTAAAAATCAGAATCATATAGAAAATAACCTTTTGACCCAATCTTTCTTAATGATTACTACTTTAAGTATTGTTTTTATAGCACAAGAAAATACAAAGCAAAAGAAAAGCTTTAAAGATCCCTTGTAAGTCCAGACTTTCTACACAGCCGTAACAGTGGGGTTTGTTCAGAAAATCACCAGAAATATATTGTAATTCATGTGAATCTTATTTTCATGCCTAGTTAGCTCTTGCAGCTCTTGCAGGTCAGCCTGTTTTATTATTTCCATTCCTTCAACCTTCGCAGCTGTGTGGGTGACTCAGCTAGTGGTATACTTCCCTCCCAATCAGTAAAGAAGTCAGGTCATAGTCACTGTGCAACTAAAGAGGCCATCTTTCAAAAGAGACATATGAACAAGGTTATGATCTCTCAGTAATTTGTAATATCTCACAGAACATGTTGCAAACCTGGGAACTTTGTTTCTTTTGCTTGAGGCTTAGCTTGCTAGGACAGCAACTGACAGTGAATTTTACTTAACATTTTGTAAAATTTTGCTGTATTAAAATAGCAAAAGTATTTACATTTGCACCATTTCAGATGCATGTGGCCTGATTTCCATGTTACGAGTGACCCATATGTGAACATCTCTTTCTTCCTGTAAAAATTATTCACAATGACATTTCTCTGTTTATCTTCACCATTGCTTTAATGCTGTTTCTCTTTTGACTTTGCATTGAAGCTGTTCTTTTACTTTTTTCAGTAATATTTTAAAAAAATCAGTAAAATAATTAATCCATAAAAAAGTGAGTTAACTATGAAAGATCAGTCAAAATTCAGCATATGTTGTAATTTATAATTTGGCTATCCAATACCTTGTACTCCTACACCACCTACAACAGTTCATATACTAAAGGGCTACAAGAACCTCTAGTAAAGACATTAAATTAAAAGTGAAATCTACCAGTAATGTCTTTAGGTTAACATTTTTCTGTAATCTGAGACACATTGCTTTGGGATTGTATTTTAGTATTACAACATGCTGGTAAAGTAGGGAAGTAAAATAATCTCCATTATATTGACAGAAGTAAAAACTTAGTCACAAAGAGAGCTTGAACTCTAAATAATTTCAGCTAATCTCAGACATAATTCTTCTCTTAAAGTTTTAAACTTCTTATATTTATCCTGAAATTCCATCTGCATATCTTTTGATTGCATGCCAAATCTATCAGGTGGCATTGATTTACAGTACTTCTCATATTGTTTAAAAGAAGCCATATTTTAACTCAGAAGCAGCACCGCACTGATGATGGGTGAAATGGCTTTTTCATTATATATTCCTTAGAGACTAAAAAGCTAAAAAAAGTGTTAAGTTTCCCTAATCATCTTACTGCAAAGGAGGTTTCATATCATTCTTGTACCCATTTTCCATTTCTATGTTTTCCTATCCATGTTTCCATGACATTTTAAAAGTATGTCAATGATACAGCTATTTCAATAGTATTCCTTGCAGTGCCATGTATTAAAAACAACTCTGTCATGTTCAAAGCCTTCCCTCACTTTTATAGAAGAAAGCCACAGTATTATACTTGAAGTTTAGATTCCTTCTAATGTCCTTCTCAGTACCAGACCTTTCACTACTTCTGTTCTTCATTCCCATTATACAATCTGTATGTTGTGATTTCAGACCTTTTCTTTGTTTTTTTTCTTTTTTTTTTTTTTCTTTAAATATTTATTAGCATGACATTGGCTAACTAAAAAGATTAATACATTATTTGGCACAATTGCTAATTCCAGATCATGGGTATGAACGATCTCTTTGTAGAGAATTGGTAAATGATTCTATTATTTCTTCATCTGGATATTTAAATAAAAATCTTTTATTAAAAACTTTCATTTTCCTGTAAATAATGGTTTAATATATATCATAGAATTTGTATGACAAGCAGTCCTTGTTAAACTGTATGTAGTTTTTCTCAGAAGCTATATCCTCATTTGATGTAAGCTACTGTGTAAACATTTTTCACCTTTATTCCTTAAAACACTAAACAAGCATTTAAGTAATGTTTAAAACAAATCCCCATATTTCATATCCATATTAGGGTGTATGGCACTAGAGTGAGGTTTTTTCTTTCCATACATGTGAGAAGCCAAAATATTTTTTATGGATGAGCTGAGATATTCAGGGATGAATGGCAGAATGATGATTTTTTTTTTTTTCTAGCTGTATTTTTGACCCTGTTTCATAGTTATTTAAGCACATAGATAACTCAACACTTAAAATTAGAATAGATTTTAACAAAATAATTGAGGAAGTTTGATATTAAGGTGTTAATAAATGTTGTTAATGTTCTGCCCTTAGATATCTATCTTTTCTTTGGATTTACTTGTACCACTTCCCTAGCTAGGCAAGTACCATCTTCCCCATTGTTCTAATGTTAATCCCAAAGGATGCATCATCTGTCACTACATGTTCAATATAAAACTGCTCATTTTGTTTCCTTTCACTCACTGTGGAAGCAGAGCACAAAACAGTCCCTCTGGCATGTTCATCAAAACTGTGATGTCGCTGATTAAAATGCAGAGAAACCAGCATCTTCCTTTCATCTGCAGCCCATCATATCTTTATTGTTTGAATCTCATTAACACTGTGTTTCTGCTCTCTATCTTTGTTATTTTTGTTTGGTGGGGTTTTTTTGTTTTGGTTTGGTTTTGTTTTGGGTTTTTTCCCCTCACTTACAGGAAAATAATTAAATAGACACAATGAAAAATATTGCATTTGGATTTCTCAGGTAACGTTCTGTGATAACATTTGAAGCTTATCTTCCTAGTATTCATGTAGAATTCTATCATAATTTGAAGGTAAAGTACAAAATTTGGTGTAATCTAAAACTGCGTGTCAGTTCTCAGTTCTTAAATATTTTGAAAATATACCTCAGCCCCTTTTGAACTTTTCTTCCCTTTGCTCTTTAGATTTTACTGTTAAGATTTTTTTTTTTTTTAAGTTATTCCCAAATCTCTGTGTTGTCCTTGTGATTTACCATCTTTTAAACAGAATATTCCACAGGATGCTTTTTAAAAATATCTAAGTAGCCAGATTTTCTTGCATATTTCTTCATCAGGCTGTTTAGCATGAGGTGCATCCCATTTTGACCAGGTTCCAAGTGCCACATTTTTGCATGTAGTCCTACCATATAATCTTAAAAGTGTTACACTTTTCTTACATTGGAAGTTAACAAATCTATGATCTTCTTCCAAATTACAATCAAATAGAAATATTTTAGTGCTATAGTGTTTTTTAATTACCATCTAAAGATTGAAGTAGATACACACACATTCTACACCTATGTATATGTATAAGTATGCATATGCCTATGTGTGTGTAAACATAATTTTCACAGCACTATAGCCTTTATTTTTTTATTAGTGTCTCACTTTCTTGGCAGAAAAGAGAAGTTCAAATTTTAAGATCAAAACTGACAGAAGTGAATCTACACTTACTCCTCTTTTCTCTTATGAAACCAATCCAAATAATTTTCACAATAGAACTTAAAGAAAAGAAGATGTTAGGCAAAAAACTCTTTAAGACCCTGAATTCACCACTGTAAAAAGGACAACCTGTTTTGAAAATTGTTATGGTTATGAAAATACTTTCTTTATCTGTTTACCTCATCTCATCTCTTGAAAAGTTTGGCATCCAATTACTGCTATGAATGTGAAAAAGCACATATTTTTCCAAATTGTTACATTTATTCACTTAACCCACAACCAACCAAAGAAGTAACTATTGATCATAAGCTGGACCTCATAGAATTTTCTATAGTTTTATAGAACTTGGTTTGCAATAGCCTCTGAAGACCTTGTTATCATCAGAGAACAGGAATTAAGGATCATTAGAGTGGTAAGTGATTTGACTATCTGTCTTTGCAGTCATTTGTGAAGTCATTTTGTTTCTTCATGAAAGACAAAAAACAGCATGAAGTGTACTGTGTTATTTTGGATAATTCATTTGCATGTTTGTGCATGCATAGGGTTTATATTTCTTTGAAACAAAGGGTCTTCACTGTTTAAAAATTCTTGAGCTGTCTGGCAAATGTTGAATCTCGAAACGTCTGGCTACTGAATAAAGGTGTTTCAAGTTCAGCAGACTTTGTATTCTTTCCTTATTCTGGAACATCCCTTCCTGTGCAGCTTGTCAACCATATAAGAAGATGCTGTGTAACATCAGCTAGTACTTGGTGTGAGTAAATAGGAAAGTGATGTAAACAGGAAATAAAGGATTTAAATGCCTTTTAACCGTGACTGCCTTAAGACTTCTGTTTATTATTTTACTTTTTTTGCTTTGACCTGGCTCTAACCAGTTTTTTTAATCCTATTTCTCATCTTTAACAATGAAAATATAGGAATAAATATATAAGCATAAATGAGATAATAGAAATGTGTCTCTTCCTTTTGTGCTCATACTACCAACAAGGGTGACTAGTTGCAGGCTGAAACCTTGGACATTGTTTCAATAGATCAATATTTGAGAACTTTATAACTTTGAGCATGTAAGTATTAGTTTCTTAGAAAGTTTTAATTGGAGCGTTTTACCACACGGGGTAGAACAACAATATATTTAGGGATTTAAACTTCTAATTGTCCTCTTGAAGGTTGTGACTAAACAGGTTGGGTTTTTTTATACAAGTTCTTTATTTTGAATACTTCCCATTCATATGACATTTCCATGTCTAGACACAGGTTCTAGAAAAGCAGTATTCTGCCTTACTTTTTCAGAGATTATAATTAACATTTTCCAGTGAAAGGCTGTTTTTTCTGCTGATAAACAAGAAATTTTTCTTTTCATATTTCTACATGCTAGACTAAAATAAAATGAAACAAAGAGATAAACAACCTGCCCACACCCCCCAATTCCCTTCACTACGTATATATGACCTTTCAGTATCCTTCTAAGGTACTGGAATGCAAAATGAGATGCCACATATAGTAGATTCATGATTGGGAATTTATTCTCCTCCAGCATTTGAGTTACTCTAAAGAACAGAAATACATCATGGTAAATCCTACAGAAACAGAAGGCATAAAATAATGTCTGTTAAGGGGATATTAGTGTTCTAGTAGCTAAATGTCAATTCTCTAACAAGTCTTCCTCTGCTGGATACCTCAGTGGTCTCATCACACTGGGCCCACACTGAATGCACTATATTCCTGGTGCTTGTCTCAGTTAAGGATGATTCTGTTCATGCTTTCTTATATAAGGGAAAGAAGGTACCATTACATCAGAAATTCAACACACTGTTTTTAACCTGCAGGAAGTAGAAAGGACCCATAGCATAGCCCAATGAATATTCCGTTCAATTGTTAAAAATTTCAGTTATGACCACAGTCTTTTCCATAGTATAAGCTCATACACTCTTCACATATTTCCTGGTACTTTAGATATGAAACAAATAACTCCAAAATTGAATCTTTATAAAAACATAAAATAATGCAGATTTACACATCTAAACATAGTATTAAGATACTCACATATCATTACCAGCCTTGATTTTTTTAACTGTTTTATTACAGCCTTCAGAAATAAAACAACCAGCTTTTCAGTATTCAAAGATGTTTCTGGTAATGGTTTCTCCTCTGGAATATATAACCTTTTTCTATCTCCTTTTGTCAATGTCCCTTATTATTAATTTTACTTTAAGCCATATAAATCCTTTTCTCAGTCTAAGAGCCTTTGTTCCTATTTATATCCCTGCTTTTCAATATTCAGAGCATAGTTGTTAAATCTAATGATTTCTTTAGTTTGCTTTGGGGCTTCTTCCACTGGGAATAGATGGCATATGTCAGGGTCCTTGTCAGTCTCTGGCTAACTTGCTACATATTATGGCAATTTTTATGAAATTAGCACAAATTAATAAATTACACATAGATAGAATCTTGAAATTGCCATAGGAAGACAGGAAAGGAGAAAGCAAAAGCTTCTTCATTTACAGCATTTAAGCTGGAATTCTTAAAGTAGTTTATAGAGGAACTTTTATCATCTGTACCATTAATGAAAATATTTATAAGAATAAGTCACTAAAATTTACATTCCTAAGGTTCTCTTTAAAATAAATCTCATCTGCCTAAATCACTTCTGAAATCTGGCATGAATTCTGCTGCCAAAAGTCTGCAGGGAAGGGATGAATGAACTCTAATCTCACAAAATCTAATCTCATACTAAGTGAAACTCTAACTTTGCATGAGAGGGAGGAAGTGGATATATAGTGGTAGCTCTTAAATGCATTTTCCTGACAAGAACAAATACGTTGTGTTCCTGAAATAATTACTTCAGCCTTCCTCTACATACTGAGACTTGCTATCTTACAATGCTTTTAGAGAAGGAAGGGCAGAAGAAAAAAATATACCAAAGGTCACTGAGACCATGCAGAGATTTCATTTGTTTCTTTGAACACATTTAAAGAAAATCCTTGGGAAAACATAATTTACACCTTCCTTCTTGTTATCTTGTATAACTTGTCCCCAGTATCTTGTTCTGGCCTGTAAGTCAGAACAAAAGGTTCTCTCTATTCTGTCTGCAGTACTAAACCTCATTGTAACAATAATGGATCACTCAGCTGTTTCCTCCTCACCATCCATTGCACTAGCCTGTATTTTCTGAGGGGCACTTTCCCACTGTTTTGGCAGGTAACACTCCATGTCTGTACCTGGCTCTCTTTGAGTACCTTTGAATATTTCTCTGAATCTTCATTCTGTCATTTCCTTAGGCAATGTCCTTTTACTCTCATAATTTTCTCCAGGACATTTTTCCTGGGTTTTTTCTCCAATGAACATGTGTAGCTTTATTAGGTATTTTTGATCATAGCCTGTGATGACTATACCTCTGTCACTTCATTTTCCTTAGAGGTTTTTTTTTTTTACAGAAAGCAAATAAATTGTTTAAGAAACTTAACCGAGAGCAAAATACAGTGTTATGGGATTTGTATTATTTTAAGCAGCCTTCCTGCCAGTCAAAGAGTATTCACAATGGCTGCAGTGGTTAAAAAAAATTAAATATAAAGGAGATATATTTTACATGTAACAAACAATCTGTAACTTTTCTTTATTATTCCTACTCATGACACATTATCTATTAATATAGATGTCAGACTTGACATTCATAGCACTATTACGAGGCCTATGTCGCCTGCTATTTTTCGTTAGTGTCAGCAATATCTAGTTAAACATCCATACATAGCAAAAAACCATATTGTTTTTCTACAATAAATCAGCCTTTTTCTGCTTTGTAAGTAAATACTAACATTACAGTAGCTAGGCATACACTCTTTTACTATAGATAATGTATGACTTAATATGGCTTTTACAAAGGTGTAATAGCCATAGGTGAGTTTGTTACATTTTAGTATATGTGGAAAATTTTAAGTAATTTCTTGTGATGCAGTTATGGACTACTACAAATTACAATATCCTCACATATTCTCTTTTTTCAGAAGGAAACTTCTATAAACACAGATTTTACCTTTTGGCCAGTGCTGGTTTGGTTTTTTTCTTTTGCAGCCCAGAGCTGTCAGAGCTGCACTAAAAAAAAAAGTGATGCACTTCAGAGAACTGCACCGGAATTGTGTCCAGTTTAGTATTTCATCTGTAGGTTTGCCAGAAGACTGTGGCACTGATGGGGAAAAGGCAAAGAGGGAGGTGTGACTACATCCATGAATTAGGTGTTGAATGTTAGGAAAAGATGAAGAGACAGTCTTACAGGCTTGTGCACGTAAGGCAGAAAACAGACTGTCAAAATGCCTCCCTCCCTTGCCAAAGGGGACATGGGATAGAATTATGTTTAGTGTTCTTGCTTACAGTACAGCCTTATTATAATTACTTGTTGCCTTATGCGCCTAGAAGAACAAAACTGTGCTACCCTGTATATGAAGTGTACTGTTCTTGACAGGCAGAAATTTGAGACGTTATCAAGTATTCTTTCTTCTGCTCTTTCTTAGAAAGAAGGTCTTGATTGCAAGAGTCTAGGAGGAGTAGACTTCCCCTGAAGAGAGACTTGTCTTTCAGAATTGGTTCCTTGCTTCCCTGAAATGTTTTCAGCTATTGTTTTTCTTCCCTCAAGGCTGCTTTTGAATTGTCTTTGTATTAATATCAACATAAACAAATGGGAGGAAAGCATGGAAGATGGTTTTTCCACCACATACGCATATATTGATACAACCATGAAAAGAGGTGTTAGGGAAAGTATGACAAGAATCATGATGCATATGCACACACACCTCCCTGTGATAGAAAAGGACTATAAATGCAGTACTATTTCATTCAAGGAAAATGTAAATGCCCTTCAAACTAAAGAAAAGAGCACTATCTGGAGAACAGTATTTGTATAACCATGGTATTAATATGTTTATTGCTTTAAATTAAAAGAAAATTACTAGAAAATCCAAGTACTAATGCTATATTACATCAATTTTTGCCATTCGTTTTTACATAATTTCTCCACTGGAAATCTAAAATGCACCAAGATTTCAAATAAGTTTATGCTAACAAAGAGTTGCCTATGATTTCAGCATTATGCTTGTGCAATTCACTATCTCACATGTTACAAAAGAAGTCAAACTGAAGCAGTTACCAGTTATAGAGGATTTAAAAGAATCTTAGAATCCTAGAATCATTTAGGTTGGAAAAGACCTTTGAGATCAAGTCCAGCTGTTAACTCAAGAACACCAAGTCTATCAATAAACAATGTCATTAAGCACCACATTTCTGTGTTTTTTAAGCACTTCCAGGGATGGTGATCCCACCACCTCCTTGGGCAGCCTGTTCCAATGCTTGCCCACCCTTTCAGTGAAGAAAGTTTTCCCAATATCCATCCTAAACTTCCTCTGGAATAATCTGAAGCCATTCCCTCTTGTCCAGTTGCTAGTCATCTGGGAGAAAAGACCGACCTCCACCTGCCTACAGCCTCCTGTCAGGTAGTTGTAGAGTGATAAAATCCCCCCTGAGTCTCCTCTCCAGACTAAACCACCCCAGTTCCCTCAGCTGCTCCTCATAGGACTTGTGCTCCAGACCCTTCACCAGCATCGTTGCCCTTCTCTGGACACGCTCCAGCACCTCTTGCAGTGAGGGGCCCAAACCTGAACACTGTGCTCAAGGTGCAGCCTCACCAGTGCCGAGTACAGGGGCACAATCCCTTCCCTTGTCCTGCTGGCCACACTGTTTCTGATACAAGCCAGGATGCTGTTGGCCTTTGTGGCCACCTGGGCACACAGCTGGCTCATGTTTAGCTGGCCATCAACAAATGTTGCCAAGTCCTTTCCCACCAGGCCCTTTCCAGCCGCTCTGCCCCAGCCTGTAGCGCCGTGTGGGGCTGGTGTGACCCAGCTGCAGGACCCGGCACTGAGCCCTGCTGAACCTCACAGGAATGGCCTCGGCCCATCGGTCCAGCCTGCCCAGATCCCTCTGCACAGCCTGCCTGCCCTAAGGACAGCAACACTCCCCCCAGCTTGGAGTCACCTGCAAAATTACTGAAGGTGCACTTGATCCCCTCGTCCAGATCGTAGGTAAACATAATAAACAGGACTGGCCCCAGTGCTGAGCCCTGGGGAACACCACTTGGGACCAGTCACCAGGTGGATGTAACTCATTTCAGCACCACGCTTTGGGCTCAGCCATCCAGCCAGCTTTTTACCCAATGTAGAGTATACCCATCCAAGCCACGAGTAGCCAGTTTCCCCAGGAAGATGCTGTGGGAGATGGTGCCAAAAGCTTTACTAAGGTCCAGGTAGACAACATCCATAGCCTTTCCCTCATCTACTACACAGGTCATCTTGTTGAAAGAGATCATTTTCATGAGGCAAGACCTGCCTTTCAGAAACCCATGTTGGCTGGGCGTGATTCCCCCATTGTCCTGAAAATGATGTGTGACAGCACTCAGTTTGATCTGCTCCATAACCTTCCTCAGAACTGAGGAAGGAGCTGCAGTTCCCCAGATCCTCCTTCCTGCCCTTCTTGTAGATGGGCATCACACTGGCTAATCCCCAGTCTTCCAGGACCTCTCCAGTGTGTCAGGACTGTTGATAAATGGTGGAGAGTGGCTCCATAAGCTCCTCTGCCAGCTTCCTCAGTACCCTTGGGTGGATCCTATAATTGTTACTTCTTGTAAGGACATTATTAATTGGTATCTTATCGTGGCAATTACAATACAGATTAGAAATCAAGGTAATCTAATAGTAGTGACAGAAAAACAATGATAAAATATTAATATGAACTGATATTAGCTCATATAGTCTATCACGCTTCATATGTGTATTTATGAGGAACATGTATTTGTTAACAATGCCTATTTAAAAATGGCTATTTAGTGCCTTATCAATGATAAACAGAAAGCCTAAGTTATTTTCATAACACGATGGGAAAAGCAATGTCAAAATTTCAAAAAATAATTGTCTAGTAGAATGACAACTAATTTTGGAAATGGGGAGCAGATAGGCATCTGTACTGTGAAAATATCAGTTACTACAAAAGCAGAGTAAGCAGGACTACATGTTAAAAAGACAATTCAAAATAAAGTGGTGCATTTGGGGGACAGGAGATGCACATGACAGGCATAATTCACTCACTTTTGCTTTAGGACCACTCAGTATTGTTTGTGTAAGTAGGTAATCATCAAACAGAAGCACTGCATCGTATCTGGCCTAGTCTAATGGAAACTTTTAGTTTATTATGTGTTATCCCAGGAGGTCACAACGGGGAGGGGGGGAAATATGTAAAACTGTGTAATATGGTGTAAAATTTGAATTAATCAGATATACAGTGATACAGAGTGTAAGAGAGAAGTATGCACGTTTTCCTTTCATTTTGAGGAGATAGACAGCTTAAGATCACTGTACCATGGGTAGTGTAAATCAATAGTAACATCTAGCACAAGCTATAACAGCATAGCATTGACTTACTACATTATAAATTAAAATTTGCGGAAGAAAGTCAGAGCTATAGTACATATTCGTGACACCATTTCCAATCAGCTTTCCTGAATATGTAACATGTTATTTTAATTGGATCAGGCGCTGGTTCAGCAATGAGCCAACCCACAGCTTGAGTTTACATTGTACTACTCTATACAAAAGATATCTCCAAAATAATTAAGCATGAAGGGAATTCGTGCATTGCCACCAGTGAAGAATGTGCATGTGTGGTTGTCTGTGCATGTATACTCAGAACAAATAGAGACAAAGCATAGACTGACTGTGTTGTACTGTAGAGATTCCTGTTTCTGCTGCACAGTGAAGATAATTTCTTGTTCTTGCAATGCAGCTATTTGGTTAATACAGTGTTTTTAACACCTATGTAAATAATTAAATCTATTGAAAAAATAAATATTTTGTCCAAAAGTCATACATAAAATGAAAGTTGGATGCATCGGCAAAGGAAAATGTTTTTTTTTCATTAAAGCTAAAATACTCTGTTTTAATGATAACTGTAATACCTCTTTCTTTTGCAATGTGAATGGCAGAAGGTTTTGGTTTTCATTGATTATTATTTGCCTCTAAGAAAAGGATGATTATGTTAGAAATGAGAACTAACTTAGCATTTCTGCTAGGACACCACTGAGATGCAGTAGGAATGAGATCGCTTGCTTGGTAAACAGTAATTGTGCTTGGGGAAAAAAATGTCTTCCATAAATACAATATTGCCCATAAATAACCTTCAGAAGCAATAATCTTTAAGGTTAGCAGATAAAAGTTTAACTTACTTAATATTAATTTTTTCTGGTGAAGTTATGTGAAGTTGGTCACAAGGAAGCTAGTGGACATGTCAACCCTCCAGGGAGACACCAGGAACATTTTTTTCATTCACTGTGATTTGTTTGTAGAAGCCCCGTTGAAACAGAATTGTGGGATTAATGTATTTCAGCACATGAATGCCAATGTTACATCTCCAACAGAAAACATAACAAAATTTTGAAATTAATTATAATGTTTCAAGTACCATGCAAAATCCTTTGGACAATGATCTAGCGAACAATATTTTTAAATATAAAATATGATTCTTTGAAATAGTAGATATATTAGTTCAGTGAGACAATGAGGCAGGAAGACAGCAAATGCTTCCTGTGTGTACTGTACTTGGTATTTATCTTTTGTCTCTTATTTTCACTAAGGCCAAAAATGGAAGTTTTAATGGTTCTTAGCTCTATTACCAGATTTTCCTCTTATGGGGAAAGAAGGACTTTGCATGAAGAAGTAAAGAAAGAATAAACTAGGCCTCTAAAAGAATGGTTCAGACCCCACTGTTTCAAAAATTTCCTCTGCATTTTTCCTGTGTATTTATATCAGGCAGAGGGTTTATTTCAGAACTTTTGTACAGGAAATCTTATACATATTACAAAGGGTTTACACACCAAGTACAACATGTGTTGAGTTGTCTTTAAGAGTGGTGTGGGCTCTGTTGTGCCTGCTGGGTAGTTAAACAACTTTCAAAATTATGTATTATTATGTGAGAATTCGATCAGAAAAAAACACACAACAAATTTATCATACAGACAAGATCTAGATTCATGCTATTGTTTTTCTTTGCACAGGATTTGTAAAATTACCAATCATTATATTGTTTTTTTCACTCAATGCTATCCAAAGCTTCAGAAATAATTTCAGCTCTAAGAAGTTTAGCCTGGTATATATCATTACTAGTTCAAAATGCTAGAGAATATGCATCACACTTTCTTTTTCTGCTTTCTTTCAGGGAGTAGAAGCTTTAATTTAGCTTTTATATTTCACCATAAAAATGAGCAAATGACACCTAAAATGTAGAAAAATAAAAGGGAAAGACACAACCTTTTGGCAACCTGGCTTTATGAACTACTAAATATTACAATTGAAAACATGGTGAAGATGAGATTAAAATCAGAGAACATATTTCTGTGTTTCAGGAGAATGCTAAGTAGTATGTTACAGCATCTATGCAGTGCTTCCATATCAGTTCCTTAAGTCAGACTTCAATTGCAAAGCAGCATAGCTGTCATAAGTCTGTATTCATAGTAAATAGACCAGATGGGTGCAAATAGAAAATATATAAAATAAAATAAAAAGAATAAAACAAAAGGATGGAGGGGAAAACAAAAAGGCTTTGACTCTCATACCTTGCTTTAATAACACTATCAAGCTCTGTTTTGAAGTGGATTGGTTGTCCAAGCAGGTGTCCTAAAGGTGCCATCAGGCATCTGAATGTCAGCCAGTGTTTGAAAGCATGCCAGTCTGATAGCCATTAATTGACAAACTGAGAGTCCATCATTGTGTCCAAGAAAATTAGACATTATTCCGAGCACCTCACAACAAGAACAGCAGAGGGAGCTGTCAATCTTCGCAGGAGCAAAGACATACAGTAACCAGAATAAGAGATGGGCATCTGTTATCCAGTAGTTGGTCAAAGCTAGAACATTACACAGGGCTTGGTGAGATGTGTGTAGGCTATCCATATATACAGATAAATATGGAGTTCCATGTTTTCATGTCTTGACCAGGGCTGGCAATCCAATCCACATAGTTTAAAACCAGGCTAAATTGATCTATACAAACTGTAGTCATTGCCCATTGAAGTCTAGTTGCTTTTTGAACTTTAATATAGTGTAATTTGTTACATTGTAACATGGTTTTGGCTATTGATAATTCCCTAGAACTTCCCTTTGCCTGTTCGGTGCTGGCTTTCAAAGCTATGTATACCCTACCAATATTTGAAATTCCCTGTGATTGTTTATTGGTGCTCCAAGAGGCAAGATAGCAAGGGCAGCTGAAAAAATACAACATGTCAGCAAAAAATTGCATCAGAAGTAGAAGAAAAGCCCAGCTTCTTCCAGTCATGAACTTAATATGAAGAAGTGAGCAGTGAATGACTTCTTCAAATTCCTTTTTCAGCATTTAAACAGCTGTATTCCTTCCACTTTTTCTCCTCCAACAACCTAACACAGGAAGGCTCTTTAAGTGAGACTACTGTGCCATTGTGTGGTGCTTCAGTCAGGGCGTTTTTAAGCACTGCAAAAAGATCATTAAATAGTAAAAGACAGATTTATTCTGCGTCAGCTGAACACTACTTCAGATGTGGTACAAATCACCTCTGTCTTCACTTGACTGCTAATTTGCCCAAGGCAAATCTTTCTTAAATCAAGCTCAGTGGTAAAATACATGATAGCAAAACTAGATAGGTGTTAAATCAAGTAAAGTCCTCTCAGGAATAAAAGATTCTGCATGAATAGGAAAATAAACTGTATTTTAAATTACTGTTAAGAGTTATTAGGGTAAAATATTAAAATGATGCTTGTAACACTTTTCTAATGTACATACAAAGTTTTCAGAAATAATCAGAAGTTTAAGCTATCATAGCTGGTAGACAAAATGTTAGCCTAGTAATCAAAAAATAAGGATTAAAAAGACCATGAACACTTGCAAAACCTAAGCAGATATTATTACTCTTATCTTCTCTGTATCACCATCTCTAATCTTCACTGTATTCAATACTTGCACATTTTACACTTAGAAATGTTTTATTTAAAGGTAAGGAAGGATATGCTGCTATTATGGGCAGATGTGTATGGTTCATCTAATCTCTTATACTGTTAACCTGTCAATATAAAAAATAAAGAAAAAAAAAAAAGTGGTTTCCTCCCTCATCTTTTCTTCTGTCAATATCAGTGATTCAATCTGAATATTTTGTTTTGTTGTGTAGTTCACCTCAACCTGGATACACATTCAAAACAAGGGATGAACAATTAGAAAACTACTTATGCACTCCAGGAAGCAGTTATAGGAAAGGTATGAGATTTAATTTCTGTATTTCAGGTTTCTTTAAGAATTTTACTCGAGAACAGTGAGTTCACATTTATAATCTATTATTTAGCATCAATTACAAAAACAAAAAACAAACAAAACAAACAAAAACTCACGTAACATAATCAACCCTCTCCATTTTTCAATCTCATCTACCTGGAGACAAACACAGGCACAACTACTTGAATTATACTTGCCCAGGGTGGTTTGTTTATATTGCATAATCATTTCTTGCTTAAAATTATTGTAAAATTGTTTGTTCTGAGAAATAAAACTAAAAAAAAAAATATTTTTTAAGTGCATGAGGCACTAGGTTTCATAAGAACACTGAAACAAGTGGGGCTCTTTACCCATATGGCTTCTTTGCAATTTAGCTCACATCTATTTTCTGAGGTTCTCAACATCAACACTCATCATCTCCTTAGGCTGTTTAAGAATGAAAAAATGTAACACGGATTTTGAGTGAGTTGCTTGCTAAAATAAGGGGGCAGGTGAAAATCTATGTATTGATTCACAGAAATGCAGGTTTTGATCAGAGCTCTTTAGAATTCCATGTTGGTAGTCAGCAGCTGTAGGCTTTCAGACCTTTTTCAGTCACTATGCCCCCAGCTGCTTCTCTGTGTGTCTCTCTCTCTTTTTTTTTTTTTTTTTCAAGAGTAATTTTACAGAAATCTTCATACATCATAGCAATCTCTGCAGCAGGCAGCACAAATAAAAAAAAAAAAAAAACAAAACCATGAAGATAATCTGGGAAACATTTTCTTGAGAACGTTGGGAACTAGGAGGACTGATAACTGTTCTTTTGGGAGCCTTCACACTGATCTCATACATTTGCCTGGGCACCCATATAGGAAAATAGTTGGGACAGCTGTATTTATGACACCACACAATTTTTCTTTCACGGGTAATGGTGGTGGTTGTTGTTTGAAGGCCCAGAAATAGTGGTTGTGTGGGATAGAACAAAGACATACAGAAGCTCTTCGTTCCAGAACCCCCGAGATTTCCTGGGGAAAGCAGTGTCTTCTGATACTTTGTTGCCTTTCCAGTTAGAGGTGGTTTATTTAGTGTAATCCTCAGTGAGAGATCCTTAATAGTGAAACTGTACAATTAGGGATTGAAGGATATTCTTGGCACTTGTCAGACAGCTCTGTATTGCTGATCATCTTGAAGAATCTGAAAGTTCTGGGAGCAGGATTAAAGCACTCCTTTCTCTACTGGGAAACCCTCCCCTGAACATTTCTGGAGAGAAAAAAAAACAAAATCATGACATTTTCTCTTCTTTCACTTTCACCACTGGAAAACTGTATTGTAGGAGAGAAAGACATAACATTTAGATCCTAGTCAGAGAAGTGTGTGAGTGTCTGTTTGAAACTTAAATTAATCTCATTTTTGCACACCATGAAAGGTGTTGGATAGAAGACATTTCCTAGACAGAGTTCTAAGCAATTTGAACTTTCTATTTATTATGTGATTCTTATAAAAAATGTTCCTTTTAATAAGACTTTCATAAGCAAAAATCTACATAGTCATACAGACAATTTTCAAGCTGTGATATTACAATTTTCAGAAATATCCTTGTTTAAAATGTTGCTGGTTTCAAAAGTAAATAAACTCTATTTCATCCCCAGTACTTTTTCTGGAACCATTGAAATGACTTACTGTATCAGTGACAGCATTAGAACTTTGCTGTTGTTTTTATTGTCAAGTGTTCTTTTACCAGCGTTATACTTGTGAATAGCTGTAATTTGTTCACTAGAAGCAATCTAGCCCACAAAGTCTGATGGCAAATATATTTTCCTTCAAGATACCTTTTGCACCATCTCATCTTTTTAAGCTGATCCCTTCTCTTTCACAATCAAGGAAATTCAATGAGGACAAAGGAAAGCAAGAGTGAACAATGGATAAAGACACAATTTTCATGTACTAGTCTATATTCTATATTTAGAGATCTGTTTTCTGTTGTCCTTTCTGCTGCATTCTGTAGTGATGTACACAGTTTTTGGCTACAAAAGTCCTTGGTGAGGTTTGAAGGTATGAGACCCTTTAGCAAGGGTCTCAAAATTCTGTTAACCTTTTATTTTTATTTACAATATTTTCTTTATAGGTCTGCTATAAGCATGAACTCAATGAAAGGACTGAGCTTGGTCTGGCAATCGGAAAAGCTACAGAAGGTCAATTATCTTCATACTGAAAGGAATTCTATGCAGCTGCTTCAATATGAAATTTATTTTACAAATGCATACACTTTATGGGAAGACCCTCAAAAAAAAAGGAAGGTTCATTGCCTTTATAGTTTATGCTGCTTTCATTGTATAACAGCCACTTTTCCAAAAAATACTCTCCTTAATATATTATGCTTTGATTTATTTGTTACCACATACTCTAGTTAACTTAAAATAGTGTTTCCAGCTATGCTTTGAATAGAGAACTTAGTCAAAGCTGCTACAGACACACAGTGGCTTTCCTTTGAGGTCCAGATGACACAATGACAAAGGTCAATTAGAAATGCTACAGCTATTTTATTTTTTTAATTGCACAATGGCAGTGGTTATTCAAAGATAATATGCTGTTTAGTCAGCCAGTGTATTTCTCCTAGTTTACATTTACTTACATAATCAAGTGGAGTTTTGATCCACAGAAGTTCCTTTAACCACATTATCAGATGCTGTAAATCAGTGTCACTGAGATGTATGAGTCCCAAGATGCTTTTAGAAGCCATTTGAACAAAATATTGAAGAAACTATTTTTCTTTTTTATTTTATTTTATTTTTTAAATACAATTTTAAAAAAGCACAATAAGCAATATGACCTTCTATAATCTGGTGTGAAACTGGACCTCCTTTGGTTTGTTTGAAAATGTGTGCAGTATTTCGACTGTTAAGGGTTTCTAGCATTTTAGTTTTGTTACAATGTTCTTGTTCTGTGACTCTGCAGATACTCCACTTTATTCCTAGCCATTTTATTGTTAAGAATTTATTTATTTTAATTATTTTACTACTTTTTCCCTTCTATTATTTTAATTTCCCAATCACTATTTAATAAAACATTCTAAATCTTAAAGAAAAAAAAAAAATAAAGCAGTTATAACTGCTATTTGAACTGGTATGTGAAGTTTGTAATAAGATACCATCTATAAAATCTATCATTTGGCAGAAAAAATAATTACATTCTTCGAAAGGTCTTCAATTCATGTTGGATATTCATAAGCTGAAGGACTCCGAAAAACTGGCAGTTCAGCATGTAAATCTCGGTGTTACCACATGTGAATTGCTGTAAAATGACGAATAAATGTGATTGAAGCACTTGCGTGTAGCAGCTGCATAAATCATCTGCTCTGTCTTGATTCTTGTTGCTTTTATGTTTATCACAAAGAGAAGAAAGCTTTTAATGTTGTGGCAGAATCTGCTAACACTAGCAATTCCTTTCTTTCCTGGGGTTTTCACATACTGTAGGTATGTGAATGTGGTGTTCACATCTGAGGATTGTATACTGGCAGCAAACATGTAATAAATCATTTCAGCCCTGTGACACGAAAACTTCTACAGACTGGTTGTAATCATCTCCACCAACTGTTAACCAGAGATCAAACTGGATTCCAGAAGTATGTGTCACATATTCAAATCCTTCAACCAGAAGGTCAAGTATCAACGTCCTTACTAGTTACCCATCCTTCCCTCATTCTGGCACAAGGTTTTGGTTTCCAGCCTTTCCCATTACTCTCTGAAAAACTGCAAACCACTTTCCAAATTTTCTTAGATTTCATCTAAAACATCTTTTATGTTCTGTTCTGCCTTTTTTTAAATGTTTGATAATTGTCAGTCTTCCCCCACCCAAAAAAAAAATAAAAATTTCTGTCTTGCAAGTGCTTGCACTTATGGCACGTTATCTCCCCTCCTCCCCCCACCCCCACCCCCTTTATTTTTGTGTTGTCTTTTCATAGTTTTGTTTTATTTTCATTTTTCAGTGGAAAATAGGAGCAGGTTGAATTATCTGTATTTATTTTCTTCATCTATTTACTTTCTTCAGTTGCAATGAATTCTTAGGGTTTTAACAATGAACATATACCAGAAAGGCCTACCCAGTGATGAGCATAAGGGTGAAAAGATCTCTGGGGCCTTCTCTATCTCACTATAGCTCATGCTGCTACAGAAGTATCATAAAATGACAGAAGTACAGAATAGCTGAGGTTGGAAAGTATTTCTGGAGATTTTCTGGTCCAGCCTCCTTTTCAGGGAGGGCTTTTGGGGTTTGATTGTTTTATGGGAAAAAAGAAAAAGAGAAAAAGAACAAATGAGAATGAGAAAGAAAAGGCAAAAAAGAAAAGAAAAAGAGAAAAAAAAAGAAAAAAAAGAAGAAAAAGGAGAAAAAACTAAAGAAAAGAAAATAAAAGGAAAAAGAAAAGAAAAAAGAAAAGAAAAGAAAAGGAAAAGAACAGAAAAGAAAAGAAAAGAAAAGAAAAGAAAAGAAAAGGAAAGAACAGAAAAGAAAAGAAAAAGAAAAGAAAAGAAAAGAAAAGAAAAGAAAAGAAAAGAAAAGAAAAGAAAAGAAAAGAAAAGGAAAAGAAAAGGAAAAGAAAAGAAAAGAAAAGAAAAGAAAAGAAAAGAAAAGGAAAGAAAAAGAAAAGGAAAGAACAGAAAAGAACAGAAAAGAAAAGAAAAGAAAACAAAAGAAAAGAAAAGAAGAAGAAAAGAAAAGAAAAAGAAAAGAAAAACAAAACAAAACAAAACAAAAGAGAAAAGGAAAGGAAAGGAAAGGAAAGGAAAGGAAAGGAAAGAAGGAAAGGAAAGGAAAGGAAAGGAAAGGAAAGGAAAGGAAAAGGAAAGGAAAGGAAAGGAAAGGAAAGGAAAGGAAAGGAAAGGAAAAGGAAAGGAAAGGAAAGGAAAGGAAAGGAAAGGAAAAGGAAAGGAAAGGAAAAGGAAAGGAAAGGAAAGGAAAGGAAAGGAAAGGAAAGGAAAGGAAAGGAAAGGAAAGGAAAGGAAGGAAAGGAAAGGAAAGGAAAGGAAAGGAAAGGAAAGGAAAGGAAAAGGAAAGGAAAAGGAAAGGAAAGGAAAGGAAAGGAAAGGAAAGGAAAGGAAAAGGAAAGGAAAGGAAAGGAAGGCCAGGAAAAGGCAAAGGAACGGAAAACTAGTTTTGATGAACTGCCTCAGGTTCCAGCTTCCCCAGATCCTGCAGTAGTATGTGTTCAAAATCATTGTCCATTTCTCAGTCATGCATGTGATTATACAGATGTGATAAATATTGGTGGAATGCAGTAGGTAAGTTTATATACACACACACACACACATTGTGTATGCTTCCTAACCTTGTCATTACTCTGGAAAAGTATATGAAGGGTCACATCTGTGACCTCTCAACCTTTTCCCACTGCCAGCAGAGATCATGCTGTAAAACAACCACAGAACTGTAAACAACATATGTTGGCAGAAAGGGTGGGTTGTTACCTTAGTGACCTTCTCCCCATCTCTGTTCCATTACCTCATCTTAAATAAGACTTGTGTTTCAAGGAGAGATCATCTTGAAATAGGTACTAAAACCAAAGTTTCTAATACCATCAATATATTTAAGACTGACTGAGTTAACTGTCTTGATATAGCCCTGCTGAAACTCATGGGAAGCAGTTTTTCTGTCTGCAAAGTCCTTTTGTTAAGGAAACATCAAGCTGTAGGGTATGTCCATGTGGTACAATGAAGTACTGTGCTAAACATAAAGATACTGTCTCCACCTCAACTGATATATTTTGTATGAAGTAATACAGACATGCTGAGATACTTATCTTGCTCACACCACAAAACTGTGTCTGTACAGCTGCATCAGTGTGGAATTGTACCTGCATAATTAGCTTTTTTTTCTTTTTTGTTGCCTGTTTCAGAGACCTTGCAGATCATTCAGGCAACTATCCCTAATAGATTTTTTCCAAATTGTAACACTGGGGCTTTCTTTCCCCTCTTTTTTCTCCTGTTTTATAAACACAGGCTGCAAGTCTTTTAAAACAGAAGCTATAACTTTCAAGTGTTCTCTAAAATAGTCACTTCATTTTAGATACTTCATAAACAGTGCGACTTCTACATCAGAGATTCTCTAATTACTTAACTCTATGAGCAGGGAATGTGTGCAAAAAAGCAGTATTTTAGAAACACTTGCTATCCACTTTGAAAAATAAGTCCTACCAGGTTTTAAAAAGAAATTTATGTGATTCTGAGGGCTACCGTAGCCTGCATATTTGACAGCAAAGGGCATAAAATCAGCAAAACACATTAGCTTCTTGTAACCTTTCCTCTTTGGCAACTAATACAGGAAATCTGCAGTCCTGGCCAGAGCTGTCTCATTTCTTAAGCTTTTATATATCAAGAATGATTTGGTTTCTGTCACTGCTAGTTCTCGTTTGCAGCAGTAAGGAAAGATGCCTAGAAACATACTCACTGTTATGGTACATAGGGACTGTGCATACAACGTTGCAGTTCATGTTTTACATATGACCAGCATCTTTTGACCACTGCAGGTCCAGAACACTGGAGTGGTGAAACACTTTGGCAGTGCTCACTACTGGGTGAAAAAACTTACTTTTTCACTGTAATAAAGTTCTGAATATTTCCTTAATGCACACCTAATGAGTACTTAGCATATATGTGCTTATATGTTCAAGTCCTTCAACTCAAGTACCTTACTTAAATTTTGAGAATAAATTTATGTAATTTTGTACTGATAAGAGCATAAATTAATTATTTTCTCAATCTGAAGATGCATAAGAATCTCAGCAGGTGTACAGTGATGTGGTCGGTCACAGAAAGTAAATTTAAAACATATACTACCCATTCACACATTAATCTTATTCAGAGATTTCAGTCCAAAGGTATAAAATGATCTTTGGTAAGCTTAAGAAACTAAGTTTCTTCTCAGAGCAATGTTTATCTGAATTGTGAATTTCATGTCCTGTTCCAGACTTCTGAGAAAATTCTTAGGTACTGAAAATACTTGGAAATATCTGACCTTTATCTTCTTTCAGAATTCGTAGTCCAATTATTTGTTAGAGCACTTTATGGTTGTATCTTTTTTCTCAGTAAGAGATATATTATTATTACTATTATTCCATCAGACCTGTGAAATATTAGAATTATTTTTCTTTTAAATAGAAGTTTATTTTTTATCTTTTACAAGAAAACATAAGTTCTACTCTTCTTCAAGAGAGAGGGACAGTGCAAACTATTTGGAATTAGACAAATAATATGAGACCCACAGCTTTAAAATTATAATAATTCCTAAGGAAAAGGTGTAATTTGACCCTGAAATAAATTGCCTACCTCAAAATTAAATGTAAACTTTTTGTGCACAGATCCAATGTGTTACAAGAACCGTATGTTCATTATAATTAAAAAAATTCAAAGAAAATTTAAGTAGAAAAATTATTTCTGCAAAGTTTAAATACAATTTGTAGGAATTGGAGTTTACCAAATTTACCCTTTTTGACTAGCAAGAGCACTAACATGCCCATTCATTTCCTGTGCTAGCAAGCTACCCCTTACTTTTATGCTGATCGTGCATGATTGTAGCATTTTGGAGACAGAGGCTGCGGTACTACTAAGACAAGTAGTTTGTTATGATATAGAATACATGTGTATGTAGGTATGTTCCTTGGCCGTGTCTGATAGGGCTTGAAAAAACTCCGGGTAAGAATAGCTTTCAGGTAACAACAAAATAAATTCCACAGTGTTTCTCATATAAACAAAATTATGTTTGCCTTTCTAATTCAGTGAGTGAGTAAGACATATGAAGCATTATACACCTGAAAGGAAAGCAAGCTGTATAGCCTGGCACAGGTGGGCTTTTACATCAATATATCTGTTACCACAGAAAATCATCTCCACATGTTTTTACTGTAAGAAGGCTCTGTCCATTTATCTTATGAACAACTAATACAAGGTCTTCGGTGCCTGTATAACCAGATATCTAGTAATTCAGAGAAATTATATGAGAAGAACTTGAAGAAACATGAGTCAGAAAGGGCACTTGGACATTGTCCTGGTTCCAACTGAGATAGAGTCAATTTTCTTCCTAGTAGCTGGTACAGCAGTCTGGTTTTGGATTTAGTATGAGAATAATCTTGATAACACGCTGGTGTTTCAGTTGTTGTTGAGTAGTGTTTGCTCTGTCAAGGACTTTTCAGTTTCCCATTGTTTGCCAACAAGGATGTGCACAAGAAATTGGGAGGGGACACAGCCAGGACTGCTGACCCAAACTAGCCAAAGGGACATTCCATACCACAGAATGTCATGCTCTGGAGGGGAGCTTGTGGGAGCTGGTTGGAAGGTGCTGATCACTGCTGGGGGTCTGGCCGGGCATGGGTGAGTGGGTGATGAGTTATTGTATCATACATCACTTGCCTTTCTTGGGTTTTATTTCTGTCTCTCTTTTTGTTGTCTCCCTTTTCATTGCAATTATATTCTTGTCATCATCACCATTATTATTATTGTTGGTTTTGTTATTATTATTGTTGCTGTTATTATTACAATCATTATATTTTATTATTATTTTATTATTGCTGTTGTTTTTAAATATTTTTTTTAATTATTATTTTTTTATTATTTCAACCCACAAATTTTTTTGATCCCCTCAAATATCTGTTATTGATTGAGGACTTATTATTTCCCTTTCAATGGCTGAGAACTGCACATATTATGGGAAGTTGTTTGCACAGTTTCTGGCAAAGTTAACCTGAATTTTCTGAGCCCTAGGAGTGATAATCACAAAACAATCTTTCCTTCCTGATGGCTTTAATCTATAAAGGGTTATGTGGTCTGAGATAAAATAATCTGAAGGATCAACATCTTGCCTGTAGCCCACTGTAAAATCTGAGATGAGCAGAAGCATTCCTGCTGAGGCTTCCTCAGGAAAAGCTTACTTCATGACAGACTTGAGCTTTGGAATCAGTTTTCTGCCCAAACATCCTGCAGAGATTTTCTGGCTTTTGAGAAACACCTATGTAAAGCCTGTCCCTCCTTTTTTAGTTCCTTTTTGGACTATTGAAAATGTCCTGAAAGATAGGCCTATTTACTGGCTTTTTTTGTTTTATTCTGTTCTTTGTATGCCCAGGGTGAAAGTCTAGAGAACAAGTGTCTTCAGATAAGCAGAACACAATAAACTTTGTAGATGTGAAGGGGTTATTTTAAAACAAAAATTATTGAGATTCCTGGTTGTAAAGCTAGAATTCAAACTCTTAAGAGTGTACATGAGTAGTCTGCAGGAGTGCATGATCAGAAAGTTTAACATTATGCACTAGTTCATTAATACACTTCAATCCTGGAATTGAAAAAAAAAGTATGCTTATTGAAATGCTTTCAACGTTTACTCCTAAATGCTTTTAAATTGCCACAGTAATGACTTACACATCAAAGAAAGAAAAAATATTATTATTCTCTTCCCATCTGCTGATTCAGACTTGTTTTTTTATTCTACGCTGTATTGCTTCTCATTTGCTCATCACTGTAGTTTTTGTCAGTACAGTATATTTTTCAGAGATGTGCCCTACTGAAGCCTTATTTTGCACCATCGACATTTTGTAGTTGCTGCTTTTCTTGGGAAACTATTTGCCAAGGAAAGAATAGCAATTGGTGGAACATACTGTAGGTGTTCTGTTTATACTTGCTTTCTGACTACAGGAAAGCCACTTTTTTCTTACTTAGTTGGTCAGAAAATCCTATTTGACTCATCAATCCTATTTTACATTTTTCAGACTCATTCTACCAAACTTTCAAGGTTTTGAAATATTGTGGGTTTTTATACAGTAACGCATAACTAGGAAGAAGGGAGAAGGTAAACATACCCAAATGATTTCATGAAACAAAATTCCTTCAATATTCAGAATTTTCAATCTTCTTGAAAGCTTATATGATTCTGTAATAAGTAAAGGATTCTAAGAGCTGCAACCTTTTACCAGAGGAAGATTTAACAATAAACAGCAGATTGCAAATTGTATTCCTATTATAACATTTCATTTGCTACACGTCATGTGTTCATGCATGTTACCTACAAGTGGATTGTGTAACTCTGGAAGTTTATTTTGTCTTCAGCCATTCATGAAGGAATGGTTTTGGGTTTATGATTTTTTGGTGGTTTATAAAGTATTTTTCAAGTAAATATGATTTTAAAAATATGTTCCTTTCCATTTTTCAATAACAATAGGATATGTGATACGTGACACCTGATAATGTTAACACAATGCAGCATGTAAAAACGCTGACATTAACTGCATTTGATACAACATCCTGATGAGTCAAATAATTTTAAAAGTTGTAATTTATTTTAAAAATTCAGTACACAAAGCAGAGTGCCAGAGGCTCTCCAAGACATTACGGTATTACTCTCCTGTGACAAAAGCTCCAGTACCAGCATTATTATTAGAATAGGAAGATACAAAATAGAAGAAATATTGGGAGATTTGGCTAGCATCTGATCTTTTCGTTATAAGAAATCCCAGAAAGATAGAGCAAAGAGGAGAATTTTACCATGTAGAGAATTCAAATTGCTAGACTTTTAGAATGGAATGAACTGTGTAGTCATATCAACAAATAAGCGTAGGTCTAAGAAATAAAAATCAGCAGTAAGCACTTTAAAAATTACTACCACCTCTTTCTTCCTTTTCTGTTTTACATGAAAGTTATGGAAATTGTGTTATCCAGAAGCACAGTTTAGGATACTGTATCTGTAACATTCATGGATCAAAATGGATCATGCCATTTCTGGATTCAGAGACAGAAACTCTACAACTAATGCAAAAATGAATTTTTCTTTCCCATTTTTGAATAATCCAGCTAGGATTAAATATTGCCAGGCATAATAATGTGATTCAGGCTTAAATTTTCAGTTGCATGCAATTGGTGATAGTCATAGTTTTCTTGTGTTAGAGTTTCTTGTATAAGTGCAAAGATATGAGTACACTACTGCATCTTCGAATTCCTGCATTTGATATAATCAATGTACTATGATTGCAGGAGAACGGATGCTAGACCACCATCTTTCCCAGATTTCTCAATTAGGGTTTACATTTAGAGCACCTTATGGTGACTTAGGGACTTAGGGAGAATGTTCTTCCTGTAACTCTGACTCTTCCAGCTTTTGTAAGGTTTTAGCCAAATTTTTAACACTATTTTAATATAGTTTTGCTGTTTAATCTCTAAAGACATCACAGTTGATCATGTCTAGGAATACTTAGGGGCTTTTAAGTGTGCAGATTATTTAGCTGACGTGTGCACACTAATGAGTTTTATTAAATACAGGGCAAATCATTATGTAGAACATTTTTCATATTATTTTTAGCATTCACATCCATAGAAAGCATTATGTATCCTATTAATTATGTTACATTAATTATACTATAGTGAATTTGGTTTATATAAAGAAACAACTTTAAAAAGTTTTCCTGTAATGTTTAATGAGACAAACAGAAAGACTGTGCAATAAATTGCAGTGCTCAACTTTCAAATTACAGCTTTTCCACATATTTGAATAAACTCTTTCTTTTGCATTCAGTTGTGATGTTTTACTATACATCTGTATTCAGAAGCACTCATCAGTCGGAGGCAACTGGAGCTAGATTAGGCTTTACAAACTTAAAACACACTTACAAAGCAACCACACAATTAAAGTGACCATTTCAAATTAATTAAGGCCTGAAAGGACAGTTTGACCTGAATGTAACTAGTTGTAGTGTGGTATATCTATAAAAGAAATTATAAAAGAGGTTTGTAAACTTACCTACATGCTGGCTGAATCAGAACAAGGAAAGTGGAGTACAAAACTGATCATTAATATTCATGAGCTGAAACTTGTCTTTACCACTTAGAAAAAGAAACAATCAAGGAACTGTGAAAGAAAGAAGACTGCAGGCTTTATTTAACTTTTCCTACTGGAGTTCAGGCTTAAACAGCTGAGTAATAAAATGACTTAAGCAACAGAATTCAGGAGTTAGCATCATGATTAAAGACAATTTAAAGTGCAAAAATATTTGCTGAATACATTATGCAGTTAATTTTTTGCTGTCATTCCTCAGCTAAATTGATGGACATTATTTGACAGGTTGCATAGGCAACCAAATATTGAAAAGAATATTTTCCAACATACTTAATTAGATAAAAGAAAAATTGTTTTATTAACATCTAGAATTATTATATTGTTAAGACTACCTCTCAATATAACCTCAAAACTATGGAATTGCATAATACTTTGCTTTCTAATACTTCCCCCCCACCTCCCACCCCTGAGTTAATTCTTGCAGTATGTATCACTTTGTGCAATACCACTTCCAATTAGACTTTTCCAGTTTCATGAAACTTAATAAATTTGAAATACATTGTATGTCCTTTCCTGTAGTTTGGTTTTGTTGTTGCTGTTATTGTCATCATTGTCATCTTTCTGAAGCGTTTTTTCCTATTATTCTCTTTGTCGCCTTCTATTGGCTCTGCATCAGTCTGGCTAGAGTCTCCTAGAACAACTGCAGCATGCACCGTCATCAATAAGAGCTGAGGTTCCCTGTGTTTGTTGGGAGAGGAAGCCTTGACTCAAAGCACAGTGCAAAAATGAACCTGTCCTTCCAGCAGTCTCAAACACACCCTCAAAAAGCTTAAACAGGCCTGTGGAGTTTGACCATTTATAGGCATAAGTTCTACAATGTTATCTGAATGAGAATGAAGCAGCAAGTGCAGCTGAATTGGATTAAATCATGAACAGCCACACAAACAAAACAAATAAGAGGTTCCATAAAAAGAAATTCAAATTCATTCAGGGCAGAAAGAGAACAAATAAAAAAGTATTAGTCTTACTTCCACTGTGTGGACTGTTGAATGTGTGATGACAGACACGTAGAAATTGCATAGCAGGCAATGATCAAAAATTATGAAAAAGTTAGATACATTATGAACCGATAATTTTCAATGACCAAAGCTGTCTGAATGAAAGAAGTGAGTACATATTATCAGTGATGCAACCAGACCAGCAGGTTTATACAGGACAGAGCTGTTTGCCATGCGTAGCATTAAGAATGGCTTCTGGAATAGTAAGGTAGTTGAGCTCCAACCCTCTGAAAAGTTTTACTAAACCATTTGGCCGATGTGTACATCCATGGATATCCAGAGCAAATTGATCTATACACTAGAAGAAGCTGACCACAACTCTTGACATCCTTTTTAGAAGAGAAGGAGGTGTTAAGGAAGATGCAATTTGGGACCATAAAGTCAAGCTGCAAAAAATTCATGAACATGTGCTATTGAGGAAGTATATTACTACTACATGCACGCAATCCAAGTTGAAACTGCTGGGGGGGTTGTTTGTTTGTTTGTTCGTTTTTGGGGGGTTTTTTGTGACAAAAGTTAAAACACAGGAAAATCAAAAAAGTTGGGGAATAACAGCCTAAAACAGATGTCTATGGTTTTGCCATGGATGTCTATTATCCCCTTACATACCAAGTGACAGGCTACTTAGAAAGCTGCTAGGCAAAATGAGGTACTATGAAATATCACATCTACAATGGCCAGAGTATGAGGAACTTACTCCTCACTTCTAGGCAAGATGTTAGCTTCCATGTAAGACAGGTTTTTGTTTGAAAGAGAATTGGAAGTAGTCACAACACATTTTAGATGAGACATCATGAGGATACACGCTACACATGCCAGGGACTGAGGCATGAGAAATGGACCAAGGGCATGCCAGGTGCGTGAGCTTTGTCTCAGAGAGAGAATGTATGTGGGAAAGGATAGGGACGGAAGACACTTCACAGCCCCATAGAGTGTCAACTTGATCCTACTAAAAGGCTGGAAAGGAATTTGGGTCTAGGTTGTGTTTGTTGGTGTTGGGTTTTAATTTGGGGGGGGGGTTTTGTGTTTTTTTGTTTGGTTGGTTTGGTTTGGTTTTTTTTAATGTTAAGATTTAATGCAAGGAACTATACAATCATCGTAAATTAATATCCCTTGTTTGCTAAGTGGTGTTTTGGTAAGACACTCACCAAGAAGGTCTCACCCAAACCCAGAAGCTTACTTTATTAAGTAAAGCATTCCTGATTTTCAAGGGAGCACTACAGAACAGTCCCAAGTGACCTCTAGGGGATCATATTGCAACCTATTGCAGGAGGCATACAGCTGAAAAAAAAATGTGGTTTTCTTTTCCATGGAGATAAATCTACAAAATGAAGAGAAAAAATGGTAGACAAGAAGCAGAAACAATTGAGAGAATGTTAAGCAAAAGATGTTGCTGTAGCATGGGAGACAAAGGCTTTTATATACAGGAAAACACATTCAGCTTCAGCTACCAAATAGCTGCATGAAGGAGCAACACAGAAGAGCAGTCCAATTTATAAAGGAAGATCCACTGAATTTATTGACCACAGGCTAAGCTTAACAATAAAATGGAACAGAGAAGAGGAACACAGTGGCAGGGAGAGACAGAGTGAGTAAGAATACACCTGAACAGACCAGAGTGACAAGGGCAGGACAAAGGCAGTTTGGATTAAAGTCATTAACTGGCCATATAAAGCTAAAACAGGAGAAATAAAATCAGAAAAAAAACCCAGAAAGTATACACAAAAGCATCTGAGAAAAAGCTGCCAGGAAAAAAAAAAGAAAATTAAAAAAAAAAGTAAGTTTCTCTCAGCAAAAATGCAAAGAAGTCAAAAACATAGTTTCCAGAAAAACATTTTCTTATTATTGTTTTGAGCTTTATTTCATTTGGTCCTCAGCTTTCAACACCTTGGCAATGGAAATATCCACCAGGGCTTCAGGTAAAGTTCCACCTGAACTTTGGCTTCATTGCAAGAATGAGGTTCAAAGGAACTACAGAATGGTAAATCTCAGTCCCTGGGAAGGTGGTGGAAACCATTTCCAGGCATGTGAAGGACAAGAAAGACATCAAAGACAAGGCAGCATGGATTTAATAAGGGTTAGCCATGCCTGACCAACCTGATAACGCTCTATTATGAAATGACTGGCCTGATAGGTGAGGGGAGAGCAATTGATATTGTCTACCTGCTCATCAGTGATGTTTTCAACACTACCTCCTAAAGCCTTCTCTTAGAAAACCTGATGAGGTACGGGCTAGGTGAGCAGGCTCATCTAGCCAGACTCTTTCTACTAGTATCTAGTGATAGGACAAGATGCAAGGGTCACAAGAAAAAAAAACAACAACAAAAAAAAAAACCACAAGAGATTTTGCCTGACCGTAAGGCAATACCTTTTTACCATTAACATGACCAAGCACTGGCACAGCTTGCCCAGAGAGGCTGAGGAATCTTCGTCCTTGAAAACACTCAAAAACTGTCTGGACTTGGTCTTGGACAATCAGGCTCCAAGTGGCACTGCTTGAGCATAAGGCTTAGACAGGACTCCAGAGATCCTTTCTAGTCTCCACCATTCTCTGATTCACCCAAAGGTTCAAAGAAAGTGTTTTAGACCTGATGAACTTTCCGATAAGTTTCCAATAAGCCATTTCACTGGCTAAACATCTTCCTAGACTTAATAGCAAGCAAGAATAAGTTAGCAGTAAGGGTCCAACCTCCTTGGGAGGTTGCATGCTTCAAAGTTGTATTCCCAAAATATTATCACTTGCTAGCACAAAACAAACAAACAAACAAAAAAACCACCCCAAAACCAAAAAAACCCAAAAAACCCAAAACCATAAAACCTTTGAAAGAATGAAAAAGCAGCAAAAAATAAAGCTTGTTAGAGAGAAAATGTGACAATTTGCATGAAAGTTGAAGAGACAGGAACAGAATTCAGAGAAGCCTTTGGAGATGGTCATATAAAACAGCTCCATAGTCTGAATGCTACCTGCAGTTGCAGCATCTCTGAATATACTTTAGTAAGGAAACATGTTTTGGAAACATAAAGACACTTCCCTCTTACTAGGAAAGTGACAAGGTACATTAAACAAACTGGGCTGTAGACAGGTGTGACAAAATGGAGGATCATCAAATGTGGCAAACCGAATATATGATAGCTGGCAGCCCTGAAAATGCCTGTTGCCTTTTTGAGACAGAAGAGAAGGAGGTAGAGAAAACCCAAACCAGTTTCATTACTTAACATTTGTTCTTCAGGGTTAGCTGGTAAAGAGGACAGTGAAATATCTATTAGTGTTAATCAGAACTTTTAAGTGTTTTTGTCACGACATCTGTTATTAATAATGAATTACTATAATCAAATTGTGTATTAACATTTATTATTCTGATAAGGAAAATAATTGTTTGAAAGTTTACAAATAGGTCCATCAATAAACTATATGACTGTTTTACTGAACAATTTAGGAGCATGTATGAAATGGCTCGCCAAGTGGCTGCAGCTCTATTGGAAAAAAAAAATAGTCTTTTGTATGATGAAATGAATGTTTCTGGTTTGGGCCATTGGGCTTATATTTAGGAGATGTCTCACAGACTTATTTCTTTTTCGTCATTAATACATACTTAAACCACTTGTTTTCTTTTCTTTGTATTTATAAAACTGATACTGTTTTTGCTAGTTTGTTGCTGTCAAATCTCTGGGGTCCATTTCATGAGATTTCTCATCCAAAATTCAGGATACAAAATTACATCGTTCAAACCACAGCCATTTAAACAAAAGGTAATGTTTGGGCTTTTTATTTTTTTCAAAATAAGCAGAGAATGTAGCCAAAATTTCATTTTTAGAAACAGACCAAACACAGAAATTACAATATTAACAGAAGTACATTAGATATATACTTTCTTCAGTATATTACTAATAAAAGTTTGGGCTCTTGTAAGCAGTGCTTCCACAGTGTCAAGGATTTCTCTCTTTCCCTGTCTGCCCTCCCCACTCCCCCAGTGAGTAGGCTGGGTTTCAGCTAGAGCTTGGTAGAGGGACGTAGCTGAGGCAGCTGACCCAAACTGGCCACATGAATAAAATGAATGCTTAGGTAGAGGAAGAAGGGGTCACATTCATGGTTATGGCAATTTTCTTCCCAAGTAACCACTACACATGCTGACATCCTGCTTTCCAGGAAGTAGCTAAACATCTTCCTGCAATGGGAAGTAGCAACCAAATTCCTCTTTCTGCTTTCTTGTATGTGCAGCTTTTACTTTAGCTGATAAACTGTTTCTATGTCAATCCCTGAGTCCCCTTGCCTTACATTTTCTACCTGTTCCACAGGAGACAGGGGTGAGTGAGTGATTGTGTGAGTGCTTGGCTGCTGGCCAGGTCAACCCATCACAGAGGCTTTCATGCTCTTGCCACTTGTTTACTTGTCATCACATGCTCTTTCTGTCTCCTGCATTTACTAATCCTTGTTCACTGATACTGAGGTAGGTGATACAGATATATAAGGTAGTTAGGAGTCTTTAACACTCATATTCTAAACCAGATGTGAGAATTCAATGCCATGAAGCTGATGGCACAAAGTTAGCACAGGTGGTGATGCTCTCTGATGAGATCTCTTCTCAATCTGGTCACAGTGATCAGGCTTGAAAGATGGAACTAGTAGGCTGGTTCTCTTGTCCATCTTCCTTCTGTATGCATAATTGCTATTTTGCTGCCATCCTCTGCTCCCACTACTGCTTATCTCCATTTTAGTTTTGCTGGTCATCCTTCTTTGTATCCAGCAGGAAGTTCTGTCTGTAAGCAGTCCCTTGTCCCTTACCTGCTGCGCTGCCTACCAGCCTTCTGTTACTTGAACATGACTGCACCCACCTTTGTTTACCCCTAGGATGGTAGCCTTGCTCATACATTATATGTAACATTATGATAAATTGTGTCTGGTAGTTTGATGACTATGTAACAAAATAATTACATACTGGTTTTAGATGCATGGTTTGTGGAAGCTTCATGAACTAAAGCTTCAAGGCAAATTAATGTTATTATATACATCCTAATTAGATGGTTTTAGTTTATAGATATCACAGCCCTCTGCTTTGGCTGCAGTGGTTTCAATGAAATTTGTGAATGGGGGAGATCTCAAATATACATTGGTTTCTTCAGTTTTATGAAATAGCCTTCTGGGCAGAGTACATAGACCCAAAGTATTCTCTCTAAATTAGAAAGTTTTCAGTGAGATCAGATACATTATTAAACACTCTATGAGAATTCACTTGGTAGCTGGACATTGTTCACTGAAACTGCAGGAAGCCGATTTTTGTATATTACTCAATTCACACAACTACTTGCTTGATTTCCTATCATTTTTGGATTGCTCGTTTGGGGTTTTTTCCCCCCTTTTTTAGCTACTGCTGCAAATGAATACAGGTTTTTTCTTGAGATTCCTACAGTGATATTTTGATCTCTTATCAGAAAACTCAAATGTAATTTAACATCCAGCATTGTGCCTTTGCAGTCCACATCATATTGCATATGGTTAACAGTTTCATTGGTTAACAGGGTGACTGATCACACAGCTTTTCCTTCTGAATTCTGCTCTAGATTTTTGTCATGGTTTAACCCCGGCCAGCAACCAAGCACCTCATAGCCACTTGCTCACTCCTCCTCTTCCAGAGGGATGGGCAGGAGGACTGGAAATGAATGTAAAATTCAAGAGTTGAGATAAGAACAATTTAATAAGTAAAGCAAAAGCTATGCACACAAGCAAAGCAAAGCAAGGAATTCATTCACCACTCCCCATGGGCAGGCAGGTGTTCGACCATCCCCAGGAAAGCCGGGCTCCATCACGCGTAACAGTTATTCAGGAAGACAAATGCCTTAACGCCAATGTCTCCACTTCCTTCTTCTTCCCCCAGTTTATATACTCAGCATGATGTCCCATGGTATGAATACCTCTTTGGCTAGTTCAGGTCACCTGTCCTGGCTGTGTCCCCTCCCAGTTTCCCGTGCCCCCCAGCCCTCTGGCTGGCAGGGCCCAAGGAACTGAAAAGTCGTTGATTTAGTATAAACATCACCCAGTGACAACTGAAAACATCAGGGTGCTGTCAACATTGTTCTCACATCAGAGCCAAAACAGAGCACTGTACTAGCTACTAAGAAGAAAACTAACTCTGTCCCAGCTGAAATCAGGACAATTTTTCAAGTACTTATTAAAATGGTGTGTTCTTTTATATGTTTTCTTGCCTTTTTTTTGCTCCTGTTTGCAGCTAATTACTGAAACATGAGTTCCTAACATGATTTCTCCAGTGCATTTTGCATACAAACCTTTTTTATTATTAATTAACTGTATTTCTAATGTCTTGTTCATTATTTTGTTTCAGTGGTCAATGTCTAACTTATTACAGAACCTCATCTTCTGACTGTTTGGTTTGATATGTGCTGTTTAGAAGCATATTTTATCTAAAATAGAACCAAAGAACTCTGGAGGCATGGTACTTGATAAAAAGAGGGAAAAATCATCCTTGGGTTTTCCAGATGAAAAAAAAGGAAGAACATGATTTGAGAAGAAGGACAATCACCAATGATGCAATAAATGAGAGGCTACCAAAGAAGCTGGAGGTTACAAGATTTCATGATACAGAAGCAATTCACCTGAGACTGCTGAATGAACAGTAATACAATTGCAAGATCACTATCACTTACAAAAAACGGTGATTGCGAGAAGTATCTGACAACAGGGAAAAAAAATGATCCAACATGCATCCTTCATTTATTAGGGAGTTAAAGCCCAGTCAGTCTCATTTATCTACTGAAAAAGATCATGGAAAAGAATGTATTTCGAAGTATGTGCAAGATGTGAAGCTAATAAGAAAGAGTAGCACTGATTTACACTTTTACAATCACACTTAACAAGCATGCTTTCCTTCTGTGATTAAATGTCCAGTTTCATGGATGAGAGGATGTAATGTACCTTTATCTCTACTAACGCTACTGACACTGTACCTCATAGCATTCAGTTTTGGAAGCACAGGAGGTATGGGCTGGATGCATGCACTGTTAGCTGAATGAAAAACTGTCTGGACCCCTAATCTAAAAGGCTTGAAAGCCATTAACAAAGTGCCTTGGCACTGCAGTTGATATCATGAATTAACTTTATCAGCTGCGTGAGTGATAAGACAGAATATGCCCTCAGTAACTTTATCTATAATACTAGTTCAGGAGCAGGGGCTGGCATGTGAAATGGTAGTACTTTGGTTCAGAGGGATCTTGAGCAGCTTGAAGACCAAGCCAGAGATACAGCCAGATCACACTAGAAAATTCCTGATGTTTAAGAATAAAATAAGAAATCTCCAGAACAGGCCAATACATCAGGGAACTGACCGCCTGACCAAGCCCTGCTGGAAAAGGACAGTGGATCACAGTGGCTGGCAAGTTCTACATGAGCCACCAGTGTTTTTTCATGGTTAATAAAGCAGAAAACAGACTGATCACACAGTGAGCATGGCCAACAGATTTAAGGTAGTTATAATCCTTCTCTGTATGGCAGGGTCTCACCTGGAACATTTTGCACCATTTTGTGTACCACACACGTCTAAAGGAGGACACTGAAATCATTAGGGGCTTCAAAAGAAGCTGCTAAGGTCAAATGACCTCAAAGGGGATTTAGAAGAAGCCAGAGTATTTAACCTGTTGAAGAAGTGAACAACAAATCTCCAAATAAATGAGAGTATGTTATAAAGGTGACAGAGCAGGACTGTTTTAGATAGTGGTAGGTGATACAAAAGTTACTGTGCCCCACAATTTTGTCTTGAAATTTTCATTCTGTATAATAACAGGGGGAAAAAAAATCATGAGGACAATAATCCCACACTGGAAGAAAGTACCCAGAAAGCTGTGCAGTCTCCATCTGTGGAGACTTTCAAGACAAAGTCCTGTACACTGTTAACTTTTACATTTTAAATTAGTGAAAATCTGTTTTTATTTTCACTCTACTTTTAAAATCTTGATTTAATGCTACCATAGCAGTGGCAGTTTTATGTAATTTTAAAAACTTCTCTGAAAGCAAGGAAATGTCTCTTGCCAAGTTCTAAGCATGTGCAATGCATATCATACTACATGGTTAACATGTAACACACAGAATAGTACTATTTGTAGTCCGATATTGTTCATCTAACATATTGGAACCCCTGTCACACAAAGGAAAGGCCCAGATAAAAGAATTATTTCTCAAGACAAACTAAAAAAGTTGCAGTACATTCTTCTTTAAATTTTAGATTTTTTAAAAAAAGATCTTTATATTAAGAAATTTTATTATATATTCTAAAGCCAATGTTTGGCAATCCAGCATCATAATTTATCATAAAAATTCAAATTTTGAAGACAAATCAGTTCTGATTTTTTTTACTTCAGTTGTGATCAGTTTCCACAAATTCTACAAACATGACTCCAACTGTGAACTTCCTCAGGCTGAGAAGTGAATTGATGAATATGCATACCAAATGTTGAAATAATATTACCACTCCAAAGCTGAGAGCTGGGACAAGCACAAAGTTTATTCAGAAGTTTCTTCTGACTACCTTTTCAGAATCTTCACTTCAGGAACAAATACACCATTCAACAAAATAATAGCACAAGTACTATTCGATGAAGGCATTAACCCTTCACTATATTAAGCAAAATTTCCTCTGCCTGCTGCTTGCCTGTTTTCTTTCAAAGTTTTTCTTGACAGGTATAAATAAAATTATATATGGATAAATATTTTCTGTTTCTTCTTTTTTTATTTTCTGCTGTCAAAGACACATCCAATACAAATATATATCAAATTTAAATAGAGTAATAATAATAAAACGCCCTAAAAATAAAAACAACCAAAAAGATTGACAATGCTATATGAAGATATTTATATAGTCAACGAAGTATGAAGGGTCTTTAAATAAAATGCCACTTTATTGCCCTCTTGGTATTATCCCAGTATATCAGTCCAGGACCGAATAAAGGGGTATATATTTTTCTGTGGAAGTTAAAATAATAGCTAAAATTATCATTAAAAAGGACCAGAACTAGGGTGCCTGTTTCTGTGCTCTACTTTATCCTTCTAGCACATATAACCTGCAACACTGATACTTTAGGTTGTTTGTGTTTTGTTTTGTTTTGTTTTTTTAATTTGAAACTTCCAGAAATATTGTCTAATGTACATAGTCTTAAAATTCTCATTTGCGTTATTTCTAAAGGTATAAAGTAAGTATACAACATACAATTTACAAAATATGGAGTATGCGTGTTGTAGCTTAACAATTTAAATTCACATATTGTAATGCTACTGTCCCCAGGAGGCCTGGACCACTTTGCTTTGTTTCTATAATAAGAATATACTGACACATTTTCATTATTAGATCAAAGAAGTAGGGCATTACGCAAAGCAAGTTGCAAATGATATTTCAAAATTGGCTGGAGTATACAAATTCACTCTAATAAATTATCATTCTGTTTTTCAGAGATCAATAGAGGAAATGGAAAAAAGGAGACAGAAGACCTGAAATTAATACAGTTTGTGAAATGTATATTAAGGTATGCTCATTTATAGACAGTGAACTGGAATGAGTGAAACACAGTTTCAATCTTTAGAATACCTTTCAAAAACATCTACCAAATATTTAGAGAACTTTTCAAAAAATTTTAGCTCCCATTTACTGTATATTGAAACAAACTACATGTTTAAATTGTTATTCTATACTGGAATATGTGTGAGTCATACCTAAGAACTTCCACGTACTAAACAAAAGTAAAAACACAAAAAAAACCAAACCCCACAAAAAAAATAAAAATAAAGGAAGAAAGAAAGAAAGAAGGAAGGAAGGAAAGAAAGAAAGAAGGAAAGAAAGAAGGAAAGAAAGAAAGAAAGAAGGAAAGAAAGAAGGAAAGAAAGAAAGAAAGAAAGAAAGAAAGAAAGAAAGGAAGGAAGAAAGAAAGAAAGAAAGAAAGGAAGAAAGAAAGAAAGGAAGGAAGAAAGAAAGAAAGGAAGAAAGAAGGAAAGTAATACAGACTTAGTAGATTATTAGCTTAGTTTTGATTTCTTAAGACTTGAAAAAGCCCCTTTGAAATTACTGAATCTGTGGATCACTTTCTTTTGGGTAATGTGGTACAAAGTCAGTTGGGGGTAGACAATTTGATTAATACTCATTACCATGTCATAGGCTGTGACCCATTACATGAACTCTTTATTAATAAACAGCAAGAAACAAATTTGTAAGATCAGCCAGTGTCAATAGAAGTTAATCAGTTTTCATATATTCACAAGCTAAACCTTCACTGCCTTTAGGACATGATCTGAAAGAAGTCACTTACACGAGATCATACTGAGGAAAGCAAGGATGTGGTAAATGGCTTTCTTGATTCTCTTGATTGTAACAGTCTACAGCCTCAGTGAGATGATTCTATTGATCCTTAGGAAGAATAGTCACATAACCTGTAGAAAAGAATTTTTTCACATCTTCCAGACATCAGCCTGAAAACCTGATGTGAATTGGAAAAAATAAACAGAAAAAAACAAAACATCGCAGTTCGCAACTTTTCTGTTTCATGGCTATCAAAGTAGTTCCATAGTGAATAGCTTTATATAAATTATAAAACTGGAGCAATTTTTTAACCACAGAATTATATTTTTATTCTTGTGGATTACATTTTAGCATCACACTGGTACACGCACATACAGGAGAAAGCTCAAAACATGTTTTTTGTTATATATGTATGTGTCAGCCAAGGTTGAGTCCTGTGGCCTGGATAAAAGGATGAGTCCAGTAGAAAGAGGCAAAAAAAAATATATGCTCCAGAACTGACAAAAGTTGATCAGTGCTTGTATTAGAACCAAGTAATGATCTGGGCTTCTGTAAGCAATTTTGATTTCCTTGACTGTTAAAAAAAAGATAATAAAATGGAAGAACTTTCTGAAAATTTATGTCATACCAATTTATAGGTTGTTTTTACAGATCTAAATACCATTAACAGCAATGCAGTCCACAGTATTTTGGTCTGTAGTGCTCCAATGTAAAGGAATAAGAATAAAATGCTGTGTTCCTGAGCAGGGGGAGGAAGAGGAAGGACAGGATGGGAAGAGTAAGACATGCATGTGGGCAGTTCTGCTGTGTTACCCACCTCTATGTAAAGACAAGATAGTTGATAATAAGTGTAATTTGTCATACACTAACTATGCAGTGGATTTTACTTACGAAGTTATGAAGTTATGAAACTTACAAAGTTTCAAAACCAAACTGTAAGTACACCTAAATAAGTAACTTATGGTTCCACGCTTCATTAAAGGCTTATACTGTCACTGTGCATATGACTGTCATGGTTTAGCCCCAGCCAGTAACTAGAGTACCACACAGCCTCTCCCTCACTCCCCTTCCCCTGCCCTGAGGGCTGGGGAGAAGAATTGGAAAGGAATGTAAAACTCGAGTGTTGAGATAAGAACAATTTAAAAATTGAAATAAAAAATAATAATAATGATAATAATTGCTAATAATAATAATTAAAAACCCGCTATAATGAAAAGAAGGGAGAAAGAGTGAGGAATTAAATCCAAAGGGAAGGGAAGAAAGAAAACAAGTGATGCACAACACAACTGCTCATCATCCATGAACTGATGCCCAGCCTGTTTCTGAGCAGCAATCAGTTAGCCCCAGCTAGCACTCCCCCAGTTTATATACTAGGCATGACATCCCATGCTATGGAATACCCCTTTGGCTAGTTTGAGTCAGTTGTCCTGGCTGTGTTCCATCCCAATTTCTTGTGCCCCTCCATCCTTCTCACTGGCAGCGCCTGAAAAACTAAGTCTTTGACTTCCTGTAAAAGTTACCTAGCAATAACTAGAAACATTGGTGTGTTATAAACATTTTTCTCACACCAGTTCCAAAACACAGCACTGCACCAGCTACTAAGAGGAAAATTAACTCTATCCCACCCAAAACCAGGACAATGACTAACTGTCCATAATGACCTTGAAAGACTCATAAAAAACAAACAAGGTGGAATAAATCCTAAGAAGGAGAGATGTGTTCCCTCCAAGGAAGAAACTGGGTGCATTCAAAAAAACCCACACATGATTATACCAAAAAGGCAGAGCATAAATTAAAAACCCCCAGGGGCAGCTCCAGCTTTCAGCCAAAGACATGTTTTGCTGCTTTACTCTGTTGGCTAGTTTCTAATTGCACACTGCAATGAAAATTGTTTATAACTAGAAAGGTCCCATAACAACATGGCAAAGGCACAAGGGCTACAGCATAATATTAGAGAAACTTACCCTGTGGGTGATCACTAGTAACTGAGGAAGATAATAACGCTCAGCTACTCTGAAATAATTTACTCATAAAAGAATCTTCATTAAAATAACATTAAGGAGTATTTCCAACGTGGCGTGCAGGGACTTAGCTGCATGACTCCTTTTAATATTAATGGGAATTACACGGCTAAACCCACACACACTGCAATGAAAATATGCACTTACGATTTTAACAAAACTCCATAAAAGGAAACAAATTCAGGTGAAGGCTTCACTCTGTTGTGCCCTGTTATTGCTAAGAATACAGTATGTAGGACTGGTGCACACAATTGTAATGTCTGTAGTAAACATGCTGCAGTGCCTGAGCTCTTAATGAAGTTAAGACAAGTAGGGAAAGCTTACCTCTGTGGTATAGCAGTGATTAAATAGAAAGGACAACTGTGAATGGAAATTCATAATTCTGCAATCATCTGAATTGTTTGTATAATAGGTTGCAGCAGAAATGTGTTGGTGCAATATAAAATAATTATTACATGTTCCAGAGGGGAGGAAGTTGAAAATACCAATAGCAGGAGAAATTGTGACATTTCGTGGAAAAAGCCCTTCCTGTCAGACAGAAATTAGAAAGACCATCCGCTAATGAGAATTTTCATGTAACCCTTGAAGGCTATCTAGAAGCTGACTCAGAAAACATGGGAACCATGGCAAGACCAGTTTGCTTTTATTCGTCTCAGTTATGCTACCCTAGACTGGCATAAAGTTGACTAATTGGGCCAGTGTGATATAGACTTCTTATCAAAAAGCTAAAAAACAATTTGGTTTAAGGAAAAAAAAAAAAAAGGCTATACAGTGACAGCAAAGAAAAAATGTATCTGAACATCATCCAGACCAACTATGTACAGATTGGCAAATAGGAGAGGAAAAAGAAGCAGGTCCCATACAGTCAAATTTTTAATCCATTTTAGCTGGTAACTGGCACTTTCATCATCGTAGTGAATATCAGAGATAGTTTTCCTCCACTTCTATTTCATCTTGTACCTTCATGTTTTGTTTTGTGAGCAAAGGTGTTGGTTTTTTTGACTGGATGTGGGAAAGATTGTGAAGATTAAAAAATTCAGTGAATGCCAATTATTTATAGCAATAATGCCCTAAGACAGTATTTGAGTCCAGTTTTATCAAAGGAAGACTAATCTCAATTAGAGTCATTGGAATTTGAAAACATGAAAATTATAAAGGAAAATATTTTGAATTATAATCACACTTTTAAGAACCCCTCTATTACCAGGAGGCAATAATGTGAAGAGGAGGCTCTGCATATAAAGCTTTTATATTGCCTTTTATTTTTGAAAGTGTTATGAGATCTTAACATTACTTTTAAATGATTGACAGAAGAAGTGTTCCATTTTAATTGGCACTTCTGTGATTTACCACTATATCATGTTGGGAGCACCCCATTAGGCCATTTGTAAGTGAATAGCAGGGTACTGTACATCTGACAATACCTGAAGACTTTTATTGAAGGTTCCTATTAAGAAGAAACACCCACTAAGAGTTCATGTCCCTATTTGATCTAACTTCTGAATTGGACTGAATTGTATCCTTCACTGCTGAGCAAAAATATAATCCCTGCCATTTTAGCAGTGCCTGGTGCTATCACATTGCCATGTTTTCCTGTTCTGCAACTGTATGAACAGTGCAATTTCAGTTTCTAAACTCAGAAGACCGGGAAGCTTAATCCCACTGAAAGGAATTATCTTGATCACCACAGCTTGTTAATTTCACTCTAATCAGGACAGTCTTCTCAGTCCTCATCAGTACCATAATGCCTGAGATAAAAAGCCATATCAAATCTTGGTTTTAGACCAAGGGTGGAGTTCCCTGGTGCCGAGATTTAAAAATGCATTATGCTGCCCCCACAGATCCTGTTATGGCTCTCGTACAGAATGCATTTCCCTCTAAAAGCTGCCAGTCAGACAGGAGGCAACAACCAAGCAGAGCGTCTAGATATTGGTTCCAACCCCTAACCTCTTCTCCACTTGGTGCTTTGTTTAGTATCCCAAATTCAGGTGCTAGACTAATGATTCTCAGCAGCATCTGAATGACTCTATCTTAAAGAGTTGCATTGTTCAAAACCTTCTGGATCTGCATTACCTATGGTGCTACTTAAGCATTTTGTGCTTCTGTTTTTAGAAAGCAACTAATCTTGACACATTGTGATACATGCAGTCTTACTTTAGTATTTTGATCTGGCCCAAATGATTTCTTTTCAGCTCCTACATTGCATATTACATGTTTTATATTGGCAGCTGTTACTCCATGTACCATCTGTCTTTATCAACACTGAGGTACACAGATGTGCTGTTGCTGTGCAAATGTTAGAGATCAGCTTAGCCCTTCTTATTCCTAAAAATCATCATCATCATCATCATCATCATCATCATCATCATCATCATCATCATCATCATCATCACCATCATCATCATCATCATCATTCCTTGAATCATGCAAAAATTTAACATTTACTCTAATTTGTTTCAAGTGGCTTTTTGAAGGCTTTTCTTGTTCTAAAATTACATAAATTGCAAACTGATTCAACACCAGAAAGAAAAACTAAAACTACTTATAATACTGACAATGGTAATGTTATGATCTGGGACATTTCAAGGTTATTTTCTGTAGACTTCTTTTTATTGCAGTACCAGTAAGGTATTCTGTCAAGAATCAGAGCTTTAATAACAAACAAAAACCATAAATGGAGTCTTCCCAAAAAGGATAATATAATAGTGTCTTAGAACAGGTGCAGGCTACTGCAGTTCTTTCCAAAATCATTTCTCATCTCACTGTATAAACATGTGCATATACACATGTAGTATCTAGAAAGATGAAATTTAAGGTAGCTTTATTGTAAATAACTGGTCAAGAATTATGTCACAGAAATACAATAAACGCTTACATGTTAGCTGTATGTGTACACATTTTAGTAGTGGCATAACCCTGATACCAACATATGGATACTATACACAGTCTCTTTGTCACACTCATTTTTCAAACTCTGTTGCAATAAAGCAAAACAAGTATGAAACTCCTAAAACAAAATGTATGGATTAAAATTTATTTTAAACTAATGTAAAAAACTGAAGCATGTAGAGAGTCCTGGAGAGTCTGACCTCTGCTATTCATAAATTCATAACTTTACTTTTTAAAACAAATGAGTAATTTTTTACAGCTAATACCTTAGCTACAGTCAGATGAAAATATAAAGGTGTTTTCAGGCATTTGCCACTCTGTAGTCATGAGCTTCAAAAAAGTATGTGTACAGATACACATGAAAACACTCTTGCATACAAGTATACTGGATGCACTTGCATATAGCTATACTTGTACACAAATAGGGTGTCTGTAGCTCACATATACCTTTATAGGCTTTGGACAATAGCAAAAGTATGATACTTCACCTGTCTGTATAGGTTAATAACATGGTATTACAGAAATATCAGAAGCATGGGGAGCTTTTAGAAAACAAGAAGTTCTTTGAATATCATATCCAAGGAATATCAGGCTCTCTGTTTCCCTCTAAGTAAGGTAAAACTGCATCAGTTGTGGATGTGTTGGAGAAAAAAGCCTTAAAGTTTAACTTACAGAATATAATTCTGATATCATTCAATGCCAATTTATCTGAATTTCAAAAGTTAAGAGCAAATCACGAGGATATTTTTTGTCTGAACCTGAACTTGAACACCAGACCTGACTTCTAATTTAGAGCTGCAGTATGGCTTATAAGACCTCATTATTTTTTCCAAGTTTCATCCACTTAAAAAGTGTATACGTATGCATGCATACAGTCTGTCTAAAAACACTGTATGACTGACTGCTTTCCTAAAGACACATAAATCTTGAACTAAAGTATTTGCACATGCATGCTTTTCTACACATTTTGAACATTTCTACACATTGTGTCTCCATTAACATTAATGTATAGAGCAAAGAATACGGTCAGTGACATATTTCTCCTTTTCTTATCAACACTGTTGAACAAAACCTTATGGAGGTGAACTTGCAACATGTGCCTCTTAACTCCACTGCAAAAAACAAGGAAGCATCTTTTAGCACAAAGTACATGCAGAAACATAAACACAAAGTTGTAGTAAATGAAGTATCCACCAATCCAATGTATCAAATGTACATCAATTCGCTCTAAACCAATCTTAGAGGTAGGTAATATTTGTGTAGAGGAATTCTTATATGCTTAAAGTCTAAATATCATCTAAATACTAAAGAAGGAATGACTGAGTTCAAGTAATCATCTTGATATTCCAATGTATCTGGTGATAATGGATCTTCTGTAATATTTTGCAGTTTTTACCTTGTGTTACAGAGGAAAGAGAGCAGATTGCAAGAAGTCAGGATGAAGTACAAAACCAGTGTCTTATGTAAGATTTCCCCTTTTGGCTTCCCCCCCACTTTGTTTTGGTTTGGATTCTAATCTATTATGGTTTATTTATTTTTCAAATCTTACTTCAGTTTCATTTCAACAATTGCAAGAATACACAAGATCTAGAAAAGAATCTTTCTCTAAATGAAATACCTCTTCTAAAGGTATACATTTCCAGCCATCTTGCATAAAGATGTAAGTATGCACACATTTACATGCACTCATTTACATATATACAGAAGTACCACTTCCATTCTCACAGTAATTGGTCTAAATATGCAAAACAAATTAATGGCACAGCTACTATCATATAGTATTTGACAACGTATTGTCACAATACAGGCTTTCCAAACTGCAGGGACCACTGTCAAATCTTAATTGTTATGTCTTGTGTTACTCAATTCCTCTCTTCTTCATTTAGGAAGCAGAGAAGATGAAACCATGTTGTGCAGAGAGGGAGATAAACAGACACCTAAAAGGTGAAGTTTGAATGAATCCCAAAGTTATTATTTTAGCAGATTTGACTGAATATTGCCTCAATCTATGAAGTTTCTATGTGGCCAAAAAAAAAGCAGGCCTTATTTTCATAATGTGTTCATCTTCTCACTGGCTGCTGACTTTAAGCTTGACCTATTTTCCCTTCTATTCTCCCAGCAATCTGATTCTCTAATGGGCTGTGCTGTCCGATTTCTCAAATTTCTGATATTCTCTCTTTTCTGTACCAGTCACATTACTGCTCCTGCATTTGCTTCTCCCCTGCTTCCACACACACTTTCTAAGCCTCCTACTGCCAAGTGAATAGCGAGGCACAGAGGCACTGCTTCCTTTTTTTTTTATAGGAAGCCTTTCTCTTCCTTACCCTCATCTTTCTCAGCAAATTAATACCAGCCTGACAGAAGAACATGTTTGAAAGATATACAGGGCATGTAGCTTTTTATTCTTCAAGAAAAACTAAAAATCTGAAACCTCCATACAGTATAAAATTATAACACCTAACTTGTTACACTGACAACCTCTCACACTTAGGCTAGTGAATTCCCAATAAGCAACTGAACACTCTGATCATAATCTTACTTATTTTTGTCAAGATTTTATATGTAACAGAAATTCCTCAAATAAAGCTTCCTTTGCACAGTTTTCAGTCTCTTGCTCAAGTGGAAACAAAAAAAAATGACACCCTATTTCTGAGATACATCATGTGAATATGAGGGATCGTGTATCTTGTCACAGGAGTTCTGTAGAAAAATGAGAGGTAGCAACAAATATTTCTGGGAGTAGACAAAAGAGGAGATTAGAAACTGTGAGACAGTTTGTGAATAAATTGTATCAGCATGAACAGAAATAGATGTAAAGTGATGACTGGGAAACAGTGAAAAAGAAAGCTCCACAGAAGGTCCAAGGTATTTCATTGTGAATGTAGAATAAGAATTGGAGGGGAAAGATTACCAATGCACAAGAAAAAGAGAAAAAAAATAGTACATGGAAAAGCATCACTTAATACTAATAAAGCACTGCACTACTTGATAGGTAAAAAAATCTTTGCAGATCAAGAAGACATAGCTAGTTCTAGCAGATAGAATTTTATCTCACTTTCTTATCTTTTGGATGTTTGCTTACTATTTGTATACTAAAATACGATTGGAAGAACTCTATACATTTAGTATGGAAGGCAACAGCATGGAAAAAAATTACACCATTTGGAAAGCAGCTGAAATTTGCAAAGGATGTTATAAAACTTTCTATTCCTCTTATTCTGTGTTATAGCTTGAGCCCATTTTATGGTATTTACTCTCACTTTTTACATCCTACTTTCTCTCTCTTTTTTTTTTTTTTTTTTTTTTTAAATGTGTGAATCAGTCTCCATGCTCAGTTACTGAAAACAATGAAAGAATTCCTGTTGCCACTAGTATCTTCTGCATTGCAGGGCAACCTAGAGATCCTTAACACTGTACATGATAAGATATATAGATTCAAAAATATAATCACAAACAAGACCTGAGGGGAAAGCAAAAACAAAAACAACCAGATGGAGCAAATAAATAAGCAAAAAAATCAAGGTGTAGAAGAAAAAAAAATGCCCAGAGAATGTTCCAACAGAAATGTTCCAACTGTGTGTTTATTTATTTTTAGGTAGTCTAGAAAAATGGCAATAATATCTTCAATAACCTCAAGAGTCACTGCCATGGATAGTGTACAAGTGGAAAAGAAAGTATATGTGTACATTTCTTATGGAAAACTATACATTGGTATTGGAAAATAGTCTTGATTAGAACTGTTGTATAAGATCACTACAGCATACAGCAGAATGCACAGTAGAAAGATTAAGTGCTACAGTTTACTAAAAGCCACTTTAAAAAAGCGTTCTTAAAACTTATTCATGTTACTTAGTGTTAGGTTTTTGTACCTAAGGTGTAGAAAACAGCACTTACTGCCTATTTTATAATTGCGGGACTAGTTGAAATTAAGACAATTCATTTGGAAAAAAATGAGCATAATTTTTGCACCCACTGTAACTACATCTCAGTATTACATTTACTCAAGAACACATGCAGCTTTATGTAACATATGGATAACCAAGACAGAAACTGTTTTACTGAAGTCTACAATGACCACTGACTGGACTACTTCTAAAGAACTTATAATGTTCCTGCTGCTGCACTACTGTATTCCACAGGGAAGATATTCCTCAACATGTTCTCTTACATACATAGCATATATGTAGATATCATATATCTAGATTAAACGATAAGTTTTCCCAAGAGTCACACTCCTGACTCTGCATGCCAAGACGAAATGAAAGGGTGCACTATTTTGATTAAGAGAGATTAAAATGGTGAGGAGCTTTTGGTCATTTGGTTGGTTGTTGGTTCATTTGTTGCTGGTTTGTTTTGGTTTTTTTGTTTCGGGGGTTTTTTTTGTTCATTCTGGTTTTGTTTGGGGTTTTTTAAAGCTGAACATTAGCTATATGAGGCCTTAACTTTGAAACCTTATCTTGCTACTAAGCATCAGTTGTCTCTTTCTGCACAGTTTCTAATAATAAAACATCTGGAAAACAAATGGAGCAGTCTGTAGAGCAGTAGGAAGAGAACAGGATGGCAATCATACTGGTATAGTCAAGACTTATTTCCTTTAGAAGCTGGGTCAGCCTTCTATTGAAAAAACTGCTTCTTGGCATTTGCAAGTGCTTTGAGTAAGACCTTGGCATTCACATCCTTTGAAGTGGAAGGGGTTTTTTTTCTGGAGATATTTCTATAGTATAGTTAAAGGGAAAATGCATAACTATAATATAATACTGAAGAACAACTAGAATAAATTTACAGCATAGAATTTTAGAAATACTTTTGTGTGCATACCACTACTGTCAGTTACATTTGATCTTAGTACTTCAAAATGGTATTTTCTAGACAGAAGACTGAACTCTTACTGTGTAAGACATACATTGCATAGAAAATGGATAGAAAACAGCAGTTCAGCAATTGAAGAAAATCAGTGATGCTCTAATGTTACCTGCAACAATGGATGTTCCAGGTGGACTATTTTATATACCACTCTAAACAAAATTGTGTGATAAGGAAATGGATACAGATGATTATGGCCTTTGTCACATCTATTACTACTTCAGGTCTTATTTCTTCCTCAAAAACCACAGAAAATATTAAAATATGGCACTGCAAACCTCAGGCTTCACCATATGAATTCACCCTGTGTTATGATACTGCTAAGGTTAGCTGCTAGGAAGAAAAGAGAAGAAAAAAAAAAAAAAAAGAAAAACAAATATCAGATACATTCATGTACCAACATGCCACTTCATATTTATTTCTACATCTGCCCTTGTCCCTTTGGAACCTCAAATGGACTCACTGTGGTAGACAATCTGTAGCCTCTTTTCCCCTTAATCAGTTTCTAGACTAATGTAACGTGATATAATCTAAAGTAAATACACCCCATTGTAATAGGTGCAATGCAGAAAATAATAGGCAGCCTACTCTGGTTATGGACTGTTTATTTCTATTTTTCTGAATACTGAATAAGTCCTGATTCTAACTACAAAAGCACACCATAGCCTTTGGATCAAACCAAGCAGATTCATTCAAGTGTCTTACCTGTGGTGGCATAGCAGCTATTACTGAACGATAGTTCTGAAATTATAGGATCTAGCAGTATAATGAAACAAAATTGAGTTCTGCTATCTAACAGCTAGAATAGGAACAAATTACATGATTTAGGGATAAATAACAAATATTACCCTGAAAATTATTTTTGAAAAAAAAAACTCTCTTCCTCAGAAACACAAACTTGAGCTGTAGATGACAACAGACTGTATTGGGAGGAGTTTTGGTTGGGTTTTGGCATTTTTTCCCGTTTCTCTTTTTTTTTTTTTTTCTTTTTTCTTTTTATCTTTTTAATCAGTGTCACAGGGAGCCACTTAAGAGACCAAAATAATATGAGACCCTTAATTTGCAAATTAAGGATAATTCAATTATTAGATAGTGGAAATACTATAGTAAAACCACATTACTTTTTAATTTTGCCACCATAATTGGCTCCCCAAGGCAAAAGATACTCAGGAGAAACATTAGCATGACCATCATTATATTCAAGTTTACCCAGAAGTAAATCCCAATCAAAATAATACTTGATTTATTGAGATTTAAACACAAAATCTGAGAGATTGTCTACTCTGGAAGTTTTGCAATGCCACTGTTAGAAATGCAGTATTTGCACCATGCAGAGCTAAAGATGTGAACCCTTTTCCTCTTGTCCTCTGCAAATTTTTCAAATTTGTATGTGCAGAGGGAAGTGTGTCCCAGCAGTAACATTGTAAAGTAAGCTTGTAAATAGTTTTACAGTCAGGTGAGGCAAACTATGAGAATGGTATTGGAAAGCTTAAACAGGTTTTGTAGTTTGTATATGCTGACCCACTGTTTTAAACCACTGAAGAAAGGAGTCATAGCAATAAACTTCCCTCCCTTACATTAAACAAGAAGGGGACTTTGGAGGTGAGGAGGTGGGGAAAGGGGAAAGAATAATATAAGATGAAATATTAATAGGAGAAAAAATACTTCTGAAAGACTAAAGAGGAAAAATTAAGGGGATAGAAATGACAGAAAAATTTGATAGCTGAAGAAGCAAGACAAAATACCAGGTCTTGAAAAAGCACAGTATGAAGTCTCTCTATATAATGTCTAGTCTGATTTCATATGCTATTTTTAAAAATGAAGCTTATATTATTTTTCTAGCATTAATGCCTTCATCAACTGTTCCATTTGAAATGGAAAACAAGGCAGAGAATCAACTTTTTTTTCCCCCTACAGCACAAATGGGTATAATATCTCTTCATCCTCTTGTCCCCTTTCTCCTTTGCCATACTTTATAACACTTTATTTCTGTTCACATTGAAACTGAAATCTCAAACTTTGATTCTTTTGTTTGTTTGTTTTGTTATTGTTGTTGTTGTTTGTGTGTGTTTTGTTTTCCCTTTAGGGAAAACCCAGACCAAACTGGATGGGAACAGAGAGTTTACCTATCATCTAAGTTCTCTAGAAAACCCTATGTTGTCTCAGGCAGCTCTGTCTTGCTAACATTGTCCATCACTTTGTGCAGGAGGTTTTGGCACTGGAATGCAAGAGTCCGTTTTCAGCTCTCAAAACTTTTGATATCTTCTGTAGCACACTGTGCACCAGATTTTGTTATGTTGTGCTTTGGCAATTGGTCAATTACTGTGGGCGTGGTTATGCCATAGATATAGGTGAACCTTTCCTTCATGATTGTTCAATTTCTATTTTGATAAGTAAAATCAATAAAACAATAATACATTTTAGGGAACAAATGCTACCTAAACATTCCTTAAAGAGCAACAGGAACAACTAGTAGTACAGCAGACACACACCCTCCACTCACACATGACCAATCACTTTTATGCACTACCTACAACCTACTGCAGCTGCCCAGCAGAAGTCAGTCTCCAACACACTTTCCCCAATGGCTGATGGCCTTAGATCAGCCATAAGGATGGGGGGGTGGTGCCACTGCCTAAATCTGTGCACTAGATCTATATACAGGAAAAAATATCAGTAATAATAATAATAATACAGTTACATTTGTTATACACACATGTCCCAGCAACTCTCACTTTTCCTGGTGCTATGCTCACTTTTCCAGTGCTCCTCTGGGTCCTTAGGTTCATGGCATCACCTTGGTGTTGTGAAAAGGGGTACAGGAGAGGAGGCATACAAGAAGTCTTCATCAGCCTGAGTGCTTCAGCCAAGAATATGATGTTGTTACGGATGGTTTCTTCTTCCTCAATTGAGGATGTGCTTGAGTTTGCTTTTATATGTTTCCTAACACACTTTTAAATCTTGTTTTTTCTTCCCTGGTCTGCAAGTTCATGTTACATCTGATTTTTCACTATGCATATGTTGGACACTATTCATCTTTCCTTTTCATGTCTGTCTGAACTTTACTTTTTCCAGCCCTGACCTATAACTCTTTAACAGAGTACCAGAGCACTGTTTGTAGCCATAGTGTCTCCATTGCCAGGCCAGGCCCCTTTGCTTACGAGCCTATGTACATACTCATCTACACCCCCTCCTGTGTCTCCACTGCTCAGATCCATAACCTCTGAAAAGTGATCTAGGTTCAGCTAAGATTGACCCATTGGTTGTGTTGTACTTACTGCATCAAGAAACATAGAGAATCAGAATGATGTCTGTTTGGCACTGAAGTATTTGGGCTTAATGGTTATATACTGTTCTACATTAGTATGAGAAATGTGAATAAATCCCTGTATTAGACTTTCAGCTCTATCAAAAGCTACAGCTCTCTTGAACTGACATGATATTAGGATCTTCATGTAATTTAATTCTGTACATCAAAATTAGAGATGCTGATGTGGGGGAAAGTAATTTCTTTTTAAAAGATGAAATTATACTGGTTTAACATTTCATCAATTCCTTAGTTTTTTGGTTGGTTTCTGGGGTTTTTTTTGATTAATTTCATGGTTATAGCAAAAGTCTTCAAGGCTTTTGCTAGTCTCCCCAAGCTTACAGCAGCATTACTTACAGGTAGGTACTGATTTTTTTGCAATGCCTACAAAAACGGCATCAAATATTCTTGATTGACTTCAATCACGGTCATTCCATTTGAGTATACTAACTGTGCGGGCCTGTAAAGAAAAAAATGGAATGCATCACAACTGACATCTTGATGATGAAGTTGGCATTCTGGGTTTTTTCCTTTTGCTCATACTAAACTGTTGCCATATACCTCCTTATGATGAGATAAAATTCCAGTTTTATACCAGATTTATATTAGCTCCAGTTATTTTGTGCTGAGATAAAATTCTAGAACTGTGTATGTTTGCTGTGTACAATCAGTAACATCCAAGGTATTGGGTGATTCACTTTCTCTTTATTTTCTCAATAGAATTTGTAGGATGTCTGAAAATTGAAAGCATGACAGGTGCTGCCTCACATGTAGGTACAATCATTTAGCCATATGACAGAAATAGTTCCTGCAAGCATCTCAAATGATTCACTACTTAAATAATTAATTGGTTTATTATCTTGTGGGTGCAGGATTAGGACACTAAACACTTAACAAATGCATTTGCAGGCTATTAAATTAAAGAGTGCAATATCCTGGTGTTTTATTTAGGCAAAAAAGGGCATGTCTTTTTGCATAATGACAGAGGAAAATATCATAAAATATCATATCTTCAAAGCCAACAGACTTGTATAACCTCAAGGAACAACAATATAAAAGTCCTATGCAATTTGATAGAGGATACAATAAGTAGGATAATAAATCTATATCCTTGTATAAATCTTAGTCTACGGATTTTAGTAGAGAATACTATTCCTCTTTTTAAGTGTTTATGATTAGGCTTTTCAAAAGCTGTAAGTTTGCTGTGTTTAACAAAGAAAAACTCGTGTGTGCTGACACAAACTGTGCATGTAAAAAAAAAAAAAAAGAAGAAAAATCTGTAGGCCAACGATTAAAGAAATGTAAGACATTTCTGCAGGGTTTGAATTTTTAGATATCAACAACAGTACACTTGGCATATGAATTCCCATGGGGTAAATCAAACCAAAACCTAACAATGATAAACTGCAAAATTAAGCCATCAGAATCACCAAAGAAAATGGTGTGACAGAGAGAAAAAATAAAGCATGCAGGCAAACTTTGAGGTAAATAAGGAACTGGCTTTCTGCAAGACCTTTAGCTGACAGAGCAATTCTGTCCCAAATGGATCCATGTTTACAAGATACGCCAAGTACTGCATATGGGTTACTCACTTAGTTCAGTTGATTCATTTCAGCCTTGTGTCAATAGAACAGCAAAAGTTCATTGCAACCAGCAGAGCCACTCTTCCATGAAGTGATATCTTATATTCACTAGGCATGAAAATACCAGCCTGAAGAACAAGCAAGGTTTCTGATTGTGTTAATTGTGATTTTAGAAGAAGTATGAAATAAAAGATACAACTGATCTGACATCAACATGCATATGTTTTAAAACACATTCAGGTTTGCGAACAGCCAAAACACCATTTAAGCAAGTAACAAATCCAAGTAGAAGTCTAAATGTCTCTAGCTTATGCTTTTGTGTCTACCAGTTTTGTATTGCATGCAGTTTCTCCTTAAACTCTTATATTAGCTCCAGTTATTTTGTACTGTATAAAAATAAAATCACACTTCCTGCTCCTTCAGGATATACAAGTAGCTTGTGGTACATGTATGTCTTGGAAGGCAAAGCTTATATTATTTTTTTTTATTGTTTCTGTTATTGCTGTGCTGTTGGTATTATTTTTACTAATAAAAAATGACTGTAAACATCAATGATAGAACATTGTTTTCTTCCTTCTTAAGTAGCATAGGGATTTTTTTTTCTAAAATGTTTGCCTGAGATTTACTGACATTGTTGGAAAAATGACCAGAGATTCCTCACTTTCATCCATGCATAAAAGGAAATGCAGGAGCAGCTGTGGCTTCTGCTTGGTTGGCCTGTATGCTAAAGGTCAACTGTAATGTGGCATAACACAGAAACACACAGAATGGTTGGGGTTGGAAGGGACCTTGGAGGTCATCCAGTCCAACCCCCTGCTAAAGCAGGTTCACGTAGGGCAGGATCACATCCAGGTAGGTTTTGAGTGTTTCCAGAGAAGGAGACTCCACAACCTCTCTGGGAAGCCTGTCCCAGTGCTCTGTCACCCTGAAGGCAAAGAAGATTTTTGTCATAGTCAGCAGGAACTTTCTGTGTTGCAGTTTGTGTCTGTCGCCCCTTGTCGTGTCACTGGGCACCACTGAAAAGAGCCTGGCCCCAGTCTCTTGGCACCCCACCCCTTCCAAAGATACTGATATGCATTACTAAGATTCCTCCTTCACTCTTCTCTAGGCTGAACAGGCCCAGGTCTCTCAGCCTTTCCTCACAAGGGAAATGCTCCAGTCCCCTCATTATCTTTGTAGCCCTCTGCTGGACCCTCTCCAGCAGTTCCCTGTCTTTCTTGAACTGGGGAGCCCACAATGGGACACAGCACTCTAGATGTAGCCTCACCAGGCCAGAGTGGGGGGGATGATCACCTCCTTCAACCTCTGGCCATGCTTCTAACACACCCCAGGATGCCACTGGCCTTTTGGACATCAAGGCACGCTTCTGGGTCATGGGCAGCTTGCTGTCCACTAAGAATCCCAGGTCCTTCCCCCAAGAGCTGCTATCCAGTAGGTCAGCCCCAGCCTGTGCTGTTGCATGAGGTTGTTCCTTCCCAGGTGCAGGACCCTACACTTGCCTTTGTTGAACTTCATTGGATTCCACTGTGCCCAACTCTTCAGCCTGTCCAGGTCTCGCTAAATGGCAGCACAGCCTGCTGGTGTACCAGCCACTCCTCCCGGTTTTGTATCATCAGCAATGATGATATGCACCTAACATTATTGGTATCTGCAGTGACCCAAGGAATTAACTGATGTGTATCTTTTGCTTTAGCTCTATAAAGCTTAGATAGATATAGTCCTCTCAACTCCTGTTTCAGTTTTGGCTTTCTGGTTCAATTTTGGAATCTTTGTCTAACAGATAAGTCAGATTGTAATGCACACATACACACATACACTAACACAGACACTTATTTTGATAAAATAATATAGCCATTAATGTTCAAATAATCCATGTTGCTAGGTGCAATAATCTCATTTTGGAACTACCAGCAGTGGAGAGACTGGAGAGTTAAAGGGGTATCCTGCATAATATTTTTCAGATAGTATTTTATACTTAATCGTAGACATTTTACCATCCACCATCCTGACTTTCAAGATGCTTCTTAAAACTTCAGTAACTGAAAAGAAAAGTCTGTTTGGAGCATGCAATAACTGGCAGATACATGCCTGCATTTAGAAGTACGTAATATTGGCAGCTGTTCGACAGTTTGATATCAGCATTATAAACAGTTGTGTATAGTGTAGTTATGGCTACTGAGTAATTTTTATTATTTTTTCTACAAGCTACCAGGCACATAGGTTCCTTTACTTGTTTCTAAATGAAATAGTCATGCTCTATCCTTCCTGCGTGACTCTTTGCATGCATAAATTAATCACATGAAAAATATCTGAAAGGATGTAAATGTTGTCTTTACTGTTAGATCTGCTGGAAATCCCACAGAGTACAGGTGAAGGAACCAAGCTACTATAATCAAATACTAACTGACTGTTAAAAGGATATGTTAATAGTCCTATAAAAATCAAATAGCTAAATGCCCTTCAATTACCATAAAGAGAAGGAATGGTATCATGGCTAGGCAGTGAGAATGAAATGTAGCCTGTGTCTTGCATCTTTTCTTGCCACAAAGGCAAAAATGTGGTGTAGCAGTGGTGTTTGTCTGAAATATCATAGGCTAGAAAAAAACTACAGTGCTTCTTCATTAAAGTATCTGACTATCTTGGAAGATGTGAGTTGTGGAAACAAAACCTGTAGATTTTGTGCTGTTCAGTCATGCACTCAGAAAGCTTTACTATGTGAAACAGTTTTGCATTAAAAATGCAGATTTCACCAGAGTAATCCAAATACTTTGGAAATGTCACAAAATAAAGCTTTTGGAATATGGAAGCAATTCCAGAGGACATTTGATCTAGAAATTATGCAGAAAATGCAGTAATGAAAAACATGCAGAACATTGTGTTTTTAATAAATGCAACTCTCTTCTGTCCTGGTGAACTATGTTTAACATACTTTCACAGCATTTTGAAAAACATATAAATAGCTATTCCTGCCTTCTTAAGGATAATAGAAAATATAATTTTCTTTTATTTATTTATTTTTTTAATATAAGGGCATAAACAATTAAGATATTGTCTAAGGATACAGAAAATCTGATTAAGAAATCAAAAAGACCATCTGTGGAGACTGGGTTTAATGCCAGGGGGTAATTCTCCTCTCCACAATGCTTATGCAAATCAGCTTAATACAGGAGGCTGAATGAATTTACCCTGAATGACGGCTTTCCTTATTTGTAAATATGATTTTTCAAAAAGTGTGCTGTTGAATATTATTCAAGGCTGTGATTCAAAATATTACCATATATAATTAAATCATCTTAACAGATAGAGAATGAGTCAGTCTTCCAGACACAAGGGAGAACTATGTCAGTTTTACTACAAAAGTAATTTTTCTTACTCAAAGATCTTGTAATGTGGTCTATAAGTAACATTTCTGATGAGTGCATTTTGCTATTTTTTTTTGATTGTGTATTTTTCCCCCAGTTCTTTACTTGTCTTTTTTCAGCTTCAGTCTGGCTGCTGCAAATCTTGATGGAGAGGCTTCCTTGAAGCTAAAAGCACATAATCTTTTGCAAGTTGCATATAAGTGCATTGTTCTGCAAAGTCAGTAATTATATTTCAGTTTGATACACTAATACTTCTTTTTTGAGCCATTCTAATGTATTCCTATTTAAAAAAAAAGTCTTTCTGACTGTAAGATTTGTTGATCAGATATTATGCATTAAATCTGTCATACACATATTTTCTCTACCTGACCAAATTATTTAGTAGTACTTCAAATGTATCTTTTTAATAACCTGTTGAATTTTCTTCAACATTCCTACTAAGTTGATAGCTTTCTAAAGAAATGTAAGATTTTAGCTCTGGGTTGATACCCTCATAGGATGTTTTTAGCTCTATGTTTATAACGTCAAGTCTGTGGTTAAGTACTTGCAAAGCTACAGACTGAGGACACATATATACAGACATGTGAACAATTAAAAATAGAGTCTCTGTTACCTGTTGAGCCATAGTAAATTTCTTAATTTATGCTTTTATGATCTGAGCTAGTATAGCCTCTAACAAAAGCAGAACTTTAGATCTTGCCCTGAGGGCTACATATCAAAAGATGTAACAAAAGAGAGCTAAGTATGAAATAACCTATAGGACTAAAACTGTCTTGAATCATCTGCCTGTCATTTGACACTGTGCCATAATTTATTCATACAAATTTAGTCAGATGTTATTTCTCTTTTAATGATAGTTGCTTTGAAATTCTTCTATAATTTTTAGCTTACAAAAAGCGAGATAAATGATTATCCATACTTTCATAAGAAGCTCAGTTGTGTTCTGCTGAAGCTGTGTAGAAATGTGTAGAGTTTAATAGAACTGGAGTTTGGAACAGCATTTCTTTCAGAACAGTATATGTTTGTGTAATAGCTAAGGGGATAAAGAAAGTGTTGTAGTTAAAAAGTCTAGAGATGTAGCTCTGCTGCTTGCTGCATCTTGTATTGACAATGGAATTATATTAAAGTTACCTTGTTTGCTTCTGTGTTCTATTTAGTGAAGAATATGAATAGAAAATTTCAACAGCAAAGAATGAACAAATGGGTGCTTATTTACAAGGTGGTTCTTGCTCCTTGACCAAATAATGCATGAAGAAGAAAAGACTGTTCAAAAGAAGGTCACAGGAACTCAGACAAACTAGCTGTCTGGACTTACCTTTTCTTAACTTGTAGTGGTGACTTTCCCTCTCTTCCCTTCCCTCTCTCTGGAAAGGAGTCCTGTGGCCTGTATGAGAAACATTAAGACTTGGAGTGGAAGTAGTACATTTCATGAGTGTCTAATATTGTAAGAATATTAACAGTAGTGATCAAAAGTCCCATTTCTCACTATAGAAGAAAAACACAGGGAACTATTTTGAACCAAATTTTCTTATAGAAAGAAACATCAGAGAATCTTATTTGTTTAGTAGTTTTGAAGGAATAGCAAGCCATTGAAAGGCTTGCACTGGTATGTGTACTGAAATTCAATGGTATAGGAACAGGTAAAAAACATGTTTCCAGTAGTAATATTTATTACAGCTCTGTAACTTGCTTTTTAGGAAAACAGCAGTGCATCAGCTTCCAAAGATTGATGCTACACTACGACAGAGAGTGAGTAACACTGTGCTCCAAAGAGTTTACAGTCAAAATGCAGGAACAAGAAATGGTAGCAAAAGAGGGGGAAAGAGAAGAGGCAATGTGAGAAGATTGCATGGGCAGTAACAAAGCCGAGTACCTACTGTAGATTTCCTGCCCACTACTATACTCACTAATTTTCTTTCTTTATTTTCTTTATTTTCCTATTAAGTGGCAGGGCTAAAACACCACTTTAAAACAGAAAACAAGAAAATGTTATATTCATCTGATATAGTACACGGTACGACACAGTGCAATACAGCCATTATCAAAATGTGTGTCAATATATTTAGAAAGAAATAGTAATCACTACACACACTACCCCCACCGCACACACAAAACGTTGTTGTGTAAATATGAACTACAGCATTATTCAGCAGATAGGAACTACTAAATCCTTGATGGGAAAGATATTATAAATATCTCTATCAGAAGGGATTTTCTGGTAAAGATTTTGAAAGGAAAATCCCTGCTTCTCTTGTACAAAAATTATCAGCATATCTGAAAAGCCGATTCAGTAATATACAAGTGTCAAATGCTAAGGGATCTTGCACTGTATCTCCTGTTTGGAATTAATTGGTTTGATTTTTCTGTGTGTTGTGTTTTACTGCTGAGAAGACTGCTTAGTTTTATATCTGTAATCTTGAAGTCAAGTGATACAGTAACTAGTCAGTGTGATGTGGTTATTTCAGAAGAAAATACGCAGTAGTACATTTAAGTTGGGGTAGAGAGAGGTATCAACGGATCTTTATTTTATTTAATTCCCTGCAACATATATCCTAGTTGCTGTTGATGATTATGGTACCACATCTTCAAAATGCCAAGAAAAAGAAAAACTACAGCAAATTTCAGGTTTTCAGATTAAAACCCTTTAGTTTAGCACTGGAATTTACTGTGAATCCAGCAGTGTGAAAAAAGCCTGGACCAGTTGTGTAATACTCATTTAATGTAATCTGTCTAATCCATTATTTTGGAGAAGTTTCTGTATTAGGAATTAATTGAACCTTCACTGTCAACTTCACTTCTGTGGCCAGAAGGAATGAATTGTATAACTTGAAAGTTCTCAAAAACATGAAAGGCGTGAAGTACCAGGAAATAGTTATATATAAATAAATAGACTGTAAAAAAGGATCTTTCTCTCTCTTTGTGGTGAGTTGACCTTGGCTGGATGCTAGGTGCCCACCAAGTCTCTCTATCATACCTTTCTCAGCAGAATATGGGGGAGAAAATAAGATGGGAAAAAAAAAATCAGTGAAGATAAAGGCAGTTTAATGAAGCAATAGCAAAAGCCATACATGAAGAAATGAAGAAACCCATAAGATGTTATCCTCTTATTTCCCATCACCAGGTGATGTTCAGCCACTTCCTGGGAAGCAGGTCTTTGGTACGCATAGCGGTTGTTCCAGAAGACAAACTTTATAAATAACAAATGCCCCCCACCTTCCTCCTCCTTTCCCTTAGCTTTCATATCTGAGCAGACGGCATGTGGTATGGAATATCCCACTGGCCATTCAGGTCAGCTGTCCTGCCTGTGTCCCCTCCCAAGACCTTGCCCACCCGCAGCCCACTGGTGTGTGTTGGGGGAAGGTTGGAGAGGCAGCCTTGGTGCTGTGTGAGCGCTGCTCAGCACTAGCCAAAGCACTGGGTGTTACCACCACCTTTCCAGCCACCAATACAAGCACGGTGCTGTGAGGGCTGCCGTGGGGCTCTGCCAGACCCAATACACTCTTATTCTTAGAAAATCACAATTTTCTGAGTATCTAGATGTATTTGTACTGTGGAGGTACAGCTTGCTCATCTTGTTAGGTTTGGGCAACATGGTATACTTTGTAACTGTACTTTACATATTGGAAAGATTTCTTGCAATTCACTTTGTTCTTGTTATGTAATAGAGCTCTAAATAGGATTATTTTTTTTTCATAAATTCATTATTCTTTTCTTCTAGAAAAGTTGCACAGAAAATGAGACCAGGACTTTTACAATCACTGAGGCATTTTCAAAATGTTAACCCTCTACTACCATTGTTTATGTGTTTATGTTTGTAAACGGGCTATTATATTTTTTTTTAATATCTCAATATCACATATGGAATTAAGAATTTTTATGCAAAACAGAAAAATAAGTCTTCCTTAATGAGGCACAGAATAAGCCTCAACTTCTGGAGTTCTAGGAGGAGCTGAAGAACAGCTATTCATGCACTTTAACATCTACAATATACATGATTCTTAAAAAAAAAAATATGCTAGGACACTAGGAAAATAAAATTTACTTTGTTCACTATGACAAATGTCCTTATATTGGTGATGATTGCCACCTTCAGCTTTAACTATATCAATCGCAGGATGCCAGAAATACTAAGGCCATTTTTATGTGAAAGAACTCCAACAAATTATATTAGTTCAGAGTTGCCCGTAGATCATTGCTTGAATTTGAGAAATTGATGAGAAAGGGTTAACAGTACATTAAGATATATAAGAACTGAAAACTAGTCTCAACTCCTCAGAATGTAATTTAAAACAAAAATTAAATCTGGGCTGTATATCCCACTTCAAAAATAGCTGCATAGCTATTCCCACTAGTTGCGGATAATGAAATAATTATATTCTAAAGGTTAAAACTAGCATCCCTGTAAGCCATACAGGATCTTCAGGATGGTTTTTTGAGCCTGTGTTAGCTATACAACATGGATATGAACCTGCCTTTTCATAGGAATCTGTAGTGTTGACAAGCTATGGACATGAAGAACAAGTAAAAGGTATATCTGAGAAATGAAGATATAGTGCAGGAGAATGGTGTAGTGCAGGTAGTGGTGATTATATAAAAAATTGATTTTACATTTTAAAAAGATTCATATAGGTTGTTTTATTTACATTTACCTTTTCCCAAATTAAGTTTTTAAGAAGTCCTGTGACAATTATATAAAAGCATATTGTACTAGCAAACAAATTATCTGAGTAAGTTTAGGGACATATTTATTTTCAGATTTATAGGGGATACATATATATTCTATGTGTAGATGCAAGTGCCTTACAGAAACAATGACTTCTAATTATCACTGACTGATGCAACATGTAACAGCTGTAAAGATACACATACCACCACTGCATGCCTGAATTGCATTACATCTAGATTTCATAGCTATATCCATACATCACCGCTGAAGTAGAGATTCATGTGTTCCATCACTGAAATTGGCTATTTTTGTTTCCTACCTGCAGGAGGGTTAGGTTGTTGCTCATGGTGAACGTTAGCAATCCTGAAAAGCAGAATGAGAACACTAAGATCTGCAGAGAGCAGACTTTTCTTGGTACTGTTTTTGGGTTTGTTTTGGTTTGGGTTTTTTTTTGTTTTGGTTTGGTTTTGTTGTTTTGTTGTTGGTTTTTTGGGGTTTTTTGGGGGGGGGTGTCAGTTGTTCTCCATTCCCATCACCACCACCACCCTCGCCCCAGTTTCTCCTACATTACAGTTTCTGTGTCTTAAAACCATATGGGAAAATTCTGCCAGATTGAACTTCTGTGAAATCTTCGTGATTGCAAGGCAGGCTATTTTATGACAAGTCATACAGGTTAAACCATTATACCTAAGCACAACATTTTTCACAAAAAAATTATTTTAGTAATAGTCTGTATTAAAAGTAATCATCTGCTTTTCTGATCCTTTACCCTGCATCTAGTCTTTACACAGATACTACAGTATAGAATGCCTGGCGGGAGTGGGGGGGAAAGGCAGGAAAGACTGACCCAATTTACTTCAGTCAAGTTACTGAAAATTCTATTTATGTAATTTTAAACTTCACCTTTACATCCAGGATACCAGGGTTAAATTGAAAGAGAAAACTGCAAGAGGTTTTCCCTAATTCTATTCTGTTTCTTCTAGTCATTAAAATTCAATTTTCTTCTATTCATTAAATTACATCTTTAACACATGCCCTTGTTACTCACATATTATTCACAACACCCACCCAGTTACCCGTAGTTAGCAAATCTTAATGAAATCAATATCTATCAAATGGAATCATATTCTTCCTGCACTTTATTTCTCAGTCTTAATCAAATTATTTTTATTCTTCCTGTAAAAGCAATAATGTTATGCACTTTCAGTACCTTTATTAACAGTAGTTCTGAACCTATTTTCTTCCTACATGTATATTCTAAAAATAGTCTTAGTACATACAGGTTAGTCAAGTTGTCACCTAAACCCACTTCTTGATACTAAAGCAGATAGTTGATATCCCATAGAAGAAAGCTTCTATCTATAGACCCAGTATACCCTGTTTCTAGCCTCTTTGCTAAGAGATTTACTTCATGTGGCTGATCATTCTTACTCTCCTTGCAAGAACTGTTAAAAAAAAAGACAAATTTATGGTCTCTGCTGTGTAATTAGGTCAAGTGATTTCAAAAGGAAAAGGGTAAAGGAATCAGCACCCTGATCCTGCATAACACAGCAGGATCTCTGCCAGCTTGTGCTGTGTTTTTTGCTCAGCAACATACCTCCTAGTCTAGCCAACCTGCATCAGCAAGATGGCTTTATTGCCAGAGAAGTGTCTGGAACCACTTCCTTTGCTTTCCCTCACCACATCATCCAAGTGGACACATCTGTTAACAGCAGGATTTCCCTCAGTAAGTCTTATCATTAATCATATGCTTCATTTATCTGGCTAGAATTCTCATTTACAAACGTGACCTTTTTGAGTGACTGTATGAAACACAAATATTCAGAAAGATTATTTTCCTCTATCTCTTACTGTTACCAAACTCTCTTAACTGTTTTTTTTCCCACTTCCTACAAAGTGACAAAATAGGAACAGACCTTTTCAAAGATGATGGTTACATGGAAACCACTGATCACCAATGAGTTCTCAAAGGATCCTGTTTGAGAAAGAGAACAAAAACATTTGCATAAATTTGAAAAGAGAAACAAAACTTTATAAAGGAAAATATGTTCACTTCTAATACACTGGCACTGATATGCAGTAGTCATTTAACTTATATATGTGTTTTATGTCTGTGATGAGATAAATGTCCTTCTGACTCCTGACTGTAAAGCATAAAAGCTGTATGTAAAAGTGAGTACTTTGCTGATATTTATTTTAGCTAATTTTGAATGGTTTTGTTTTGTTTTGTGGGATTTTTTTGCACATATTCATTCATAAGATATACAGAATTGGCAGAATGATGAAGTAGATAGATTTGACTTGACTGTTAAAAGTCATTAATTCAGCAAAGCAATTGAGGATATGTTTACTTACCTGACAGAAAAAAATCTTATGGTTGGCAAGAATTACGTTTTCCAAGGCAAAGAATACTTTATTAGTGCTTTTGTACATGTATAACTGCCAAACAATTTGAGCTAAGGAGTCTGGGGTTATGGTCTTTGATGGTTTTCTTGTATGAGACACTAATGATTCATCAATTCATTACTGAACAGCCACCTCAATAGACTTGGGATCCTTATTCTTATCAGTTTGTAGCTAAAAGAATATCATTCTATTTGACTGTAAGATAATTAAGGCTGGCAAGGAGATCTGGTGAGGTCTCCAGTCTTATACCATGGTTAAAGCAGGCTCAGCCTGGGTCAGAACAGGCTGCTGAGGGCTTCACCCAGCTGGAGTGTGAAACCCCCCATTACCAGCTCAGCTTGTTTTGGTCTCAGCTCCATGGCTGGGCTGTCTCTGTGGTGAAAAGGTTTCTCATCTCTAGCCTGAGCTTCTTGTGTTTTGGCTTGTGACACTGCCTCTCACCCTTCCACCATGCACTACTGTGAAGAGCCTGGCTGTACCTCCTCCATGTCAAACCATCAGTGCTGGAGATGCTGTTAGGTGATCCAAAACAATCCCTTATCATGGCTGAGCCAGCCCCCATCCCACAGCTTTTCCTCACAGGGCAAGGGCTCCAGCCTCACCTTCTCAGTGGCCTCTGCTTAACATGGTCATGTTTATTGCCATCCTTCCTCCACTGGAAGACTGAAACTGGAGGTCTGTGGTCTGTCCAAATGAAATTGCATCTGGTGTGAGATGTCAATGACAGCAAGAAGGGCTTCTATAAGTATATAGTTAACAAAAGAAAGACTAGGGAAAATGTAGGCCTACTGTTGAATAAGATGAGAAATACAGTTACACAGGACATGGAAAAAGCTGAGTGGCTGAATGCCTTGTTTGCCTCATTCTTTATTAGCCAGCCTGACCTTCAGGGACCACATGTTCCAGAGACCAGGGAGAATGTCTGGAACAAGGAAGATGTACCCTTGGTGGAAGAGGATCAAATCAGAGAACACTTAAGCAAACTGGACACACGTGACAGTATGCACCCAGGAGTTCTGAGGGAGCTGGCTGATGTTATCATGAGACCATTCTCAATTATCTTTGAACAGTCATGGTTTTTGGGGGAAGCTAAACAAGACTGGAGGAGAGAAAATGTCACTCATATCTTCAAGGAAGGCAAGAAAGAAGACCCAGGAAACTCCAGGATTCACCTTGATCTGTGGAAAGGAGATGGAGCAATTAACCCTGGAAACCATTTGCAGGCACGTGAAGGACAAAATAAACATCAGGACAGGAGTAGTCAGCATGGATTCACCAAGGGGAATTAATGCCTGAACAACCTGATCAACTTCTATGATTAGATGACTGATAGATAAGGGAAGAGCAGTGGATATTCTACCTGGACCTCAGTAAGCCCTTTGACACTGTCTCTCATAAGATCTTGATACATAGAGTATGGGCTGGATGAGCAGACATTGTGGTGGATTAAGAACTGAGTGAATGGCGAGGGCTTTCACTGGGTGTTGATCAGCAGCACAAAGTCTAGCTGGAGGCTAATAACTTGTAGTGTTCCCCAGGGATCAGTGCTAGGTCCAGTCCTGTTTAACATATTTATAAAAGATTTCAATGATGGGGAACAGTACACCCTCAGCAAGTTTGCAGATCATATGAAATGGGGAGGTTGATAAAGTAAGAGTTTGTGTTACTGTCCCAAGGGACCTTGACAGTCTGGAGAAAAGGTCTGTCAGAAACCTCATGATGCTCAAAAAGAGGAAATGCAAAGTCCTGCACTAGGGGAGGAACAAACATATGCACCAATATATGTGGGAAGCAGCCAGCTGGAAAGTAGTCTGACAGAAAAGGACCTAGGGGTCGTGTTGGACACAAATTTGAACATGAGTCAGAGATATGCTCTTTAAACAAAGAATGTTCATAGAATCATAGAAATATTTAGGTTGGAAAAGACATTAAAGATAATTGAGTCCAACCATAAATCTAATACTGCCAAGCCCACCATTAAACCATGTCCATAAGCACTACATCTGCATGTCTCTTAAATACCTCGAGGGATGGGGACTCAACCACCTCCCTGAGCAGCCTGTTCCAATGCTTAACAAAACTTTTGGTGAAGAACTTGTTCTTAATATCCAATCTAAACCTCCCCTGGCGCAGCTTGAGGCCATTTCCTCTTGTCTGATCACTTCCTACTTGGGAGAGGAGACCCACACCCACTCGCTATAACCTCCTTTCAGGCAGCCATGGGGAATGATAAGGTCTCCCCTGAGCCTCCTTTTCTCCAGACTGAACAACCCCAGTTCCCTTAGCTACTCCTCATAAGCCTTGTTCTCTAGACCCTTCCCCAGCTCCGCTGCCCTTCTCTGGACACGCTCCAGCACCTCAACGTCCCTCCTGCAGTGAGGGGTCCAAAACTGAACACGGTATTCAAGTTGCGGCCTCACCAGTGCCCAGTACAGGGGGACAATCCCTTCCCTGGTCCTGCCGGCCACTCTGTTTTGCATACAAGCCAGGATGCCGTTGGCCTTCTTGGCCACCTGGGCACACTGCTAGCTCATGTCCAGCTGTCATCAAGCAGCACCCCAAGGGCCTTTACCACCAGGCAGCGTTCCAGCCACTCTTCCCCAGCCTGTATCTTTGCCTGAGGTTGTTGTGACCCAGATGCAGGACTCGGCACTTCTCCTTGTTGAACCTCATGCAACTGGCTTCAAACCATCAGTCCAGCCTGTCCAGATCCCTCTGCAGAGCCTTCCTACCCTCAAGCAGATCAACAGTCCCCCCATAGCATGATGCATTCAATCCTCTCATTTAGATCATCAGAAAAAAAATATTAAACAGAACTGTCCCTAATACTGACCCCTGGGGAGCACCACTGGTGGCCGGCTGCCAATTGGATTTAATTCCGTCCACAAAAATTCTTTGAGCCCACCCATCCAGTGAGCTTTTTACCCAGTTAAGAGTACAACTGTCTAAAGTCATGAGCTTCTTCAGAAGAATACAGAGAGATGGTGGCAAAGGCTCTATTGAAGTCCAGCTAAAAAACATCCACAGCCTTTCCTGTATCTGCTAAGCATGTCACCTCATCATAGAAGGAGATCAGGTTAGTCAATGTTAATGGTAGCCTAGGATGTATTAAGCAAAGCAGTGCCATCAGGTCAAGAGGGGTGATTCTTCCCTTTTAGTTAGAACTGATGAAGCCACCCCTGGAGTGCTGTGTCAAGTTTTGTGCTCCTCAGTACAAGACATGAACATACTGGAGAGAGTCCAGTGAATTTCCATGAAGATATTGAAGGGATTGGAGCACCTCTCCTATCAGGAAAGGCTGAGAGAGCTGATGTTCAGCCTGGAAGAGAGAAGCCCCAGGGCAGACCTTATCAGTGTACAAATATCTGAAAGGAGGGTATAAAAACAATCAAGCCAGACTGGTTTCAGTTGTGTCTTGTGACAGGACAAGAGGAAATAGGTACAAACTGAAACACAGGAGGTTGCCTCTGAACATCACAAAACACTTTTTTCACTATGAAAGTAACCTAGCATTGGTACAGACTGCCCAGAGAGACTGTGGAGTCTTCATCCTTAGAGATGCTCAAAAGCTGTCTGGTCACTGACCTGTGCAACCTGCTTTAGGTGGCTCTGCTTGAGCAGGTTGTTTGGGCCAGAAGATCTCATGTGGTCCTTTCCAACCTTAACTATCCTGTGGTTCTGTAAATGGTTCATTGATGTCAAATCACCTTCTCCTTCATCTGACCTGAAATATACTGCAAGAGAAATTGCAACAATGCTTTTCCCCTGGAATAAAATATGGATGAATTTCCATTTGTTCCCTGGCATGTCATTTTCCCCTTCTGATCCAGGCAAATCTGATTCCAGTGATTTATGTTTGCTCAGTTCCCTCGAGTAATCCCTGTTACCAGGTATTACCAGTAGAGTATTTACTGTACCATGCTTCAATTTTTCTTTATTTCTGAAAGTTAAACATGATACCTGCCTGGTTTCTGATGCTTATGCTTTAATGTTTGCCAAATTGAAGTTTCATTTGTTAACGTGCCTGTGTTTATGTTACAATGGAGAAAAGGCAAACCTAAAGTCCAAGTATCTCATAAGTATATATTTTTTTTTTATGGTAAGCACACAGTTAAATGTTTGCAGAACTGGGGTGTGATAGCAGGATTTGGTAAACAAATTGGAAATGCAAAGTGACAGGATTTTTATTTATGTCCTATTTTTGTTCTATATTCCAATTATTATAACAAAAGTAGTGTAAATTACTATGTTTACAAAAAAATAATATTTGAGTACATTAAGATGTTGAAAAATAATTGACTTTTTAGGTACTGACCAATTAATCCAATCCACTGAAAGTTGTAGTTGATCTACAGGAAAAAAAACAGCACAGAATAGTAGTCCATCTCAGTTTTCCATAGGAACAAGATTTGTGAATAAACTATATAAATATATATATGTGTGTATATATATGTATATATAAATGCATGTAAGAGGCAGTTCTAGTTCATTTCAAACTTATGTGTCCCCATAGCTAATTAAAATACTTTTCCATACTCATATACATTTAGTTTGAAAGTACTGGGTGTAAGATATTGTAAAACTGAAAAGCACTAGTGCTATGAATCCTTGATGCTGTTGTAAAAACATCTCAAGTACTGTAAACTGACAACATTTATGTAAATTAAACTGCTTCTGAACCTTGCATATGCAACACAATAAAACAAACATCTAAACATATCATTTTCTTCAGAAGATACATAGCTGAGATTTGAATGAGAAAACATTTTTAAACACTTTTTTTCCAAATGAAAATAATAGCTAGCAGAGCACAGGAGTGGGAAGGCATGGTGCAGGAAGGGTCCATGATTCTCCCTTTTATAATGATACGTTAATCTCTAAATATTCAAGGCAGTCTGACAGATGTGACAGGAGGACTGCACATACAAACAATGTTCCTATGGCAGTACTAGGCCTCTCAAGACCAGCTGCACAGCTGCCTTGGTTATATGACTTACCACTAGAAGAAAAAACAAGAGCTTTATTTGTTCCTAAACAAGAAAGACCTACAACAAGCTTGTCATTAATTTCTTGATGAAGGTGTTCCTTCTTGTCTATATGAAAGTAAGTTATATGTAAATATAAGGACATCATTAACATACAATATTTAAATTGTACAGAGCTTCAAAATCAGAGATGAGATGTACCACCTATTTGCTGCTGAAACTGGTTGAAAAATAAAAAATAAGGGTGATCAAAGTACTGTAGCTATTGATAAGTCCTTCATGGAACAGTAGAAATGGAGATGTAAAAAAGGAAATATTTTAACATAAAAATAATTATTTAACATATTTTTTAATATATCAGTTTCAAGGCATACTAAAATTGTCTAACTCTTTAGTTTTAATTCCAATGAACTTTCAGTTTGTATCTCCTAAGTTCTGGTACAGGAAGGAATTAGAAAATGTAACAACAAAGGAGATACTGTTGCCCAAACTCCTGACTTACTGACCTCTGATTTACTGTTTAACTATATGATAAGCAAGTATATGCACAATATTTAGGTCAAGCCAAATCACCCTCTCAAGTCATCAAAACTGATGAATGGAAGAACTTCTAATTAAGGAAGTAAACCTTAGGAAAGGAAGAATACCACTATCTAAATTATGTAGAAAGAAGCCTCCAGCCTCCAAGTGATGAGTTCTGGTGCAAAAGGAGACAAGCTGGTAAGATGTTGCAACTCACAGGAAATTGGTTGAAAGCAGGAGAAAGGTTATTGTGGTAATGGGAGATGGTGACCTCCAGCTCAAATAGCACCCCCAACCCCGAAAAAGGGCAGACCCCGGCTTGGGCAGCGTGTGAAGTTGGTAAAAAACTTCAGTAGCACTATCTGAGGATGCGCACTAATTTGCATTAGAAGGAAGAAACTTGTAACCAGTCAGGTACATGAATGAAAATGAATGTGCAATGTACTGTCAATGTGCAAGTACTCTACTGTATATAATTTGTACCCTTGAGTAATTTGCTGTGTATGTTAAGAGGAAAGATCCTCCATGCACTCAGCGCTGCAATAAACCAGAGTCAGCTTTCTAAACTGTTATTTTAAGAGTTTTCCTGGTTATTGTTTTTGGTAACAATATGACTTGAAGATTTTATTATGAATGTAGACTAGAAATACCTGGTTTTGTCATTCACAGTTATGTCTTATTGGAAGAATTCTAAAATTATGCCTCTAACCAGAAATCCAAAAGTTTACTTGAGCACACAGATAAGTACCCTTACTTTTACTTTCACAAGAGCTGTTCAAAAATCTTTTGAATTTCAAACCTTTTCTTTTTCTTTTTTTTTTTTTTTTTACTTCCTATATATTCAATTAGAACTTAATTTTATACAGGAAAAGATTGGTTATACTTGGCAAACCATATTCCATTTCCTTCCTTTTTCTGCATTAAAGCAATAATGCAGGATTTAGCAGATGCAAGATTAAATGATTGTTTGACATAAATTCTGATTTGCCTTGCAGTTCCCCTATGGAGCATTTTACTCGTATTTATGTTATTATGCTGACTGAAATACATCATCATCAAAAAAACCCAAACCCTGCTTTTTAATCTGAGAGAATTACTGTAGCATGTAAAGTAAGAAAAATGGTTAGATGAATGTAGCATTTGTTTTCTGACTAGATGAAAAGGGGCTGCTAAATTCTGTAAATAATATGATCTCTTAACAGTTGACTTTTTTTATACCTTAATTGTTTGCAACTGATCTTTGTATACTTGTAAGCAATACATTCAAGTTGTAACAGAGAGGTAGTCCTGGAGGATGAAGGAAAACCAACCCAAATCCAGCAATTCCAGGCCAAGAAAGAGTAAGAGGCCTAGATAACTTGGTTTAAGACCATATGTGTGGACTACAAAGGAGAATTCTAGCCAACTGAAAAGAAGAATGGGCAGATTTGCTGGCCCTTGAGACCAGCAAAGACCCCTGCTCTGGACAACTGGGCATGTGTGAGAAGGAGGGAAAATAGCATAATTAATATTGGGTAATCTCATGAATATGTATGTATTTTCCAGGAAATTTGTTGAATACGTACATATACTGCATAAAAAGAGTTACCTGAGAGAAGGAAACTATGCATGTTAGGTCAAGCTACCCCCTGTGCATCCAGTGCTGCTAATAAAGAATACCTACTTAACAATAATAAACTTGCTGTTGAGTGATTTTTCTTTGTTTCACTATTTTCCCGCTTAATTGTGAGGGTTTTGTTTGTTTTGGTTTTTGTTTGTTTGTTTTGGTTTCTTTGGTTTTTTTTGTTTGTTTGGGGGTTTTTTGTTTGTTTTTTTCCCCCACAGCAATAGGTCTACAACTGCGGTACTGAACTGGAAAACAAGATCTAATTGAAAAACAAAATGTATATTTGTTTGAATTAAATAAAGCCTGTTTCTCTCTCTCCCCCTTTCTCTCTCTGGGCCAGTTAAAATGCAAATACACAAATAACAAGCACTTCCACCCACACAACACAGATAAAAACATCGCCACTTGATTGTTAAGTTTTTGTGGCTTTTACTAGGTTGCCAATAACAGCCCCTTATTCTCTTACAAATAAAGCTAAAGGACCTGTTCCATTTGTTTATGTTACTTTAATTATTTTTGTTTGTACTAATATTCCTACTCATCCCTTAACTGTTACATTGTCCCAAGACAATTTCAATAAATGGACATCTGTTAGTGATTACTCAAAAATAAAAGTATTTTTGCAACAATGACTCTATAGGGTAATAATTAGTCACTACTTAAAGACAATTGCTCATTTAAGCAAAGGAAGAGAGGACAGATTGTGCCAAAACTATTTACACTGTAGTGCTCCAAAGAGACAGACATGATTCTGGCCTTGCTTATGCTGAAGTTTGTGGGGCTGTTAGACAGACTGGTTTTATGTGTCTTGCATGATTTCAGCCTATAAAACTAGTTTATTCAGTTCACTAAGCCACGAAGGACTTACAACTCTCTTACTTAATGGGCGTGTGACCCACTGGTCTTTGCTTAGTAAAGCCTTTTTCAGCCTCTATAGCCTGTGCTTGTACTAAACACCTTTTTTAATAAAGACAGTAAACTCCAGTATACACATTCCAAGTCAAGCGCTCGAAGAAATTACCCTAATACTTCGCAAAAGTTTTGATGGTTAATTTATCTTCCTATAGTGGCTCCAAACCTGATTCAGATCATGCATTCTGAAGTATCTTTTAAAGGGATGCTGTATTTTATTTGCTTTCAAGGACATGTGTCTATTTCTTCAGTTATTTTGTAATAAGCTTGTGCCAAATTACCACCTTCACCTGTGGCCACACAGAAGAGGTCATTATTCTCCTGAGCAAAGAAGTAACATCTTCTGAGCAATCCTGGAAGGATGCAACCTAGCTTTAAACTGAAAGCTTTTACTATGAAAACAATGATGGAAAAGATCAAAATAAGGAGTTGTTATGGCAACTGGCATACTGAGGATAAGTATGTTGATGAGAAATTACAGATACAGAAAAATAAAGGATTAAGTTGGATTACTAATTAGGAATTCAGCCATGCAGTTACACGTCTGAAAGGGTGTGAAATATTTCCCCAGTAAACAGCAGCTATTTGGCTGGTCAACAGTGACAGACATGTTACTGCCCACCTCCTGCCCACAAGACATAGAGGAGTTATCATATATGTGTTCTGGGTTGCACTGGTCCAGGAAGTTCTTTCCAAAAAAAAATCAAAGCTCTTTGCTTTCCTTTCCTGTTTCTTCATGAGACATGGTGAACTGCTGGGCAGCAGATCTAAAGGTCATCCCTTCACATCAGGGCCCTAAGGAGCATGAACACAACAGGCTCTGTCACCAAAGAATCTCATACTTATTTCTTTTTCTACTACATCCTCCTATAATACTTTACTTCCTCTTCAAGTGTATTTTCATCAGTACCAGTGTTGCAGGTGTTTGTCAAGAATTTCCATACCCTTTTGTTTTGTGTATAAGATTGAAATACATAGTTTATGCACTACAAAGCAGCTTAGTAAAGTTGCAGAGCTATTAACTGAAAAGAAAAAAACCCACCAGAATCAACATTGTAATACCACCTCTGCACTCTGTGGAGTGCAAATCTGTTTTTCCTCACTGGACCACCACTGTTGGAGCAATGTGGATATGGAACCAGATCACATTGTGAAGTACAGCAAAATTTTATAGGTATAAGCCTGTTCCGAGCACAGCGAAAAGCTGCTTATCTACCTGCTGTTCTGTATTAATGTTGCACAGGAATGTTGCTGGCTCAGCCAGGTTCCTAATAAAAAGAAAGCAACAATAAAAAAAGGAAATAGTTAAAGCATAGAAATTTGAAAGGAAAATAATAAAGACTTGGTAGTGGAAGAACTTGAGTCAGTTATCTTAATTGTTGAGAAAGGCTTGGCTGTGGACTGTGTACACTGTAGTCCTTGTTTCCTCTGTTCTGGTTTGTCAAGAAGCCTGCATAACAAAAAAATAAAAGACTCAGCTGGATCCTGGAGTCACAGAAGACAATGAGAATTGTAGATGGATCTTAAAGCGTAAGTCTTCTACTTCTTTTATTTATAATAAATAATGCTTAAGAAAATGGAATAACACTATCATGTTAAAACCTAACAGAGAAACCTTTTTTTTGAACTTTCCACTAGAAGGTGTTCCTTCAACTATAAATATTTCCTCACCTTCAGTAGAACTTCTTAGTCTCATCAGACTTTTTATTTAATTCCATTTTATTTAGTTCATATGAGTATTTGCCTTCAACTTAACCTGACATTCATAGAGAGCTAGTCTGGGCTTTTACAGTGTTTGGCAGTAAGTCTAAGGAGCAATATATAGGCAAATATTAGCTTTGTGTTGCCATGTTCCCAAAAAACAGAAAGCAGTTTTCTGAGACATGTTTTCTAGAAGGACTTAGTACCTGAAAAGTTGACTTGATCTCTAATGTATGATTTGTTCATGACTGGCAGTCTTCCTTTTGTAACTGAGGATTTCTGCTGGTAAAACTGCTACTAGATACCAACTTCTTCCATACTGTATCCAGCAACTCATCAATATCCTTTGTTACCTCAGTACTCCTCCTCAGTCCTTAAGCTTGCACCTTGAATACTGTGTTCAGCACCTCGAATACCATGTTCAGTTTTGGGCCCCTCAATGTAGGAGGGACGTTGAGGTGCTGGAGCGTGTCCAGAGAAGGGCAGCGGAGCTGGGGAAGGGTCTAGAGAACAAGGCTTATGAGGAGTAGCTAAGGGAACTGGGGTTGTTCAGTCTGGAGAAAAGGAGGCTCAGGGGAGACCTTATCATTCCCCATGGCTGCCTGAAAGGAGGTTATAGCGAGTGGGTGTGGGTCTCCTCTCCCAAGTAGGAAGTGATCAGACAAGAGGAAATGGCCTCAAGCTGCGCCAGGGGAGGTTTAGATTGGATATTAAGAACAAGTTCTTCACCAAAAGTTTTGTTAAGCATTGGAACAGGCTGCTCAGGGAGGTGGTTGAGTCCCCATCCCTCGAGGTATTTAAGAGACATGCAGATGTAGTGCTTATGGACATGGTTTAATGGTGGGCTTGGCAGTATTAGATTTATGGTTGGACTCAATTATCTTTAATGTCTTTTCCAACCTAAATATTTCTATGATTCTATGACTCTAACAAAGCCTAGTTAAACAGTTACCAGATATGGTAGTTTCTGGTCCAGACATCCTTCTATAACATAATTCATCTAAACCTGCTCCATTTCAAGCTCATTTCTATTCTGGGTCTTTTAAAAGAGGAGAAAAAAGGTGAAGTAATGATCATCAAGGCATCTTCTTCCTGGCATTTTGTGTTTGACAGTCCAAAGTCCAAACACAAATATTTCCCATGAAATACTTTTAAAATATATTCCAGTAGGAGAAACTGCACAAATATATACCTATTCATACTCTGTCTCTGACATATGCAATGATCACTCCTGACACAAGTTAATATAAAATCTTGGAATGGTTAGCAATCAACAGGTCATGTAAGGCTAAAAATTAATGGAATTAATTTACTTGAGAGGATTATCTAGTTTATTTAATATTGTAAGAGGATTTCTACAGCCTTCCGAATGCAAGAACTCACCATCTCTAGCCGTTAGTAATAATGGTCATGATCTATAGGAGAATAGCACATTTTGAATACAAGTATGGTCTTGTCAGTTCTGGGTGTAAAGAAAATAGTTTCTTGTATGTGGAAGCTGTTGGGAGATGAGAATGACTTTCTACACCAGAAAGCTTTCCATGCTTTTTGCAGCATGCATAAAAATAGATCCGTTACATAACTGGCATTTACCTTCCCATGTCAGCATCTCAATTAAGAAACTTATTGTTGACTCTTCTCACAGTTCAGAACATTGCTTTACAATATAAATTGCCTATTTCTTAATTAGTGTTGTCAATATATTTTAAAATATATTTGCTACTATCAGTTAAAAAATAGTAGATGTTTTCTTCAAAAAAATACTCTTCACTTTGCAGGTATGAGGAAGGAAACCTTTTTTGTAGTTAATCTGGAAGCAAATGGTACCTTTCCCCATGATTTCTACAGAACTGTGAAAAACTCATAGCTGGAGAAGACTAGCAGTGTCATATCTCTTCTGGGATACTCTGCTTTACAAAAATTATATTATGACATTTCCTGGTTATATAAAAAGCAATCGTGCATGACCTCACGAGTAGTTCTTTATGTTCCTGTCACCTGGGATTTGTGACTTTTTGGACAATTGGTTGTGTGCTTGTTGCAGCACATTATGCTAATGGTTTTGTCTGCTATCTTCACCAGGATCAGATCAATGCCATAGACTATCACAGAAAACAAGAAGCGTTGTGTGTTGATACATGTGAGAAAAACAACAATGATATCGTGCAATTCAGCAGGCATAGTATCAGTTTGTTAAACGGCTTATTTCACAAGATCCTAGTTCTGTGAATGCGGTCAAGCACAGTATCAACCACTTGTAGCAGTTTCATTAACTTTAGTCAAACACAGGAGCTCAATCCCCTAGCACTTTGTGGCTAAATACCCAGCTACGAAGCTTCTCAAAGTGAAAATACAGGATGTGATTCCTTTTATAAATCTGATAATCATCACCTAAGGCATAGGAGAAACACTGTGTTTCCAGTGTTCTGGCTGAGTTGAACCAGTGCATACTGAACCTGCAACTTGCATTGTCTTTTCCTACTGTGGTCTAGGTTTCCTCAGCTCTATTTGTGTGCTGTACAGAAAGGATTTTGCTAGCAGTTATCAATGTTTTTTAAGAGAATTACTGACTGAAATTCAAGTGCAGCTTTGATATCAAATACACTAACATTCATGACCTTACGAATAGCTGGTGATCTCAAAATGATGTAGGGAACTAGTCCTACTGAGGGTTTGTGATGGCCATCAGCCATAGACATGCAACAACCTGCCCCCAATTAGCCATAAAAATAAACAAATAGATCATTGTCAAAACTAATGAGGAAATAAATCATTTTTTTGTCAGTTTATATAAAAGCAAGATTGTTTCTGGTCTTTCTTCCCCTGTTCTCTCTGTTGTTTTTTGAAAAAAAAAAAAAAAAAAAGGAAACATATGGTGATCATTGCAGAAAACAAATGTGTAAAGAAGAATTTTGATACAATCTCAGGTGGAATTTAATTATCCTTGCAGAAGGTAGTGTTCTCTGGTTAAAATAGCCAAAATGTATTCTCTTCACTTCTAGGAGGACCAGGCCTGCATATTATTGCTTTAAATTAATCTCTCAGTTTCAGTACATTTGATTCTGGTCTTTATGTAAGGATTTCTCTGTCTGTTTTCAGTACACATATAAAGCATGGCCTCTTTATTGAAACACTTCAGAAATTTCGAGCAGCCACAAGGTGCTGTTTTCTTGCCCAAGATAATCCAGTTTCCCAGAGATATATTTATTCCCCAAAGCTGACACTGGTTCTTAGCAATTTGACTAGAAACAATGTTCAGGTCTTGGTTTATGGTCATTTTTCAAGCCCATCTGTAAGTGCTTACATATGTGTATGGGGGAGGTGTGGTGGGGTGCAGGGTGTTTGTGTGTATGTATTAATATTTATGCATGGTGATTTTGCTGTATCTGGATAGAAAGCAAAACATTTTCAGTTTCATTTCAATTCACTTTACTATATTGTCTAAGAGACTGTCAATATTAGGGACAGATGATAGTAAATAAAAATAAAACATATTAAGAAAAATCTGGTCTGCCAAAATTGGGAAGTATGTATTAGGAAGATTAAATTATGTATAACATGAAAGTCTAGTTTACATATACTACTTAAACAAGGCTGTTTTCCAGCTGCTTTGAGACTCTTTCCCTAGAACACTGGTAGAACTCTTCAAGGCTGGGTCATGCAGCTAGTGAGCAGCATATTTATTATGTCAGCCACTCTGTTAACACTGGGTAGACTTCCTTCTTGCTTTATGGGGAAATGAGCTATTGCTAGCTTGCCTTGCAGGTAGGAAAGCAGACTTTTTACCTTTGTTATCTGAGCAATTCCTTGACTCACCCTTTCCTTCCTGTTTTCTTGTAGGAAGTCTTTTTATTTTAACCGCAGAAATCTCTTTTCTGCACTGATGCACAACACACATTATTTGAAATCTTTGCTATTATTTCATTTCAGCCCGTAAGTTAAGTATTATCCAAGACATTTGCTCTACCTCAATTTTGGTAAGGTTTTGTGCTATGGTGTTGAGTAAAACTTAAAAACAATAGAGATGATAGATAAAGTACAGTTGATTTGGATATTTCAGTGCCACTGTGGCAGAATTTTAAAAGTTAATAGACTGATAGTTCTAGACAGTTACACTTAATTTTATATTGTTTACAGAACTTACAATTCTGAATTTTATTGCAACAGTTACAAATTTATATGCCAACTTCTTATGAATTTTGACCCCTCCTCTGTTTTGATCTGTTAATTAATCACATTTCAATTATAACTACACTAAAAAGGGAACAATTTTACAGAAAGATAACAGATGGATTTCAGACTCCCAAATCTCTGTGACTACCCAGTAGGAGCTGGGTGCCTAATTCATAATATTACTTTGAGAAATCTGTCCAAACATTACCCAGAGTAAGCCCTATGTTTTCAGTTACATCAGTAGAGCCAGGCTGTTTACTCAACCCTCTCATAGACATGGTTTTGAGAAGAAGCACTCAACCCTCTCATAGACATGGTTTTGAGAAGAAGCAATGTTTCAAAGATGTGAAAACTCAAATACACAAACCTTTACATATCATGTATGGTATAGACTTTACATAATTAGCAGATACATTACAAGTCCAAATAGTTTATTTTACTGAACTAGTAACAAGGAAAGGAATATTAGCAGACAGGTCCTAATTTCATGTAAATTCAAACAAAATTAACCTCTTCAATGAAAAATACAAAAGAACTGTTTGCAGAATCTGCTTGGTAACATCACCAGAGATTTTGTGCTTACTAGAATTTCCTGAGGTTGTACCTTTACAGACCACTGTTTCATCTGCATCTTAGGTTCACACCAGAATTGTGGTTTAATGCTGTCTTCAAGGGTGAAAGAATCCTGAAGTACAGATTCTGTTTATTTCAACTGCATGACCTACTGATATCAAAAGTTTATTGTGGGTTAACCCCAGTAGGCAGCTAAACTCCACATATCAACTCCCTCATTCTCTCATGGGTTGGGGAAGAAGGGTAAAAGCACAAAAACTCATGGGTTGAGATAAAGACAATTTAATAGGTAAAACAAAAGCTGTGTCCTCAAGCAAAGCAGAGTAAGGAACACATTCACTGCTTCTCATCATGGGAAGGTGTATAGCCATCCTTGGTAAATATGGGCTTCATCATTTGTGATGGTTACCTGGGAAGAAAAACGCTGTAACTCTGAATGCCCCCTTTTCCTCCCTCTTCCCTCAGCAAATATTGCTGAGCACAACATCATACAGTATGGAATATCCCTTTGGTCAGCCGGGGCCAGATGTCCAGTCTGTGTCTTCTGCCAGCATCGTCTGCACCCCAGCTACTTGCTGGTAGGGTGATGAAAGGAGTAGAAAAGGCCTTGACTCTGTAAACCCTGCTCAGCAATAGCTGAAACATGGGTCATTATCAACAGTGTTTTGGTCACAAATCGAAACATAACCCCATATGACTAACTATAAAGAAAATTAACTCTGTCCCAGCCAAACTGGTACAAAGTGCCTGGAAGATTTTTCAAAACTTAAAAGCATCCATAGTCACAGCCACAATTCCATCATTGTTTTGCATGTTTACAAGCTTACTACAACCTCATGTAACTACTATTATAGTAGTTTTTATTAAAGGAAGCATGTAAGTAATATTGAATTACATATGTCATACTATTAGAATTATTATTGCTTTGGGGTTTTTTTGTTCAAGTACTTAATAGGAAACTATTAAGCAATAAATCCTACATCTGAAGCTACAACAGCTAAGTCAGAGGCAGAAATCATTAACATTTTGACTGCCATCAGTGCTTGTGAACGTTTCTCTATGTCTATTTTCATCCCATCTGTGCTACAAGGTAGTAGAGTTCAGGAATAAAAAAAAGAACACCTTTAACCATTTTTATAAACAGCAGTTATTTTAATATCATTCTTTTAAAAAATATGTAAGGAAATAAAACCATTTTTCTTCCACTTGTGGGGGTTTTTTAATTTCAACAGACATGTAGTTTGGTTATAGCTCTGGCATCTGTTCCTAGAACTTAATTCATCTAGGGAGAGGAATTGACTCTTCTGTACCCAGACCAAGCTGAAAAATTGGAAATTTAGCATGGGCCTTAGAAATGTATTTTTGAGAATTATGTGTTGGTTTATATTATTTGTATGACTTTCTTAAGATGGAATGAAGAACCGTTACACCTAAGTATCAGTTTAGTAGGAAGCTGTGACTTTGTTTACAATTTGAATTTGCTACCGAATCTGAATTAAGTTCTATCTAATGCAAAGCAATTCTGCACGGAAAAAAAGTTTCTTAATGTACATTTCCTTTTTTAAAATTCAAAATAAAATAAAATATCTAAATTCTAAGGTTTCTTTCATTTTTCCTTTTCTTTTTGCTGTTTGTTTGTTTGTTTGTTTGTTTGTTTGTTTGTTTGTTTGTTTGTTTGTTTGTTTTCCCCAGGGAAAAGGAAGGGAAGGGAAGGGAAGGGAAGGGAAGGGAAGGGAAGGGAAGGGAAGGGAAGGGAAGGGAAGGGAAGGGAAGGGAAGGGAAGGGAAGGGAAGGGAAGGGAAGGGAAGGGAAGGGAAGGGAAGGGAAGGGAAGGGAAGGGAAGGGAAGGGAAGGGAAGGGAAGGGAAGGGAAGGGAAGGGAAGGGAAGGGAAGGGAAGGGAAGGGAAGGGAAGGGAAGGGAAGGGAAGGGAAGGGAAGGGAAGGGAAGGGAAGGGAAGGGAAGGGAAGGGAAGGGAAGGGAAGGGAAGGGAAGGGAAGGGAAGGGAAGGGAAGGGAAGGGAAGGGAAGGGAAGGGAAGGGAAGGGAAGGGAAGGGAAGGGAAGGGAAGGGAAGGGCATTCATATATGGAGGCAAGTGAAGGGGTTGCATTAGAGTAAGCGACATTAAATTGTAAACAGCTTTCTGTCCAATGACTCCCAAGCTGCATTTTGCTTTCTTTTCCCTCTAGTCCAGAGAAGGGGGGGGGGGGGGGGGGGGGATGTCTGTCTGTCTGTCTGTGTCTCTGTGTGTGTGTGTAAATCTTGGCTTCATTCTGCAACACTAGACCAGAAAACATGTGTATAATAATTTACTTTCAATGTCACAGAGAATCTATTTAATTTTAAGAAAGTACTCTTATTTAAATGGAGAGTCTGTTAAAAGCTTCCGCCTCCATCACCCCATCAAAACTGCTTCTGAGCAGCTTATCATGAGTCCATCAAAGCAGTGCAAAGCAATGGCCTGCCACCACCATTTCTTAGGGGAACAAAGATAGTAGATGAATAAGAACTTGAGTCCATTGCACGAACTTTGTAAGGCCATTGCAAAAGAACAGTAGCTCTCCAATCTAAATATGAATTATAAATTAACTATAGGATGTTAGAATTACAACAGGAATCTTACATATGGGTAACTGTTTTGAGAAATTTTGAATATTCATTACAGTAGATGTGGTGGATACTCCCTCTTTCTCTCCCCAGAAATTATTGCCTAAAGGCTAACGTCCTGAATTTTTACAACTGAACCACCTATGAAGTCTCCAAAACCGATTAATACCCCTAAACTCTTTTTAAGGGTGATGTTTGGAAAGAACTGAGTGGAACATGTAAACCTTACCTGAATCATTTTCTAAACCATTAATGTTTCAGATTTTTAATTGTTTATTGTCTAAGATTGGTTATTCAAGTGCAATTTTGTCCAAGAGGGAAAGAAGACAAACAAAACTCCAGATCAAACACTGGTGTTTTTTAATCCTTGTCCTCTGCATCCATTTGTACTGCACAGTGCAGGGAAAAAGTAAGTAGCTGAACCTCTTCTTATAGTCTGTAGTTGTTCTTTTTCAACTTTCTATTAAAAAGAAACAACTAGCATGATTTGACCTGTGTTACATTTCACTGGAGTTCCTTATCAGCTGCCCACTCTCTCGCTTTCCCACATACACCTATGTAGAGAAGCCCTCCACAACACCTGACCATGTACTTTTGAACACAGTCAGAGCTTTGGTACTAACTTCCAACAGAGAGGCTCTAAATACATTTATCTATGTGTTTCCAGTTTACCAAGAAATCCCTTGAAGTTTCGAAGTTAACAAGTTAAATTTGCCCATATTCTTTGTAAGTCATACAGAATTAGGAAAAGGGAAAACACTAGTGTTTTTTTAATATATTTATATTGTTTCTTTCCTTTTGTAATAGGTTTTAAAACCTTATCTAACCTATGTGTCTCAGTCATCAGAAGGAAATGACAGAAACAGAATAATGTCACAGAAATTATTGTATTATAAGGCAACCACTTTGATTATGTCTGGAAAGCAGCTTGAGAGAGTTGAGATTTTTAAGAGTGTTGTATATTTACCTTGGTATTAGTGCTTGGCATGAGTCCTGAGCGTTATACCGTCATGATTTAGGGGTATATAAACATTAGCTATCTTTATAGACAACTTGTTGGCTATAAAGCACCATTAAGTTTAATGATTTATTTGTCACTCTGAAGAAATTACTACTACCTTGTACAATACATGATTCAACTTCTGTCTTCCCATTCCTTCTGTTAAGACACGTATGTTCCAGCCTACCATTTCTCCAAGACATCAAGGGACACCAGAGTTTAAATCCATCATGTAAAACTGAATAGGAACCGGGACACAATTTAAGCAAAAAATACTCTTGTATTTTTCACATGTTAAAAAAAAAAAAAAAAAAAGAGAGAGAGAAAGTAATAATGGCAAAATAAAATGTTATCACAATCTTTCCATCTAAATATAACTCAGGAGGTCACCTTAAGGAAGACCTGATGGTTTTATTAAGAATTAAAGAATTCTGGTGGGTAAATTTAATGTCTGGCAATAAATGGGTTCCAAGGGTAACTACATACCCTCTTACCTAAAATGGAATTGGAAGTGGACGAATACTTTACTAATATGTTCATCAGGAAAGAATATATTGTGGGGCCAGTGACCACTGGGAAACCAGGTGCCTGAGTTACTTCCTCCAACATGTATGACTCATGGTCCCATCAGCTGTTTTGTAGAAAGCATTAGAGAATTATGAAATTCAACAAAAACAAACAAACAAACAAACAAAATAACCCAACAACCAAAGACAACAAGTAAACCAAACCAAAACAAAAAATAAACTCCTGTGGTAAATATTTTTCCCTGTTTGGTGTTAAATTATGAATTATCTATCTCCAGTCCAAAAGGCTGCATTTCAACAGTGAAAATAATATGTGACACAAGATAAGAAAAACTGGTAATAGTTGCAATTACGCACCAACTTTCAAAGTGTTGAAAACCACTCAGCAGTGATCTGCACAGAAATAAGACTAAGAGGTCTGGACAAGATGTTGAAAGCCACACGCATGGAAATAGGCTTCTTTTTTTTTTTTTTTTTCTTAATAGAATGTGATAGAAAAGACTGCAAAGCACGTTGCTACCACCAGATACCATTAACCCATAAGGTTTCTCAATGCCAGGATGACATGCTGGAGCAGCACCAAATTACCAGTTTCTCACAGTTATAGCTATTGCCCTAAATATTCTGAATTAAATAGAAGGCACAATTGTATAATCACCAGTCTTACAAAGTTAGTCCATGGAAAGGCATCAGTCCAGCAAATGCTCTGCCTAGTCTGCGTTTCCTTCTTTCTAATTTACCAATAAAGCTACAGTGGAGATAGAAAAGGCATATGGTGCTCAAGGAAAAAAACTGCAGGAAATCTGCTATAAGTGTTTCTTCAAGACTGTTCCTTGTGCAATTGCGAAGCACAACGTTCACTTTCTGTTGTCAGAAAATTATATTATGTTATGGAATAGAAAAACTTGAGATGCAGTTATACTCTAAGAAATAACCATGTAAAAGGTGAGAATGGCAGGCCAGCTTGGAGCCTCACAATGGCTCTCAGATTAATTTTATTCCAGTTTATTTGACTTCCTAACTGCTTTCAGCCTTTCAAATGCTGTCTGGGTTTTGGAAGTCAGGCTCTGTTTCTGTCTCCCCTACCTCCTTTGGTACTAAAGGTATCAAATTGAAACTAGGGTAGGAAATCTGTTCATTACAGAAGAATCCGCATTTCTTCTCATGGCTGTATTGGTTGTGCAATGAGGACAGTACTTTCTATTGTTAAAATGCATACCTCCAGGAGTTCTACATTTGTTAAAAAGCTAAGTCATATGGGAATTTGACTTAAAGTAAATTTCAGATTCAGTTTATTTCAGAAAAACAGAGTGTTTTGCCTAAAGTTATGTAATAAGCCTTCAAAGCATTCAAACCCAGAAGTTTAATTTCAAACCTCTTCTTTCAACCATAACATCTTCTCTTCTTATTCATTGCAAAGTTCTATTAATAGTTTAAAAAAAAAAAAAATCATAAGGTATTATCAGCTGTGAAGAGCTCAGCTCAATATCAGCATTTGACTGAAAGCAGGTTAATTACAACTTAATTGCAAAGTAGGAATAAAGCCCAATGAGATTTTACAGATCTTGTCCATGTGCCAGGCACTTTATTCAGTCCCTCTAAACGACAGGGAGAATGCTTTTGAGAAGACAGAATAAAAGCCAGCTTTTACAACCTACACTTCTGAGAAATAAGTGGTGTATCTTGCTTCTCCTCCTCGTGAAACCACTATTGCAGGCCACTAAGACAAGATAATGGATTCAATGAACCACAGATCTGGTTTACTATGCCTATTCTTATGTGATTTATTGTAGCATTTAAGCTTAGAAGAACCTTTTGCCCCATGAACACCGACCTCAGCTGTACTGCAGTTACTTGAAAGTCAGAGAAGTCATCCAACAGACTTCACCACTCCCTAACAGTCTGTGGAGAAATGTGTAAGTGGCAGCTAACTCAGCTTACTCACCTTAGATTTCATGTGCTTCATCCCTGAAAGAAATGATGACTATTCTACTTAGTGTAACAAGTGCCCTAGAAAATTCTCAATTTGTTCATCAAAAAATCTAGAACTTGCTAAACTAAATGAATAAATTTTCATAATCCTCCAAAAGGCTATGAATCAGTTTATTTGTCCAGAAATGTCCAATATGGCAAATTGCTCCATCCTTTTATATTTACAGTCTTTGTGATTTATTCCTTGTGTTCTGTCTGTCTTACATTGTAAGCCATGCTAGTAATTTCTCTTACATATAACAGTTCAGTGTTTTGTAAGAAAACTCTTGAAGCTGATAAGGTACCTTTTCAGATCTGGAGTGAGGTTAAGACCAATTTTCTCACTAATTAGATTTAATTTGTGCCTATGGAAAAAAAAACAATCTCCTCCTAGTTTTGAAAATCTACTGTCAAATCTAGTTGTAACCCAAAATGAAAGAAGGAACCCAAAGAATTCTGTTTTGAGTCACATTTCTTCCATCACTACTAAGACACAAAGAACTGGGAAGTATGCAAGGCTAAATTGTTTGTAATACAAGTCTTGCCTTTTTAAAAGATATGGTTCAATATTACTGAAATGAGTGTGGAGTAGTAGTTTGCATTCTGAAAAAAACCCCAACCTTCAAGGATGAAATCCATCAATTTATAGATTTGTTTGAACAATAGATACTAATGTTAATCTCTGGCACTGATATGCTATGAATTAATCGGTAACATGCTATGAATAAATGGTAGAAAATCAGTGAAAACTTAGGCTTAATTAGTGAAAACTAATGCTTAAAGACAAAATGCATGTTTCTAATGATGGATTGGTTTTATCATCACATTTTCAATAGTTCAATGTGTTATGCATAATTGTTTATTGTCACTGTAAACATCTAAGGATAGTAAATCATGAAATATAATCCTCTTAATAATCCCGTGTAATTCTGATCTCTTGCTGAAAATAAGAAACACTTTCCATCATGAACAGATCTGGTCAATAGCATAATGTATTCAGTGTGGGGTTCTTTGAAGGAAATGTATGTATAAAAAAATCTGATCCTTCTTTATCATGTAGTGGTTTTGATCTTGAATACTAATCAGGTATTTTGGCACCTACTAAATGGTGGACATAGTTTTTTAAGAATAATACTATGGAATAATAAGATAGATTTTAAGTACAGCTTCACATAGTGAGCTGTCTTCAGAAACAGATATAATTCATCAAAACATATTGAAAGAGACAATAGTGACATTTTGTAGAAATGTTTCTGCCACTTAAGAACCTAGACTTCTTATTAAAGATATAATGTGCCTCTTCATCATGTTGTCATTGTGGACTGCAATCTCTGCTTCAAGAACAAAATTATGATGAACTATCCTATTTTCCTTGGTGCCTAAAGGATTTGAAAACTTAACTGCATAGGTTTTTAAAAAATATACTGTATATCTGCATAAACATGTTCTAAAATATGAATTATCTGGTTTGTTTAGGTACAATGTGAAGTGGATTTGTAGATATAGTGGTGATATCTGACAATGTTCTCATTGAAATTAACAGGAAATCTAAATGAGTAATTCATCTTTCACTGGACAGGGCTGTTAGCGTCCATTATATTATGGTGATTTTTTCACTAGTAGACAATAGGTCTGCCATAGGGTAGGTATGAATGGAGTGGGAGGTTACGTTTATATAGAGGTAGGGAAAAAGATAGTTTACCTGTAATAAGGCAGACTTCCATATATCCCATTTCACAAATGTTTATGTATGGACAAGGTCTAAACCTGTCTACTGCTACTGTTAAAAGAGCTGACCATTTTCTGGATTTACTCTTTACATCTATTGCTGGTATATACAGTTTCAGAAGAAGCAGGAGAAAACCGATTTGTGATTTTGTGTCAGATTAGGGAATAGTTCTGCTGAAAATTTCCAGGAAATACAAAGCAAATCCAGGTACCAAAAAAGTTGCTTTGAAACAGCTTACCAAAATTTGTATACCAAAATTTGCCTGAACAACATTGAGCACAAACACCTTGCACCAGATAAAAAAGTGGTAGAGCATTGGGTGTTCAGATCCAGTTCCTTATAGACAAACTCTGTATTTCATTTTGCTTGATATTTTTACATTAAAATAATTTAAAACAGCCCATCAAAAGGGACACATGTCTAAGAATTCACCTTTATAAAAATATATTCAATCCACTTCATTTTTCTTCCTTATGTTTGCATGTAGTCTGTAACATTTTATCCTCAATTTATTTTGTATTTCCTTTCTGAATTTGCGCTCAGTTTCTACAATTCATTCAAATAATCACCTCTTGGACCAAAACAATAAATACAACCAGGTGGTAGTTGTGTTTAGATACAAATGTTAGTTTCTTGAATCTGTATTTCTTTCCCTAAAATATTTTCCTTTGAATTCTTTATAGACATTAATTGTGCATTGTCAAGAATAATTAAACTATAACAAATAAACCTTTAAAATACTAGTTTCTCTGAGAGTAATTTGATATGGACTTCATCTACATGCCTTTTCTGGGTGAAAAAATCTTACTTCCCTTACTTTCATCAGTACCAATAACGAAAACACATTAAACTGTTGAGAATTTATACAGGCAGACTTGGCAGCAGTATTTTGTTTATTTAGATTATGAAGTATAATGGGAAATTAGAGCTCTATGTTGATTTTAGCAGAATTAATATTTATTCAAAAATTCAGAAATCAATAAATTCTGATTAGAGAGATTTCTTATGTTTTTTATTCATAATATTTGCCAGTTACACCTTTTATTGTAAATCATGATTACCTGGATGCTTGTGTAACTCTGTTGTATTATAAACAATTGTTTCAAAATTAGGATGAATATAAGACATTTCTTCATACTGTCTCCTCCTTTTAGTGCTGTCTTACACTGTTTCTTTACATTTTATACATCAGAGAAGTCCCTCTCAGTATCAACACAAACTTTTAAATAGCTTTCCAAAATCTAAACAGCCTGGGAATTTCTCAGTCACATATGGGAGGAACGGGAAGTGTTTGGTCAAATTGGACAGCATTAAACTTAAAGGGGCATGCAGGAAGGCCATTTTCCAAATTGCTTTAAAATCTGTACCTGAATTAGAGATTTGGCTTTCATATTTCACACAGGAACTGTCTATGTATGTACTATGTGTGTACTGCCTATGTATTCGAACAACAAATGAGCCACAAACACAAGGAATCATACTGCAATCAGATGTGACTACTGTTCCTTCTACCTTGTGAGTGAATCTTTTTTCTTTCAGAGTTTTCTTAGGTAAAAGTCTGCAGCACTGGGACAGGAAACAAATTCCAGGAAACAAAGTAGGGGAATTAATACCTTGCATTCTAAATTCTGTGTTAACTCCCATTTGACTGTAGAGAAACAGAGACTACCACAATAAGAAAATGCTCAGACAGAACACAGGAAACTGATATTCCATCCTTGTTAACTACCCCAGCACTACTGAAATAATTTATTGCAGCATTCGACATCATCTGAAGTCGTGTTAATGGACATTGAAGTAGGACCCAGCTATTTGATATGTATTTCAATTTCAGCAATATTGTCTGTTCTTTCAGTGTGTCCTTTTTACTATATTTACTTCTCCTCTTTGTCATTGTTATTTTGGGATGGGAGGTAGAGGGGAGAAATTGTTTGGTTGTTTTCCCTTCTATCAGCTTACATCAGAATTAAATGGATTCAGTACCTTACTAACTTAATTTATGAAGGCCAGCTTGCTTCTCTGGTAAGTCTGAATTGTAAAGAAAAAACTTTCCAACAGGTCTTTCATGACCTAAAAATATACTCCGGTTTTGTCCCTCCCCTCCTCTTCCTAATCTGTGTGATATGTAGTTGTTCCCTAGTACATATGTGATTTTAATATTTTAAGTTTTTACCAGGCATTTATTTTTTCTTTAAGACCCTTCCTTCTACCTCCTTCCACATCAATCTACTGAAATTTATTTGAAATTAAGGTGAATACCAATGACAAAATCTCGTATTTCTAGCTCTAACACACAAGAAACTTAAGGTTTTGGTGCTTCTGGTTGGGTGCTTGCCTATTGTTTGTTTTACCTTTTGAGAACTGAAAAAAGTATAGTTTGCTTTTTTGTATGAGCTTCCAGTCTATTTTGGAGTGAAAAAATATTGTACTTCTTCCAATGTGATATTCTGTTGACTATCAGATTGGACATGTAAGCAAAATATTTGCTGTTTATCCAGCTGTTGTATTATACCATACTTATGTATGCACTATACATGCTGCTCAGCTTAAGTTAGCATACCTTGTTCACACAGTTTGCATTTAAGATATTCTGTGAAGGAATATCATCTTTACAAATCTTTTGTCAGTATTGGCATAGCATTTAATACTATCATAGAAATATTCATTGGAGATATTACAGGAAAAAAATGTAAAAAACCCCAACCAAATGAAAACCAAAACCAAAACACCAGCTCTAGGACTTCACAGGGAAAGCTCTTAGGAAACAGAAAATGTTGTTAGTAATGGCAATAAAGGGTAATAAACCTAGAAATCCATCATGGTGCCAGGGCTGGGAACAGAGGGAGCTCCCTGGGAGGGGAGGTGGCAGGATGGGAGGTGGCCAGCCAGGGCCCATTCCATTGCACCCAGTGAAGAAGTAAGGCAGACTAGAGGGGAGCCTGGGTCATTGAACACCTCCCTGAGGACTAGGATAAGCTGAGGCTGGTGGGGCCCACAGCTAGGCAGAGCAGGGCTCTCATGGAGCTCAAGACTAGCATCGGATGACATTGCTTGGGCAGGCACTCATGGCCTCATAGGCACTAGGAATGAAGAATTCCCTCCTTAATACTAATAAATAAATAAAATATAATAATAATAAAAAGTATAATGTTAAAAGTCAGCAGCTGGGAAGATTTGTTTTTTGTGTGGCCATATAGTAGCAATCCTTAAAGGACTTAAGTTCCAAAATGACCAAATTTGAGCTGTCAAGGTGCTTCATATACAACTATATGAGTCTTATAACTGTATTAGTCCACTTGAAAACATCCTGAAAATAAATACCTATACTTTTTTCTTTTTTTTCAGCCAAAAAAACCCCAAGATACGTGGATAAATTCTTTACTGCAATAGGTAATACAGACAGTAAAACACTTCACTATTAAGATGATTGTCCACCTCTATAAATTATAGTTACCTATGTAAAAATTAATCTATTCATAGTGAGTTAATGTCTCTAGAAATGTTAAAGTTGAAAAAGATGAAAAAGATTTAATGAGTTTCCAGTTGGTGCTATTGAACACAAATTCAGGGTATTCAGTTCTCACACTGGCAACCATCAGAACAAGAGTAGAATCAGCTAAGTTGATTAGAAGCCCAGTGAGGGGGCCTCCCACAGTGAGCACATAGAATATTTTAATGAATCATTGCAGCCTTAGCTGATCAGAGATGTGCTCCAAGTTTTTCTTTGAAATTGTGCTACTGCTTGTAAAATATCTGAGATTCTCTAAGGCAAGCACAGTGTATATATACAGGAGTGAGATTTACTTTATCTGGTTACAGGTGGGCACAGAAGTCTACCTCTAATGTACTTTAACCATGAGAGGTCTGAGATAAAAGGGAGAAAAAATAATTTCCTTTTCCAGCCATCTAAAAATGTACTGGAGAACAGTATGATGTTTGAATGACATTTGTTATTAACATGTGTTAGATATATTCTCACAGTTTAATCCCAGCCAGCAACTAAGTGCCACGCAGCTGCTCACTTACTCTGCCCCTCCCCCCCCAGGTGGGATGGGAAGGAGAATTGGAAAAGTTAAAAATTGTGCGTTGAGATAAGAACAACTTAATAATTGAAATAAAGCAAAATATAATTAAAGTAAGAATAATACAATAACAACAACAATTGTAGTGGAAAGGGGAAAGAGAGGAATTAAACCCAAGGGGAAAAAAAAATAAAAACAAGTGATGCACAATAGAATTGCTGATCACCCAGTCAGTCCCCAGGCAGTGATTGCTGCCCCACTCTGGCCAGCTCCCCACAGTTTATACACTGAGCATCATGTTCTGTGGTATGGAATTTGGCTAGTTTGGGTCAGCTGTCCTGCCTATGCTTCCTCCTGGCTTCTTGTGAACCCTCCTATTGTCAGAGCATGGGAAATGGAAAAGTCCTTGACTTATAGAGTAAGATCTACTTAGCAACAACTGAAACATCAGTGCGTTATCAACATTATTCTCATGCTAAATCCAAAACCCAGCACTGTACCAGCTACTAAGAAGAAAGTTAACTCTACCCCAGCTGAAACTGGGACAGTGTGCTGTGACCAGCTCCAGAACACTGTGAGACTTAAGAAGTCTTGGGTAGGTTACAGTTCATTTTAGGCATGAAGTTCTCACCTCAGACAACAGGGAGAATGTTGAACAAATGTACCATTCTAATCCCTAGAAAAATTTACTTCCAAATACTTCCCAGTAAAGGGGTAAAGGAGTTATACAGAAGGTGTCATGAGTGTTTCAGGAACTTACATACCTAAACTTCTCGTAAGCCAGACTCTACCTTCCCTAAACATCACATGGGTAAAAATACTGTGGGTTTTCTAGAAGGTTGGCAAGATCCATTAGCTTTGGATCGACTTTGACTGAGATTTAATACTGGCTAACTACTTTCTGGTTTGGATCCTTCTGTCTTTGCAGTTCAGCTTCTAATACATGATGCGTCACAGGTGTCGAGTGTAATATCTTTAAAAATGCAGTTTTAACATTTCAGAATTAGAAACTTGCTCCATCATATAAAAGATTTCCAAAACATTCCATTGAAACAAGTTACTTGGATCTTTTTAGGTTTGACATTTGCAAGATCAAATTCTGCATGAGATAAGGTGCAGTTTTCTCTCAAGATGACAAAGTCTAAAACCGGTTCATCCTGATTCACGAAGACTCTTGTGAAAGATTGTTGTGAATTAGAGCAAAGCCCTACCTTGCTGTTTCTGCTACAGTAATTATAGCTCTAACAATTTTGAAACCAGAAATGAATTTTACAGATTTTTAAAAAATGTAATTTTAAATTTTGATCCTCTTAAAAAAAAAATATAACAAAAGAAGAAAAAACATTATATATTCCTTCTTTAAAAGCAGTTTAACTGTCCAAATTCTTACGTGCTCCTGTTAATTCAAAAACATAGGACATGGACCTGGAAATAGCTTGGTAACCTTTCAAGCTATGTAGTGTGGAAATGTATATTGAATCCATTAATTCCTCAGTTATCTGATATTTCAGTATCTTAACTTTAATTTAATTTAATTCTTATCTGTATTTAATTTTGTAATTTTAGGCACACTAAATCTTAGGGATCCACCAAGTACAAACTTGATAGACCTAAATTCTCATTTATTGGGTCATTTTCTGTTTCTGCACAACCTTGAAAACTAAAGTATAGGATGAAATAGAATAATCAAAGCGTTATTAAAAGTACTCCTGAGAATTTAATGTCTTTAATTTACAGACTGCAAGTGTTGCTGAGAGGAAACATTTGATCTTTGTTAGTTTGCATAACAACACAGAAATGACTGTGTAGGCAAAGCAAAACGTAGTACTCTATAGTACTTTGTATTTAATCTAATCTAAGGAGTTAAATGCAGTTTCTGCAGGTGTAGACTTTTGAATTAAAAAAAAAAAAAGAAGATAAAAGCAGCTAGACTCTTCATAAGTCTGCTTCTTTTACCAATAAGAAGCAGAAAAATTATTATTTCAAGACTTTTAGAACTTTTTAAGACATCTAAAACCTGCCTAAAACATAATAAAGACCTTGTGTGTACATTGCTGAACATCCCAATATACTTGTTCTTAAAGCCTTGCCTTGTGCTTGGCTCCACCAGTAACTCTACAGATTTTTAAGCTAATCTGGAGTTCCAAGATCTGGCAGAAAAGTGATTAAAAAGATCTTTTCCTAATGTGAATCCTAAAATGTGGTTCTGAATACTGGAGGGGAAATTAATTTTCAAGGAAGAATCTAGTCATGAAATAATCTATACTTTCAGTAACCATCAAAAAGTTGTGTGTTTTAAATCTGGATTATAAAAACTTCTCTTTATCCATAATGACTTATCTTGCATAATCATTTACTGGTAGGTTTACTTCCTTTCAGAAGAACACTTTCAAAATCAGACATTATTTCATACTTCAGCAAGTCACTTTTCATTTTGCAAAAGTCCTTCCATTTTAGAATAAACTGCATGTTCCAAGAAGGGAAATGAAAGGTCTCAGCTTTACAGTTGATATTTCTGATTCTGGTACATTAATCCTTCATAGCTTTCTGGTCTTTTTTGCTATTACACATAAAGTAAGTAATTCAAATAACACCCAGTTAAAGAACAATACAAACTACTCAAATGCTGGTTTCTACATATAGGCTCAATTTACTTTGTAACTTCTATTGAAATTCATTGTTCATAAATTAAAACACTCAAGTAGGGTTTAAGGGGAATATTTTTTTCTTTTATACTGATACAACTTTTTTTGTAAAAAAACCTAATACGCAGAAATTTTCCTCTCTTAAAGTTTTACATTTTCTACCAACAAAAGTCAGATCTTACTTGTGAAATGAAGTTTGACTGGACTAAAGGCTCACATACCTGAGTTTCTATAAACCCTCAAGTGCCTAAGAGGCAAGAGGAAGTGGTACACTCTTGAAAGTAAAAAGAGAGGACAAGTGAGAAATAAGCTGATTTAATGTCTGATTAATATTATGTCCATTGTCAGGATACTGTCATATTTTTAAGGAAGTCCCTGATTGACATTCAGGAACACATTCTATACTCCCTCATTATGTGCAACACACTTGAGCATGCTCCTCGAGGCAGTCATGGGCCAAGGCTCTGTTTTTCACAAAAAACACGTTAATATGGGCATTATTACTCTTGTATGGACCTAAAATTTTGTAAGATAGATGCTTGTCTGGTAGGCTCCACGGGATTGCATTTTTACGTCTATGGAGCATAGGTTCTGGTTTTTAAGCTAAACTTCCCTGAATAGATCTCTGGTATTAAATATCATAGTAAATGGGAAGTAGTTGTGTTGAAATTAAAAGATTTTGTTTCCAAACTAATTTTTTAATGACAGATTTTCTTTAAAGTACTGGATATGTTTCTGAAAATGGTAGAAGGTGACAAGACATGTAACTTTAAAGTTAACTCTCTCAGGGTTTTCTACAGGGGTTTGGCTAGCAGAGAAAGTGGAAGAGAATCCACATTATAGGGTTGACCTCAAGGTTACTCAAAACACCAATATGCAGAATATGTTTGTTAAGACAGACCAGTTATTTTCACTAATGTGTAAAAAAAGGGGATGCAGAATATGTTTGTTAAGACAGACCAGTTATTTTCACTAATGTGTAAAAAAGGGGGATGTAAATGTGTATAATGGGTTGTCATGTGAAAGAAAACTAAATAGCAAGAATACCTGGTTTTTCAAGCTGTACGCAAGGTGCTGATCATATAGATAGCAATGATGAACTGTCAGGTGCTTATTGAAAGTTAACAACACAAAACACAGCAAACAAAAACAAATGTGAAATCTTTCCGAATGAGGTCAAATAGAGTGTAGCAGTGAGCCTAAGAAGTGCAAAACCAACTACTGCTCAGGTGCTGTTTCTCACCTATTCTGCTTTTACCCAGCACTGTAGAGCTACCTGCTATAGGCTCTGTATGCTGTGTGTGACTGTGATAACACAGCTGATATTGCAACAGCACTGATGAGATTGCTTTCCTCTTTATTGTTATAGTTTAATTTTGATCCCTAATGAAAGAGATACATTTAGTGTTCTCTTGTGTTAGAAACGTTGAACTGAAACACTCTGCTTTAATTGCACAGACATGAGTGGTTATTGTTCAAGCTGAAAGTAAAATTACTCTCCTCATCAAGGTCAAATGTTTTGGTGTTGAAGTTATTCATAAATAACTGAAGTACACACTTATAATGGAAGCTAATGAGATTTAGGGGACTTGGGCTTACAAACAGCAATATGTTTTGCAGGGCTAGGGAAACTTGGAGTAGGGGTATGGAATAAGATGGTAAAATGTTTTCTTTTTTCACCTATAGGCTTTTTATAATGTCTCCTATTTTTGATGTTTCCTTTAAAATGCATTTTTATGACCAGAACTTTGAGAGTTTATTTGAAACCACTTTTCATTGTATCAACAAGTAGAAAATTCAGTTCTCTTTTTACTACTCATACTGGTAAATAATCTACCTTGCTATAGTTAGGTTAGAATGGTTAGAATAGGGTTAAATAAACAACCAAGCCCTGATTGGTTGTTCCTTTTATATCTTCAACTTCCAAAGGAGACAGAAATATATAAAAAGATAGAATTGAAAAGCTTGAATTAAGTGATCAGAGTTCCCTTCAGGTATTTATAGAACTGTAATAATAGATCACTCTCATGGGATTTAATAAATGTTAAAGAAGAATCTCTTCATTTTGGTAAGATTACTTTAGATGTTCAAGACTTACTTTTTCAAAAAAAAGGGCTTACATAGTTTTACATGCATGCTCCTCTCAGTTCTACATCTGTTTATTTATGCAGCTCCTTTGAAGTAGTAGACGTAATAATAATTAAAAAAAGAATATATCCAAAACCTAGAGCTATTCTATGAACTATTTTAATGTTATTAAAATATAGGTTCCAATACCAAAGATAAGAATGTATTTGATAAATAAATTGAATAATTTAAATGTAAGAAAGTAGGGGAGGGAGGATAAGGAAAAGGTTTTCCTATATTAATATCAGCTGAGAAAAATTTATCCAGTTATAGAAATAGCAGAAGCATCTGTCTCCTTAAAACAAGGAAATTATCATGCTCAATTACATACACAGTGTGTCCGTCCTATGTACTTCCCTGACAGCAGATGCATATAAATACCTGTAAAACTTGTAAAATTCTATTGATTATGCACTAAAATAAGGTTGAGGGTTGTTTGGGGGGGGGGTGTGGGGTGTGTTTGTTTTTGTGGGGTTTTTTTTCATTGTAAGCCCCGGTAAGGAGTTATTTTCTATTTTTAACATATGCTCGAGATTCTTTTAAAATTTGGCAGGTTTATTTTTTTCCTGGTGTAGTAAGCTTATATATGGATGCTCAATTTGGTTCACTACTGTCTTCCAACCTTTTGCCCAAGAACAACTTCATTTCTGTGTCAACTTTTGAACCAAATTGGTTAAGTGGTTTACAAATGGTGGTTAGTCATTCTGAGCACCTCATATTCAACTACCAATGTAATTATGCCTGGGAGTATGTTTTGTGTGACATTTAGAGACAGGACATAGGAATTTAATGTTACACTCAAAACCTTGTCATGGGCAAAAGGCAACAGTATACACAGAACCAAGACTATGCTGTTACCCACATCAGTGCTTCAACAGCACAATAGTATCCAAAATTATCTCAGTAAACCAGAAAGATCTCATAAATAACACAGTTATCATTGTCATACAGAAACATCATACTTTCTACCTCTTGACTCTGGTGTCGGGCTCACCTTTCCAACAACTCTCCCAGTCCTAAGGCTAACAGTTCACATTTACTATGAAAAAACAGGGGAGGAGGAATAGGGTCAAAACTCTTGAGATCTTCATTGGGTGAACTACGGTGTATATTCTGGGTGCTCCTCTCAGTCCCAGATAGACTGAAATTTGTTTCTTTGGAGTTCCATGTCACATCCTGTTTCCTTCTTGTTGTTTCCCAGCTGAGCCTGGAAGGTGTACAATCACCTCCTCCCACATTTGAGCATGGAAAAGGAGTTGCTGGTCATGCTGGGCCTCCTTGGGAGACTCAGTTCTTTTCCAGATACAGCACTTACAGAGCTGCAACTCCAATGTGTTTGACAATGGCCACCACGTGTTTGTTAAGGCAAACTAAAACAAGAGAGGGGCCAAAGCCAGCTTAGCCAGGTCCTGAGACCCTGCACTGCTAGTACAAAACCTAAGGCTTTTTACTAGTGACATTAAAAGCATATGTCTTGTGATATACTAAACAACCATCAATTAATAGCTATGACTCTATTGCAAACACTGTGGCAATCTGATAGCTGTCATGTGGTCCAGAAAGTGCAGGAATAAGCAGGGGCAGAACGAACTACTAGTTATGAAAGGGGTTTGTCAGAAGTTTTCATTAGGGTTGTCATTTGTATTTTATCTTGTATGCTTAAAATTCTGTTTTTAAATGTAACACAGATACTTTCCCTTCCTTCCTTGTGCTGTTATACTGGACACGTTTGGCACTGGAAGCCAGGTGAATTAAAAGATATAGTCACCAAATCTGTGATGCTTATTCGAGTCATTGCATGCAGGTCCCTGGTCTGTAGTAAGAAAACCTTTTGCTGCACATTTTTTGAGTTGACTGAATTTCTGGTTTTGGTTTTGGTTTTTTTTTTTTGGTTTTGTATTCTGCTGCCAGGAGAGAAAATATGAGGCTAATATAGCTATCAATACTTTCTAACAAAGGATATTCAAGAAATACACTTTCTGAAGGAAAGATATAAAGTAAACCACAGTAACAATAGCACTTAAGGCCTGTTCAATGTCTTTATTATTGCTTTTACTTTGTACCTGCTGTGTTCATACTGTGCCATTTTGAGAACACATTAGCTCCAAACACTGGTGCAACCCACAGTCAGGTTAACAACACATGCCGGTTATCAGCAATCATCAGTGCTCAGCTGAGAGTGTTAATAATCTGCAGTTACCAAGGAGTAACAGATGGAAACTTCTCTGCGACTGGGAAATCCAGACTTCTCTGTTACATATACTTAATGGAAAGTATTGGTCTCCAATTTTAACTGTACACACATTTTTTTCCTCTGGTCTACAAAATGAACAGCATTTTCAGGATGGCTTTTCATTTATGCCCGATTAGTCTCTAATTTTTCTGCCCAACCCACCTGCAGGTTGTTTTCTTTCTCAAGAAGTGATGTATATTCTGTAGTTGTCCTTACAAGCTGTTGTGACTCATACACATTGCCTAATTACCCACTACAAATTAGCTAGTTCTACTATCACTGAGAGTCAAGCAGAAGTAGCGGTAGCAGCTTGGTAGTACCAAGCCAAATTGCTCGGCTGAGTCAATTTTGTTTCTTCTTCTAGTTCTGTGATTGCAGCCCAAAGACTTAGAAGACAACAAATAAACTACTGGGTTTTTTTTCCTGTTATTCTTCTGTTCAGTACATGATTCAAATAAGAGACGAAAAGACCAGCTGAACTTCTAAATTTTGGATTAGATAATACCACCATTTAACGCAACTCTGCAAAGGGAAGCAGGAATGCTGCAAAGTCCATGAAATGATAGTACTCTAGTAGAAGACAAAATAATTTTAAAGTTGATGCATGAGCTGATGAATTAGACATAGAAAACCATATTTTCATGAGTACTACTAAACCAAGGATCAGTGTGGGTTGCTAATACAAATGATTGGTTTGAACATTGTATTTATTTATACTTTTTTTTCCCTGTGATAGTGAAGTTCAATTCTTACACTGAGATCCTTGTTTGGACAAAAGGGAACAAACTGTATACATGGAACAACAGTATACTGTTAGTCATATTGATGTTTCAACAGCACAAAATAATCAAAAATTATCTCAGTAAACCATAAAAATCAGTTAACATTTTCATACTAATACTTCAGACTTTCTACCCCTTCACTTTGTGTTTGGCTTACCTTTCCAATGGCTCTCCAGATCCTAAGTCTGACAATCCAGATTTTCTCAGGAAGGACAGGGGAGCAAGGGTGGGGTGACAAGTTGCCATCTTCCTATTAGAACAAGGTAAAACAAGACAGAGGCAATGGTCAGTCTAGCCACAACCCAAGACCCTATACTATCAGGCCAATACAAAGCCTGTGGGCTCTTAACAGCAAAAAAACATACTTACCCAAACAGAAAGTGGTTGTTTAGGGGTTTTGTTAATTTGGGGTTTTTTTTCCACCCTCTTCTTTATTGTGCTGCTTTTAAAATTCAGATCCTTTTATAATGATGTTGTTAGTCCTGTATAAGGATACCTAGACAAAACTAAAATAATGTCTGAATTATTTTCTTCTTCCATTTTCACATGTGGAATATCATTAATATATCCTTGGGGGGGGGGGGGGGGGGGGGGCGGGGAACCCAAAAGAGAAATTAAAAAAACAAACAGGCAGTGCCAATTTGGGGAGATACACTGAAAACTTATTTCCTGCTATTTGCCAACAAGTTTGATTTTCTTTTACTAGAACAAATTCGAATGAGTGTTCTTTGAATGCAGCTTTCAGTAAGCTTACACTTAGGGGTGTTACAAATTGGACAGATTTATCTTATCTTACACTTTTATAAGTTTGTTGAGCAAGTCTGGCAGTAGCTGAACATCCTGTGCATGTAGAAAGTATTGGCAATGTTAGAAAATCATTGCCTAATGGTAGGGGGTTTTTTTACATGTAGGACAGATATTTTTTTTCCATTTCACAGCTCTTTCAATATAAGCTAAAATGATCACAGCTACTCGTGCAGCCTTGCAGTACTCTTATTAGCACAAGTTATATTCATGATGCCTTTTCATTTTGTGATAGTTGTCTAGAAAAAGACACAAATATACCAAAATACCTCAGATACTTAGTTCATGTGTCAGCTAAACATCTTCTGTATTTGACAGTTTGTACGCCCAAAGCATAATACATAGGGTTGAATTTAGCTGTAAGTAGTAGAGTTTAGCTCTATAATGGCAATGTTGACTGTTCAGATTTAAGAGCTGTTACTGATAACCACAATAGCAAGGAGGAATTTCTGATGTTTAAGCCTAGAGCTTTCTTATGACATGATCCTAATCTTATTTAAATTACTACAAACATTTCCCTTGGTTATTTACATGGATTTTGGACAAAACACCCCTAGAACCACTTGCAATTAAACAATGAATATAGATGATATTCTTGCGGTTGTTGGTACTAAAGTTGCCTGAGAAAACCAAAACAGTGCTGCTGTAAGACAACTTGTAATAGAGAGTTAAAACTCCAGCATGAAACTTTCAGCTAAAGAAGGCTCAAACTGTTGAGAGGGAAACAAAATGGTAAAATGATTATCATACATCACTTCTGAAGCAGCTTAAGTAGTAACTTGCATTAACACTCTAACAAAATCTGTCTCTTCTAAAGTTTAAAGCTTTTAAGTTCTCATAATGGTGGAAGGTTACAGTTGCAATCCAGTATAACTTGGCTTGATTGTATTTCTGGGGGTTTTGGGGTGGGGGTGGGGGTGTCTATTTGTTTGTTTGTTTGTGTTGTTAGTTTTGTTTTTCCATATTTGGTAATGGTACCAAAATGATTAATGTAACAAAGCATAGTGCATGGACACATACAGCATGCTCTGCACTTTAAATGGTTTATTAATGAATTTTCACACTATAACTGCTGGTTTTCAAAAAAATACACTGAAGGCTGCATTACAACCAATAAAGAGAGAAGTCGTTAGTATGATGATCTCTGAAATAAACTATTTCAGGCCATCCTGTATTTCACACCCACCTTCTTCATCCATCTCCCATGTGCCAGCAAAATAAAGCTGTTAAACACAATTATGCATATTTTTGACTTATCATAGATAATGTATTATATGCATATAATACATAGAATGTATTATCTTTTACAGTCTCTGGCTGTCTCGTCTACAGTTTATGACCACTGAAGACGAATAGATTGTGTTGGAAAGGGGAAAAAATGCAGCATGAAGACTAAAAACTGTCATTTAAATGAGTTCTTGTCTCTTGGATATCCCTTTCTAGAATAATGAGCTACCTTGTTCTTTTTTTGTAAAAGATTGTATATTATAAAAAGTAAAATGTTCTTTAACTATACTGCTAAAATCACTTTTTCCAAAAATGATTTGATTTGCATTCTAAGGTAAAAACAACTAGTGTTTGAAAAAATGCTAGGTCTGGTTTAGTGCCCCCACATAGCTGCATATATCTGTCAAAACTGAATTTCAAATCACCTGCTAATCAGCCAGCTGTGCATGGTTAGAAAGGGAGCATTTAAAACTGATCAAAATAGAGAAAATGTCACTATACCTGGCTGTTTGCCTCATCGATCATTTCTCTGTGCTTAGTTTTTAGAAGGCAGCTATGTCCATTGCATCTGAGAAAGATGTTTAACTTTATCCTTGCCATTGAACGAGGAGTATACTGCTCATTGAGAATAAAAGCCTTACCCAAGATCTCTCCATATTCCAGCAGCAGGCTGTAAGAATAACAAAGGACTTCTAATACCAGAGACAGAATACACTGTCTGCCAACATTTAATTTTACTGCCCTGAACTTTGCTAACCACATCGCTTGCAGTTTTCCCTTCTTCTGTATTGTCTCTATTGGCTGCTTTAATATCTTTGGGTATAAATGTCATACAGTCTCCTACCCAACAGCAGTTGATTGCATTAGGCCTTTATTAGGCCAAACATTAATCATAGTTTTTAAATAGATCTGGCTTAAGTTCCCTAATACTGTACATATTCTGGAGCGTATAGCTCTCTGAGACACCTTGCCATGAGCTGAGACAATATCTATCTGGCTGACTGAGATAGTATTTGTCTTCTGTGACACTACCAGTTTTGCCCTGCCCACTCAAACTATTAGTTTCTGCCATTCTGGTGGTGGTTTCTTTTCTGAATTCCTCCTTTAACCTTGCTGTGTTAAATTTTAAACTTACTTTTGCTTTCTGAGACTGATCTTGCTAACAGCCTTAGAACTGTGCTTTCTCATGACATTTCTCTTTTTTTTTAATGTTAGTTCGGATTGCTTAGTAATCCGTCTCTTCCTCATCTTAGTCTACACATCTCTGAAGGATGTTTCCATGGTATGCAGAAAAGGAGCTGAAAAAATTTCTCAGTTTGGGAGCTGCTCACCTATTTCATTCAATCTTATATGAAAAATATGAAGCTCCTGTTATAAACACTAGCTGTAAGACATGAATTAATGTAGGATATTAATTTGCTTACCCTGGATTGTGAGAATGCTTGGTGTCACATGCACCCTAAAAGAATGGCAATGTTTGAATCAGGAGTTAGAAACAACATACAGACCTGTTGCAACCATTAAAGTAAAAGCATCATGACACACTTTACTAGTACGTTTTTTTGAACCCAATCTTAGGTAAATCTAGCATAACTGTGTAAACATTTTTTTTACTCAGTGGCACCGTAACAGTTGTGTTGTTATTGCTAGCAGATGGCCATAGGTATAGTCAGGCTTGTTACTGACTTGTTATGAGCACATGTTAGCTGAATGAGAGCTTGAAATGACATTATAGCAATATTATTGATATTACAGGCTTGAGGAGTGGGCCCACGAGAACCTTATGAAGTTCAACAAGGCCAAGTACAAGGTCTTACAGCTGGGTTGGGGCAGCACCCAATACAAATAGAGACTAAGTGCAGCCCTGCAGAGAAGGACCTAGGGATACTAGTACATGAAAAACTGGACAAGCCAGGAACATGCACTTGGAGCTCAGAAAGCCTATCATATCCTGGGCCACACAAAAAGAAGCATGGCCAGCAGATTGAGGGAGGTAATTCTGCCCTTCCACTCTGCTCTCATGAGACCCCACCTGGAGTACTGCATCCAGGTCTGGGGTCCCCAGTACAAGAAAGGCACGGACCTGTCAGAGCAGGTCCATAGGAGGGCCACAAAAATGATCAGAGGATTGGAACACCTCTCCTGTGGAGAAAAGTTGTGAGAGTTTAAACTGTTCAACCTGAAGAAGAGAAGGCTCTGGGGAGACCTTACTGCAGTCTTTCTATATGTAAAAGGGGCTTATAAAATAGACACAAAGAGACTCTTCACCAGGGTCTGAAGTGACAGGATGAGGGGTAACAGTTTTAAACTGAAAGATTTAAATCAGAACTTAGGATGGAAGTTTTTTACAGTAAGGGTGGTGAGCCATTGGAACAAGTGGCCAGAGAAGCTATGGATGCCCATAGACATGTTCAAGGTCAGGCTCAACAGGGTTTTCAGTGACCCAGTCTAGTGAAAGACGCCCCTGTGTATGGCAGGGGGGTTAGACCAGATGATCTTTGAAGATCCCTTCCAAACTAAAACATCCTATGATTCTACAATATATAGATTAAATGGAAGACAGTAGCAAAGACTTTGAAAGTATGGTCTCATTTTGAAAACTTAACCATAAACAATTCACTGATAATTAATTACAGGTCATTTCAAAACCACAGCCACAGAAGCCAGGGGTGGGGTGGGGTGGGTGGGGGCATCTCAAAAAACTCCTATTATCAGCAATGTGAGGAACAAAACCAGAAGAGCAAGATAAGATAACTATTGCTGCCCTGGAAAGTAACACCACTTAGGCTTCTTTTGATGCAGCCCAGGACACAGCTGGCTTTCTGGGCTGCAAGAGCACATTGCCAGCTCATGTCCAGCTTTTCATCCACTAGTACCCCTGAGTCCTTCTTCCCAAGGCTGCTTTCAATCCCTTCATCACCCAGCCTGTATTGATACTGAAGGTTGCTCTGACCCAAGTGCAGGACCTTGCATTTATGCTTATTGAACTTCATGAGTTTCACATGGGCCCAATTCTCACATTTATCCAGGTGCCTCTGAACAGCATCCTGTCTGTCAGGTATGTCAGCTGCACCCCTCAGTTTGGTGTCACCTTCAAATTTGCTGAGATCCACTTGATCCTTCTATGTTATTGATGAAGATACTAATACAGTACTGATCCCAATACGGACCCCTGAGGGACACCACCAGTCACTAGTCTCCATCTGGACATTGAGAGGTTGCCCGCTACTCTCTGGGTGTGACCATCCAGCCAATTCCTTATCCACAAACAGTTCATCCACCAAACCCATCTCTCTCCAATTTAGAGAGAAGGATGCTTTGGGGGACCATGTCAAAGACCTTACAGAAGTCCAGACAAATTACATCCAGTAGATCTTCCCTTGTCCACTGATGTAATCACTCCATCATAGAAGGCCACTAGAGGTTGGTTAAGCAGGACTTGCCCTCAGTGAAGCCATGCTGGTTGCCTTGAATCACCTCCCTGTCCTCCACGTGCCCTAGCATAGTTTCTAGGAAGGTCTGTTCAATGATCTTCCCAGGCACAGAGGTGAGGCTGACAGGTCGGTAGTTTACAGCGTCCTCCTTCCTATCTTTTTTAAAAAATAGATACAATGTTTCCCTTTTTGCAGTCACCAGGGACTTAACCTGACTGCCATGACTTTTCAAGTTTTCATGGCTTGAGAACTTCATCAGTCAGTTCCCTCCAGACTCTGGGATGTATCTCTTTGGGGCCATAGACTTACATATGTTCAGGTTCCTTAGGTGGTCACAAACCGTATCTTCTCTTACAGTGGGAGGGACTTTGCTCTCCCAGTCTGTGCCTTGAGGTCCATCCGCTTAAAACATGTGGTAAGAGAGACTGCCAGTGAAGACGGAAGCAAAAAACTTGTTTAACACCTCAGCCTTCTCCACATCTGTTGTTACCCATTGTCCAGTCTTCAGCAGCAGCATGACACTTTATTTTAACTTTCTTTTCTGGCTGACACACCTACAGAAGCCCTTATTCTTCTTTGAACCCCTTGAAAAGTTCGGCTCCAGCTGTGCCTTGGCCTTCCTGACATCATCACTACACAACCAAACAGCATGCCTATACTTTTCCCAGGATACCTGTTCGTGTTTCCACTGCCTGCGCATCTCCTGCTTGCCCTTTATTTTGACCAGCAAGTCTTGACTCATCCATGCTGGTCTCTTGACCTCCTTTACTGTTTTCTTACACCTAGGGATTAAGACATCTTGTGCTCTATGGAAAATGTCATTAAAGATCTGCCAGCTCTGTTCTGCTTCCTCATCCCTGAGGGCAGTTTCCCAAGGGGTCCTATTGACTAGCCCCTTGAACATCTGGAAGTTTGTTTTCCTAAAATTCAGGGTTCTGACTTTACTCTTTGCTTGTCCCATTTCCTTCAGGGCTGCAAACTACACCAGTGTGTGATCACTGCAGCTCAAGCTGCCTCCAATCTTGATGTCTCTGATTAGATCACTTGGATTGTTATCAACTGTGGAACACCAGAGTTGCTGGTGCAAATTACAGAAGCTAACAAAAGCCAGCAGGAAGCAGCAGGTGGTGGGGGGTGTGGGGGTGAGGGGTGGTTAGGGGCAGGAGGGGGCTTGACTTCAGAACTGTGCTTATCTCACAAAGCAGGTAATGCCTGGGGTGAGGTATGGGCCTGGTGTTGATTTAGTAAAAGCCGGGAAGACTCCTATAAATCTGCACTGAATCACCTGCTCTACGCTGAACTATGGCCTCACTGACCTTCCAGACATGACAATCCTTTCTAAGGGCCAGTCAGCACACAGTAATTGACTTAGTCCCACCTTGCCATCAGTATAAATCTGGCATTTAGAATCCTTTATTTTGAGGACAGGAACTCCAACCACTGAATGGGTCAATGGGCCTGACTTCTCGCCAGGAAGGGATGCCTCTTTGGTAAGACTTGCGCCTTCAACACCTTTAGATGGTACCCAGGAAAGTATTGTTAAGAAAAATGCTGAACTCTTAACTCAAGCTCAATTTTTGAATCAAGCGCATTTATCAACAGCAATTTTGAATTTGTTTTATCTGTTGCCTTAATAAATCATCTAGGGTTTTTTCAGCTTTGTGAAACTGTTTCAGTGAAAGTCCTTGAGATGGTTCTGACAGGCAGATGTTAACTCTGATGAGTGGCTGTCCTTTAGGCCTAAATCATTGACCTAGTGTGTCCAGTAGTGTGAACTAGAGCTAGTACTGTGAACTAGAACTGATTGGCTCAAGTTGCATCTAGACTTTTGTCTGGGGAGAAGTTTGGAAAGCAAGGGGATCCTTGGGACTCAATGGGAAGGCTTTTCCCTCCATGGCCAAGACTTGTACATATAATGTGACATCAGCAGACAGCAATTTTTGTTCACAGAAAAGAGGTGATTCAAACTTGAACTGTGAGAAGGATCCACTTGCACAAAGGTGGAATTTTGATTATTATAGACAGTACTATGGGGAAAGAAGCACATAACCTGTGCTACAGGTTCCACAGTTTTCTAAATTCTGTATTACATGGTATGCATATGCTTTGGAATTATATTTAGTATAAGAATTATTCTATGTTTAAACAATCTGAAGAAAAATTATGACTGGCTACGTGCTGCTTGTGTTCAGAATTTTGATGAAGAGCTGGGAGAAAGAACTTTTCCTGTTCTGATACCTATTCCCAAAAAGCATTAGAAACCTGTGTTTCTCTTGTGATTATGAAGCATTCAGCATTTAAGAATGTAAAGGCAGTTAAAGACTGTCTTTGACAAAATAGTTTTAAAATAATATCTTAATGTGAAATGCTGAAGTCCATATCATTACATATCATTAGGTATCTAAACAACTTTTGCAGGATTTTTTATTTGTGGGGGGGGTATTTTTTATCTTCAAGTAAAGATATTTTAAAACTAATACCTGATTTCAGCTCCTCCCCACTTACTTTGTGGTCAAATAAAACTAAATAAAAGGAAGAGGTCAGTAGAAAAGCCATCACCACAATGTTTTCATGGGATCAGGGGTAAAACTGCTAAAGAATATTCTTTTAATCTGTGTTAATAAAAGGTATTTATTTACTCTCTTAAACTTGTCTTTTTTAACCCAGATTCTGTTCTTGACTAGTACAAGTTTTCTTTACAGAATAGAGCACTGAGATTCACAAATCCTCTTCTCTGTCCTTTTCCATACAGCTGCTCATATACTACATTGATTTTTAACAATTGTTGTCATTGTGTATTTTAAAAATATGACCATAATCAAAAAGTAGTAAGATTACGCTACATACAGGAAGATGAGAGAATTTTCTGCTTGACCTGTGAAATAGTGAACAAAAGAAGTTGTTAATGTTCTATCATTTAAAGTATTTAAAACTGATATAGGCAAAATCACAAAGGAAGTGCCATGTGGAATATTCCTTCTCTGACAAGCAAATGGACTGCGTAATCAAAACTTTCTCTTTTGAAATTGCAAACTTTTTTTTAATGACTCTCTGTTTTGGATATTGTCACAGCTGTTAAAAGCTAACTAAAAGCTATTACAAATCCTTAACATCAATTCATATGATATTTGTTTTTCACTTCCTGTATGATATACTACACATTTTTTTCTTCATCTCTTTCTTCCACTGTTACTTTCCCTACCTTGTGTTCTCAATATTTCACTTCAAGAAAAATCAACTGAACTGGCAGTGTTAGACTTGCATGGCAAGGTTTTGGTAGCAGGACGGCTGCAGGTGTGGCTCCTGTAAGAAGCTTCTAGAAGCCTCCCATATGTTCAATGGAGCCAATGCCAGCTGGCTCGAAGACAGACCTGACACTAGTCAAGGTTGGGCCGAGCAACAACAGTGGTAGCACCACTGTGATAATAGAGAAAAGAAGGGAAGAAAACAAATCTGCACAAGAAATTGCATGGAAGAGAGGAGTGAGAACATGTGAGAGTAGAACTCTGCAGAGACCCAGGTCAGTGCAGGAGGAAGGGCAGGAGGCGCTCCAGGCACCAGAGCAGAGATTCCCCTGCAGCCCGTGGTGAAGACCATGGTGAGGCAGGCTGACCCCCTACAGCCCATGGAGGTCCATGGTGCAGCAGATCTCCACACACATGGAGAAACCCATGCCAGATCAGGCTCCTGGCAGGACCTGTGGACTGATGGAGAGGAGTCCATGCTAGAGCAGGTTTGCTTGCAGGACTGGTAACCCTTTGGGAGACCCCTGCTGGAGCAGTATGTTCCTGAAGGGCTGCACCCTGTGGAAGTGACCCACACTGGAGCAGTTCAGGAAGAGCTGCAGCCTGCAGGAAGGACTGACATTGGATGAGCTCATGGAAAACTGTCTCCCACGGGAGGGATCCCATGCTGGAGCAGGGGAAGACTGTAAGGAGGAAGGAGCAGGAGAGACAATGTGTGATGAACTGACCACAACTCCCACTCCCCATCCCTCTACGTCACTTTGGGGAAGAGGCAGACAAATCATGAATAATGTTAAGCCTGGGAAGAAGGGAGGAGTGGGAGGATTGTGTTTGTTTGTTTGTTTGGATTCTTTTAAGTTTTGATGTTAGTTCTGATTATCCTACTCTGATTTGAATGGCAATATATTAAAACAATTTTCCCCAAGTAAAGTCTATTTCGCCTGTGACAGTAACTGCTGAGTGATGTCTCTGCCCTTGTCTCGACCCATGAGCTTTTGATTATACGTTCTTTTCCTTGTCCAGTTGAGGAGGGGATTGATAGGGTGTCTTTGGTGGGTTCCTGGCATCCAGCCAGGATCAAACCACCACACTGACATTTTTAAGTATACGTGAAAATGCATTTGAACTTAGACCCTCTTTTTTCCTACTTGCATAGTTTTAATGAACATTAAAGCTTTCAGTTTACAGTTTTATATATTCTCCATGATTACCTTAATAATTGCCATAATCATACTTGTAATGGGTTTTAAATTGATAAGGTATTTAGTTTAAAAACATCTTTATTTATAAGATGATAAGAATTAATTACCTTTTACTTTTAAATGGATTCATAATTAATATTTATAATTTTAAAATTGAAATAAATGCATTAAGATAAATGTAAAATTGGATTAATGAGTGTGTGATATAGTAAAAAAATATTTTAATCTTCATGTTTCTATGTTAGGAAAAATTCCTGAATGACAAAAGCAAATCAGATTTTTTGTTATTCATGATGTTTCATGAGTTTGCAGACTGTAAAACTCATATGGAAAATAATAAAAACCAACCAAAACCAAACAAAACTCAAGCAAAAGCTAAAACAAAAACATTTAAGCTTTTAGTTTGTTCCAAAAACATGGAAGACTTATTTTGCACAGCATGTGACTTCAATGCTTTATAAGTGAAGCAAAATTTAACCATCATTTAGACACAATTAACTTTTCATAACTTGAGTAAATTTATAAAGGTAACAACCAAGAAAGCAGGCAGCTATTTTATGCTGCTTACTGTACATCCAATGAAATGTATATTATAAAATTATGACCTTTAGTTTAACCTTCAAGAGTACTTAGAATCATACGATATTCCATTGTTGTGAATACCAGCTATTCAGCTACTGGCAAAAGAAGGCATGAGAATCATTTGCAAGACAGACCTATGGTGAATTTTGAGTATGTTGTAAACTGTAGTCCAAATTCTGTAATCATCAGGCAGTATTTCCGCTGATATCAATAATAGCTTTACCATAGTAAGACATGATTTTTCTAAAGCTTCATATAGTTAATAATCCAGCTAAAAAAACTTTCACAGAATAAACATTTTACACAAGGATTTAGAACCTCAGCTTCTCTGCCAGAAAATAAGATTTCTTCATTGCTAACATGTTTAATATCTCCAATCCTATGTTTAAAAAACACCTATGTGACAATGCACACTGTCCAGTAGGACACTGAACTGAAGCACATTGCTTCAGAAAAATGTGATGGTAAAAAAATGAAACAGAGAGAAGAGCATGAAATCAAGGATTCTTCATATCTCAGGAGGCAAAGAGAATCTGAAAGTGAGTAAATTATTTCAACCAGTTTAAAACAGGATCTTTGAATGACATGCAACTAGACACAGGGCATCTTTTTGCCTTCATTTAAAATTCTTGTATTTTACTGCTTATGCAGTAAAGTGGTGTATCTCACAATGATATTATCTGAGCCAAAGTGACTCCAAAACAAAACTTTCGAATAATGTAGATTCCCATTTTACTGTTTTAAAGTATTTCATGTCTAATATTCTTATTTTACTCTGAATTTTGGAACTGTTTTTCATCAAATGATGTAATTCTGTGGAAGCTAACCGATGAATATATCTTTAATGAACATGTAAATACAGAAAACTACCTAAACCTTCAACTGCATTAAAACCTTAATCTTTCTGTCTAGGAAACTTTCCAGATCACTTAATAAATAAATAATTAGTTTAAAATATCTGCACATCAGTTCAGTCTGATGACCAATGAGCTAATGCTGTTTCACAGAGGCTGATCTTTAGTCCTGTTTTTGCACAGTGAAAAAGTAAGCTAAACAACTCAACCGCAACATTAAATTCTACATATCTGTGTCAGAGAAGGTAGGCTATGGAATTTGATTGTCCTCTTCATAATAGCCTATATAGCACGATGTTCAATATGAAAGTTTAATCTGTATTTTGCATGACCACTTAAAAAATAAGTTGATGGTGGGGAAATAAATCTGTTCTGTATGCTGTCAACTACTTGAATGTGTGCAGTCTGTACTTACGTTTCGTTCTGACATTGCAGATCTCATTTGAATAGCTTGAGAGAATATGTAGTTCTAAGTACTTTTATGAGAAGACTTACTAGATTGTGAGTATGTAGTATTGCCAAGGTAAGAGCAAGATTTTAGTTGTTAGTTACAAAAGTGGAAGATGTACAGGGAAAGAAGTGACCAGTTAAGGAATTTTTTTATCATCTTGGCTTCTCAGTTAAGCCAATTATGGGAGCAAAAAGATTTGTTTTGAAAAGTAAAAACTAATTCTGAGCTGGCAGGTAATGATTCTTCCTTGTTACCACAACTATTCCAGGATGATTGATTGCATCTGGGGCTAAAACAAGCTTTCCTTATGCTATGCTAAGCACCCTTGTCACTGATTTCCTGTTGACTGGGTTGTTTTGCTATGATTTGGTAAAATCTAAAATTCAAACAAGAATCCACATTTCTTGCGTCCATTGCATACAATTTACTTTTCTCAACTTTATAAAGATTTCTTATGGAAATGACACTTGATGGAAGCCCACCTGATGGTGATTTTGGGTACAAAGGACTAATACTTCTCATATATAATCCTTGGCTTGGAGAATAAAATAAAGAAGCCAAAATCGTACCAGAAACATGGATCCACATTTTCTCTGTAATGAATCTCAAGGTTTAGTTCTATATGGATTTTGATTAGCTATCTGGTGTCTGTATGTTTATGGAATTCAGTGTTGAGTAGTTAATAAAATTTACTGCTATGTAGGAGATAAATCTTAGCCAGAAAAATATGCTTCACTTTAGTTGCTCCTGTATTATCACATGACAGAATTGGTGTGATCACAGCCCTCAGCATGCAAGGGTCCGGATATCCAGATATGCCTGAGAAAAGGGAGTGCAGCTGCCTGCTGGACTCTGCTATAGATCTTGTGTTTAGTCAACACTTTTTGCTCTCCTGTCTCTGCACCATACCTGTTGCCTGGCTAGCTGACTCAGTGGTCTGGGCAGGTGGTTCAATCACTTAACTGACCAGTCAGAACACGTGTATCTGTTGCTAAGCAAATTCAATATAGGAAAGTAAACACAACGTTTAGAAGCACAGATCTGTTTTTCCAAATAACACTTACATTTTATCATCAGTTTCATTATGGTTATAATGGCACTTCTTAACAAGGCACTTCCAACACAATATTTGTATGCACCTTTGCATCAGTGCACTCTAATCCATTTAGCACCTTATGAAGCAGAAGGAGAGGTTGTTTCTGTGAACTGGATTAGCTGAAACCTACTCCCCAAGCACAACTTTACCACAGAGGTTGTGGTGAATGAAAGGTGTACTGAAGGAGGAAAAGGAGTAATTGAGTTCTTATACCCTAAGTGGAGCTTTGAGGGGTCTTCCCCACCCCATATTTTTATAGCATAACAAATGATATGTCAAAGTGGATAGTTAATGTAGAGCAATCCCTACAAATACGTAGTGCACAACCAGTGTGTCTGTTCCAGAAGAAACACAATTACCTCTTTTCACCACAGGAACCAATTACTTGCACCTTTTGATGGCAACTTGCTCACCTTGCTCTTGTGGCAAAGCCTTGAGTTATGGATTGGGCAGGGAAGTTGCTAGGCAGTATTGCCTCAATATACATTACCCCAGAAGTCATTTGCTGTGCTAGCACATAGATTTCTGCCGGTCATGGGTCTGACAGCCTGGACATAAAGCACCCAGAGATCACTTTCTCTTTGCTCTGGGAGCCATTAGATTATTGGTAATGCATACCTTCCTGACAGTGTTTCCACTATGCGCTGTACTGAGATTCTGGAGACCACAGGAATTTCTTTTCTAATACTTAAAATAGAAATAAGGTAATGGGAAAAGTGCCAGCTGGTTCTGCTGGGATTAAGCATGTCTGCAGTGTGCTGCCTTGCCAACCCAAGAAATAACTGGAGGCAAAAGGAACAAAACATCCCTTCTCCTTCTTTGCAGATCTATGGTGATGTTACTGTAGACTGTGAAGAGGAAATGAAGAAAAGTATAAAGCCTGACTTTGTTGTGTAGGTGTGAATGTGACTAGAGGGCATGAAGCTGCAAATGCCATCCCTGCCAGTAGCTGAAAGAGGTGTACAAACCACTGACATCACAAAATCCCCAAAGGAGAAAATTTTAGGCCCTTGATGCTGTAAAACACTGTTTTAGTTTTTATTTTACTATAGACCTAGTCCATTTGGGCATCTTTTATTTCTGAAAGATTTTACCATTCAGTGTTTTTCTTTTCATAGTGTCTAATTTGCAATAAAAGCTACCTCTGCAGCGTAGGTTTCTCTTTCCACATTTTCTCCCTCAATGATCACAGGCCATTTTATTACTGGTAAAATTCTAGTTCACAGTATGTCAGCATGACTGTTTTTCAGAATGGTTGCCTTTCTTAGACAACGGAGGAGGGATTGGGGGAAGAAGAGGAGGAGGAAGCAAAGAAAACAATCTAGATGTTATTATGAGTGACCTTGCAACACTGAACTGGCATACTCTACAGAATCAATAGCCAGACAAGTTTCTGTGGCAGATCCAATAAAAGGAAAATGCACTGGTGTTGAGAAGGAAGCCAAGTAGATTTAAAAAAAAAAAAAAAAAAAAAAAAAAAGGTATGATGATGATACTACTACTACTATAAAGGTGCCAATGCTCTGATCCAAGTTTTGAGGCAGAATTTTGATTCACACACAAAGTGACAGCTGTTGTGGCTTTGCCCAATTAAATGACAAAAAATGTAATAATTTTATGCTCTGTCTGGTATATAAGCAGGTACTTGAGCACCAGGCAGCTAGGTGAAAACAATGAAGAGTACATAATTTGTTGCTGCAGAACCAGGATTTTAATTTTCTTTCTTTCATTCTTTCCTTCTTTGCTTTTTTTTTTTCTTTCTTTCCTTGTTTTATTCCCCTCCCCCCCACCTTATTTCTTTCTTTTTCCCCTAAGACAAATAATTTGGAGGCAGAATGTTGTAACAGATGAGTGTAGCTGCTACAATTAAAAAAGAATCTTCAAAATATTCAAAGAGCCTCAAGCTTTGTTTGGATATTTTATTGATTTGCTGGGAAGGAAAGGCATATGAATCATACTTAATGTAAATTTTGAATCTCTGTACACAGAAATTCACCAAATCAGATGATAGACACCTCAGCTGTAAATTTTCAAAGACAGATTTTTTATATAAGTAAGAAAGTTTTTGGAGGTTTTCGTTGGGGTTTTTGTTTTTGTTTTTGTTTTTTCTTTTTTCTCTATGAAAACAAAATTCAATTAATTTTGTGGGGGTTTCCCTCCCACTAAACTTTCTTCAAAAAAATAATGAACTGGGAATCAAATTTTATCTGCCTCTTTCACCCCGAACGTGTCCCTAGTTTCTGGAAGTCCCTTTTAACTAAGGCACGTAAGATGGTAAGGTACATCATATAAATATTATTGATCAAGTCTAGGCTACTGGGGTTTCATACTGTATTCATTGATCCCTTCATTGTCTCTGATCCCAAATTTTAACCTCAGTCTTTACTAAACTCAAGGTAAAACCTGGGATGCATTCCTTTGGAGTGTTTAATTTGTGATTGTTGCATGTTTCTGAAAACTGACTCTGTAAACGGTGGTAATGGAGAACTACATTTAGGACGATATCCTTATTCAAAGAGCATCATATATTTATTTTGCAAATGATGATTGAGATCTGTCACACATACTCTTTCTTCCCAGAACTCAGGGGAACAGAGGAATTGAAGTCTAAACTTGTCAAGAGGAAAAAACTACTTTTTGCACTGCTCAGAGTTTGGTGCAATGGGCACAAGGCAATAACCCTTCCTTAAGAATCTGTCTGAGCAGTGATATTTAGCAGTTTGCTGATGTTGTGGGATATGTTTTGCCTGCTTTATATGTTTCAGGTGTTCTGTGGAACAGTTATGCTCCCACTATTCATTTTCCAAGTCTTGCGAATATTTTGGTCTCTTAAATTGCCTACACATAATTAAAATCTGGATTTTGGCATTAACATCCATTAATATTTCTCCCATTCCCACAAAAAAACAGACAAACAAACAAAACCAACCAAACAAAATGAACAAAAAATCCCCATCAAACCAACACCAAACTCAAACAAAATAACCCCACCAACACCAAAAGAAACAAACCCCTAAAGAAGCAACCCCAAAACATCTATATTAGAAATGTGTTCAAAACCATGATTATAAAGCAACAGAGATCTTCCAAAGGAAAAGAATAATTCTTTGAAAGAAACATATATATGACTGTTTCAAGGCATTTGTATACACAGTACTGTAACATCTTTTGTCTCTTTCAAGGCTGTTAGTGTCTGCAGGTTTTTTTTAATGAAAATCACATACATTCACAGAAGTAAATGATTATAAAATAGCTCTTATATGTACTTGCCTAGAGATTCTGTAGTAAGTGTGCTGTATAGCAGGGCAATATTGAAGCAGATTATTAAAATGCTCAGAGGTCTATAATTTGAAATTTGGGACACTTGTGCAATCGGCCAGGAGTGGTAATGAAATTTCTCCAAAACAGCTTTCTCACTTCTTGCAGCATGTTAGATTTAAGTGAAGGGTTTGGGGGATTTTTGTAGTTGCTGCTGTGCTACACTTGCATTATCAATTGTCTTTGTTTGCTTTGTTTCATAAGGCAAATACTCTGCCTTCTCCCTTCTTTTGGTCACAGTTTTTCAAAGCTCACAGAATTAATATTTCACACTGAAGAAATTTTGCAAAAGTTATTTACCACATGTACATGATGCAATGATGTATACCTGAGGTAAAGCCATCTCTGTTTCAGATGATGGCAGTCCACAGGTCTATGGAAATATAGATGTGGGCATTTAAAAGTCACACTCCAAGTAATTGAATATCTACTTCATGGTCCAGTTCTGTATTTTCAAATATCCTTCCAGAGAGATAAACTCTGTCTACTTCATTAATCTGAAAGACTGAGGCAACTACACCTACTATTGAGCCCTACCTAATGGGAAAAGCAAGGTCCATGCAGGAGTAATCTCCAGCTAGAGATTAAGCAAGTTATGGGCTGAAGAAAGGGAGAAGAAACAGACTGAGCTTTGCCTCTTCTTATCTCATGCACAACATAACCAAGTGAGTAAAGTGGATGCACAAAAGGGGATCATTTTCCCTCCCACTTTCCATAGTAGATATTTTCCAAAGTGAGATATTTTTGTTTATTCTCTGCATTAAGATAACTCCTGAGAGGCAAGACTTTGCTCTGAATACCACATTAATACAATGAGCTTGGCAAAATGAAGTTAACGTCTCAATTTAGAGCGTGATTCAAAAGCTATTTATGAGAAGATGATCAGGGAAAAGGCACCTGGTGGTGTAAGTTCACCCCTACGTGTATATTGCTTTCTTCAAAGTGGAGCACAGGCTCAGGTTAGCCCTGTGACAAGATGACTGTAAAATACATATGTAGGAGTGGCCTACCTGGGGGGTTGTGAAACCATTTATTAGAATTGCACCAGTGAATTGAAGAGGGCTCAGGAGAATTGCTGCTGTCTTGTTCTGTTCAACCTCTCTCTGGTAACAGCTTAATTATCTCAGCCAGAGATGATTCATCTCTGAGGCACAGAAGTACAGTATTTAAAAAGAAAAAAATATTTTTTTACCTTTCCCCCACTTTCTTAAATGGCAACAAGCTGCATCAATTCTCAGGTTCTTTGCAGTGTATCTTTCCAACGTCTTCTCTTTTCAGACTGTGGAATGCTGACTGAAACTATTGCTTTGGTTTGGGTTTTTTTTGGTTGTTGTGTGGTTTGGTTTTTTTGGGTTTTTTTTAAGATTTCTTTTTTGAAAAAAAAATTAGATATCACATTTCTAGAAAGTTCAGGTTTTTGTCTTTGGAATGACCTTTCTACTTTCTTTGGTTAGGAACAACCATCTTTGTTTAAATATACAAACAAAATTATACATTTCTCACTTCAGCTCCCTAAAAGAACATGCTTCTTGGCCTTTGACATTTAGCACAGACATTGCCTGCCAATGAAAAAGGAAACATTTGTGGGTCTTTGTTTTGTTAATATTCTGGTGGTTCATTCATACATATGAAGAAAATGTAAACTTCTAATAACATACCCATATAGTCAAATCCTACTTGCCATTAGAGCAGTATAAAATGACATCAGGCTGCTTCCCAAAGCAGTCAGAAAATAATGTTGGTACAAAATAAACTTTTGCATTTCTTTAGTTTGTAATGTATGTTCTACCTTAACATATTCTACATTCTGAATTTGGTACACAGTTTAAAACTGCCTAGTGTTCTGTCTTCTGATAGAAATAAAAAGAAAGTTATATCACATAATTTCTGCATAATTCTTAATGTGGGAGTTATGTGGTATAACTTTTTATTGTGATCCATAGCTAATTAATAAGCTCTTACAAACACATCTCTGCTCTCCTCAGGTGATGCATGTTTGTGCAGAGTTGCTGGTATGGATTTTTGATACTTGAGAAATTGAACCAGAGACCTCTGCTACATTAAGTAATGAAATCAGAGGAATGCAGTATTATATAAATGTTTACAATTTCCCTGTTTTAATGTCTGCAGTTTCTTTCCTTCCTTTCTACAAAATTAACAAAGCACACATTCCTTATTGAGAATATATTATATATTCAATCTAAACTTTGCAGGTTCAGCTTTTGGCATTAGGAAAGTTAGTTACTGTGCTCCATTTAATGATAGTGAGGAAAAAACAAAAATATCACCTCATAACAGAAAATTCTCTGAAGGCATTTTCTTCAAAAATCTTTTCATATGTAAGTTGTAATGAGACAAGAGCAAAATAACTTCCAACTGATACATTTCACCTTCTTTTTTTCCTTTTTCTCCTTTTTCTAATCTAATAATTTTTGCACATTGTTGGCATTTGGGAGTATTTTCTCTATTTCTGGTGTCTTGATGAGACCTTTTTTTTTTTTTTTTTCCTTTTTATTTCACTTTTGGTTGTGTGTGTAGCTGTTGTTTGGGTTTTTTTTTGTGGGGGCTGTGTGTGTGTGTGATTAATTTTTTTGTTGCACTGTTTTTCCATTTAGTTATCTCTGAAAAACTTCTTGAAAAATATAGTCTATTAAATCATTTGAAACAAACCTCTTTGCATATATTTATGAAGGTTAATATCTTCATGCTCAGAACTCTTATTTGAAATACTGGCCCAGACAGCCAGCTGAATTCTGGGCTGCATCAAAAGAAGCATGGCCAGCAGGTTGAGGGAGGTGATTCTTCCCCTCTACTTCATTCTCACTGGAACCCACTTGGAGTGCTGCATTCAGGTCTGGGGCCCCCAATATAAGGACATGAATCTGTTGGAGCGAGTCCAAAGAAGGGCCATAAAGATGATCAGAGGGCTGGAGTACCTCTTCTGTGAAGACAGGCTGAGAGAGTTGGGGTTGTTGAGCCTGGAGAAGGGTCCACGGAGATCCTATAGCATCCTTCCACTACCTAAAGGGGGCCTACAAGAAAGCTGGAGAGGGACTTTTTAGAAGGGCATGTATTGATAGGACAAGGGATAACAGCTTTGAACTGAGAAAGGATAGGTTTCAATTAGATGTAAGGAAGAAATTCTTTAATATGAGGATGGTGAGGCAGTGGAACAGGCTGCCCAGAGAACCTGTCGATACCCCATCCCTTCAAGTGTTCAAACCCAGGTTGGATGGGGCTTTTAGGAACTGGGTTAAGATGTGTCTGCCCATGGCAAGGAGGGTTGGAACTAGATGATCTTGAAGATCCTTTCCAACCCAAACCATTCTATGATTCTAAAAGCAATTGATATAACAATTTTAAGAAAGCAATGGAAAACAATGATATCATGTGGTCAGTTGTCAGGATATTAAGAGCTTGATTCATTCAGGGTAAGTAAATGTTGGCCCTCAACTGCTCTGAAACAAACAAACAAACAAACAAATAATAATAAAAAAAAGACTTTATTACACAACCCGAAGTTAGGAATAGAGTAATCTGGCCTTGGTGTCTAAAGTATATACAGCTGAGCTCACTTACAAAAGGTCAGGACTAGAATTTACATTTGTGATTTAATATGCAGTTTGAGAGCAGGGAATATAGTCCTCACATCTCTTCCAGATGGCACTGAAGGCTACAGCCTTCAATCCAAGCAATACGTGGAGACTGAAGAGTAAATTTTGTTGTTGCCAGGTTGTGTTCTCTTGATCCATGTAATGACTAAAAATGTCAGCTTTGTGCCAATGAAATGAATTTCAGCCAACACAGTCAGTGGAAAAAAGACAACTTTCTGTCTCTCCAGAAATTCCTCGAGCATATTACTGAAAAGAAATATGCTGTAAATGTCTTTCAGAAAAAATATCTGTATTTCTGATGTTGCTAATAGTATGTAGTCACTGTCCGAGACTACATTCTTATTTTTGGCCTTAATTCACATTTAAGATGTTTGCAACTGTAGTTAGTATTACTAATCTTAATGCAATAGTTGAGGTTTCTTTGCAAGTATTGTCTCAGACAAGAAGGAACACATTTTAAGGGCCAGCTAGTACGTAATCTTAGTCTCAAATTCTTGTCAAAAAGACTTGTAAGAAGAATGAAAAACTGTTCTGCAATCTCCAACAGTGATTTCTAGACCCTCTTGTTATTAAGGGGCACATAAGACGTCTGTTTTCAAATCCAAAGAAACAGTGAAGCAGTTTCAGCTTCATAAATGCTGGTAATTTACACTGAAAGAAGTATAGAGGTGTTATTTGAGAGGGACAATCAAAACTTGTTACAGGAAAAGAGATACAGAATACGCATTTCACACTAAGCATATTAAAAGATGAGTAGAAAGTTGCCAAGAAGAGTTTTCATGAATGCAAGGTATCTCTTCAACACAGCATTTCAGTGTTATAATAAAGCACAAGATTAATTGTAAGCCTAATTGTGAATCATGCTGAAAAAATATCCTACTTTAACCCTTAGGCTAGTACATAGGCTAGTGAAAAGTAATCATAAGAATGAACAAGTAGATGTAATCTCATATAAAATGACAATTTAAAAATCACTGTTTATATGCCACCAACAGCTAATAACCAAAGTTTGATGGTATTTCATACTACTATTCTTAACAGGAAAGTATAAATAGTACAAATTTTTTAATGCTTGCAACAGTCCAGTTGTATTTTCCAAAAGAAATGATGGCCCTATAAATATAGATGTGAAAAACTGGGAAGCTCTCAATGCTAATAAAAATGCTAATATAAGCAAAACCATGATTGAAGTGGGATTGACAGGCCCTGCTTATATTTTATTTATCTGACCAAAACACAGACTTGGCATGATAGACTGATGGCAAAGATTTTACCACATCTGTGTTCTCCTACATTCCTAAAGCTATACAGAATATATTTTTCCCTCCAAAATAATAAAATGACATGTTCAAGTCTGCTTTCAGAAATCCCTTTTGCAGTGCCCTTAAGTACTTTTGATAATTGCAGCCAAATATGGTTATGCATACATATATCTTGCGCAAGAAATTTAATCCATAATTTCTGTAGACCTCTTTTTCACTTGGTTCACTGAAAATGCTGTTCTTCTGATATTAGATTTTGGTCCAACTCAAAGTCAAAATAATCAAGGTGTTCAGTTTCCCAAGAAATTCTAAACCCACTGTATTTTAGAAGCAAAATACAAACCCCAGATTATTTTTTTTATTTGTATCACTCGCTACTAATGTGCTTTCTATCACTTCTATATTTGTTAATTTCAGATTTTGAAAGTTTGGAAACATTTCTAGAAAAATTTTATCTCTTGGCTTAGGACCTAACATAAGAATGTCTTGTCTCCACCAAGAGTACCCATGAGCTAGGATCAGATCCCAATCAAATATTCTCAAATGACATAGTAATTAGACTAGAGGGGACTTTAAAGTGAGGCAATGGTTTTTCTTTGGACCAGTTTGCCTTATTCCACTGGAAAAGTCACCATGCTGAGCAACACAATTACCTCTGCAGTCAGGCTACACCACAGGTAAAACAACGATGTACTCTTCCTTGTCCCAATGTAAACAGAAAAAAAGAAGACACTGGATATTCCAGAAAATATTGTATTTTGACAACAGGGGCATTCTTCAAAATAAGATGAAGGTACTGAATCTCAATCACTTATGCTGAAAGTGAATGATCTTCAACACTAAATGTTTATACACAAAGAGAATTTAATTTGCTTTGCTTTTCCTATAAATACCTAGCATCAATCACTCAATTCCAAGCCATGTTAAATTTTTCTTCCTATAAAAATGGAACTATTTAAAAAAAAAAAAAAAATTATTCTCATTTCCTTGAATGTAAAATGAGCAAAATATTAATTCAGTTTGGAATCATTTGAATATATTTCTTACATTTTCCCTTTAGGTACTGAAGAGAACCTTGGTTACTTACATTGTCTGTTTAACAGCTTCATCAATCAGAGGATTCCAAATGCATTTGGAGCTGTGTTTTCTTGAATGCAGATCACCTGATGGGTAGGGTTTGGTCTAAGATTTAGGACACTTCCACTACATGCTTAGATCTTTCCTGATTTGTTATGCAAGTCTGGTCTTCAGGTTTGTAGCCATCTTTCTCTCCTATTTCATTATTTTTTATTCTCTTTGTGTTTTCGTTATTTTGTATGGGGTTTTTGAGGGGTGGGTATGGTGTGTCTTGTGGCTGCACATTCTGCTTGTAGATTTTTCAGCCCCTGTGACGTTTTGTTAAAGGTGCATTCTCATTCTAATTGGTATCTTAGAAACATTATGCCTAGTTGTTATGCTATACATAATGATGACTGCATAGCTGATTGCCTCTTTGCTACCCTTTAAAAGTTCTGTCCATCAATCATTTATATTTAGGAGGGCTCTTTTTTCTTTGGTCAACTGAGTTTAAACACAATTCATAAGATACCTTTCTCAGCGACTGATAGTCTTTTTCAGAATGTGTGTTTTCTGGCATAAAGGTACTTTGAAAACTGTGTGTCATGCATAATTCATGTGAAAATTACACAGTTTTGTTTTTTGTTTTTTTTTTTTTAAGAAAAAAGGAATTTTTCATATTCAGGATCTATTGAACACTTGAATACCAGCTCTCACAAACCTGTCCTCTCATTTAGATGTATTTACCTGCTGAACATCAATGCCATTCAGGACATGGGTTTTAAAAGCAGTTCTAGCACATATTTAGTAAGTGGATCTGGCAACCCTTACTTTCTCAACAATAAATTACACTCCTGTTAAACTTGCTTCCAAACAATGAGTTACCATCCCATTAAAATCCAATTAAACATGCAGCACATCTAATAGATATAATTAGAACAACTGGAGAGGGTAAAGGGTTCAAAACCCTATAGCTAGAAATATGTCAGTGGAATGCTAAATGAAGAGAAAAATACAATGTATATAAAAAATACCTGTTTATGAAAAGATTTGCTCTTTACTTCCTTTTTAATACATTTATTTCCTACCTTTGGCTGTTGAACAGAAAGGTTATACTGAGGTTAGACTCAATCATTGCTCATTTAAAAAAAAAAAATGAACAAAATAAAAAAGATGTTCTTTGTTTCAAGACACAACCTTAGAATCACAAAGTCATTAGGTTGGAAAAGACCTCCAAGATCATCAAGTCCAACCGTCAACCCAGGACTGCCATCACTACACTATGTCACTAAGCCCCACAATTTTGTATTTTTTAAGCACTTCCAGAGATGGTGATCCCACCATCTCTCTGGGCAGCCTGTTCCAATGATTGACCACCTTCAGTGAAGAAAGATTTCCTAATATACAATCTATACCTCCCCTGGCATAACTTAAGGCCGTTTCCTCTTGTCTTGTCTCTACTTATGTGGGATAGAAGACCTGTCTACAACCTCCTTTCAGGTAGTTGTAGAGAGCGGTAAGATCCCCCCTGAATTTTCTTTTTCTCCAGGCTAAAAAACCCCAATTCCCTCAGCTGCTCCTCAGAAGACTTGTTCTCTAAAGTCTTCCCCAGCGCTGCTGCCCTTCTCTGGACATGCTCCAGCCCCTCTACATCCCTCCTGCAGTGAGGGGCCCAAACTGACATAGTGTTTGAGGTGCAGCCTCACCAGTGCCGAGTACAGAGGGGCAATCCCTTCCCTTGCCCTGCTGGCCACACTGCTCCTGACACAAGCCAGGGTGCTGCTGGCCTCCTTGGCCACCTGGGCACACTGCTGGCTCATGCCCAGCCGGCTGTGGACCAGCACCCCCAGGCCCTTTCCCCCCAGGCCCTTTCCAGCCACTCTGCCCCAGCCTGTAGCGCTGTGTGGGGCTGGTGTGACCCAGTGCAAGACCTGGCATGTGTCTTGTTGAACCTCATGCAATTGGTCTTGATCCATTGATCCAGCTTCCAGATCCCTCTGCGAAGCCTTCCTACCTTCAACTAGATCAACACTCCCACCAACTCAGTGTTATCTGCAAACTGACTGAGGGTGCACTCAATCTCCTCATACAGATTGTTGACGAAGATAGTAAACAGGACTGGCCCCAGTACTGAGTCCTGGGGAGTACTGGTCACCAGCTGGATGTAACTCCATTCACCACCCCTCGCTGGGCTTGGCCAGTCAGCCAGCTTTTTAACCCAATGTAGTTTCCCAAGGAGAATGCTGTGGGAGGCAGTGTCAAAGGCTTTACTACAGTCCAGGTAGCCAACATCCACAGACTTTCACTCATTCACTAGGTGGGTCACCTTGTCATAGGAGGAGATCAGGTTTGTCAAGCAGGACCTGCCTTCCATAAACCTGTATTGGCTGGGCCCGATTTCCCAGCTGTCCTGCACATGCTGTGTGACAATGTTTAGGACGATCTGCTTCATAATCTTGAAAAAATATTGCAAACATAAAAAGAAATTGGCTGAATTCATTTTTGCAGTACAAAGATGTGCACTGCTGACTAAGGTAGGACAAAATCATAGAGGTCAAGAAAATTATCACAGGAAAAGATGTGAGATCTGATATGAAATAAGGAACTTCTGCACTAAGCCACCTGAGTGTGCTTTGCCATTTTCTGGTACTTGAATATTTTTAGAAAAGAAGGTAAGGTTTTGCCACATGATAGAATAATGATACCCTTGAGAAAGCATCATGCAGATGTCCAATTGAGTTGAAACCTGGCTTTCCCTAAGCTACATTTTCAAAAAATCAAAGTCATATGATTAAAGGGAGCATAAAAAGGAAAGAGTCTTAACAGGTGTGAAAGTATTTTGTAAGATTTTAATTCAACGTTGGGGAGTTTGCCCCATGCAAGACTAGTACAAATGATATTTTAAGTGGTTATTGTAACGTCATTGACAACAATGGGGCAAGTCATGTGCAGTTGCGTAACTACAATTCTATAGTAGTTCTATTCAGATCAATGAGGTTCATTAAGATAATAATGGCCTAAACGAGAGAAAAATCTGGCTTGCATAGAGTGCACTCACACATGTTAAATTAATCATAAACAATTAATAGAACTGTGACCTTAATATTTTGTTCATTTCTTTGTTTCTAGCAAACCAAATTTTGTATAAATTACACTATCAGAAAAAAAATTAAATATTTGCTGAGTTTCAGAAAACCGTAAGAATTCCTTTTTGCTTCTATATGACAGAAACCCAAGTGTGTTCTACTCTTGAGACAGAATCCTTATAACACTTCCCTAAATGATGTAAAGTATGCCCTTGGAAATAGCACAGCTATAATTATCATTAGTTTATACATGAGCATCTTACCCACAGACAATGAACTCTTTCTGAAATACCAAAAGAGAAACCTTGAAAAAACAAAGACACTGATAAAAAAAACCTGACACATAATCAAATGAATATAAAAAGAAAATACCTTTTTAAACTTTAGCCCCCTTCAATCTCTCTCCCTTTTTGTTTTTTTTTTTTGTTTTGTTGCTTGAAAAAAAATGGAGGTAGACTAACTCTGTTCTCTTTGAAGCAGTTTTAACTGAGATATGAACATGACCTAAATAGAAATAAAAGTGAACTGTGATGATAATATGGATGATGTAAAGTTGATGAACACTGTATTAACTTCTTCATCTCTAATTTTCATATGATTGGACAAAAGGAGAATTCCAGAGATGATGCACATCATTAGCTTACCTCCAGAAAAAGGTTTATAAAAAGTGAAGGAATTTTTACAAGAATGATTTCTCATCCTAAAATTTTCTATTTCTTTTTTCTATTAATTAATATGTTTCATTTAAAATTATGTAATTTAGAAGATGTCTTCATAAATATTACAAATCATTTAATGGAAATATTCCATTTTTCAAATATATTAGCAAATTTTTCTAAAGCAAATACATACAATAAAATGCAATTGATATAAGAAGTCTGAGTGACATTTTTTTTCTAACTGAAACATAACTTCCTTTTGTGAAATTCCACAAAAGTCTCAGTGTGAAATTGTGAAAGAACTGTTCTCTGTCATATTATCTTAGTCTGTAATCTTTTGGTCCAGAAGTATTCTGAAAGAGAGGGCAGCCTCTCAGTTCTGTAAACTAGTAGTAAATCTGGTAGCATTCAGTACCCGCTAGTTTTAGAGGAATGTAAAGACATCAAACTCCAAATTCCAAGGGATTCTTTTCAAATCTCTTTTATAAATCTTCATGGAGCATAAATAAGAGGCTACATGTACTGTATACATAAAATATATTGTAAAAATTAAGATATTTACATACCATTAACTTAGAAGGAATAAGTCTACTACTACTGTCTTAGTCCTGAATTCTTTTAGTATGGGTGATTACAAAGAACATGAGTACTTCCATAACTGACTTTCACTTACAATACTAATGTGCTTTGATTTTCCATTGTTTTGTTTTATTAGGCTATTAGGACCCTGTCCTGGTTTCAGCTGGGACAGAGTTATTTTCTTCTTAGTAGCTAGTACAGTGCTCTGTTTTGGCTCTGATGTGAGAACAATGTTGACAGCACCCTGATGTTTTCAGTTGTCGCTGGGTGATGTTTATACTAAATCAATGACTTTTCAGTTCCTTGGGCTCTGCCAGCCAGAGGGCTGGGGGGCACGGGAAACTGGGAGGGCACACAGCCAGGACAGGAGACCCAAGCTAGCCAAAGAGGTATTCCATACCATGGGACATCATGCTGAGTATATAAACTGGGGGAAGAAGAAGGAAGTGGGGACATCTGGCATTATGGCATTTTGTCTTCCCAAGTAACCATTACGCGTGATGGAGCCCGGCTTTCCTGGGGATGGCTGAGCACCTGCCTGCCCATGGGAAGTGGTGAATGAATTCCTTGTTTTGCTTTGCTTGCATGTGGGGTTTTTGTTTTACCTATTAAATTGTTCTTATCTCAACCCTTGAGTTTTACATTCCTTTCCAATCCTCCTCCCCATCCCTCTGGGTGGGGGGGAATGAGCAAGCAGCTGCATGGTGCTTGGTTGCTGGCCAGGATTAAACCACGACAGACCCTTATTCTGCTCTCCTTTTATACTAGTCTTATTCATCTGCCTATAACAAGAGCAGTGTTTGTTAATATGGCTAAAATTTACAACATCATTAATATATTTTATACTACAATCCTCAAATATTTTATGATGACCTGTCCTTTATGATATAAGAAAAGTGAAAGAATGAAAATGTCAAGAGTGAATATTTATGATTTTTTTCTGAAATGGCAAATACCTAGTGCTATCTTTGCTGAAACATTTGGGAGTCCTACAGTAATGCAAAATGTATTTATTCTCAGAAAAAATAATTGAATGACCAAGATGGACTTCCTTAGATAATCATATACGTGCAACCAGCAAAAAGAGATCTTGTTAAATAACATTTCATATTTGCAAGGAATCTGTATTGTAATATAAATGGTAAGCAAGACTGTCATTATTCACTTAAGAACTATAGGATTGTTCCAGCAACACTAATACACAATTTTTATGCATGATAGAAGACTCTTATCTAATCAAGTCTACAAATTAGAGATTAAGCAACACACAAGGGAGCAATTATTTTTTTAAAAAAAGGAAAAAAGTTAGTTCTTGGAGGAGCAGAATAAATTTTGTTATTGTTACTTGCTATCATATTCTCATGAGCAACTGTCATGAGTTGCTTTGTGGATTCTTTTATGTCTAGTAAAGTCTAAACTTGTACTTCAGCCTTTTCGTGCAGGGAGATGTTAACAGAATCAAACCCGGGTACCTCACTTTTTGTGAAGTGTGTAGGAGTCTGACATTTTTTTAACTTTGCATTCCTTCATCATATATGACTGGAATTATACAGTACACTAGAAAATTGTCATAAGACATGGGTAAACTTTAGAAAGATAGACAAATATTTTGAATACACATAACTCATTTCCTTGGGAAACTAGCTGTATTATGTAATACGAAATGTGCACTCAAAGGAATAATGCCAGGAGTCTGGGTATTTGAACATACTGGTTTAGTAAGTAGCTGCCCTGTCATTGCATCACTGTTTTTTATATTAGTTACAGAAATATGATAGATGCCGTTTTGGGGAAATCTGGCAGTAAATGCTCCAATTCAATCTGAACCTATGCCCTGATGATCTTACATCATCATGGACTTGGGTCTGAATACTTACTGGATGGTTTCTTCTCCAGTTCTCACATGATGTGCAGAGGCTAACAGTATTTTAGTGGCAGTGCAAAGAGCAAAAGCAGATCTTTCTGGTTCAGAGAGAAAGGACTTGGATCATCCATCCCTTGAATGGTAATATGGAAAAGCTTCCCTTAGCTGCTGCTTAAATCTAGAGCTGTTCCTGACTGTACCTCCATCCATTCACTCTTGTATCTGCTGCTCTACTATATGTGTACCTTACATACACTTAAATTTATATGTGTACATCTGAACTCCACAGTACTTAGAGGTTTTTTTCTTTAGCGTGAAAAGGTTGAATTGTTCATTCACTTATACAGAAAATAGCCTTTTTGCTTTCTTTTCAAAATATAGTTTTAAAAGGACATCACTTTACTAGTGGTTTACTGGAAAGAAAGGTATCTAATCCAGTCCTTTCCTACTGGACAGTTTTAAAATCTGCCTAACTTTATAAATGCTGGCTGCTGTGAAGTCCACATAGATACACAATTAGTAATTAAAAGCCAACATAATAGAAAGCCAAGAACGAGATCTCCTTTTTCTTTTCTTATTGGTGTGGGTCATGCTATGAAATATATTAAGTATTTGTGATTCCAGGAAGATGAACTTATGCTTTTAGTTGTAAATCCATTATAATTATATGGAGGACAATCATATTGAATGTAGTATATTTATGAAACTTCCTCTGATAAGAAAAGATAAAAACCTCTGACCTTTCAAGCTCCTCTCTGAATCTCTTCATATTAGCAAGAATGAGGCGCGAGACAGACAGGACAACAGATGAAGAGGTTAACTGCCAGGGTTCGAGTTCATTACCTATCTTTGAAGCCCTTGGAGGAGCTAAGACAAACTCCTAGCCCAGAGAATCAGCCTTGCTGATTAATTACTGACATCAGAGCATGACCCAGCTTTGCCAGTAGACTTACTGGAGGCTGCAAGGGAATCTTTCCTCTGATAGTTTGGAAGGACTGGGTGGGGTTCAGTTATTAGTCAGTGATAGGTATTCACTGCAGATGCTGAACTGTGGGCAGAACTTATCTGTTTTCCTGACTGATTTTCTTTCCTAGTAGGCTTGGGGAAAAACACATCCTTAATGAAAAGAGAAAACAAAAGCCAATGAGGAGAATTCAGAAACAAAGACACTGCAGAGGGAGTAAATCTGTCTCTGTGACTTTAACTTTTGTAAGAGTAGCGTGGCGGTAGTGTCTTGACAAAGGTAGCTCTCAGGTGAAATTATTAACAGAGAAATAACTATCTGGCCTGTATGATTTATTGATGTGAAATTCCCAGATGAGTTAATAAAATTATGGCCTAATTGGATGACCTTACTCATTGTCTGTCTTTCTGCTTGGCTGATACCCCATTCATTACACATTTAAAGAGAAATACATTAAATTTCTATAATATGCTTAGTTGGATAGCTTACCAACAAGTCTTAGTCCATGAGGTACTTTCTATGGAAAATGGAATGATTTATAAGCCAGGGGAAAAAAAAAAAAGAACACACCAAAAAAATCCCAATTCAAAATACAACTACAAAACATACAAAACGTGAGACTGCAGGAGTAACTTCTGTGAACAGAATGCAATTAACTAAATGGAGTCTTTTCCAGATCTAACAGATCTAATCTTTCTTAGTCTTGTGAGGAATGCCAATGCATTTTTAACAATCACAAAGCGCGCAGGCCTCTGTTAGCTTAGCTTTTCAGAAGACCACTGGAATATTTTACCTTTCTTTCTGTCTCGTGAGTGTTAGGCAGGAAGTGCACATTCTATTCCTTCCCCCATTTACCATCCACTTACAATTTTTTGGCTATATATCTAAACTCTTTATATGCAGACTATAAATTTCATTACTTTGTAGAAAATTTTTAAATTCAGCAATTTTCTTTCCAACTTCACTTAGAATTTTTCAACAAAATGCATACAAATAAATGTATAACTGAAACCAAAACAAACCACATTTTTCTTAATCTACAGTTTTAAAGTTGTTTTACTGGTGGATATTCCTTATCCTCTTCTCTCTTCTTGAAAGGAAAAAAAGATAGAGCTAGAAATTGATGTACAGGGGTTTTTTTAAAACAACACAACAGAAGAAAAAGTACCTTTCATTTTAATTTAGAAAATATTTAGAAAATATATGCACAAGTGTGTGAAAAGATAGCTCTCACCTGAAGTCTACTCCCCAGCCTCTAAAAAGTTGCTTATTCTGGAAACATAAATCTAATAATGTTTTCGATAAAAGTTGCAAATCACTTTGTAATGCAGTTTGTCTTTTTCTTTCTCTTGAACTCAATAATGTATGATTTGTCCAAAGAGGAACAACTTTCTTTCAGAAGATGAATTGTGACTAGTACATGCTTTTAAAAAGAATCAGGTAGAATAAGGTAGCAGTCTTACAATCCAGACTCTGCTCAGTGGTAGAGAGGCCACCTTCTAAACAAGACAGGCTTTCATTTCTTATGATTTTTATTAACTGAGTTCTAGGAGAAAATCAAGGAAGGAGAGTGACATAGCACTAAAAGTAGTTGAATAAAGCTAAAGGACAGATGTAAGAAATCGATCAATGTTTTTAGAGAGGGCGAAAGGTCTAGTTACCTATCACAAAAGAGGAAATAGCTCTTCTTTCCCCTGAGGAAAAAGACAGTAAAGCCAGTGGATGTATACAGAGTTTGGAAAAAGCTAGTGATGTAATTCTTGTTTAAAGATTTGCTAAACTAATTTCTAAGCAACCAAAACATAGAATCCTTTGTCAACCAGAGCTCAAGAGCAGCTATTACAGAAATAACCCGTATTTGCAAGACAAGTCTTCCCACTTTGAACTGTGTTAAAAAGTAGTCTCTTATATGTGCTGATCAGGTAAATTGTCCCTTTGTTCTTTCTCCACATTGCTCTCTGGATCAGTTCAAAATAAGCTTTTGAATCCAAGAACATGCAGACTCAACAGCTACAGGATCATGTTCTGCAACCCCTGTAAACTTACAGTTTCTGTCTGTTTCGAAGGCAGTAGTTCACTTGGTTGAATCACACACTTTTTAAATATCTCTGACATAATGGAAGTATCTCCCTTTCACCTAAACTGCAAGACTGTGGCCTGGTTTGGCTAGGAATATGTCACTAGATAGCTTTAGACTACAGACCTTTGATGTTTTATTCTTGTGCCCATGCCATCTGTGAGAGGTAGGATCAATAGAGTGATTTGGAACATATATCTGGTAAGTTCCTAGAAAAGGATCTTAAAAAAGCACTTTAATTGGGAGTAGTTAAAAAAAAAATAATCTGACAAATTAGGTTATAATTTACTAAGAAACTTTACACCTAGTTTTGATTAAACTATGTGCTTTAAAAAGGATGTTCATCTTAATGTTTTGAGTAGCAGTTGGGGAAAAAAAAAAAGTATTAGCAATCAAAATCCTGCAGACACATGTGAGGTCTTTCAAAAAGAAAATATAATGATGTTCATAATCAAAGAAGGAGGCAGAGTATTTCACTTGCTTCACTAACCTCTGTGTGATTGTACAGCTTGGTTTGGATATTTGGCCACATGCAGTTAGACAGATATGCTACTGCTGGCAGTGATGTTAAGGCAAATGTGACTATTACGGTTGGTATACCCAATTCTTCGTTTCAGAGCCATACAGGTGTTTCTTTTTAAATCACTTCTCTCCATTTTGTTCTCCTCATGAAGAGTTTACTGACTTGCTAGTTACATTTTCATCAACGTAAGTTACATTTCAGTCAATATAAGTTACGTTTCAGAGTATCTTGAAGGCTTTCTTCACTTTCTTCATGTCATATGAACATAAACTTTGCTACATTAGCATAGACCAGCAGCATACCTGGCCTATTTTTGTCTCAAACAGCAGTTCTGACTGGTTACAAATGCGTTGCACAGTGTAAAATACAGAAGCTGAAAATTACAGGAAAAAGCGGTCTACAGGGTATCTTTCCCACTCACATTCATTAAAAAGAGGTTCATGCCTCAGGGGGTGCCTGTTGCACATGTTATTTATTTTTCAGGTCTTAATATATGTAACCTTTCTTATGCTGTTCACTATGGACTAACTGCTCTGAAATATATTTCATGTCCAATTATAGAAAACCTGTTTCATTTTAAATCCACTGGAACAGAATTCCAATAAATATACTTTTACTGTTACGTTATTAACTTAATTCTGATATTATTCTGTTAGAGAAAAAGTGTGTACTTCACAGCTATAAATATTTATCTTTTAACAATGCTTACGCCTATCAGAAGGTCACAAGTGCTTAATCAACTTCACAACATTGCATAAGGAAGGTAAGATTTCTACAGATGAGGGATGTCTGTGTAGTATGGACACCATAGATTATATGCAGACAAACTGTGAGTCAGTATTATAACTTCAATATAGACTTACAAATTCTCTGCACAAACTTTCCTAATAAAATGCATACAGACAAATCTGTGCATAGGTACATGCATATATTTGAAATTAATCTTGTGTCTTTAACTTTACTTTTAAATAATATCTACATTGAAAGCTTAAAATAAATTTGGAAACATACTTCCTTGAGCCAGATCGTAATAAAATCTTTGTGGTATTTATGTCAGCACAAATACTCTTGCTTCCAGCTCTGCTTGATGAAATTGTGTGGCTGACATAAATCCTGTCCAAGAGGTGTTGGCATGCTACAAAATATATTTCACAGAAATGCAGAGCATGTTCTGTAAGGTTTTTTGAAATTAGGTATTGGAACTAACTGGAGGACGTGTAGAATGAGTGAAAACTTTTTAAAAATTTCTTAAAACATTTTGTAAACTTTAAAAACAGAAGGATATGGAACTGTTATAGTTGGTGTAACTTAGATCGCTTACTTTTCATAGATCTTATATCAGGGGTCCTCAATCTTTTTAAACAGGGGACCAGCATGGGGATGAAGTGGCAGGCAGCCATCTGCGGCTGCTTGGTTTACCCCCCCAACCCCCAGCGGGGGTGGGGTGGGGGGTGGGGGGCGGGGCAGGGGGTTCTGTAAATACCGGGGGTGGATTGAAGATCCTGGGAGGGCGTATCCGGCCCGCAGGCCATAGTTTGAGGGCCCCTGTCTTAAATCATTAACTGCAACACACATGCAAGGTTTCTTCTCTGAGGAAATAGTTTAATGCTCACTTTGAACAATGGTGAAATATAGCCTGGATGGGAAAGAGGTTTAAAGGTTTGGGCCATACACTTATTTAACTTTTTTGTTTCTTCCTTTTTAATTCATATACATCTGCATTTCATGTTCTTTGTTGTACTTATCTGACAGGGAGATCAACTGATCAGTCTGCATTTTCTTGTTTGTTTTTTTTCCCAATTATTTACTGGTGTGCATATAAATAATAAACAGGACTGAAAATGGGTGTATTTATTATTGAATTACAATGTGTCTATAATGTACAGCAATTGCAAGCACATAAAATCATGCATGTGTAAGCATACTATATACATGATGCATCTATGTACACACGCTCATAAAGCTATAACCTTAGGTACATAAAATTATTAGTAAATATGTTAAACAAAATGCATGTAGTCTGATACTAATAAACATATACAGAAAAGAATGGAATATCACCCAATAAACACTTGTATACATACGGTAAAATTACTACATTATTTTAAAATTGTATTACAAACATATGTTTTTAAAACCCTCATCAGTAACTGCGGAAGATATCATACTGTTCAGACAATGCATAACTTACTATTCTGACCAAAACCCCACATCCCTCTGGTATTACAAGTTGATGCAAAGCCTATTACAATCAATATCAAGCAATTTTATCTCATATTCCATCAGTCAGCATTCTAAATCCTTGATGGATAACTAAGACACTAATCGATATCTGAGTGTGAGTCTGATTTCATACACTTTTCTCCTGTTGCTGCTATTGTCTAGTAACACAAACTATAACAAGCAAGATTCTGAATATGTCAGGACTGAGACTATGAAAATATCAGAGAAATAAAAGCACCGCTTCTAGGTTCTCTAAACAAAAAGTTACAGTAGGATTGACATCTACATTCCCACATTTCCTGATTAATTCTTTCTGAGGATATTACTGATGGTAATTAAGTTACATTTGAAATGAAGACAAATTGCAAATCAAGTGCATCAATAGGTTTTCCTGACCTATCACTGTAGAGTTCAAACATGTTAATGTTTTTCTAAAGGAGTTTATTTAATCAACATATTTAGTATTTTGATTTTCAATCATGTTGTGACTCAAGTATCTTTATTACTCCTCTATAGTAATGATGTTCCAGTCTAGACATGAAGGAACATCATCGCTGCAGAGTGAGTTAATACAGTTTTGTCATCTCTCTAAGTCCTGTCATTTACCAAGATTTCACATAAGCTGTAAATCAGGTGACCCTCTGTCAGTAGCTATGACATTGATGTCCTAAAGATAGTAACACTCTCTTCGTTCCTAAGAACAAGTATCAGATGGAAACAGAAAAAGAAAATATTTTGTGTGATTACAAGTGGCTTTAACACAGAGTATTATTCTCTTCTTATTAGTTGGATCTGTGCAATATAACTTTGGGCTTTCAGTCTTCTTTGTGGTCAATGTCTAAACAGTAATGTTTTGGGAAAGATCCAGGAGGAAGCTATGTATTGTAGAGGTCAGAGTCTGTCTGAGCTCTGTATGTTTTGTGTGAGTCTAGGGAGGAAGTGTACTTGTGCACAAAGTAAATAGCGGGCAAATTCTGCTCAGATTCTCATACCAGTAATAACGATAACCTTTGTTGTATCCCTATATGTGTACTCACTGCCTTGTAGCTGCAAAAACACCAACAATCTGTCTGTGGATAACTGGCTGTAAAACCTACACTCGTGAGCCTCCTGTGGTTCATAGGAGTATATGCAAGACTGGGCAGCTGGGCCAGAAGCAGCAACAGCTGTGTTCTCAAATTCTCACCCATAAGCTTCCTACCAAAATAGGTTCCTTGATATCTGTCTCACGACATCAGGAAGTAAATTACATCTATGGAAACAGTTGTGCCTGGGCTCTTAGAAGACTGACACCATCTCTTCTTGAGACATTTATTACACATTTAGTAAATGCAGATAATTTGCCCATGAATTAAACTAAAACTGAGACTGAGGGCATAGTTAGGCCTCACAATAAAGAAACGCATTTTACCCTCAGCATGTTGCTTTGTCTGTTAGCTTAACCCATGAAGACATTTAGTAGCCTGATTTTGTAAGCTACTCAGTACTTCAGACTCTCATTTGATGTCACTGGACAAGTGGGGAGGACTTCTGGTGCTCTCATATTCAGGAACCAAATTATGGATAAGAGTGCAATGCAGACATAAGCCTTTGTTTCTGCTGCCTGCATTTGTCATCAGCAAGAATCAATGGTAGTTTGGGATTTAAGAAAAATACCTTTCTTCTTCTTTATGAAGTCCTCAGAATTAATAATGTTATTTCAGGATTTCTTTCATGGACTTCTTACTGTTACAGGAAAAGGTTTTTTGCCTGTGCTGTCTGCTGCCCATGGAAGCCTGGTTAAGCCACATCTAAACCAGCCTCTGGTATCCATAATACGGAAACTGTTATGCAACTAAATCTACTTCTTTGTTCACATCTCCTTGACAGTCAATATTTTGTTCTGTGGTTCTTGTCTTTTAATTTGATGTATTTTCAAACACTTCCAAATACAGGAGACTGGAATACTGATCAATAAGAAGAAATACTGAGAACACATGTCATATCTAATGTTTTTGTCTCTATGTTCTTTCTGCAGATTAAAAAGGTTTTTGTATAGCTTAATCTGACCTGCCTTTTAGTATTTTGTAGCCTAGATCCAATCTAATAGATATGAAGAAAAATATACTTGTAAGTAGACAAATGTGCGAAATTTAAAAAGCGAAAATTTAAAGATATTTGGATGTGCCTATGATTTAAGCCTATGTTTTGCTCTAAGTTCAATTTTACACTTATACTGTGGATAATTTAGCTTTCCAAATTTCAAATTAATTTACAATATAACATTTATATATGCCGTACTTTTGTCCTTGCTTACAGTGTCAGTGATGTTTGCAGTGTCACCCTCTATCTATAAAGGTTCTTTCCTTTCAAGACAAACTCATGAAAGAAATGGGAACTTCCAAACAACAAAGTTGGTGAGTTGTCTTTGACATCATCCCTCCAGAGCAAGTGGTTTAGCCATAATGCAATATGTAAAGGAATAACAGTAGCTTTGATATTAAATTCTAGACATCCTTACAGGAATTATTTTATTCTAGTGCAGAATCATCCAAGTTGCAATGGAAATTTAGTCCTGTTAAGCCTCTTTTAGGGTTTAGGGTTCAAGTCTTCTTCAGATAGCACTGCACCCACTCAGCTTCCTTTAGCTTTTTCCTAGGGTAATTTGAAAGACTGTGTGGGAAGGAAGATGGGAGAAAAAAAGAGGCTATAGACCATTTTCATCAACTAGCTATGTCTCAGAGATGACAAGGAAGTACTTGTTAGATCCTGTTCCAGGGCTGCTTTCCTGGAAAGCAGAATCAAGATGAAAAAGTATTTAGTAGCAGAGGAAGCAGAGTCAAGATGAAAAATGATTTAGCAGTAGAGGAACTGCTAAAACTCAGACAGTTTTTAAGGGCAGCTTGGACAGATGTTCCTGTCTTATGCTTATTGCTTCCAAATGTGGTTAAAACTGTTTAGCACTGGCAGATAGGAATGACAGGCAGCATAACTTTGTTGATCTGGATTCAGGCTAAGTTCTTAGGAAGTACTGGAGGCAATCTTTTTTTCTTTCATTTTCTTTGTTGTTGTTGTTAATTGTCTCTTGTAACAGTCTGGGGGTTGTTTCAAATTCATTGTTAGTAAAACTTAATGAAAACAAAGAAATCTGGTGCCAGTCTGTATTCAAGGTATTGCAGATGTTGTCTAGGAAATTTCAGTGAGTTCTTAGAGCTCTATTGTTTTAAGATGGGCACACCTATTAACTGAATCTAATAAAACCAGAGAGCTCAGCATCTGAAAGGTGAAGAGAAATGATGCATAGTACTGCTAATTGGCAAAAAGTTCACAAGGTCTGAGTTCTACCTGTCTGTAATGGTTTTTATTGGACTGTGCTCTCAAGGGAAGCTTTAACTCCTGCTGTTTTGCCTCTGGCTTTACTAGGAGAGAGAAAGATCTGTAAATGTAGGTTACTAACAAGTTACATAAAGATATATTGGAAGAAAGGAAGTAGAGGAATGAAATAGCGCTGTCTTAAGTAGTCATGGCAGTATTGTGTAACTTCTCAATGGAGATTTCTGATTTACTTCTTTTACTCATAAGGCTGTTTTGCTGTAGAATTATCCTATGAAATATATAGTTTGCCTCTCCTCCAAAACTTAGGGTCACCTTTCAATGAAAATTTATTTGCATTTACTCAATGTTCCTTCTTTTCAGTGGAAATTTTTATGATCTTTTATTCAATAATCAAATTATCTAACTAGAATACAACCAAACCACTTTGATGCCAGTTTCTAAATAAGTTGCTGACTGAAAAGTCTTAGTACTATGGGACTGAGAAATGTCCTCTACTGTGGCTATATGCAAACATTATTTGTGTTATGCAAGTATTATTAAGCAATTCTGTAGACATGGTGTAAAGCCAATTTGTATCATGCAATTTAGCAGCAGCAAGTTGAAAAGTTTATGATCGCATACTAAATAACCTTAACCTTGTTTTCAAGTTATCTTTCATATCACATTCCTTTTTCTTCCTGTTATCTTATATATCGGTTCTCACACATTTTCTTTGATCATGCTGTCTTTTCTTTTCTTTTTTTTTTTTTTTTACTTCCTTCGCTTAAAGTCTCAGTTTCCTCCTCATGCATCTATCTTTCTTTGCTTTTTCTCCTTTTCCCTACCTGAATTTATTTCTGTGCCTTTTTCCTCAATACTAAATAAACTAAAGAGCATTCAGTTTTTCTGAAGACTTCAAGACTTGGCTGTATATTATTCTATTACATTAGGTAATTCCTTATAATGTTACTAAAAGTTGTTGTACACTTATAAAGTTAACCCCCTAAGCATGAGATCTCAATTGTTCAGGGTAAGACTTTCAGGAAACTTAACAAACAAGGGAGCTTTACAATACCTGAAAGAGTTTTCAGTGTATTTTAAGAATGCTTTTCATTAAATATTTGTCTCCTGGTTTCAGTGCATTATGAATAAACAATTTTTTAATTAAATAATAGGGGGTGAAGGAATAGTATCCCAGTTAGTTTTATTTCTCACTAAGATAGTTTGCACTGTCTCATCCCTCAAAAGTGTCAAGCATCATGTTGTAGTGGTTAGTGGGAGGTAGTGGGAGTTGTCAGACATCCATTCTATTCATTATTCTGTCCCTTTTCCTTCTGTAGCCTCTGGTAAATTATTCAGTCCCTGTTTGAGTGTGTCTGTTTCCACATGCTTTTTCTTCCCCACGCCCCAGCCCCCCCACCAAGGGCTCTGCCTAGAATAAAATGGTTGTGAGTTGCTTTATTATGAATGTAATAGCATATACAGCCACAGCAGAGTCAATTTTCAGTGCAATTACAGTGAGCTAGGGGCATAACTTGGATTATTTATGGGGGCTGTGCATCATATGGATCATGAGTCAACCAATGTTGACAAAAATGCTTGACAAATAAATCCATTATGGAAATTGTTTTTAAAATGTTTTAATTTACAGAACAGTTAACATTAGAAGAACACTGTAGTATGTAAAGGAGAATGAACTGTTAACTTCCTTTTTCTGCACAAGAATGTTAGTAGGAAGCTTCAATGTCTGGTACAAAGAGCTTGATTATACTTGAAGATCTTCTCTGGGGCACAGTTTCTTGATGACATATTTAGGTTGCATTGTGTAACTTTTACTTTTAGAGAAACCTCTTCTTATTAAATAGCAAGAGTACAGAACACAAGGGTTACACATAATAGTACCTGACTTCATGCTTTAGGACAGCATAAGAAAAAAACACAAAAGAAGTCACGTGTTTACTGAAATACAGGTTCCATAATATCCTCCCTCTCAGTGATGGGAGGTCATATTATCATTTAGATCAATACTCCAGTACCGATTAGTGTGAAATGTCTGTGCAATTCTTGTGACAGAAGTAGGAAGGCTTTTGTATAAAAAATCCATCAATGTGCTTCCTCAGAAACTGACACCATTTCACCATTTTTTATTCTTTTTCAACAGACTTATTTCACTTAACTTTTATAAATGGAATATTTTACTGTCATTTTCCCCCCTTCTTTTTCTCCCAGTATCATCACAAAAAAAAGGAAATATAACTTAAATTGAACCACAAATGAATGTATAATTTCTCAAGGGAAAAAACGTGCATCTGAATGTTGTATAATAAAGGGTTTGAAATTCAAAGGTTTACTGCTATCTATCTTTAATTATTTTATCAGAAAACAGGCTTATGTTTCAATAAAATCTTCCTCAGCATGATGATAAAATAAAGTTTATTTTTACTGATTTCAAAACTATTTTAAAATGTCTCCAGTTATTATAAGCTTTTTTTTTCCCCTCCAAATGCCTGTAGTTTTTAATAGACGTATACACTGTGCAGTAGTCATTTATCCAGGAATTTTGATTGTAGCAATTCAATTGTGTTCAATTATATATCATCATCAGTTTGGTTTCTTTCTGATACAAAGTCCAACACAGTGTCCCTTGAAATAAAAGTGATTACAGACAACAGGGAAACAACTACAACCACTTCTTTCTGTGTGGTAGCTGTATAAGGCCTTAGGGTGGAAGTAAAAACCTGTAAAGATATCTGTGTTTTTCATGCAAAGAATAAGGCATGATCATCTCGGGGAGTACTTGAGCTATTCTACTTAAGATGTATGTCTCTGTAGCAAGCAGCACTCAGATCATGATGTGACTACTATCACATCTAGTTGCTTTTGTCTTTCCAGCCTGAATAAGAGGATGCATATATATTTCTGTGTGGGTAAGCAACTTCAAGTAGGATTCCAGAGCACAGTTGAAAGTCTAAACCTTTGTGCTCATAGTGTTGTGGTTTAACCCTGGCTGGTTATTAAGCACCATGCAGCTGCTCACTGCCTTTCACCCTGAGGGATGGGGAGGAGAGTTGGAAAGGAATGTAACGCTTGAGGGTTGAGATAAGAACAATTTAATAATTAAAATAGGATAAAAATGAAAGAATAATAACAATGATGACAATAACAGTTATAATGAAAAGGGGGAGGGAAAGAATAAAATCCAGAGGGAAAGGAAGAAAGGAACACGTGGTGCACAGTGCAACTGCTCAGCGCCCGCCAGCCGATGCCCAGCCAGTTCCTGAGCAATGACCTGCCCTCCCCAGCCAGCCCTTCAGTTTATATACCCAGCATGCCACCCCATGGTATGGAATACCCCTTTGGCTGGTTCAAATCAGCTGTCCTGGCTGTGTCCCCTCCCAGTTCCTTGTGCCCCTCCAGCATTTTCACTAGCAAGGCCTGAGGAACTGAAAGAGCTCATGTCAAAGCCAAAACACAGCACTGCACTAACTCCTAAGAAGAAAATTACCTCTATCCCAGCTGAAACCAGGACACATAGCCAGGTGCCCTAAGCACTTGTTACAACCTGCAGCCTACCATCAGTACTTTGCCATCATGCTCTGCTTGTTTGGTGTTAGGTTCATTATTAATAACATGTTATAAATATTCTCATATTCCAGACAGCTGGGTTTTATTTTCATGCAGACAATGTTGTCCATAAATTGCAGATGTTTTTAACTAAACTAACAACAGAGAACATTTCCTCAGCCATTCAATGAGGCAGTTTAATAGCAGCTGCTAATTCTTGATCAAAGTTGACTAACAACGATTACTTGTAATTTGAATATAGCAAATTTATATTTGCAGGGATTTTTCTTAAGACATGAATAATATTTCTTGATATGAATAAAATGCAACTGCTGTAATAGATTAACATGATAAAGATTCTTAGATGCTGAGGAAAAATTTAAACCCATAAATATTATGTTTATAATTAATCACGTAGAAATATGAATACATACCAAAGTAATAAAATCATCTGTAAACTGTAAATTGAATGATAGTGATTGACCAGTTCAGAAGTTCTATTATTTAAATTTTTCCTATCCTTTTTTCCAGTAAAGTCTTTATTTTCCATCAAGAAGAAAATTTTAAACAAGAAGCGCTGTATGTACATCTCTTAATAATTGGGAGATTCTATTTCCAAACTTAAAAAGCTTTTTGTGTTTAAATATTTCATGTGGGCTAGCCACTGGAAAGAAATGTTAAAACTGTTTGAGTAAAAACTCAAAGAAGATAATTTTGAACATCTAGGAGGTCTGGTTAATATGATGAGTATTTCGTTTTCCTTTTGTGAAACAGAAGTGGTGATTCTTTACCACAAAGTATGACTAAAAAGTTTGAATCCAGTAATGACTGTGAGACAATCAGATGCCATAAAAAACATCAAGAGAATATTGGTAAATCCGTGTAATAATATGAATAATAAAGAACTTTTCATTTGGAAGATGACCATTTTCTAGAAGGTTTCTATTGCTTTTAATCTTTATTTATCTCTTACTTTTCTGGATTTTTTATTTCATATAAGCACAAAAAACTTCATTTCTTCTGGGAAAATAACCTGAGTAAGTATGTTCCCTTGGAAAGTTTTCACTATTAATGTATTGTAGATAATTTACATTAATTGATTGCTTATAGGTGCTGGACAAAACATTTAATTTTAAATATGATGTATGGTCCTAAAAGATAGGACTGTCAGGTTAATCATTCTTTAGGTAAGATAATGATCTTTCACTGCTAATTGTCTTTAAGTTTCTCATTCACCCAAAACAAAAGGTAAACTGCCACTGTGAATACTTCGCCTAATTTACCTCAAAATCTAATTTTTACTTACAGAGCCTCTATGAAGTGATGCCTATCGCAGAGCACACATATATATATATATTTGCATGGAGTGCAACATTCTTCAAACAAAAAATATATTAATCAGTGTACTTTATGTTTAAAGGTATATGTGTGTAGGATTTTATTACAGAAGGTACGAACATACTTTCTTGTGCTTTCAAGGCACTGGCAGGGGAAACCAAATTAGTATGCTATAACAATACTCTATCCCAAAGAAAAAAGTAGCTCATTTTCATCTCTGTGGGTGCATGGGGTTTTTTGTGTTGCCAGTTGAAGCAAGACACTTCATGTATGTAGTCAAGAAACAAAGATAAAGGAAAAGAATATTCTGGACTGACGGAAGTTGCAACACCAAAGAAATATAATAATTATTAAAGGTAGCGCCAGAGGGACTGGTGCTAGTCATATCACTGTAGTTCTTAGCATATTAAGTCTTTATTGAAAGGTGTGCTGCCAGGGTTTTTGATGAAACTGAAGAAATGCTTAACTCATTACTCCCAGTGGAAACATGTAGTAGATTACAGATGTTGATATTCTATAGAAGCTGTTGTTTTGCTAATTATTTCTAGATTAGATTCCTTGCAAATTTCATTTCTGTAAGTGACAGACACATATGATACTGGTAACCTATGAAAATTTAATTTATTACTGTTCCTTTGTACCCTCAAAAGCTGTATAAGAGGATCTCACTGTGCTGCTGAAGTCCACGCATGATGTACAGTACTTTAACTTTGAGAAAATGTGCAGATGGGAAAACTAGACTCTCATACTGGCTGGGGTTATCTATGTGACTGTATTTAAGGGTATGAGATTTCACATCTTTTTTGCACAACTCTGCAGCTTGAGAGCAAGAGAAAAGGTCTATGCAAGAGTCTTAGTTGTTACTGTTGAAAACTCAAGACTTTTACAAATTTATCTTCAGTGCGGATCATTGAACCTGAAGTAGCTTACCTGTACATGTATGTTCATGTATGTTTATTCACATGGTTTCTTCTTATGGTTTCTTCTACCATATTATCACTCAACAGAAAAGATATTTCAAAAGGCCAAGTTTTTAAACATATAGCCAATGTAGAATTGATGCCATTTACATGACAAGGTAATAAATAAACAAAAATGAAACAAATAAATACTTTTAGCACAGTGAGAATAAAATACTCACTGAGAAAGAAAGGGTCTAAACTGAACAGCAGAAATAAACCCCAGATTGCACTCACAAGACTGAAATGGACCAAACCACCTTCTTCCTCTTTCTGGAACTCTTTTCTCTATGTCTTATCTCTATGTGACTAAAACAATCAAATGGGCACAGACCACCGATACCAGCAAGAGAAACTTTAAACTCTGCCATATCTTTGTAGCTGTCCACAGTAGCAGTGGAGTATTATTTCTGTATTTGGGCCATAGTCAATTGAGATTTAAAGTTACTGCAGACAAAGTATTAGATGTGGTATTTACACACACATGCATATGCACACACAAGACATTTTCAGTACACCCAGCATTGAACGCATTGTGTTAAAGCACCTCTGAGCACAATGTGTGCTTTCCATTCTACATTATGGATGAACAGATATTGTAGAAATTAAAACATTACAAAAAGTCTGTTCTTATATTACAAAAGAAAAATATGCTCTAATCTGCAGATACAATTATTAATTTTATTACATACAACACTCTCCTTTAAAACTAATGGGACTGTTTAAGAAAGTAACATCAAGCAAATATTTGCCTTCCATAATCCTAATCATACCTGTAAATTAAAGTGGACTCTGTAAGGCCTATATCAGTATTCAAAGGAACCAGCATATTTATTCACAAACATGTGGGAATAAAAAATATATTTAAAGGATATTTCAGGATATTAACTATTCACATTTTTGTGATCCGGGCCTTGCTAGTTAAAAGATAGCATTCTTATCTCTATCCTTTTTTCTTTTTTCCAATCTTTTTTTTTTTTGGTTGGTTTTTTGTTGGTTTTTTTTTTTTTTCCCCAAAGCTCTGGATAATTATGTTACTATTTATTTGTATGAGCACAATAACATTCCACAGGAGTTAAATAAAACCATGAAAAAAAGCCTTTATTTAAAATATTAGGTGTAACTGCAAAGGCAGTGGGGGAAGGCAGTCTGTAATTACATTGTCTAAGTCACTAGCACACAATTTGTAAGAACTGCTTTGCCATAAAGTGGAAAAAAATATCGGTTTTTTTTTTTTTTTAATAGATCTTTCCAGAACACTGTTACAAATAATGCACATTTCTGACAGAATCAGTGGAAGTCTATGAAATGAGAATCAGATGCTGTGTTTCATAGGACTTTTATCGAGATGAAAGGGATAATTGGAATACTTGGTCTCATTGCTGTGGTTCTTTCCACCTTGTAAGTGGCGTGTTCCCAATCTTAACATTAAGTAACCAGTAAGAAATAGCATTTATAAACACTGAGTGACAGAATGTACTGATGCAGAAGTATTTTCTCTCTTTACTGTGTTGGGGTTACAAAGTACAGATGAAAGGAGGAAACTTATCTTCAAGTTGGGTTACAAGTTACTCTAGAAGATTATTAACTCTTTACCAGTTACTGCTGACAAAGTACCCTCTTTGTCAAATTTAACATTAACACTTAAAACAGAGAAATCTAAAATCTGAGGATATAAACAAGGTTTCTTAAATAGATCACAGCCTGTCCTAACCTGTTCTTTATTCTTCATATGACCTATCAGTTATTTATGGAGAGATATTAATCCATTTCTGCTGTCCAAAATATGCTTCTGTCAGCATAGTGATACCTCCTGCACAGTTCTATCAACCAAAGGCATTAGCATGTAAGGATAAAATCAGAAATGCCAACATATAAAATATCTGTTATTAATCTTACTAATAAGAAATTATTCTATAAATATATTCATCGAAACAGAAAACTGGGAAGGTTTTAATATGTTGATCAATGAGGGAGCATATAAACGCATATATTTTACCAGCATTCTTGGTCTTTGATTACCATATCCTAATGCTCAAAAAAGGGCTTTTGCAGAATTCTGCTCACAAAAATACCACAAGTATTCAGTTCTCAACTATTTAAAAATAAATATTGTAACCTGCATTCTCTACTGGTTTGTTGGACTGCAACTTTTTCAGTTTATGGTCCTAAGAAACACACTTACTACATGAAACCAGAATTTTTTTGTTAACCAAAATGAAATCATAACAATCTAATCAAAGTGTTACTGTTTTCCGAGATGTGATGCTTACAGAAAAAAAAAAACCACCCACACCTATTACAGAAGTGTCAATAAGAATAGTTACAACTGCTAACACATACTTCTAGTGAGTGTAGCATGACTTGTAATTACTCTTTTACTGCCTATGTGGTCCTTATGTAAATGACAGTGGTTTGAAGCAAGGAGGCGTTACAGTGAGTCATCAGCATTTTTCACTTGCAGGACAATATTGGCTTTGGGGGTGAGGGATTATTGCTCTGTACTCAAGGATTCTTCTGTGCTGTTTTTAATATGATTAAATCCCATTTTTGCTATGCGTATTTATAGCTAATGGAATCCTAATGAATAACAGAAAGTGTAACATCATACAAGTATAAAGTAGTCGCATAGCCGTTAGACAGTTGTTACAGCTGAACAAGTTAAAAAAGAACTCCATGCAGTTTAAGACAAGGCAAATTCAGATAACATCTAACAGAAGACTTGATACGTGTGTAGTTGATAAGGTTCGAATCTTGTGTCTTGGTACTACTAATGATGACACTATTGTCTATAAGTTAAAACTTTTAAATATAATCAGGAAGCTTATGCTAGTGCTACCAGTAGTGATGGTGAATAGTTCCTAGAGTAGCTGGAGAAATATTCATGTTGACCGGGTTTAGGAACTCCTTCATAAATTTCTTAAAGAATTAGCTGAAGTAATCTTGGAGCAAACAGTAGCTGCTTTTACGCAAAGGACAGCACTAGTATTACAGTCTATTCTGCCTAATTTCTGTTTCTAGAAAAGAGTTGAAGCAAAATTTTGAACTAGTTTTAAATAATTAGAAGACAACAGGAAATGCATCATAGCAATTGAGAATTACTTAAAAGCAAACATGGTGGAATAAACTGAATTAAGACTGTGATGAATTGCCAGCCCTTCTAGGCTAAACAGAAGTGTGTCAGATGTTTTTACTGTTATATTCTGACACTGTGTCATACGTTTTATAGGCAAGAAAGAAAAATATGGCCTCCATGAAACAACTGTAAAACATTAAAAAACAGGAAATATATTTAAAAAATACAGGAAAACTATAATTGATGGTTTGATGTCAAAAAGGAAATTTGGTCTTCCATGTGTCTAATAATACTTGGTATTTCATCAGCAAGATGAATGGTAAATAATAAAATTCCTAAATGTGCAGGTATCACTAAGCAGAAAAATATCTTAAGTATGATGAAATTTGAAAGGTGGTGTAAAATAAGTACACTGGAAAATGCTGAGTGATTTCAGGGTTGAAGGAGAATAGATGTACACTCAAGCATAGTCAACTACATAAACACAAGGTAGGAAACAATCCTTATAGAAATGTTCTATGCTATTCTATCTGTTCTAATTTTTCAAGAAAGAAAGGATTTATATTCTGTAGTCTGACTGTGGTTCATAGGCTAACTGGACAGTACATTTCCTAATTGTATTTGATCTGTATGTGGTTTGTATCAAACTCTCAAATATGTGGCTTGAAATGATGAGGAAAAGTGTTGCCAGTATTTTTTTTATGGAAAATAACACACGAAAAAAAGGATAAACTGGTATGACATTTTTCACTGACATATTTTGGCTTCCACCATTTATCATTCTTATATTCAACTATTTACACTGTACTGGTATCCTGTCAAGGCTGAAGCCTAAGTGTGTTAGACTGCAGAAACATAAGGACAGTCAGGCTCTGCAAGACAGTAACTAAAAAGTTAGTGGTAGACAAAAGATATATTATGTAAAGCCTTTTCTAGAAACATGCTGTAGATTAATATCAGATGTATATTATCTCCAGATAATGTCACAGAGGTCTATTCTGTTTGGTTTTAAAATTGCTGAAATTGTTGGTAATTTGATATTGAATTTGCTACAATAGATTCCTGGTCTTCTTTAATATATCAGAAGCAGTCTGAGTATTACAATCTGCCACGCTCAACATATAAAACTTGAATTTTCCAACTTGAATAATAAAAAAGATTCTACAAAAGGGAATCAGATCCCTTCCTATAGGGATATGGTTTTCATATTCAGATAATAGAAATATGGAGCTAGAGAAAAACTTGTTAGTGTTCTGTTGCCAGCCAAAATAAGCAAGTTCCTGAACTAGACTGATGGTCTGTTTGACCTCTATATTACTCTAGTATTAGTCTATATTGTTGTGGAGGCAAGGGTTGTTGTTTTATTTCCATTGTATGTCTCTTTTCTCCACTCCTTTAATATTTCAGATAACATCCTTCTACTTTCTCTGCAGGGGAGACAAAAATTCTTCTTCACAACAAGATGAAAATTCTCTGAGACAGCTCCTAGCTGGTCTTACCTACACTCTACCAAAACCAAACCAAAACAAAATAAAACTAAGCAAAAAAACAAACAAACAAAAAACTACACAAAAAACCCAACCCAAACCAAAAAAACAAACAAAAACCCTCAGAACTTTACCTTATCTACACTCTAAAAAAAAAAAAAAGATACATTATAGGTTTACAAACACAGGTTAAAACCAAATGACATGTGTCTAGGAACAACATGAACCATTACACTTTTAAGTCTGGAGGAAGAGGAATGTTGACTGTATTTGTGGCACTGAATCCAAATTATGACATGTTATCAGTGTTTGTGCACTTATGTACTGCTGTCTTTGAAGGTAGCTTTACATTCCTTGTTTCATGGTCCAGTTCCTGTTAACCAGATACAACCAAGCAATGAACTGGATTTCTGTTTATCTGTGGATTCCTGGGTAATAAATTTCTGTAAAGAGCAGGATCTGGCCCAAGAAATACTGTAAAAATTCACTCGAAATACCTTTGCTCCTTTTTAACATCCTTACTAGCTTTCTTTGTATGTTTTCTGAAGGTAAAATCCTAGATAAGGAGGCAAGAGGGAAAGAAGATTATTGAATTAGTCTTTCCCTTTTAGCCTTTTAATAATTCAATGTTAAAATTCTGTCTGGATTCCAAAAATAAATCTGTTTTGCAGCCTTCTCTGATCATCACGTGGATACAGGCCCAGATGAATCTACCCATTTGGGGGCATAATACAGCACAAGTACACACATTTGGGCATCAGAACATGTATCATAGATATTTTAGAGATTAAAAAGTGGTTTTATGTCATGCATTCCATCTTCCTACCAGTGCATGATTAATCCCTATAATGTTGCCTTTTAGGTTTGTATCACAATTTTTAAACCCAAACTTATGGTGTGTTGCTTCTTCCCTTGTTGATTTTATGCCATAAAGTAGGAAAATAGAGATTTTGGCTTCAGCATGCATTTCAATTCTTTTAAAAGTTTTCCTCCATTTAGTTCTACTCAAATTCCCAGGTAATACTTTAGTTGTGTATAGAGTCCACATATCAATTTCATCTCATATCTGTGTGGGAAGATAGGGACTTTAATAAGAATAGAGAAGTTCTGGACAGGGAAGCACAGTGAAACCTGAGTCCTGCCAGCACTATTGTTTTCTTCTTTTTTGAAAATCAGATTTATCCACAGATACTTTTAAGAAAATACCTAACAGTATGACAAAGAGAAGGATCTTTATTTCTGAAGACCAACAGTTTAGCTTACAAAAAGCATAAATGAACTAATCTGTCTTCACAACTAGTGTATTATGTACAAATTCTTACGTAATCGATTTTGCATTATATTGTGGCTTCATAAGTCAAAGGACTTGTGTGTAACATCTCTTTTATTAGGAAATCTGCCCTCGAGTTGTTGCAGAGAGGCTAAAATGTAACCATAATACTTCACACTTTTTTCAGACTTCCTTGGAGCACTTACTGCTTTAATAGAAAAAACAGACAAAGTGAATTCAAATGACCTTGCTTCTTTGAATTAGTGAGGGTTGGTGTGTGCAAGCATTAAATCAATGGCTGGCATCAGCCTTGCTCACATGTAGTGAGGTCTGTAGTAGTCTACTCATAATTTGAGTTGTAAAGTATTTGCCTTTTACAGGATCCAACACTCCCTCTCTTTTCCTCAGTACCCACTGTGCTAACACCTGTCTCAGCTAGGACTTTTGTTTGAAGGTGGCTTAATGGATTTGCGATAGGGCTGCATGGATCTACACTGGAAACACATGTTCCTGCAAAGCCTCAGGCTCTTCCCATCAGTGTGGACTGGTAACAAATGCAGGAAATAAATACATTGTGCTCTACTTTTAAAATTGGTTCTGTGTAAAGGCTCATGCACACATTTTAGTGAAACTCATTAAGGGTTTTTTGTTTGCTTCTTTGTTTTCACGACAGTTTTCAGCTGCTACACAGTAGGTGCTAAAAAAAAGCATAGTTAAGTCCATATTCAATAAACAAAGAAACTTTCCTACATAACTCTGGTTTAAAGGCTTTCCAACTCTGTTCTAAGGAGCTTATATTTAAAAAATATTTCCAAAAATTTAACTTCATGTTCACATCTCACAGGATGGATCCCCTTCACTGAACTCGTAAGCCTCTAAGAACAGCATTATTACCAGTTTCTCTCACGTCTTGGCACGGGATCATATAAAAAAGCAAGAGTTTTCTTTTGTTTGGGGGTTTTTGGTCTTTTAATATCTATTTATTTGTTTGTTTGGGGTTTTGTTTGTTTGTTGTTTTTTTTTTTTTATTTCCTGGGAAAAGAATGATGGAAAAAAGTTGCCTACCGAGAATACAGATGGATACAAATAATTCATGTGACCACCATAAGTGTCATACATTTTGTTTGTATATATTTTTCACTGAGAGCTGGACCCACAAAAGGAGATGCACAAATGAACATGTATTTTCATGCTAAGGGCTTTGTACTGAGAAGTTTAAAATTATTTCCTGAGTAATTGAAACATATCTTTTTTAGCTTTGCTGTTACCCTTTTCATCTTCTCTCCTTCCAACATTTCTAATTAGGTAAGTAGATTAATGTTGTCATTTGAGTATGTATACACAAGTGTATCAGCTTCAAAATGTCAATTTTATCCTCAAGGTCTTACAACACACTTTTTTCCTTATCTTATTTTCAGCTTCTTTTTCTCAATTTGTGCACTATATTATCATCTATTCCTCTCCTCTACTGATCTGTTTCTTCTATTAAACTGCTTCCCACATTCGGAACAAGTTTCTGTCCTGTAAACCAGGAATAATCAATTTTTTGCTTCAACAATCCCTTCATAAAGTCTATTAATACATCAGTTTAGTCTCCACAGTAATTAGCCTGAAGTTACATAGGTACACATTTGAGCACACATTCTTTGTAATTTAAGAATCTCAATGCAGAGCCATTTCTTTTTGAGGCTGACACATACACTCAGAATGTCTGATATACACTGGAAAGTAGAAAACCAACTTTTCCGTCCAAGGGAATCAAAACAATAATCACCTCATATGCTGCTTCTTTGTATTGACATTTGTAAATCTCACTCAATGCAAAGGAAATGAAGGGATACAGAGGAAACAGAGTGACTTATTTTTGATTTCTTGTGCCCATTCACTTTACTTCTAAACACTTGCAAATTTTTTGCTAAAAGCCTTTCTTTCTCCCCCAAAATTAAAATATAAAAGGCAGTTTCTCCTCCTCCACCTATTCCTTTTGTAGCAAAATAGCATAGAATTTTCTGGGTGAATGGATAGAATATGAATGATTTATTGAAAATCATAAACATGTATCACATAATTCAAGAGGTACTGTACAAGATTCTCTATAGTTAAACATAATGTGGTCACCTGCATATAAATTATTCCTCAAAGATCAAGAGGAGACAGAAGGAAGAGGGACAGCTAATTTGAACTTCATTTAATAAAATAAATCCATTTTAAAAATACAAGAAAGGCTATTTTGTCTGTGGTCCATGAAACGATGGTTAGAGATCCTCCCAATATAATTTAAGAAAAAAATCTATTATATAATGTATAATTCTTGTTAACATATAACAAAATTAATTTCCCTTAACATTTCTAGGTTGCTAAATATAATGTGTTTATAATGTTTAAGAGTACCTCACTGAGTCTTTTTCTGACTAAAAGTTAGAAATTAATAATACTGGTGCAGGCTTGGTTTACTTGCAGTAAATACCTCAGTTGTGCTACACTGCAATTTAGTATTCTTATGAAACAAGGCAGCATTGAACTAGGTGATCTCCAGAGATACCTTCCAACCCTGACCACACCATGATTCTGTGATTTGGAGACATACCATCTGTTCTTAACCAGATTCTGCCCACAGTAATTGAGATAATATTTTGCAAATAAGAAAAATTTGTGGCTTTTAGCATCTGATAGAAGAACTTTAAGTGGCTCTGTTTAGATGCTGACCAAGTAAAGTCACTTAAGTCCCTGTCTGTCTTTGAGGGAGAAAACATTCATCTTGAAGTCACTGGAAATATTTACATGCTTAAAGATGTACTGAAGTGTTTTCCTGTCCAAGGATCTTGAATTGTAGTCTTTCTGTGGAAGAGAAAAAAAGCCTTGAAATTGCGTTCAGAGACAGTTTGACTTTCTATCAGTCCTTTTACTGATATTGTGCTTAAATTAAATCCTAACTGTGATTGTTTTGTGATATATAAAATATTACATTTAAAATACATTTACGTAAGACACAAAGTCACAGAAGTTAGCGTACATATTTACAAAATCTGAAAACTAGGACGTGCACATTAAGGTTGCAAACACTTGTTCAAACAACTTTCATTACAAAAATGGAGTTTGAAATCATGGAATCACAGAACCATAGAAGGTTCTTAAGGAAGGGACCTTAAAGATATCTAGTTCCAACCCCCCTGCCATGGGCTTAAAGCCACTTCCACCCAAGTGCAGACTCTAGATGTTTCATCCAAACCTTTTGGAATATAAGCTACATTTAATTTTTAAAAAAGAGTTTCTAAATATGAGTCCAGAAGAGACTAATTTAGTTAGACTATTATATAGTTATTATTTAGTTAGGCTATTATATAGGTAATTAATATTTAGTTAAACTAAATTCCAAATAATTTTGACCAGTGAAGCCATTTTGCTCCTAGCCCTGTGTAGAATGAATTCTTATGAAGTCTTACTTCTATCTTAGGCCTTTCTTCTGCATGTTACAGAATTTTCCTTTAGACTTTAATATAATTTTAAACAGTACCAAGCAGAGCACTATGAACCACCTAGAGCAGGGCCTAAGTAAACCTTTGCAGAGGTAGTTATTGCTCATCTTGGGTAGTATGTTATCTGTTCTGGGCACGTTTGCAACCATAGTCTTACCTTCAATGGGCTTAAAAACTAAAGGTCTGCTTGAGTTTTCTTCCTGCCACAAAAGATAATTTGGCTTAAGGTATAACTTGTTTCACTCAAGAAAGCCTGAAGAATTTGGGAGACATCTAGAATATATAGAAGATACACTGTATATGTAATACATACAAACATTGGCAGTCTGGGGTGACTTCAAGGGAGGTCACTGAGAAGGTGGGGTTGGAGCTCTTGTCCTGCAAGGAGAGACTGTGGGACCAGGGCTGGTTCAACCAGGACAAGGGATGGCTTCAGGGGCATTCCCTGCACCAACAGGAGGGTTTGGGAGGGGATGGGGAAGATACAGCTGAGCTTTTCACAGGGGTACATGGTGGGAGGGCAAGAGGCAGTGGCACAAGTTGAAACATGGAAGAAGGCATTTCCCCATGCCTAGAGGTGGCGCCAGGGCCTAGAGAGGCTGGGTCATCTCTAACCTGAGGAGTTTCATGCCTTGGCTGGGTTAAGCCTGAGCCACCCCATCTCAGCCCACCACTAAGCCTGCTTTCTGCAGGGCTGGGGCTGGAGACTTCTCCAGGTCCCTGCCAGCCTGAATTGTCCTGTGATACTATGATAATTGTATTATTTTTGTAACTATGTAGCACTGTGTCTATAAATCACATTATACGGCACATAGTCCAATGCACTTAAGATTTTGATAATACATGCACTAGTAGATGAAAAATTCACATTGTAATTCTTTTGAAGTTTTACTTCTGGCACATTCCAGTCAATGTGTTTCACAATCTTGACGAGTAGGAGAAACTAGATCTAACATTACAAAGACTCACTACAAAACCCCTAAAAATGGTCAAAATCAACTCAATTTAGGCAAATAAATGGCTCCACAGCGCTAGTCTTGTTTGGGGGAAGGCTTCTTTCCAGGCAGAATTCAACAGTTTAAGGAGTAGGCAGTGGTCTTGCTTTACTTCAATAATATCAGCTACCATATTAGTGCAGTAAACAGGATGAAATACTTTGATTTCATTGTTTTGTTTTGCCTTTTGTATAATGGTTAAGAAAGTATGTACATTTCAATATGCTTTGTATAACATAGAATCATAGTATTGTATAATCATAGGATTATAGAATGGTTTGGATTGGAAGGAGTCTTTAAAGATCATCTAGGGACATCTTTCACTAGATCAGCTTGCTGAAAGCACCGTCCAACCTGACCTTGAACGTTTCCAGTACTGGGGCATCCTACTCCTGGGCAACATGCTCCAGTGTTTCACTACTCTCATCATAAAAAATTTTCATCCTCAGGTCCAATAGAAATCTACCACCTTTTAGTTTAAAAATGTTGCCACTTGTCCTGTCACTGCAGGCCCTGGCCTCTCTCCATCCTTCTTTAGAAGCCCTCTTTACATATAGAAAGGCTGCAGTAAGGTCTCCCCAGAGCCTTCTCTTCTTCAGGTTGAACAGTTTAAACTCTCACAACTTTTCTCCACAGGAGAGGTGTTCCAATCCTCTGATCATTTTTGTGGCCCTCCTATGGACCTGCTCTGACAGGTCCATGTCTTTCTTGTACTGGGGACCCCAGACCTGGATGCAGTACTCCAGGTGGGGTCTCACTAGACCAGAGTGGAAGGGCAGAATTACCTCCCTCAATCTGCTGGCCATGCTTCTTTTTGTGTGGCCCAAGATATGACTGGCTTTCTGAGCTCCAAATGCATGTTCCTGGCTTGTGTCCAGTTTTTCATCCACCAGTATCCCCAAGTCCTTTCCTGCAGGGCTGCTCTCAATCTATTCATCCCCCAGTCTATATTCATATTGGGGATTTTCCTGACTCAGCTGCAAGACCTTGTACTGGGCCTTGTTGAACTTCATGCTGTTCACATGGGTCTGCTCCTCAAGCTTGTCAAGGTCCCACTGCACGTCTTCCCTTCACTCATGTGTATCAACTGCACCATGCAGCTTGATGCCATCTGCAAAGCTGCTGAGGGTGTACTCAATCCCAGTCTCTATGTCAATAATAAAGACATTGAATTGTACTGATCCCATTACAGTGTTCCCCTGAGAGACATCACGTTTTACTGATCTCTACTTGGACACTGAGTTCTTGAATGCAACTCTTCAGATGTGTCTGTTCAGGCAATTCCTTATTCATCTAACAATCCATCCATCAAACCTGTATCTTACCAATTTAAAGACAAGGATGACACCATGTCAAAGGCCTTGCAGAAGTCAAGACAGATGACATCAGTTGCTCTTTCCTTATCCACCAACACAGTCACTCCACTGTAGAAGGCCAGCAGATTAGTCAGGCACAAGCTGTCCTATTTGAAACCATGTGGCTGTCTGTAATCACCTCCCTGTCATCCATATGCCTTGACATAGTTTCCAGAAGGATCCGTTCCATTGTATTATTAGGACCAGAGGTGAGGCTGACTTCCTCTGACTGCAGTAAAATGTTGGTGTCTGAAAGTGTCTTTTTCTTTTTATACAGCATTCTTCTCACTGTGAGCATCAAGAACCTTTCCCTTCTTTATGGTATCTGCTGTCTTGTCACAATTACCGATCTCCAATGGCCTTTCCATTGTAGTATGTGTATTATTTCACCAATTCTTCATTTGTTTTCAGCTTAACTTTAAGATCAATGAACTTACTTGCCAATTTGACAGAACCATCAGTTGTATAATTAATTAAGCCTTTTTTTTTTAAAATCAAGCCCAACAGATCTTATTGAATGTAATTGCCACTCAATCACAGAGCAAATTCTTCCTGAAATTAAAATCCTGTTATGCGAAGAGAAACAAGGCTTCAGCTGTTTCTTTAAGTTGCTTTTGTGTCTGGCCCTGCCACTCTTAAAACAAGAAAACTGGATTTTCATCTTGGCAAATCCTGCAACCCTGATATTCTCTTCTCTGCGCCTCCCCCCACCCCCCCACCCCACCCCCCGTTAAACACCTTTCAAATTGAAACACTCCTGTCTAGCACTAACAGATTAAATGGTACATAGCAGTGAAAACATCTCAGAGATTGCTGCTATATTTCTGAACCATTCTGTAGGAGTAAATCAATTTAAAGAAGTACTGGTATAATGTGGGGAAGGAAAAGGGCACAAATCTTTACATTTGCTTTGCTCTCTGGTGATAGTCACCAATATTAAAATCAAGAAAAAGAATGGTCATTATACGTAATTTGCATTACATTGAATAATACCCAGGAAATGTCACTGCTTTATCATGAGAGTTACAAGCTAACAATTTACTCACCAATAAAATTTTCTGAATTCTTCCAAGCCATTCTTTTTTTTTATTCTTATTTCAATTTCTGCTACAGTGCTGGTCGCTCCTGAATATGCCATTGCAGAAGCATTATCGTTGACAGGAGTCAATCATTTTGAAATCTGAAAAAGGTAGGTTGTTAGTCGACTAGGTGGGGAAAATCTAACTGTAGCTCCATAACCCACCCCAAAACAAGGTTCCATTGATTTCAGTAGTCATCCCACTCCTCTAACTCATTGGCTTCAATTGGAGTTTTGCTTTACTAAGGATTTTGTGATCAGATACTTCATTTAGACAAAATGGATCCATTTTTCAAATTGTCACTGTGTGCTTGGGAAGGTCAAAGCTGTATTTTATGTAAGATAAACTAAAGTAGACATGGGCTGTGGAGAAGAAAGTGGCTATGAGAATAAGACAGACAGGTGAGACCGGAGGCAGAAAGAGTGTGACAGTACTTCATTTTCCCTTGGAGTTCCTGGGAAGATGTTATCAGTCATCTTACTTGTTTTGTTTTCATATATTACTACACCCTGATATTTAATGCTTTCAAGATTGTATAGGAAGATAATAGTTTTATTTTGCTGCTTCACAAGCTTTTGCAATTGTTTTTCTATTAACGATTAAACATCATCATTATCCATTTTAAGTGTGAAAGTGTGGCCTAACAAAGCTACAAAATTTTTATCTTTATCTGAGAAATTTTGAAGATCTGTTTGGTACCTAAATTTCTTTTAGCACTTGCCAAATTTGACAGCCTGAAGTGAAAAAGCTGCTACAGCTCCATGCCTCCAGCCACACCAAGCTGAGGGGGAAAGTTGATAAGGCTGCACATGTAGTCCCAGTAATGCATACACACATACATACAATATACATAGATGCACAGAAGACACAGCAGGTCACACAGATCCACACAGGCAGAAACCACAGCACTCTCACAGAACACAGATAGGAGTTAGAACCCCATCTTTGCCACTGGTACAGAGCTCCTTGAACAGATGGATACACACACACATGCACAAATATGAATCCACTGGCAGCTGAACTTAGAGGAGCAGTCTGTCCAGTAATTTCCCCTAGATCCTCCTGTCTTTCTCACACACATGCATGCACACACATGCATCACCCTCACTCCACCAAAACACACATCAGCAAGTCTCTCGGTTGATCCCAATACCCACAGTCCCTCCAGTGCTGGGCTTGGATGCCTGCTCCCTTTGGGAGCCAACCCCTCTGGGTGCTTCACCCTCAGAGGCACCCAGAGCCCAGTCTTGGGTGGCTCCCACCACTCCCAGGCTGGTTGGGATGCACATTCACTGGTGATCACATACCAGTGCTGGCTCCGCTGGCTGCCAAGAACACATGGACCCTGATCCACAGTCCCCTCCTGCAGCCACATGGGACAGGGCCCCTTGCCTGGGAAGCAGAAATGGAGATCAGAGAGAAGACGCAGCAGACCGGGCTGATCAGGAGCAGGGCACGGTCCCATGAGCCCACTGACCAGGCCCTGCTCACACCTCTCCAGATCCTTGTATCCCCTTTCCCCTCTGTTTTCCCATGCTTGCTTCTCCTCAGACACCCTGATCCCCACCTGCCCTGCCTCTTGTTCTTCCCCTACACATCCCACAATAAGCCTTGTGTCACTCCCTGCACCCATGAAGTGTCCTGCAACCTGGGCAGCAGCTCCTCAGTTTGTGATGAGACCCAGAGAATCACGATGAACTTATGGTGCTGGGCGTCCCCCAGGACACAGGCTCCCTGGGACACCCTGCAGAGGGCCCAGGTGGGCACTGGGGGTTCTGGCTGGGGCATGGACACACCACCCCCACCACCCCTGCATTGTGCCTCTGGGGTGCTTCATGGGGGTACTGGTATTATCAGATATGTTATTGTTCCTCTCTGCTCCTCTATGCTCCTGTGGGGAAACAAGGTTTTTATCACATAACCTAAAAATATCCAGTTAGTGTCTTATGTTAAAGCCAGAGAGGTTAAGAATGGAAAAGACCTGTTTTAATTTCCTAGGAAGGAAACATCTCTGATGGGCAATGCTTTGCACTACTTGAATTTAATCACCTACACTGGAATCATATATGACAAGGCTTTCATCCTTTCATCACATCCTTCAAGAAATCATTTTGCTTTCTATTCATTTTAATTTCTAAATTATTTTATGACTATATTTTTAAATATATATTTTTGGTGTTTCATTGTTTGTTCAATGTCTTTTAATTGCACCATCCCAAAACCCCCTAATTTTCATAACCTCTTTTCTTTTTTAGTTCCTCCACTTAGCTGATATCTGTTAGTTTATTCTAAGAGCAGCTTTGCACATAATTTATGTTTTTCACACTGTTTTAATGATGATAAAACATATATTTTTGCTATGTGATTTTGGATAATTTTGCCTCAAAAAAAGCTATTGAATTGATAGAATTAGTCCAATTTGGCTTCCTTGCAAAAAAAAAAAAAGTTTGTTCTGATCATATATGCTGATATATAGGCAACTTTGATGTAAATTCTTATGTAAAAATATTTTATTTTAGTTTAGCGTAAGAATATTGTCCTTGAAAAACAGCAACTTCTTTACATTCTCCTTTTTCTTCAGGAGCAGAGTATCTCCAGCTGGACTTCAGTTACGAAGATGTATCGATCTTGGCCTGTACAGTGCCCCCTTGATAAAGGGCAGCTATTTACAAGGTTCTGATCTTTAAGGTTCCCCTTTCCTGCATGCTAACTGCATTTTCTATTTGCTAAATAGCAATAATTGCACTCTTCAAATCATCTACCAGGTCATACCATACTTAGCAGTGTATTTATAAAGGCACCTAGGCACAAAAAGAACAAATGAAGTCCATTGCAGAGTTCTTCTCTGTAAGTGATACTTATAAGCACCTCAGAATGAGTGAATTACTGTTGAACTCCTTTGGACTTGTTGTTATTGTAAAGTTTTGGGGGTTTGGTTTTTTTTTTCCCCCCAGTGACAGTTTAACAACGTTAACAATTGAAGCTGGAGGACCTTTCTCTGTGTACCTCACTGGTTTACCACTGGAATCCTTAATAAAAAACTAACTGAGGCTCCTCCTGACTGAGGAGCTAAATCAGGACATCCTAACCTAATTATACCAATACAGAGGATGAAGCCACTACAGAAAATGGAGCCATTTGTGGCCAATTAATGTGCTGGCTAAGGTTCAGAAAGAGCTATCACTGGCATTCCCCACCCCTCCAGATGAATTGGGAACACTTCATCCTTTATTTGACTTGATGAAACTAAGTAGGCTTTCTTTGAGTCTGTGATTAGGCCTTGGGTTTTTCCTCTGAAATAAAAGTCTGTTGTTCCTAAGTCTTACTACTGTGACTTTGAATGTGATCTATCAGATCCTTTTTCTAAATCATTCTCCTTCTCTACAGTTTTGGTACTGAATGTGATCTGCACTGTGAATAGGACCTTGTTTGGTCTGATATCCTAGAAGCAACAGGCTGCAGTTAAAATGTAAAATGTTGTGCCACTGAATAATTTCCATTTTCTGGTGATAGAAATTTGAAATATTTTTGTTCTAATGCATCAGTTGAGTTTTTCAAGTCTTAACAGATTTCCAGGTTTTTACTTACAGTTATGTCAAAATGCTTGAATTCAGCTTTCATTGACAGTAAATCAGCAGGTTTTATTCTGTTTTTTAAAGCACCAGCAAGGTGTTGCAAAATGTTGGTACCTGTCTGCTGCAAAGAAAATCTGCTGAACTCAGACACTCTCCAAGGACATTATGTAGACTTTTGCAAACAGACTTATCTTGAGTCTGCTTCCCACAGTCACAGCTGACTGTAGTGCTGTTGTTAACTGTAAAATCTATTATGTTGATTGCCTGGAGACAATGCTGGCAGTGGTGATTGTTATATATAATTATATTGATGTATGTGTGTTATACACCCATAACAGGGCACAATATTCAACTGTTAAGAAGATAAAAATTTTCCAAGATTTTCCAGATTTTATTGTTTGCCTCAAGATCACCTAGTTAATCTGTGAAATATCTTGTTCTTAATTTTATTTTTGTCCATCAGCCTTTGGAAATATTGGACAGTACATACTTGAACATCAATGAGCTGTTTTAGTTCTTGTGCCTGAGTTTAGTGCCAAGGAAGATGAACTTTTGGTGTATTTGCATGATGCATGACAGTTTCTCAAGAAAAATATAAACATTTTAAGTTTTTGTAGGATGCCGTTGGAATATTTGAGTTTTCAGAATGTCACAGTCCTTTTTCTTCCTGAATTTACATACCTTTCCATGTACATGTGGGCTCTCAGTCAACTCAAAGCCTTTAAGATATTTAATGACAAGTCATTTTTTCTGCTTTCCCTTGAACAGCTATTTATCCTTACTAGTATTTTACCATGATTTCCCATCAGAGTGTTGTGGATAAAGAGTTACTCAGTTTTTCTCTAATTTTGTGTTCATGTGGTATTTAAAGTCTTCCAATTCTCCTTTCAGTGGTGCAGTGGTTTCTTATCATCAATCTCCTCCCCTTAAGCATTGAAAGAATACATTGCTGTTTCAGTAATTTCTTCTACTGTTTCAATGGCATACAGTGCAATTAAAGCTACTTCAGACAGACAGATGGGGACTCCCATTCACCTAAGAATATCTAGACACATTATCTTCATGCATCATCTTAACTATTACCCATATTGAATCCAAAGCTTACAGTATCCAAAACAGCAACATAATCAGCCTCAGACTGCCTTAGCTGAATTAAGTTGTGACATTCCTGAGGCTCTGGGAGATCACTCTTACTGCTGTTTGGTTACTATTGTTTCCAATTCAGAGAAAATGTTTGCCTGGCATACACCTCTGTTGGTGATGGTGTTTTTTCTGGTGGTTGGGGTGTTTTTTGACTGTTTAATAAATTATTTATTTTGCTTCATCAGTTTGAACTGAAGGACCAATTTTAATGAAAAGATTTTTATTAGTTAGAAGTAAGATAATATGAAGCCTCAACATTTTTCTGGGGGTGGTTGAACTTCTAGCCCATGGCAGATACATGCAGGTTTCACTGCTGTTCAGTGGTCTTAATTGTGCAAAACGTTTCTCTAAACATTCAGTAATGCTTTTGAGGGTGAGTATATTTCATCTATAAGTAATCCTTCCTAGCCACTAATCTAGAAGACTTCCAACTGTAAATCAACAGTTACAATAGAGTTCTTTATTGAAGAAATTACTGCATCTGGAGTTTTGGTTGGCCTTTGTTCATATATTTTGCCCACCAATTGCAGAGAAGTACAAGGAAAAAGGGAAATAGCCTTTTTAATATTTTTTTTCATAAAGCTTGAAACTGAAAGCTATTACCTAATTATATTGCTTTATAGTAGCATCTGAGAAGAGGACAGGAAAGGGGAGGGGAGGGGAGGGGAGGGGGGGAGGGGGGGAGGGGGAGGGGGGAGGGGGGAGGGGGAGGGGAAGGGGGGAGGGGGAAGGGGGAGGGGGAAGGGGGGAGGGGAGGGGGGAGGGGAGGGGAAGGGGCAGGGAGGGGAGGAGAGGGGAAGGGCCGGGGAGGGGGGAGGGGAAGGGGAGGGGGAGGGAACTGGTTCTCTCTAATATATATAGCATACATATATTTTCTGGAAATTTAGATTAATTAAAGTTGTGGCAAGATTTTTCATGACAAAGCCCAGAAGCTTGTCTTTCTTTGGATAATATTCTTAGCATTTCTGTAGCTGACAATCATAAAAATTACAGGTATTGAATTAAGAATAATAGTCTAATTCAAACATCTGGCAACGGTCAGCATGGATAGAAAATTTTAAAATATAGTTCAGGGGTTTTTTCAGTGGTCATTTCCATAATGATGGAATCAATCATTTAGGTGGAAAAGGCCTCTGAGATCATAAAGTTCAACCATTAATCCAGTACTGCCAAGTCTATCAATTAACCACATCGCTAAGAATGCCATCTGCACATTTTTTAAATACCTCCAGGGATGGTGATTACACCACCTCCCTGGGCAGCCTGTTCCAATGCCTGACCACCCTTTCAGTGAAGAAAGTTTTCCTAATATCCAATCTAAACCTTCCATGGTATAACTTGAGGCTTTTTCCTCTTGTCCTGTCACTACTTACATGGGAGAAGAGACCTACCCCCACCTGTCTACAGCCTCCTTTCAGGTAGCTGTAGAGAGCAGTAAGGTCTCCCCTCAGCCTCCTCTTCTCCAGGCTAAACAACCCCAATTCTCTCAGCTGCTCCTCGTAAGACTCATTATCCAGGTCCTTCATCAACTTTGTTGTCCTTCCCCAGACATGTTCCAGCACCTCTATGTTCCTCCTGAAGTGAGGGGCACAGTATTTGAAGTGCAAATATATAACCTAACTATAAAATTATATCTAAAAACAATTCCATATAAGAAATGAAGGACTGTCTATTATTTAAAAATTCACCTGATTAGGTAGAAGGGATTCCATTTCCAATTTCATCAGAGAACAACCTTTCATCTCTGCTTTCTGTGTAGGAACATTGTTTTCAATTGAAGATCAGATAGCATGATCTGCAAACCAATTTCTTTTTTGATGTCTCTAGTGGCTTGCCTTCACAACCTTCTGAAATAATTTAATATGCAATTTCTCAGAATTGCATAAGCATCAACATAGCACATGCCAAAATACAGATTTCGGTTTCAAATTAGGTCTAAACTTGAGCTAGTCTTGGGAACCAGGGGGGTCCACTGTATTTTCTACATTGCTGCTGTAGAAGTCATGGGTGTAGTTACAACAGCTGATCTTTTAGCTCATGCTGTGTCAGAGGAGAAAAGTCAGAGACCATTTGGGCACATCTGAGCTTGTAGTTAGTTAATTAAGTTCTGACTAGTAAATGTAGGTATGTAAAACATTTAATAAGTACACATGGGCTGGCAGTCAATACCCTACTTTTACTACTCTTAGTCATATCCAAGGATTATCATGTAAGCTTACTATATGTATTTTAAATGTTACATGCATGTGAAAAATGTCACTTTCCAACCCTGCCTGGTGTCAGGTAAGGGATCTCTTAGTGTTAAGGGGTAATCTTAAGGGATGTCCCTAATCAAGGGGAGATCCACCACCACACAGCCAGCTACTGCTGAGGGAGTACTCAATGGCCCCTGATGGCTGCAGATATTTATAGCACAAAGTGGTTGATATGTAGTCAGATTTTCTGGTGTGATCATGCATTTTTGGCTTATCAGCCCAGTCTCCAGCCAAAGTTTTGGCTTTGGGGTTTTTTGTTGTTGTTGGTTGGTTGGTTTTTTGGGTTTTTTTTCCTTTGGTACTGTGTTCTCATGACAGCCTCACACAATAAGATTAACTTCTCTTAGACTTACTTGCTGAGCATCTGCCTGGACCACAGTTCAGTTAGTTTGACGAGCAGGAGAAGTGTACCCATCAGACACAGTTTGTGGAACTTTGTGGGATTTTTTCTGTTAATGAAAGAAATTCATTATAAATGTTAGATATATTACTTAATGGACTCATACTAATAAATAGCAAAAGTGTTTAGTTCCCAAAGAGAACAAAAATAAATATGCAGTTTCCTTATTTGGCAATCTAACTGCCACTCAGTCTGATTTGTGACAAAGAGATATGTTTCTCAGATTTCTCCAAGGGGTTGTGATCATAAACACTTCCCAACTGTTTACTTTGCATAACCAACACAGGCTTAAGTACTAACCTGTGTATGCATGTTAAGAGAAACTTTTCGTCCAGCTCATATACCTTTACTCCAACCTATTATGTGCTTTTAGCCAAACTAGTCTATGTAGCTATTTCAGCTGCACTCAAGTTTACACCATAGCAAAGTTTTGAAAAATGTCCCTCTTATTTGTATTTTTAAAGTGGTTTCCTATAAAACTGCTTGTAAGCATAAAAAGATCGTCTGTGCAACCAGAAGACCATGAAATGCAGTAATTTCAAGTTGAAATATGATAGTATTATAAGAAAGTTTAAATCACAGTCTTTTCTTTTTCATTTATATAGGATTTTAAAGGGATTTTGGTTTTGGTTTTCGTTTGGATTTGGGGTTTGTTTGTTGGATTTTTTTGTGGGTTTGTTTGTTTGTTTGTTTCTTGTTTTTCTTTAAGACAGAAAACCACTAGGGACCACACTATATTGCTTGTGAAAAACTGCTAATACAACAGAGTCAGTTTGGTTGAAGAAAATAAAGTTCTGTCTTTTTAAATTCCTGCTCCATCGTCACCAGCATTGGCTGAATAATCCAAGCAAGGTTTAATTCCAAAAGGGCCATTATTGGTAGCAATGAGTTGTGATATATGATTGATGTATACACACTGAGCACTCAGTGGGGGGAAACTTTGTTTATATAAGAAGACTATGTGAAAATAGTACCAAAGGCAGTGGAGATGATGTTTAGAGGCATGAGTTTTGTCAGTGGGCATTTCTATTACATGCAGCTGAGCTGTGTTATTTAAACATCACCTCTTGTCATTTAATGTTGGCTGGCTGCCAGGTGCCCACAAAGCCACTCTCTCATTCCCCTTTCTCAGGAGGATGAGAGAATAAAGTAAGATGAAAAACCTCATGGTTCTAGATAAGGACCGGGAGACTGTTCATTAGTTACCACCACAGGCCAAACAGACTCTGCTTGAGATAAATTAATTTAAATTATTGCCAATTAAAAATACAGGAAGATAACAAGAAGTAAAGACAGAACTAAAACAACCTTCCCTCCACTCCCTCTTTCTCGCAGGCTCAACTTCACTCCTAATTTCTCTGCCCCCTTTCCCCTCCCTAAGCAGCACAGGGGTACTGGGGAATAGGGGTTGGGGTCTGTCCATAGCATTTTGTTACTGCTGCTCCTTCCTCATGCTATTCCCTGCTTCAGTGTGGTGTCCCTCCCTCAGGATAACATCCTTCAGAAAATATTCCAATGTGCATCCTTCCCACAGGTTGTAGTTCTTCAAGAACTGCCCCATCATGGGTCCTTTCCAGAGTGTACAGGCCTTCAGGAACAGACTGCTCCAGTGTGGACGCCTCCTGGGGCCCCGTTCCTGCCAGAAACATCTGCACCTGCATGGGCTTCTCTTCAAGGGCTGCAGCTCTTGCTAGAAGCCTACTACCTTCCATGCATACTCCACAGTATCCAGCTTCCTTCAATGCACATCCACCTTCTGTGGTGTACGGTCCTCCGTGGGCTGCAGTGTGGATATTTGCTCCAGCTTGTCCTCCTCTGGACAGCTAATTTCACCATGGTCTTCTCCATGGGCTGAAGGGGAACCTCTGCTCCAGAACCTGGAACACCTGGTCCTTCTGCTTTTTTAATGGATCCTGATGTCTGAAGGTTGTTTCTCCCATATTTTTCTCACTCCTCTCTCTCATAACCACTGTGCAGTAATTTTTACACTTTAGTAAATGTGTTATCATAGAGGTGCCACAAACATTGCTGATGGGCTCAGCTTTGGCCAGTGGTGGGTCCCCTTTGAATCTGGCTGTAACAAGCCCTGCCCAACACAGAGGCAGCTCCTGGTCCCTTCTCACCAAGGCCACCCCTACAGCTCCCACCACGCTACCAAAACCTTGCTGCATAGACCAAATACAGCAGTCTGTGTTGCTTTCTAGAAAGATCTGAAGAAGGCTGTAGAAATAAAATTTCTTTCTTGAGGTTTCTTCGTTTTTTTGAGGTTACTAATTTTCACCGTAGATTTATTCTAATCATGCTTGTTCCAAAACTGGTATCTGCTAGGAGCTGGGTAGTGGATTACTAATGGATTTGGTAATAGTTATAAAGGATGATACACTAGCTTTTCTGTAGCAACTCTGTCACTGCTGGTAATTGCAAGACCCATTTGCAAAAACCTTAGAAAACCTTCCTATGAACACTGACTGTAAACGTTATTCACAATTTATCACTCAGTGATTTATTTTTGTTTGGTTTTTTTTTAAATATTGTATGGAAAATGAGTGTGTGAAACAGTCTGGATCATGGTAGTAAAGGATGCCATAAGCTTTTATGCTTTGTGACCCCCTTTTGCAGTTTGAGGATTACACTATCTAGTCACTTTGTCTAAATCATGCAGACTCTGTATCTGAAAATGGTTAACAACTTTCCCTGTAATTTTCCTTTTATTTCCAAGTTTCTTGGGAATAAAAACTCTGAAGATTGAAGAGGCTGCCAGGGCAAAACCACACTGTTGAATGTGAGAAGAGAGCAGACTAGAAAATGAGGGAGCAGAGGAACTGATGAGGCTTAACTTTCAACTCACCTCATGACAGAGTAATTACATAAAAACTTTGAGTGTTATGTTTGCACCTTTTCATGCTAGTAAATCACTTATGGTTTCAAGCTTGTATATTTCGACTGAAGCATGAACCAAAGTTCAGATTTGATAAATAGAAATTTTAAGATTTTTAATTATTCTACACTTCAAGGAAAAATTACCTCTTTCTCATGTTAAAAAATAGCTAATGCTGTTAGAGGTGCTGGATTAGCATAATCTTTGTCAGTAGTCACATGCAGATGATTGCCAGTAAGTTTTGCAGCTGTTTTCTGAAGATAGAAAAATGCTGACATTTGTGAGTCGCTGTTTCTGTTGCAGTCTTTTTCCTGTATGTGAGGAGGAATAAGCCCTACATCAGTACAGATTGGAAAGGAAGTGTCTGAAAGGAAGATTAGCAGAAAAGTATGAGGAGGCGTCCTGGTGTACACCAAGTTGACCATTAGGCAGAAAGACATCCTCGTGTCAAATAAGGCCAACAACTTCCTGGGCTGCATTAGGCAGTGTTCCCAGCAGGTCAAAGGAGGCGATCCTTGCCCTTGTCTCAGCACTGTTAAGACACATCTGAGTGCTGTGTCCAAGTCTGGCCTCCCCAGTACAAAACAGATGTGGGCATCCAACAAAGGGCCAGGAAGATTATAAAGGATTATATGAAAATTGTATATTATTATAAAGGTCATACAAAGATTATATAATTCCTGTATGATCTCTAGAGGTGCCTTCCAGCTTCAGCAATTTGTGATTCTGTGAATTTGTGTTGTTAGCTAGACTCCTGTTCCTATGTTCACCAGGTTTTCTTCATAAAATGTGTCCTCTTACTCCCTTGCTCATAGAGTTCCAGCTCCTTTTGGCCCAGCCATGTCAAGGCCAGATCATCACCCTTCTGTATTCCAGCCAGGTGGCTTCCTCTTTTTCCTCATGTGGCTATTAAGACAGGCAAAAGCCTTTAGAAATTTCTTAGGAGAGCGATTTACATGTCTGTGTGCCTGGCTGGCAAAATTAGAACCTCAGAGAGGGGAACTTCTACTTATTTACTGTCTTACAGAGAAGAATGCTGAGTCACCTAACAGAAATGGTGTTCACACATTGGATATGAAAGTTGGTAATGTGTGTTCCCAGTATATATTTTTTTCTTTTAGGAATTCAGCTGTGCAGCCATGACAAATTTCTATTAGGTATTTGTAAACACAATATCCAGGGTCTTATAATTTACAAATGTCAACAGATTTTTCACAGACGGGAGCTACTGAAAGGCGACTTTCTCTCCATATGACAAACTTCAAGTCTTAATCCTGATGATATTTAAATTTATTCACTAAATGGTAGCAATAGTGTAGAAAACACAAGGTTGCTTCCCTTAACCATGCTCTAAAAAACGGCAAGATTTTATTAACTAAATACAATTTTCTGTAAGGCTAGTACCTGACAATGCATAGTTTCATTTTAATAATTAAAGTGTGGAACAATTCTCAGCTAGTGAAAACAGCTTTTAAACAAAGAAAGATTGGACATTTTCCAGCTGTGCTAGCAGGGTACACATATGAGGAAATGCCATATGAAGGAGATACAGAAAATAATGAGGAGACGCAGCTCTGAAATTTTTCAGGAAGATCCTGAAACACACATCTAACTATTGAATGCAGATGGCTATGGCTAATATTGTAAAAGCTTGTAGCAACTTAAAAGTATCTAAAAATTAAGATTATGAAAAAATGCTTATCTGAAGTAGATTTAAACTGGACAACAGAAACCTTACATGTAATGTCTTTCTGAACACTTCAAACCAGTTTTAATATACAACTCCTAAGACTGACTGAAGCCAACCTGCCAAGCAAGCAAATTTCCTGTCTGTTCCATTTAAGCAAGTTTGAGAACAAAAGCATTGGACATTTTAAATTAATATGTCAAAATGTCACAATTCAGATTTTTATGTTGCAATAGGTGTACCTCAACCCTCTAGTATTCCTCAGTCCTGTCTAAGAGAAGATTTTTTGAACAGAAGAAAACAGTAAAAAATTAGAACAAGGACTCTTACATTTAGCCTGATGGCACATTTAAATATCCTAATTTAGATTAAACTAAAAATACTTTGATGAATAACAATACTGTTGGGTAATTTAACTACAATGTTCAACTTGTATGTTTCATTTGCATGAGCTCTCCGTATTTAACACACCCTCAACAGAGACATCTGTACAATGCCCTAAAATGGTTCTGCAAGTCATATCAGTATGCTGCTCAGTCGAGTGCAACAGGCTGTCATCTCCGTGAATTTAAACAAACACAAAAATACCACATGGGATATTGAGTTTTATCATACACTTATTATATGGTGTGTTCTCTCATCTGCCTATTGATTTATGTTTGTTTTATAGAACACAAAGTAGGTCCTGATTGGAGTACGGGGAGAATACACTCAATGTAAACATCATTTGTTTAATAACAGTCTCATCTCGGTGACATGAATATCATTCTATTACACTGTTATCTGTTTTTAACGTTGTACAATAACCGGCTTTGTGATAAATCTTCCAAAATACAGCCTTAAGAAGGTCTTCTGTAATTTTGGTAATGCTTTGAAGTAGCATGAAAATTATGAAAAACCACTACATGTGAATTCAGAAAAAGAAAATAAAGCTCAAAAAAACCCATAACCCCAAAATTGCATGTTTCATAATCACACTCTGACCATTAAATATGATAGATCTTACTATTTCTAGTCTCTGTTTAATCACTATGATGTAATTACAATTCTGTTTTCACTAACTGTGATTTACTTAGTGTGCTTTGATTTATGGCACCACAAATTTGTTTAGTTAATGGAATATTTTAATTTACCATGCATGATAGAACGCAGTGTAAAATTACTTTGAATATCGGTATTATATTATATTACTGTTGAGCACTAGCAAGACTATGAAATCAGAAGAAAATTAGTTGTGTAAGCATTTTACTTTCAGGTATCTGTATCATAGTACATTGAAGAACTTACATACACCAAAATGAAGATTATGTTTTACTTTGTAAGTTAATGCATTCTTCTGTTTAGAGTTCTTTACAATGACTATGCATCACTGGGTTAAACGGCTGTACTGCAGCTACTCATAAACTTGCATTCCATAGTCCCAGTTCTGCAGATTTTCTATGATCAGTCAATGAAGCTTTTAATAATAATTCCGAGTAATCAGAATTAGTAAATATGTGTATCTTTACTGGACTAGAATACTTAGTACACTGACTTTGAAAGTCTCATTCAGAAAAACTAGGTGATCCAGAGGTATTTACACACATTACACAGAGAGTGTAATGTGAAGAAAATTTCTTATGTGGTGCCTGAAAAACAGTGGGTGTGCAACAGATCAAATACATCTACAGGCTCTAAAGGATAAGGATGATGACCACCTCTTCTGTTGGGTATTTTTTAACTGTGTTTATGTAACATCACCCTAATGAAATCAAAGACCATGTGTCACCACAATAATACTAAAAAATTAAAAAAAATATTAAAGCAGGGAGTCCTCTGAGTTAAGCTGTCCTATAATGACTGAGCTTCAAGGTCACTTTTGTTCCAGTTACATTGACTGTGGTGAAAAGAACATATTATGAAAATAGTCATGCCTGTATTTTTGTCCTGGTTTCAGCTCGGATGGAGTTGATTATCTTCTTAGGAGCTAGAACAGTGCTGTGGTTTGGATTTGGTGTGAGAACAATGTTGATAACGCACTGATGATTTTGGTTGTTGCTGGGTAATGTTTATACTAAGTCAAGGACTTTTCAGTTCCTCAGGCCTTGCTAGTAAAAATGCTGGAGGGGCACACGGAATTGGGAGGGGACACAGCCAGGACAGCTGACCCAAATAAGCCAAAGAGGCATTCCATACCATGGGATGTCATGCTGGGTATATAAACTGGGATGTTGGCAGGGGCGGGCAGTAAGTCGTTGCATTGTGCACCACGTGTTCCTTTCTTCCTTTCCTTCTGGATGTTTTTCTTTCCCTTCCCCTTTCCATTGTAGCTGTTATTGTCATCATTATTATTATTGTTCTTTCATTTTAATTCTATTTCAATTATCATATTGTTTCTCAACACTCCTTTTACATTCCTTTCCAACCCTCCTCCCCATCTCTCAGGGTGAGGGGGGACTGAGCGAGCAGCTGTGTGGTGCTTCATTTCCAGCCAGGATTAAATCAAGACAGCTTCTAAATTTCACATCAACAAATTCTTTTCTAGGTTTCAAAATATTTTATGAAATATTTTATATATATATATGTGTGTGTGTGTATGTATATGTAACTATGTATATATAAAATACATATACTTGTATATACCTTACATGTAAATATATAACTCATATATATACATAATTGCATGTTTTATGCCCTGGAAATAAATGGTACATAATATCTATAATTTTAGGGTTTGTTCTTAAAGGTACTTTTTAATAATTTGCTCAAGTAAAACAAAATTTAGCAAAATAAAAGTAATTTGCATTATAAACCAGAAGCAGTTAACTAAAGCATTCTGAACTAATTGTACTGCAATACTCCTCCAGTGATTTTCAAAGGAGCTTTTGTTCTTAACTTAGATTCCTGAGATCCTCTTTAACACACTTAAAATAAATGTTGTGAATAGTCTTTCTTAAGGCGTGATGTGTCAGCATTGGCTTGGAGTTACCCCTCCATGAATTTGGACAAATAGAGCATAATGTGCCTGCCTCTCCTGCAATTAAATTCACGTTTTGCCTCCCTCTTATGCATATTACGTTGTGACCATCAGTGTTTGATAAACAGGAGTGGACAGAATTACTATCCTAGGACTTTCCTATAGAAAGGAACACCAGCCGATTATTTTTTTTAATTCTTTTGGGGTTTTTTTGTTCTTGCTGGGTAGCTTGGCTAAAATAGTGGCCTTGTCATTTTCTGCATGTGGACCAGCTAGCAGAAGCAGGCCCATACAAGCTGCATTGAAAGCTTCCATGGGTTATTTGTTGATGCTAATTAGAAAAGGATTTGTATTTTTTCAGTGAGAAATTGCAGAAATTAGAATATCTCCACAATATAACATTTGAATTGTTGTGGAATCATGTAACTAGTCACAAAATAATTGAAAAAAAAATATCAAAAGAACCCCAAGAAAAAAAAATACCCAAACCTTTTCTTATTGTTGGTAGATCATCCATATATCTTTGCTGGTTGATAAAGTGAGAGTTATGCTTGTGAAAAAGGCATGCAAACCAGGTCCTGTAGGGTAGTTATTCAGGTAAGGCTGAATTCAGATTCAGCATAGGTGATGAATGGCAGCAATATATTGTAGTCATTATATCTTCACATTTTTTGATCATGTTGGTTGATTTGCAAACAAAAGTTCATCAGCTTGTCGTCAGTTTAATGCTTAGAATTTGGAAATAGGTTATGAAACTTAAGTTTTATTTTCTAAGAAGGGTATTGCAACTGTAATTTAAATTAACCATTTTTGGGGTGACACACTACTACAGGCTAGAGTTCTTCATAGTCTTGCCACATCCCCACTTAGTCATTGCGAGTGAAAGGAACAGAAAGTAGCTGGTTGTATTTCATTGCTAAGATAGACAGGATCAAAGAAACAAAGATCCAAACAAAGCTTCCTTGCTTCCTTATTGTGACTGTAGCTGCATTGTGTACATCACTGAATTAATTTATACCTGATGAGAAAAGGTTGTTCTCAGTGAAAAGTATTTTCTCTGCTTTTGTTTGTTTGTGTACATAAATACTCATTTATTTACTTTTTCCTTGTTAGTGTTTGTCCTAGTTTGGTACCTCTTCAGAAAGCCAGAATATCAATCAATCTTCATGCTTCATTAAGACCTACCCTACCTCTCTATTTTTCTTTAGATTTTTACACAGCCCATGTAGAATATTTATAGCTTTAGAATTTTCCAAGTTCCTTGTCTAAAGCAGTACAACAGGGCTGGTACACCTCCCCTACACAATATCTAACTTAATCTCAAAAGCATCATTTCTAAGCAAGTCCAGATAGTAAAGCGTTTAGCATCTATTTTAACCAAAACATTTTGGATCTGCCTCTGTGTAGAAGCTGATAGTCATGGTTATACTCTGCTTGCCTCCCCTGGCCAACTTTACTCAACCTCTTGCCAGTGCATGGCGACAGTTAAACCTCATTTCAGCTTTGAGACTCTTTCACTTTTCCCAGAAATAAAATTAACCTCTCTAATGATGGGGTAGTCTGCGATTTTTTTCAGTCACCGTGTCTGGCAGGTTCCAGTGGAGATTACGATCATTTCCTTGCCATTTCCTTGCCAGCAGAAGTTTTATAGATTAATAGTTGGTTATAACTACAGCATTTTAGCAGTTAGTGATGGTTTAAACACTTAAGATTAACACTAATTACATGTAGCATATTAGGTTATCTCCTGGTTTCAGCGGGGACAGACTTAATTTTCTTCTTAGTAGCTGGTGCAGTGCTGTGATTTGGATTTGGTGTGAGAGGAATGTTGATAGCACATGGATGTTTTTAGTTGTTGCTGAGTGATGTTTATACTAAATCAAGGACTTTTCAGCTTCTCATGCCCTGCCAGCGAGAAGGCTGGAGGAGCACGGGAAACTGGGAGGGGACACAGTCAGGACAGGTGACCCACACCAGCCAAAGAGGTATTCCATACCATGGGACGTCATGCTGAGTATATAAACTGGGGGAAGAAGAAGGAAGGGGAGGGACATTTGGCATCATGGCATTTGTCTTCCCAAGTAACCATTACGTGTGATGGAGCCCGGCTTTCCTGGGGATGGCTGAGCACCTGCCTGCCCATTGGAAGTGATGAATGAATTCCTTGTTTTGCTTTGCTTGTGTGCATGGCTTTTGCTTTACTTATTAAACTGTCTTTTTCTCAACCCATGAGTTTTCTCACTTTTACTCTTGTGATTGTCTTCACCATCCCCCTGCAGGATGAGTGAGCAAGTGGATGCGTGGGGCTTGGTTGCCAGCTGGGGTTAAACCATGACAAGATATCATACATGAATTTTGCTAGCTACTAATAGCAATTTTATTGCACACTAAAAGGCAACTTAGCTTATAACATTCTATTTGGTGTTTTACAGATTATTTATAGAGAACTTAAGAAAGAATCTGTTAAAACTTCTAAGAAATAATAATTACTAAGCAGTAAATAGTTCTTCGGTTTCACATGGTGATTCTGTCACTGTAGTTGTAAGATCCCATATACAGTGGTAAACACTAGGGATGTGAATGGATATGAATTACAGATTTCAGAAAGTGCCTTGACATATGGCTTCAAAACATCACTTGAATAACATTTATTATTCTAGCAGTACAGAATTTAAAATACCTGAACAGCAGCAAGATTAAAGCATCAGCTATTGTCTAGGAATGGACGTATACCTACCTGTTACTAAGAAATTTTTGACCACTGAAGCCACCAACATTCCTATCCTACTGTTACCTTTTCTATTCTACTTACTAGCATCCTTCTGTTTTACACTGTGCAAAACAATAGTGGCCTGGTGCATCTGCAATGTAAAATACAGATAATGAAAATTGCTACAGCATCTGTAGAAAGAATATGAAAAAGATCTGTACAAAGTCTGTTAAATTATTTTGAGCCAACAACAGTCAAGATCTGATGTGCATCTTCTTCAGTTTTATATATAAGATCATGTTCCAACTGTGGTGATAAAATTAGCTAAATAATAACTTCCTTATAAAGGCTCAATAGTCCAGTCCAGTCAAAAGTGTTTTGCACACAAGTAATGAAAATAAGATTGCCGTACTAAAACCATGTATACAAGCAGAAGAGTAGTCTGGTTAAATGTGATCCAATTCTAACTATCTTAAAGGAATTGTTATCACTTTTATTTATTTTTTTTTTTTTGTCTAGTCATTGTCACACAAAGAAAGGAGTATTTAAGAAAGGAAATGTAAGCAAGCAAAATAAAGTTTGCTGATATTAAAAGGAATCTCTACACACAAATAAAAATATAGTAATTGGTAGCGTACCACATGGTCACCTAATCAGTGTTTGTGTCTTATGAGTTAGAAATCTTCCTTTGGAGGGAAAGAGGCAACTGGCATAACTTTTACAATGATGCAAGCTGACAGGTAGTGCTTGAATCAATCCCACTATCGATTTATATAGATTCAGGATCAGGATTTTTATTACTATGAGTGCCAGTGAAATCCAGTATCAGCTTATGCTTCACAGATGTTAATGGAAGAAGAACCATTTTTTAATAAATTTCCCTGTTCCTAAGAACAAATCATAATTGCTTGTCTCTGGATCTGCAGACTAAACTCAGTCTCGTCTCTGTGGAGCACGAAGAAAACTGACATTTCTTACTTTTCCCAAGGTTAGCCTAACATTAATTAAGGCATCTCACTCTGCTTTTATCTCCCATCCTTGTTCTTTTATGGATATTATGCTATTTTTAATATCACAAAAATTAATACATTCAAATGTCAGACCCCAGAAAATGAGCATGTGTCAGGACCCTTGAACATGTACACAGATTCTAAAACATATGAAGAAGATTTAATTTGCAAAGATCTTCCAATTATTTACATTTTACAACACCTTCACTGTATGACATGGTATTAGGAAATTAATGATGTCTTTTCTTAACAGCTTCAGTGGTTACTAATAATCTATATAAATTACACACTACTACTTTTGGTGATACCAACAGTCATGAATTTAGTTGCTATAATCAGATACATAATTTCTTTATAATATGTTAAAGAGAGGGACAGAGGGAAGTAGTAAGGGAGAAAGACATGACAGAAAACATCGAAAGCTCATTAGTGCCACCTTCACAATGAAGGGAACATAAACAAAGAGGGGTAAATCTGTGTGTTCATGTTCTTCTTCCCAGCTGATAATTATGGCTGTGAGACAGTCTGGGTCCGTGTGAGTTTCAAAGTCAGCATGTGTTCCTATATCCATTACTTTCAACTAGAAAGGTAGAAAACAGAAATGTGAAGGGTGCAACCATTAGCATACCAGTTTTAGAAGCATGTTTTGCAAGTGTATGAATTCATTGTGATACCAGTTAAATTGCTCAGGCTTCCAAAAAGGCCTAAAGACTATCAGGGGCTGTGGTTATGCCAAGGGTCCAGACATTGTTAAGTTTTCTCTCCTCTGCTCCTATCAAAGCCTTCTTGCTCAGACTCTTTGTGGAAACCAGTGCATAAAACATTATGATTTTTAACTGGCTCAAGACATAAGCATATCTTGATACTTTATTTCAAGGGGCAGAAAAATAGGGAAAGGACCATATCTGATCCTCCAGCAATAAATTTCATAGGAAGTTCAGTATCCCATTTTCAGGCTAAATGGCAATTTATAGCCATGGCTGTTTTCTTTGAATAACCTGACTAAGACTGAGTGATTACCTTTATAGTTTTCTCTAGTCAAAACCATGTATTATGACTGTAACAGCGAACAGACTGAAACGTCTTCCTTTTCTGTCTGCCTTTGCCCCATCACCCCCTATTTAGAATATTTTTCCGTTCTTGTTCTTTTTATCACTTTCCTCTGAAAACTTCCTTTTTTCAACTTGTCAGTGATAAAAGCATTCGATCAAAGTGTTCTTTTATAATGAACATCCTATCCCATCACTAGGATATCTCTAAATGAACGGTATAGCCAGCACATAACAGTGAAATAGTGCCATAACTAAGTCATTGGTACAGCTTATATATAAGTAACAAATTACATAAGCGGAAACCTGGATCCATGACAGAAAATCTATCACAAAATTAAAAAGAGTGGGTTTTTGCTTTGGTATCTATTTAAAAGATAATGTCAGTGTGGTAGAAAGTTGTCATTGGTTAATGGTTTTGCAGTGTTAGATAAATATCAGAGCAATGCAAAAGGTTTGTTTTGACAAAGATGGAGCAACTTAGATCATTCAGCAAAAGATAAAACTGTTTTCCCTGAAAGTTTTTTTCTTGGATTCTAAAACTTTATACAGAAGACACTAATTATGTTCAAACAAAATAATCCAAAGGCAAAACTGACACATATTTCTCTGCTCTTCATTCTCTGTCATGACTAAAACATCTTTCTACTTAGATTGTACCATACCCTTGGCCTAATAGATGCCACATTTCATAAGGTGCATAGAAATTTTGGTGAGTTAACTGCATACAGGTGTAAGTGTATTAGAAAGAGACAAATGTCTTGACTAGTTTTCCTGTGGTATGTATGAATTGAGCATAACAGGAAGTCCATATTGCTTATAAATTTATACTTTCCATGTTTCCACATATGATATTTTAACTCTTATTTAATTACTTATTTTTGATCCTCTGTTTTATAACAAATCTACTATAAGCCATGTGAAAATGACTAGTTGGCTCTACTTATTGTGAACACATCTTATTTAATCCTAAAGTTTAGATTTACTTGATTACATGTGTTTAGAACAAAACTCTGCACCAAAAAGGCATGCTAGCTTGTGTATGGTGCTTTAATGATGATTCTCTAAAAATCATTCAAACAAAAAAGCAATCCTCTTATGTGAAAAGAAAACTCATTTTGATTATAAATAAATCTCAAGAATAAAACTGAAATGTCTATTTCCATTACTAAATAGCTACAGCCAACAGAGCCAGGCATCCCCAAGCTCCTTCTAACTGATGGACTGTGTAAACTGTCATCTAAAATTCCTTATCATGTTAAGTACCTTATCATAATACTCTAGTATTTACTGGGGGGATGGGGGGAGGAGCTGAGAAAAAAAGGTTGGTTTTGTTTCCTTGTTAGGATCTGAAAACATTAAATTAACTACTATGGCTTCCAAAGCCACATAGCACTCATGAGAAGGCTGTTCTTCAGAGCCTTGAATTACAAAACAAAACACTGGACACTGTAAGCTTAATGTGCATTATTCTTATACATGTACAAAATTAATAGACATAAATTTTGTAGATGCTGTTGTTGCATATGTGCATTCATTTGAATATTTAGATTCCAAATACTTCTTTGGGTGGTTTTACTATTTTAGTTATAGTAGGATAAGGATTCATTGAATATTAATAATAATTTAAATAGTAAAAATCCAACTTGGATATATTGTTTATTTTATATTCAATCTGGTTTTATATGTTGAAGCATTTTTCACTGTGCCAGTGGAAAAATGATGCAATGTCGTACCTAAAACTACATATGTTCAAATGTCTATTTGATTGTAATTGCAACTGAAGGACTTCAGTGCTTGAGCTCAGTCAGTTACTTACTTTTACATCCAAAAAAGTCTTGCAAGCAGCCAGCACTTGAAAGTATTTCTATGATAAATTATCTCAAGCGTCACAAAGCCCCTTCTTGTAGTAATAATTCTCAAAGACATTTTTTAATTTAGAAATTTAACCATCACATTCTATTAATGGTAATTTATGTTAACTGATGAAAACGTTAAGGACAGTTTGACTCCTTGATGTTTAACATGGGAAGTGAAATGGTAGTTTCATATTCTCTAGGTGGTAACATAGTTCATACGAGTCCAGCTAAGACTGATCACACTTGGGTCCATAAACAGAAGTGAGGAATAACTGTCAATTTGGGAAAGTTTGGTCAATAAGTAATATCTTAGTAAATTACTATACTTAGTGAAATTAAGAACAAGAGTAATTGGACTTTGTCTCTAAATCTGATCTTTCCCTGACCATTCAGAAATTTTTGCTATTACTGATAAATGTTATCCTGGACTTTATTTTGGTCACATAAGAGTTAACATTTCTAATATAGCTTTCCTTGAGTTGCTTAAATTTCAAGTATTTGTATGCCTGTTCCCTTGTCTCTCCCCTCCCCTCCCCTCCCCTCCCCTCCCCTCTCCTCTCCTCTCCTCTCCTCGCCTCTCCTCGCCTCTCCTCGCCTCTCCTCGCCTCTCCTCGCCTCTCCTCGCCTCTCCTTTTTCTTTTCTCTTTTCTTTTCTTTTCTTTTCTTTTCTTTTCTTTTCTTTTCTTTTCTTTTCTTTTCCTTTTCTTTTCTTTTCTTTTCTTTTCTTTTCTTTTCTTTTCTTTTCTTTTCTTTTCTTTTCTTTTCTTTTCTTTTCTTTTCTTTTCTTTTCTTTTCTTTTCTTTTCTTTTCTTTTCTTTTCTTTTCTTTTTCTTTTCTTTTCTTTTCTTTTCTTTTCTTTTCTTTCTTTTCTTTTCTTTTCTTTTCTTTTCTTTTCTTTTCTTTTCTTTTCTTTTCTTTTCTTTTCTTTTCTTTTCTTTTCTTTTCTTTTCTTTTCTTTTCTTTTTTTTCTTTTCTATTCTATTTTATTTTACTTTATTTCATTTCATTACTGCCGTATGTAAGTACAAAGGCACAGAACCAGAGGCACTAAAGAGAGTTGTATTATCTCTTCACAAGTAGAATAGGACTGCAGGCTCTCAGGCTTACGCCAAAAGGTTGATGAAAGATCATAGCAGAAAGGATCTCAAGACTTCAGGGTGTATCAGCCTAATCCTAAAGCACTTGCTTCAAGTGACTGACCTTCTGAGAAGACTAAATGTAACCTTTGGTCAAAACCACCCTGCAGAAATGTTCATTTATGAGAGACAGATATCTATTACCTAATCAGTGGCAGAAAAACAGACAAAACTACATAATAACTACTTTTAAGGAAACTAATCTACTGGCATACCCAGGCCCAGTTTTTCCCTGTTTTAAATATTTTTCTGTGCTCCTGAAGTCAGTAGTGTGGCTAATGCTTCTGAACTTGGTCATGTGCTCATAAAACCCTACAAACAGCCTACTTGGGGACCTACTGTGATTTTGAGTATTATAGAATATTTTTGTGAGAACTCTGAATTATGCAGACCAGAAGTAATCTTGCAAGAACCTGTTAATTTTTAGTTTAGAAGAATATTAGTGGAAATAAACTGTAGCATCACTGCAGATTCTTGTCTTTCAGAACTTCTCAGTTTAACTGATAAATTAAATTTCAGAGGAGACAGAAAACATAGATAAGAACAAATCTTGTCAGCAAACAGGATTTGCCTTTGAGGAGAAACAGATGAATCCTTTTTTCTTGATGAATAGGTTTTTTACCTCTTTCCTCTGCTTGCTAGTTAGCTTTGCCTAGGGACAATGTCATGTGGTGAGAAAGGAGACCCTCCAAGTGGAAGTGTTAAAGACTGTTTGCTTTTCATCATCTTCGGCACACAGCTTCCCAGTCATCACTTTGTTTGGTGCCAGATCTCATTTGAGCAAAATGTCCATGAGTCAATCTCAAGATATCAGAGAGGGCCAACAAATTATGTGTAGTAGAGTGAATACTTTAAGTGTAACATCATCTGTGCATTTTTTATCCTTTCTTCTTGAAAACTATGGTCAAAGTCAGTGATTTTTTTTTTTTTTTGAGGAAACACTGTGGGGTTGAAAGGAACAGGGGCAGTAAATGTCTCTTGACACAGAAGATGTGATGAAATATTAACCTTGACTGTGTACCTCTGGAAAGTTATTATGGAGACACTAGTGATGGAGATTTAAAGAGCTAGTAAAAGAACATAGTTTATTTAGCTGACTGCAGGGTTCATAGAACCTGGCAGAAGATTGAATTAAGTGCTTGGAAACTGTTGTGTACAGGGAAGTAGTAGTATAATAAAAGGCTAGAAACAAAACAAAAACCTTCTGTCTCTAGATTGGAGAAAAGAATCAAGTATACTATAAACCATTATATGTTATAATAAAGGAATAAAATAATCTAGTTCTAACAAAAAAAAAAAAGAAAGAAAGTATCAGTATGACTAAAGTCTAAGAGCTAATATAGAAATGAAAGGGAAGATAGAAGTCATACCAATAGAAGGAAGATAGAGGCTGAAAAACACTTAAAAATAAAGATCTATGTGATTAGGGGAGTGCATCTATGTAACAGCAGGGCATGGAAAATATGAGTGAAGGCTGAAAAGCACTGTAATAGATATGACATTTTTGTCGTCATTATAACAACACAACTATCACCACCATACTTCCATTTGAATATATAAAGATTAAATAGCTCAGGACGGAGAAATTACTCTGTGTTAAGGTGATCTTCAGAATAATTCAAGAAGTTTTATTCAGGGTTCAGGCAGTAAAATGGATAATATCATAATGCCATTGTACACATCCATGTTTTAGCCATATCTTGCATATCATGTGCCATTCCAAAAAGTTGTTTTGAGAGAGGTATTGTAGATTATCATGTCAAGACAAACTAAGGTAGACTTCTTTTTTATCCTAAGAAAGAAGTAATTAGGCAGGTTTAGTATGACAATAACATATGAAGTTATGAGCTGCATTAAGGAGGTGGAGCTGGAAAGACAGTTTTTTCTCCTTATTGGTATTTTTGACTAGATTGACATTTCACTGAGGACAGAAAAATGACTGAAATACCTGCACACATATGTGACGAGTGTAGGCAACAAAGGAGTGAAAAGAGAAAAATCAGTGAAACTCATAACTGGATTCAAATGGAATAGGATAGGATGTAGAAGCAGCAGAGGTTGCTTGGCTTTATATGAAAGCCAGAGATGGCTGAACAAGGTGACTGGATGATTTTTTTTTCCTTTATATGTCAACCCTTGACTAATGGAAGATTTTGCTGTAAGCCTTTTGGGATCAAAAATATCACAGAGAGCAGTACTAACAGTATTTAGTATTAATATAATTGGGCCATATTTTATCACTTATAGCTCTGGACTGTTATTGTAGATGTTTAAGTCATATTCATTGAGGTTTTACAACTAACACTGATACATATTACTCTGTGTATAAGCATGAATTACCATTTTGGTTAGCACAGAAACTGTCACCTGGAAGATTATGTGAATACTTAATGTATCCCTGGCCAAAAACCCCCACAGTCCTGCAATGACTGTCTTCTAGGATTCTTTCTAGGATTTTCAAGTTTGCTGAAAAGACCTGTTTTCAGGCACATTTAGGGTTTTCAAAGTCTGTGTTTTGGTCCTTTTGATATAAGTGAAACTAGTCAACCTTCAGAAACTGAATCCAGGTCTTGTAATTCATTTCATTTCCTAATCTTATATATCAGTATTGTGAATGTATACCAGCAAGTATTCATATTTAATCTTAAATCATAGTTTCATAGATGAAGTCATGAATAAAAAGAAACTTTTTTTTTTTTTGGTTAAATGTACTTAATTTAATTTAATTGTCATTTTGCGCTCATTTGGTAAATACTTAAGCAGTGACGGTGAGACGTCTGTGAGAGAGTATGTGTCAGTAAGACATACACTGGCTTGATCAGCATCCTTGCCATTCGTCTTCATCAGGTATCGGTTAGCAGCACCTTAATCATCACTCCAACATTTGCACCAGGCAAGTGGAGCAATGTTGATGAAAGCACTGATGCTGCCACCGTTAATAACATAGAATTAAGTTCCGTAAGCACGTCTTTTTAACTCAGCGTGGCAAAGCAAGGTGAGGCAACGGTGTAAGTAGGTCTAAGAGGTTCCTGAGCTGTTACTGGATTGCCTCGGGATGACCACGGCTCACTGCAGGTCCTGTACCGAGCACTACCAATACTAATGAGACAAAAAAAGAAACGACAGAGGAGCAAGCTCAGTAACAGTCAGTTGTTACTCACATCTCGTCGGTTGCATCTACCTGGTAGACTTCTGCAAATTTTTGCAGAAATATGGGGTTTTTTTCTTTCAGATTTGTTTTCAAGCCACAAAAATCAGCTCTCATCATATGTGTTTAATACACTGAAACACAGAAATCTGGTAAGATGGTACATTCTAGTGAGAAGAACTTTAATTTCTTGAGCTTCCTTAAACGATGCTTCTTTGAGGAGGAGATATTATCTGACTGGCCATACATAATTTCTGATTCTAGAAGCCAATAATAACTTAGCCATAGAGAGTAGAATTTAGAAACACTGACCAATAAATGCTGTGCATTCACAAAGAGGTTTAGGAAAAAGATAGCTGTCATAGTATCTTTCCTGCTTTTCCTCTGAAACTTATCCCATGAACTGCAAATTAACCTGCTAATTCTTCCTGGTATACTTGTATTGACAGAGCTTCAAAAGCTACAAAGAACTTTAAAGACATGTTTAAAGTTTTACAAAATTATTATGCTTATTAAGATGAATCCTGGTCCTGGTTTCAGCTGGGATAGAGTTAGTTTTCTTCTTAGTAGCTAGTACAGTGCTGTGTTTTGGCTCTTATCTGAGAACAATGTTGATAGCACACAGATGGTTTCAGTTGTCGCTGGGTGATGTTTATACCAAGTCAGGGACTTTTCAGTTTATCCTGCCCTGCCAGCAAGAAGGCTGGAGGGGCATGGCAAATTGGGAAGGGACAGGGCTAGGACAGTTGACCCAAGCTAGCCAAAGAGGTATGCATACCATGGGATGTCATGCTGAGTATATAAACTGAGGGAAGAAGAAGAAAGGGGTGGGATATCTGGCATTATGGTGTTTGTCTTCCCATGTAACCGTTACGCATGATGGAGCCCGGCTTTCCTGGGGATGGCTGAGCACCCGCCTGCCCATGGGAAGTGGTGAATGAATTCCTTGCTTTGCTTTGCTTGTGTGTGTGGCTTTTGCTTTACCCATTAATTTTTTCTTATCTCAACCCTTGAGTTTTACATCCCTTTCTGATTCTCATCCCCATCCCTCTGGGTGAGGGGGAGTGAGCAAGTGGCTCCATGGGGCTTGTTTGCCATCCAGGGTTAAATCATGACAATACCCTGTTCATATAATTTTTGGTATGGGAGTTAGAGTGCACCCCTTGTGTTTAGCATGTGTATTGAAAGATGGAGTTACAGAAAGGGCATTATTAAGACAACATGATTTATTAAATACTGCTCTCCTCTTTTTCCCTCTGCCTGCATACAAAGCTTTCTGGATTCTGCTTCATGTCCCCTGAAATCCTTCCCCAAGATATGCTTCTGAATAAACTACATAGCCAGTTGTATTTATTTATGAAAATTAGTTCAAGGATGAAAACGTACATAGGAATGCAAACCCACAAAGATATTTTTGTTGTAACTCGTATACCTCTACTCTGTCCTCTTACTATTCTTGCCACTAGTTTTCACACTATTTATATTAGTTTTTCCTTTCTCAAAAACAAAGTGTAAAACAAAAACTTTGACAAGTATAGCTCAGCATGATTCTGACTTCATTGGAACTACATAAGTTCACAACCATCTCCTGATTTATTTTTTGTGGGTTTGTGCATTCTCACAGGCAATCTGATTTGAACAGTTTAAACTGTCTTGGGCAAAACCACTCACATTGACTCTGATGAAATGATGACACAGATGCCTAAGTAATTGGATTGAATATAGGTTGCAGCTTTTATTTACAAGTATGGGCATGCATTGCACAATATCTGGGATTATGCTGGTTTTATAACATCACTGCCACCCTGTAAATATACCTTCAAAGATTTTCTCAGTCTAATTAAAAGGTATGAAAGGTAAAGAAAATTACTGCCTCGCTGGATTCTACAGATTCTTTACCCTCTTTTTTCAGAGTTCAAATTTCACCAGTCGTCCAGGATATTTTTCTCATGAAGGTAAGTCATATGCCCTAGCTCTACAGTACAGCAGTCTGCATGTAGATGTACTCACCTTTCATCTTGCTTCCTCAGTGATTCGAAAATGTTCAAAGAACAATATAGGTGCTTTATTTTGGTTTGGGCCAGTGGGCATAAAGATGCAGAGTAAGTTAGAATGCAGGAGAAAGACCTGATGACATCTTTTAAAACTCTCTGCTGCAGGAGTAAGAGTGTCAAAACTATTGGCTGTAGACTAATTAGCAGGACTAACAGGTCTGTTACAAGACCTCTTTATCTTTGCTTAAGGAACAGGTGCATGATACAGATTGGTAGAGCTCTCTAAGAGCTTAAAAATACTGTATGAAAGCTTAGATACAAGTAAAAGACTAACATTGACAAATGAGATAGAAAGAAAAGAGGGTCTGAAGGAGAGTAATTAGTGAGAGGTTGGTCAATCCATTTTAGAGCAACTCTTTCCCTGGGGTTTTGTTTTGGGGGTCTTTTTATTGTCTTCCCCGCCCCCCCCCCCCCCCCCCCCCATGTTTCTTCAAAGAAGGCATTAAGAATTAGTGACTCACCACCTTTGTCATCTTCCATGAGGCTTGTTACTTAACAATGGTCTGCAGTTCTGTGTTACACTTGCCAGCTGATTCAGCAGAGGTTATAATCAAGAAATCTTGTAGCTATCAGTGACCACAGGATTCTGAAAATGAAACACAATAATAGATTTGTCATTACCTTTACTATATTCTGCCCCATAATTTTAGTCTAATAGCATTCTAGCTTTAACCTCAGTAGTTTGGGGGATTTTGTAGATAAGGTCAAGCCTATGGACATCTCAGTGGTCCATTGCTGTGTTTTAGTGTACCAGCGGAATGGAGTTTGGGACAGCTTTTGAAGAGTATCAGTGGTCAAGAGCATAAGTAACTCTTGAGGTACTGCAAGTGGTATACACTTTTTGGATGGTTCTTTTTTTTTTTTTTTTTTTTTTTTTTAATCTTCCTGGAAGAACTTAAAAACAATCAAGAAGCTAGCAAAACATTATTTGATTCTCAAGTTTGAAAGAGATGCTACAATCCACTTTATTTTGCTTTATTATCCTTTTGAGCAGCTTTGATATCTTTTTGTCCCAATTTTATTTTTTTATATATATATGTATATAAGTTAGTACTCAGATTGTGGGCTGAAAAACACAGTGAAAACTTGGCCTTGCTTTCAGGATACAAGATTGTCTTGCATTCATGGAATACCCTGAGACCCTGGACTACCCTAGTGTAGAGCCTGATTGACTGTAGAACCTCAATGAAGCATAGACAATGTTTTTGCCATGGGGTTTTGGGTACATTATTATGGCATGGAATAACATTCAAATACGTGGAGTCTGGAATATGCAGAGCATGTGTTCCCCTCAGGACTGGATTCACATGCAGTATAGAACTATTTTTTCATGAGAGGCTTAGCTACATGTAGAGAGATAACATTTCTCACTTCTTTTATGTGGGCTTCTGGGTTTTACAGTGCCATATGTGAGATCACAGTTGAAGATATCATTAAAACATTGATACAGTGGTGGCTGTCACAGCCCATATTACAAGCATCCTACAACTTTGTGTACTGTGAAAGAAATCTAAGACCTGTCCCTAGTATTTATAACAGCATTGGTCTTGTTTCATGTAATATTTTTCAGTATTTTTGAAGAGCTTAAGACAAATGAATACTTTTTCTTTCTCCATACACACAGGGCAAAACCATCTGGTAACTACTAGGCATGTAAAGGCAAAAAACAAATGATGTTATGCAACACTGTATGCATACATATATGTGTAATGTCTTTGAAATAAGAAAGCAAAATTAGTTCAGCTAGTGTGCACTTTTATTCGTATATCATCTGAAATAGTTGCTGACCAATGCAAATATATCTTGTGAAACGCCACAGTATTTCCATAACTATACAAAATCCAGCTTTGTTAGAAAATACATTTTTGGCAGTGTTCATTTTGAATTATGTCACTTTAAATGACTTCTGCAGATGTTGAAGAGAAAGAGAGGAGGATTCAGCTGTTTCCATTATTCTTTTACACTACCTGCTCCATTACTACGTAAAGAAATTCTTCCTGGCTATATCAAAGTAATGAGATTTTACCTTGCCAAGGAAGACCAGATTCTTCCTGAATTTTCAGACAGAGTATGAGAGAAACTTAACTAGGGTAGAATAACTGGAAAAGTAAATTCTCACTGATATCAAAATGACGAGGCACTGAATCTGAATCTGAACTGCAAGGCAGAAGGACATGCACAGAACCTTGGTTAGTTTTTATGCTAATCTTTGATCTAACAGAAATATAGATATATACAGTTTCTTTGAATTTAAGCTCTTCTGTCAACCCATCACGTAATTTATTGTTAGTCAATTAATGTCAACATTTTTTTCTGTAACATTATGAATTGGAAAGATTTCTTATAAAATTGAACCTATTTATTGGAAACTGTTCATTTTGACTTGCTGTTCACATATTTTTTATGACTAAACAGATTAAACCATGTGGATCTGTTTATACACCACTGCTGTCTTTTTGCTCTTAACATTGTGTTCTCGAGGGGAAGAGGTCAGGTTAAATTACTAAAAACTTCGGCTTTGTGGTACTGCTCATTCATGGAGAATCTATACAGCTACGCCAACCTGTCTGCTAGTAATCCACCAGGATCTTTAAAAATAAGATCTAGTTTTTTGCTCTAAACTTAATTTCATGAATTATTTAACAGCTTCTGAGTGTGATGTATTCCTTAGTTATCGACCTGTTTGGGAACTTTTATTTTAGTCAGTCAAAGGGCTTAATTTATAAAAAAACAACATTGAATTATCTTAAGCTTTATGGCACCCATTTTAACCACTTAGAAACAGGAACACTGTTCTCATACAGAAAAACACAATCATGTAAAATCTGGTAAAATTTTTTTTCTAATCAGACTTGTCTGTGAAATTTGCAGGTATGAAAAGTTGTTTTTTTTTTCCATCAGCCGATTCATTATAAATGTTCACCCCTATCCAGTATGTTGTAGCTGGAGGGGAAAAAAAGTCAATATTCTGTTTAGTCAGCTCCAAGCACCCAGCAACATTTGTGTGTACTTACTGACCATAGCAACATTTTAGTACACCAAGGGAGGTGAAAGAGGGGTAGAAGGCTGGAATTCTTCCATTGGAGAAGCTATAGCAAAACTTTTATAAACGTCAAAACAGAAGAAAGATCTTGTACAAGTTTGGGACTGAGGAAACAAAATCCTTTCAACTTAATATAGGATGTTTGTGTTACAAATTAGAAGCAGTCTCCTAAATAGTGAAATAGAAGAAATTATGTCTAGTTTGCTTCAGCTATTGCTATTTGCAGGAAACCTAAAAATTATAACTGTCTGGAAAACTGAAATTCTGTTTTGAGATACTGTTTCACACTTTGAAGGGTGGTCTTTGAGTAACTTGTGGAAACATTGATTGGACTTGATCTTTGAGGCCTGAGACATTCAAAATAGTCTATCCTTTTGGTGCTAGTTTCACTTACATAAAAGAATAAGGGTAAAAATGGATATAAGCATGGCAATTAGTCAGTCACCAATTTTTGCTAAAAACATATATTTTACCAAACAGCACACGGTTCTATTTATAACAGAAATTTCTGTTCCTACTGTGCTGAATTAGGCAATTTTTATTAATACTAATCTTCAGAGGATGCAACTTCATCTTACATAATGAAAACCAAAAGCTAAAGCAACATTCTTAATATCATGCTAGTAAATAGGTAGAAAAAAATAGCACTGGAAAAAAATAAGTTGTACTGATGCAAGGTCACTGTAAAAGAAATTCTGTTCAAATTTACTGTACATTTTTTGCCATGCTTTTAAATACTTTCACAGACAGTAGAAAGGAAACAAGCTTCAGTTTTCAGTAAACCTCTGATAGTCTTCTGTTCTATTTGTTGTAAGCTTTCCTGTTGTAACAGTTCCTCTGTTTCTTATAACTGAACTATATAATCGAGTTCATTATGAAAAACATGTGTAGAGAAGAGAGCCTGCAAATTCATGCAAAAAGGAAAAAATCAATTAAATAATGAAAATACTTAAAAGATCAAATCCATCTGGTCATTCTGGTTTTCGTTCTCTTCAGAATACCAGGGTTTCTCTTTCATTCCTTGTTTTAAAATTGAATAAAAAGATTTGAGCATTACGTGGTTTACATGAAAGTGGGAGAAAGAACCAAGCAATATGCTAAGTCATTTGAGGCTTAAAGTTCCCTGACAAAACAAAACAAAACAAGACAAACCAAACCAAACCAAACCAAACCAAACCAAACCAAATCAAAATATGCTAATATTAGCCAAACAGTTTAAATAGTTTAAAATAGGTTTCCATGAATTCTTACATAGCAGGACAAATAAATTCTTTGGCAAAAGAAGATCCCACAATAAGTGGTAGAAGAACATTTAAACAAATATTGATTTTAAGATAGCTTTAACTTCTGAACAGAATTCTGTCTCACTGGAAAACATGTAAATAGAAAGAAATGTGCATTTAAAAATATTACATTAACGATGATACAGGGTTTGGTGCTATATTTACCTTTTTCCAAGTCGTACAGAAAACTTGTACTCCTCAGAGAAGCAGACAGACTAACCTTAAGAAAAAAAGGAAAATCTAGTCATTTTGATAAAGGTACTGATTTGCTTCCCAGGAATGAATTGAAACAATGAAATGACAATATCGAGGGGCAAGTGTTATCATGGGGTTATCAGTAGAAAGTACATTTTTAAGCTTACATGATTATGTAATGTTTTTAGCACATCTGTTATGGAAATGTTCAGGACATGTCTGCTTCATTCATTGCAGAATTTTCTGAAGTTCTGGGCCACTAAATACTGAAGTAGCTGATCTCTGCCCATTATTCAAGCTGGAAATGTGGCCCTGATAATTTGGCTCCCAGCCCAGGCTAATAGCTTCTGCCTTTATTTAGGTCTTGTTAATTTGGTAGCAGGCCCAGAAGCAGTGTACTGACTTGCACCCATATAGAAGACTAAGCATGTGGGGCTATGGGAAGGCAGATATTTCTTGATAGCTTGTGTATTTCTGTGCTGTATTACTGCACCACATCTCTATATCCCCACTGAAACCAATTAGGAATCCTGTTGTGTGAAGCACCATACAACCATGTCAAAATACATGGTCATAAGTAGACGTTGCAGATAAAGGAAGGTACTACTGTTCAGTTTTAAAATGCACATATTTTAAACTGAAAAAGATTAAGGGTGTCATGCAAATAAGGCTGGGACTCTCTGTTAGGGCTAGCCCTTAGCCTCTCTAGGAATCACCAGGATTGGGACTTGTGTGGAACAACCCTCATAGTCTGTAAATGTTTCCCCAGACTCCACCCTGGATCTGGAGTTTGGCAGTCCTTGGCATCAAGAGAAAATGTGTTCCTCATTTGCTTTCATAAGATAGTATGGTATTTGCAGCAGAGGAAGCCACTGAATCTAGGTTGCTTCCATACATCATTAGGTGCACCAGAGACAGTGCCACACTGAAACTAGTAGCAATTACAGGACTGAAAGTTAGGTCTATCTTTTAAAAGCAAAAACGTAAGAAGGATAAGATGCCATTTGAAAATATATGTTTGATTTTATTATCTTCTATTTTTGAGGCTGTTGAAGAATTTGTATGTTTAAAATCAAAGTGAGATAAACTCCATGGTTTTTGAGGGCTTTACATATCAGGGAAAGGACATTTTTACAGGTAAATATTTTTGGTTTTGACAAAGAGACTAGTTTGGTTTTGAGAAAGGCGCACACACACACATATACCCCGCCCCAGGCTTTTCTCCTATATTCACAGAGTGCGTTCATTTCAAATGAGGTGCTTCTTTATCAGAACTTTAAAAACTTACAGTCTCAACAGAAAGGAATGGCAATGAATTTTTTTCACAAAGAAATGGAATGAAAAATATGAGTAATTTGTAAAGGGTAGCTGACATCTGTAGCAATAGACTTGGGGGCAGTTTACAGTAACAACTCTAGGAATCAGTATTAAAATTATACCCTAAATAGTTTTAAAAAAGGAATAACTAGTTCCTCCGGTCATAACAGGTCATTTTTCAATAACAGACTACAGCAGCACTTGCCACTGTGACTTCACTGGAGTCTGTTTCTTTTAGCAAAGTTTTCAGTATACGTAAGCCACTTGGTATCTTTAGTCTTGCATCAGCATGACATCTAAACTTCAATCCATATTTTGCAAAGTGTCTTTTCGTTTGCAGAGAGATATCTAAGGTCAGGGTTGCTTTTGTATTAGTATATCAATAATAAAGATAATCATATAGTGCCACTGACTTTTGTCATGCCTGACCTTGACTTATTAGGTTATTGCTCAATACCAGTCAGAAATATTTCATGCCTTAATGTTTGCTTAACTAATTTTTACAAATCTACAGCAGTATCTTCTTCAAATATAAATATAGATTGGAAGCACAAAAGGTAAATAAAGGTGACACAATTATATAAACTGTATCAGATCAGAGTGAAAGTCTCCTTATGGACCTTAATGGATATAATTTATACTGTTAATTGAATGAATTACAGAAAAGTGTAATTACTTTTCCTATTATTGTGTGACAAATGTTCCATGATGTATCAAAATTAGTTTCCAACCCCAACAGAAGGTACTTGGTTGATTTTTATTTTAAAGAAACAACTTTTTTTTCTTAATACTAAAGCAAATATTAAATAATTTTAAGGATTTTGAAGTGAAAGAGCTCCACCATGTTGAAATGTTACAATGCTTTAAGAAAACTGCAGTCACGGGGAGTGAAAGATTTAATCATTGAAGAGGCATGGGGGTAAATATTGAAATGGTATATATTTAATTCCTACATTCATGTCTTTCAACTCATACATGGAAATAGCTTCCCAAACATTAGGTTGGAGATTTGGTTGTATTATAGACACATGACATTTATTAGAGGAAGATGGGCTCATCTATATTTTTCCACGGCTATAGACAAGGGGGGGTGGGGGTGGGGGGGGGGTGGGGGTTGAAGCAAAAAGGAAAAAAAAAGAAAAAGGCACAAGACATGCCTTCCCAGGAATTTTGAGAAACACACTAGCAACAAAGACAACTAAAACCAGATTCCTGTGCACAGAACACTTTCATTCTTGGCTTCTCCTTAACTTATTTGTACTTATATAAAACTGATATTTAACCATTGCGCTTTTGTTCGGTTAACCCCAAAATTACATGGATTCTTTAAATACGGCAGGAAAACACCTCTAGATTGCAGCCTTGCATAAGTTTCATTGAATAGCTTGTTCTGTTCTGATATCATAGGATCAGTATTGTAGAATGGAATCATAGAATAGTACGGGTTTGAAGGGACCTTTAAAAGTCTTCTAGCCCAACCATTCCTACAATGAGCAGGGACATAGTCAACCAAATCAGGTTGTTCAAAGCCCCATCCAACCTGATCTTTATGTTTCCAGGAATGGGCCATCTACCAACTTTCTGGGCAACCTGTTCCAGTGTTTCACCACCCTCATTGTAAAAAAAAAATCTTCATTATATCTCATCCAAATCTACCCTCTTTCAGTTTAAAACCATTAACTCTTGTCCTATCACTATAAGCCCTACTAAGAAGTCTGGCCCCACCTTTCTTAGAAGCCCCCTTTAAGTACTGAAAGACTGCAATAAGGTCTCCCCAGAGCCTTCTCTTCTCCAGGCTAAACAACCCTAACCCTCTCAGCTTTTCCTCATAGAAGAGGTGTTCCATTCCTCAGGTCATTTTTGTGGTCCTCCTCTGGACTAATTCCAACAAGTCCATGTCTTTTTTGTGCTGGGGAATCCAGAGATGGATGCAGTACTCCAGGTGGGGTCTCACAAGACTGGAGTAATGACCTGTCAGCCATGCTTCTTTTGATGCAGCCCAGGATACAGTTGGCTTTCTGGCCTGTGAGCGCATGTTCCTGGCTTATGTCCAGTTTTTCATCCACCAGTGCTGACAAGTCCTTTTCCGCAGGGATGCTTTCAATCCATTCGCCCTCCACCCTGTACTGATACTGGGGGTTGCTGCAATCTAGGTGCAGAACCTTGTGCTTGGCCTTGTTGAGCCTCATGACGTTCGCATGGGCCCACTTCTTCAGCTTGTCCAGGTCCCCCTGAATGGCATCCCATCACTTAGGCATGTCAGCAGCACCACACAGCCTGGTGTCATCAAATACTATAATTATGAACAGAAAAAAAACATTTTCCCTTGAAAGGATGCAAAGTACACTGACTAAAACCAAGCTTTCGACCTTTATTCAGGATGTATTCAAGAGAGCTCTAGCAGAACTAGATCAGAGATAACAAAAAGCAAGAATTAAAACCCAATAAAAAGGTTATAATAATGTGGATTAACCCCAGCCAGCAGCTGAGCCCCACACAGCCAGCCACTCACTTCCTCACAGTGGGATGGAGAAGACAATCAGAAGGGCAAAAGTCAGGAAAACATGGCTGGAGATACTTGAACAGGTAAAGGAAAAGCCATGTGTGCGAATAAAGCACAACAAGAAATTGATTCACTGATTCCCATCGGCAGGCAAGTGTTCAACCATCTCCAGGAAAGCAGGGCTCAGTCATGTGTTAACAGTTACTTGGGAAAACAAATGTCATAGCTCCAAATGTCCGTCTCCTTCCATCTTCTTCCCTTAATTTTACTGCTAAGCATGACATCATATAGCCTGGGATATCCCTTTGGTCAGTTGGGGTCAGCGGTCCCAACTGAGTCCCCTCCCAACTTCTTGGGCACCCACAGCCTACTTAGCAATGGGGCAGTGAGAGAAGCAGAAAAGATCTTAATATTCTGTAAGCACTGCCCATCAAGAAGTCCTAGATTCCTAGCTGTAAAATAAGTGCAGAATACAGTCCTGCCACTGTATCACTTTTTTATCTAGTTTCTTTCAGAGTTAGTATTTTACTGTTGCTCTCTACAGTTTTATCCTCCCATGTCACCTTTTCATCCTCTATTTTTAAGAAATGTATTTATGTTTCCTGATATATCGAACTTTGGCATAGAAAACATGTAAGAAAATCCAAAACATCTTAACTGGGTTTTAAAACCATTTTTTGAGATTTTTTAATTTTTTTTTTAACACTACACCAACATCTACACTTGTATGAAATTAATCTTTCAAGAGGCATCCCTTGTCTGTGAATGTCTCTAAATAAGAAATATCACAAACTATGTGTATAAGTCCAGTTCATAAGAAATACAATATTTTCATTAGCTTGCTATATTCTTGATGTCCATCTCTAGAAGAAAAAGAACAGTTTTTCCTTACAGTATTTTGCACCCCAGCATGTTCTAACTTGAAAAATAATACATTAGCTTCTCCTTTTTCACTTCTTTCTTTCACAAATCCTTTTTATTTCCAGACAGCCTTCTTTAAATTTGTTCTAGCATCAGTAAAGAAATTAGTAACAGAATCTCAGCCACCAGGCTGATCCTTTGTAATACAGAATTCAAACCACGTAAATGTGGTTATTCTTAAAGTCAGTGAGAATTTTAGCTTCCATTTCTTTATTGTGCTATTTTCAAATTGTTATTCTGAAGCTTATTCCAGTCATCTGATTTAACTCCAAGTTTTGATATTTGGGATCTAGAGAATCCCTAGAAGCACAACTTGGTAATGATTATATGTAACATTGAAGCAATACACACAAGCGATCCCCAGTGATCCCTTGTAACTTAACAGTGAAGTGAGGTTGACACTTGTGAGGTGATTACTTCAGTAATCACAAGAAATCTATAAACACCATTTTATTTTTCCTCTACCATGTTAACAAGTATATAGCATACAAGTTGAATAGACAGTGATACTCAAGTTATAAAGTAGTATAACAGGCAGTGTCTGGCATAACATAGCTGATGGAGGGAGTATGTTTGAACATCAGATGCATTTCAATGTGGAGAAAAAGCCAATTTTTGTAATTTTTTATCAGAAAAAAGGTTTGTAAATTCAATGTAAATGTGATGTAAGTGAAACGAGAATAGAGATATTAATAGCATTAGTATTTCTTAAAAGAAAGTAATAAAATTCATTTAAATTAGTTAATTTTAAAAGTGAAAGTTAATAGTTACTATCATTTTAGCCTGAATGTAATTTCTTGCACTACAATATGTATCATATGCATAATAAGTCATTAAAGCAGAAACTGTAAAGCAGATAAGAAGAGTTTAACCTGAGAGTCACATTGCACCTGTATTGGAAATCCTCACTCAGAAACAAGATTTTCCTGAAAAGGACAGTTCTACTTAACTTCTTTGACACATTTCTGTGAAGGTTGTTTGAGATGTTTTTCTAGTTCACTAGAAAAGCTTTTTGAACACAGGGTTGTGATGTACAAATCTCATACTCAGAATTTCTTGCGTATATGCAGCTATATTATATGAATAATTTATACTGTTGGTTAGATTTCATAGAAAAGAATGAAACTGCACCTTTGTTATTATTTTTATGTAGTTAATGTAAAAATATGCTTGTTTCAGAAAGGCTGGTCTCCTAAAATTCCAACCTTTATAAATATTGTCTAAGTTCTTCTAACTGTCCCAAAGGGCTTAAGAAGTCCTTCTCTCTTCACATAGCACAAACTTAATCATCTATTATCAGCTTTTTCCCTTTTTTTTCATGTGAGATTTGACAGTTGTTTTCTAATTAAATATTATTAATTTATTTTGATTATGAATTATAGTTTTAATATGCACTGTAAGGAATATTACAGTAAATCCCCTGAACTCAAATGTGTTCAGCTGTAATGATACCTTTATGGAAAAGAAAGGTCACATGCTTGATGAAATAAGTATGCAACCCCATCGGCCTGTTAAAAAGAAAAAGGACTATCTCAATTTTTAGAGGAGGTGTTGACACACTGAGTCCTTTTCACTCCTCTGTGACTTCATTGGGTTGAGTTAAGGGACTCAGTGGGATAATTTAAGGGGTTTAGTTGGATGAGTTGGAGGTCCGCTCACCCAACAGGATTTGGAGAAGCCAGAAGCCTGGGCTGCCCTCCTTCCATGGGTAGCTGCTTTTCAGCAGAGGTGGTCCCTGCTGCTTCTGCCTGAGTCATGCTGCAGCTGTTCAGCAGCCCTGTTCGTGCCCAGGCTCATACCACCTCAATCATGACCCAACCCGGACCCACACATCTAGCTTGTCAGCTTGGCCTTGGACATGCTTTGCCCCAGTAGACTTACTAAGCTGTCACTGCACCGAGGCTGGCCCTGGCCACTGCTTGTTGGCTAGCTCCTGACCCTGCAGTTGCTGCCTTAGGGCCCTGGCCCTTTGTAAGAAGAAGGCATCATCCCACCTGCCTTGCATTCCCTCTCAGCTCCTGCTCCTCCCCCATGGGGGGCAGCCAGACTGGCTTATATCCAAAACAGTGTGGCCAGCAAGACAAGGGAAGGGATTATCCCTCTTGTACTCAGCATTTCTGAGGCCCATCTCAAACACTGTGTTCAGGTTTGGGCCTCTCACTTCAAGAGGGACATAGAGGTGCTGGAACATGTCTGGAGAAGGACAACAAAGCTGGTGAAGGCCCTAGAAAACAAGTCTTACGTGAAGCAGGTGAGAGAATTGGGGTTGTTTAGCCTGGAGAAGAGGAGGCTGAGGGGAGACCTTACTGCTCTCTACAGCTACCTGAAAGTGCATTGTAGGCAGGTGGGGGTAGGTCTCTTATCCCAGATAACTAGTGACAGGACAAGAGGAAGCGGCCTTCAAGTTATGCCAAGGGCAGTTTAGATTGGGTACTAGGAAAACTTTCTTCACTGAAAGGGTGGTCAAGCATTGGAACAGGCTTCCCAGGGAGGTGGTGTAATCACTGTCCCTGGAGGTATTTAAAAAGCACGTAGATGCAGTACTTATGGACGTGGTTTAGTGGTGGCAGTCCTGGGGTAATGGTTGAACGTGATGATCTCAAAGATCTTTTCCAACCCAAATTATTCTATGATTTTATGATTCTATGACTTTCAAGCTGTAGTTTTTATGATGGCAGCAACACTATTATATCTCAATAAGATCAATGTGACTATACTGTTCTTTTTTTTTTTTTTTTTTTTTTTTGGTCAAAGCATTGCTATCTTTTACTGGATTCTTTGACAGAGTATTCCACTGTCTATTTTCACTATTTGTCAAGAAACAAGGCTTCTTGTTTGTTCTAAATTTGCTTCTAGACAGCATCAGTGAATGACTTGTGATCATCTTCTCCTGAACCAAAGTAACATGTATTTATCATTCATTTTATCTAAGGAGATCTGTTTGCTTAGGAGGTTTTTTTTCAACATTCTTTCTGCTTAGAACTATATACAATATATGCATATTTTTTAAAGTTTTCTTTTTGTATCAGATCATTTAAAAGATCCCATGTCATATATCTTCAGTAGTTCCTACAGAAGAATTAAGATAAGAAAAAAAAAAAAGCAAAACTTACAACAGGCAAAACAGGCCATGTATGTATTGCATAAACTGCTTAGATTTTTTGAGGGTTTTGTCTCTAGTTTCATCAGAGTCTTGTTATGAAGCATGTAGAAATTACGAGTTTCTTAAAATCTATTTAGGGCTCACTTGCAAGATTGGCTAGCTAATGATGGAGGGAAAAATTTTGAAAACCTTCAGAGGAGAAAAAAAATTCCCTCTGAATTCTTGCCAAAATCTTCTTGTCATGTTTTAGTATAACCTTTAGAAGTACATGCTTAAAACTGTGGGGTTTTTTTAAATAAATTAAAGGAAAAAAAAAGAAAAAAAAAAGGATTTGCAAGTAAAGCACCATATATTTTTGTATTATTTACCACTCACTTTACTCTGATGACTGCAGCAGGTAATATTTCTGGTCTAAACATCTGATGTGATGTTTTAGAGTGGAGGGATATCTTAAACAACACTTTTACTTAATTTTTCAAAACATGGAAATATGTGGGTCAGAAATAAGTATGCAGAGCCTTTTGTGTTATATTCCAAAGCCATCCATAGCTGAAATGAAAAGATTTAGACACTATCCTTGACCCATGTTCCACAGTTAGAGCATAAGCTTGGGAAGCCACAGAACATGTGCGTAAATTGCATACTGTTAAGAAAGGGTAATTGACCACATGAATATATGCAACTGGAACAGTGGGAAACAATCTTTTTATCTAAAGACTCCTTTACTGCTGCAGAATAAAGCAGAACAGTGGTAACATACCTTTGACATATAATACACATCTTACATTTGATAGAAAGCGCTTTATCACATAAATTTACTATGTTAGCAGTACAAGAATGTTACATGAATAATAAATGGCTGCCTTAGAAGCAATTATTATTAAGCCTTTCTTTAAAGACATGTTTTCCTGAGCATGTTTGTAACTAAATTCAGTTGTCCATGTTATATATTGGAAGATAAATAGATAAATAGACAATTCCACTGAATTCTGAATTATTTTGTAATATTATTTAAATAAATGACATATGACATCAATATTATAAAGCTTAATTTAGCAGAATTTGATTAGATAAAAAATTCCTTAACTTCTCTAAATTTCATGAATGAGCTAGAGATACAAACACTGGTGGTATAATACTATCTGACAGTATCATGGTATGGTGGAGAAAGGTTGAAACAACTCATTACCTTCTGTTTCTGTCCCCCTATTATTACCCAAAAAAATCACTTCTGCTGAATGAGTGATTGCAACAGACATGGTTTGTGAGCCATTGATCTTATTCATAAAATAATTTACTACTGAGCAAATATTTTGTTACTGTTCTCAGCTGCCTTTTCTGGTTTAGCAGGTAAGGCTTCTGCATTCAGCTTTTGAGTTTAAGGTTCAGCCCCAAGCAATGTCTGAAATGGCAGCAACATTACAGGTGTTAGTACACAATGGATTAGGGGCCTGAATTTGTTTCACATGGGATGGTTACCATGGCAATATCAAGTCCTCACACTGGATGACCACAACATGTTCCATGTGAAAAGTACTTCTGTAAGGCAATGAGAGATGATTAAACTTTTCCATTGTGAAATTCACCTCACCATTCCAGCAAAAACAGGCATGTTCTAGCTATTATTTGGTACAAGTTTTGGTTCCTTTCGTCTTATAAGAACAAAGAGTACTTGGGATCTCAATGCAAGGGTTAAAACCACTTAAATTTTCCCACAAAGTTAAATGGATTTTTACCTTGGGATTTTTTTCCAGGGTCTGTTAACTTGCATAATGAGGGCTCCATCTACCAGGTCTGTGGTGAAGGATTTGTATTCCACCCTACTAGTAATGTTAATTGGTGTCATTTTTATAGCCACAAACATGTTAGTGTGGGAATAAAAATGAGATTCAACTAAACTACTCCATGTACTTATTTATGATTTTAACAGAAACAGGACAGATCTTCAATAAAGTGATCCTAGTGGAAGCCACTATGATACTTCCCGTCATTAGTGAATTAGGCAAAACAGCAAGGACGACCACAGAGTTTTTATGTTCCTTTAACATTATTTTTGGTAAAAGAACATAACATATACATGAAAGAAATAGATTCACTAGCTACAGATTCGGTTGCAGCAGCAGCAGTCTGACATGAGCATGTCTGCTTTAACTTGATAGGCTTTTGAGTGGATGCTTTCTTTCTAGTACTTTCCTAGATTCTCTCCTGTGTACACAGCTCAAAGCTATCTTTTAAGAAGTTGAGGAAGGTAAAGCTTTTTAGTTTGTAGGAAGAAGACATTGAATCATAACATATTTCTTTCCACCACTTTTACAGGTGGTATATTTATTTTTTTCATGCTATTATGAGATTTTAAAAGATTCTATTGTGCCTGAGAAATACCTCTGTGGTTTGATACAAAGATTCTCCAATGCTATATTATTTCTTTTTAAATAGGATCCAGTATTATCCTTGCTTTGAAGTTGTACACAGTTACTGAACAAAAAGTACTTGAAACTTTTTAAACAGCAGATTTCCTAAGCTCTTGGAGTTTAATGGGGATGATGAAACATTTTATTCTTTCTTGGCAGTGACAGTCCTACATCTTTTTCAAGTAGAACCAACAAGTCAGCATGGCATATTTTCATTTTCAAGTCACAACACTTCCCAGAAACAAGCACAAGACCCTCAAATTACATTTACACCAAAGCAGCAAGACAAGTGTAACGTAACTATTAAAGAAATGGTACACTCAAGTGCTCCAAATACTGCAGACTCAACTCAGGTATAATTTGTGTTGACTAGACTTAAACAGAAAAACTGTAATAAAACCAGAAATAGTCATTTCACATTAAATACACTTAATATTAGACAACTCTTTACAAGCCATAATATAAATTTTGCTACAATAACGGGAAATGCCTAATGTGTGAATTTGTGATTAGGCTTTTTCATAAGGCTTAAAGTATTTCATATTTGTACAACAAATATATTTATATGTGTATATATATGTATATACACATATGCCGTGTGCATATGTAACGATTACATGAGAAAGTACATAACTTCTGTGTACTTGTGTCAGGAATTTAGTAGAACCCTTCACCGTGTTTACTTTCAGGGTATCACATTTCCTTTCTTTAGCTCTGTGACATTAAGAAAATAGGTACAGATATGTTTCAGGCACCTTAATTTTCAAATATTACAATGTTTCTCTTTAATCTTTTCCTTTTTTCATTAATTCTATGCAGTTTATTTTTTGAGTTTAATTATGTTTTCACCAATGTCACAGAGAAGGTAGTTTAAAAATAAGAAAACATTCTTAAGGAAAAACAAAAATTAAGAAAAGTGTGTTAAATGTATGTTAAAATATGAGAATTTTTTTGTGAAGATATAGTTGATGTTTTTATAAAGACTCTTCCTAATTTTGTGCCAGTAGGGTTTCAGGATAATAGGACAGGAAAACAAATAACATATTCTGTTATTGTTAATATTGAACTTGATGTAATCTTTTAAAAAATATTCTTTGCAAGGTAACTCAATTCTTGGGGACAATAGGACATTATGGGTGAGGACAGCATTGATAACCTAAATGAAAATTGTAATCCACTGCTTTTAATTATTAACTCATAATAAGCAGTCCAAATAAAATGAAGTTCATGAGCGGGGCGTTCTACATTTCATGAAGAACACTGAGGGATTTGGCTTACTATAACTTTTCGTATGATCAGATTGTTGGCTTTTCTTACAACTTATATAATCAGGAAAGACTGTACAAATCCTATAGGCATAAAAGGGAAAACTGAAATGAAGGGGGGGGGGGGAGGGGAAGAAAAGCTAAGGATGGAGTATGTAATACATAGTTTGAACTCTTAAACCAGGGTTAGGACAGGGTTGCTTGCATATTCTCCCATAAGGAGAGACACTGTGCTCCCTCCCTTCCCCTTTCCTGAGACACCTGGACAATAACATGAAATTTTGAGTCCTGTTATGTCCCCACTAACCCTGGCACTTACATTGCTCTGTCATCACTTTTGGTACTGTTTTTAAGAACTTCTGCCAGCACTCAACAGAAGCACTATGGCTCCAAGGAGAATGGAGGTACTGTAGGTTGAGCCCATGACCTGAAATAAGGAGTAGGGATGTAGTCAGAAAGGATACCTGCTTTTTGCTTAAGTAAGCGCTCTGACAGGTAGCTGTTAAAAAACTGTCCCCAAAAATGGTTTTGTAAAAATTATTGTCATTATTAAAGGCCAACCTTTATAAAGAGTAGCACCATTTGTTAAATTTTAAATAAATTCTTGTGAATGACTTAATTAGTAACATCCAGTAAAAAATCCAGCAGAGAAGATAATTACTTAATTGTCAAATGGAATAACAACAGTTTTCCCTGCAGTGAAATCCCTACTACTGTAATTAGGTTATGTCATACTTTAGCCTGAGGGGAATATTAAAAACACAAGACCAGCCAGTTCCATCCACAGTATTTTTCTATTTATAGCTTAGTGCTAAATTGCTGGCTTCATGATGCAGCAAAGAGATCAATAATGGAATAACAGCTCTTCTATTGCTCAATTAAGTTTGCTACATGGATATTAATGTAAATATGGATCTTGTAAGAGAATTCTGTTGACTAATCATTTGTAGTATAATAATAAAAATCATACAAATGAAAGTTCCTAAAGAAAAAATAACAGAAGAAATACAAGCAGGACAAAAAAAGTTGCAATAAAAAATATCTGCATGGGATATACATATCCTGACACAATGAATTAATTGCTCATTTCTGGTTTTTGCTTTTTTTTTTTTCTTTTTCTTTTTCTTTTCCATTTCTCCTTAGTTCACTATGCAGCACTAAAAAAGAAACTTAAGAACAACATTGCTGGATTATAGTTTGGTGTGATATGAAGAATTGTCTACCACCCTTGAGTCCATTTTGCCAAAAGAAATACAAAATTATTTGTTTAGGTCTTTAACACCTGTTTGTTTGTGTTCATTTTTATAGATAAAAAAAATGTTATTCACTGGTGTTAATACTCTTTGGTTTTCCATGTATATTTGATAAATAAGGATGCTAGATGCTTTTATACCTAGTGTAAACTCATGCTGCATTTCTTCTGCCTAGAAAACCAGATTGTATTACTAAGTGAATCACTTAATGGAGAAAAAAGAACCAAATGAATATGGTTTTGCAAAGTCTTTGGTGAGTTAGGTAAATATTAAAATGCTTGACATTTATGAAATGGGGAACAACAGTAGCTTTGTGTTCTCCCTGAAGTAAAGGTAACAGGGAGGCTTCTAGTTCAAAATTTAAGCTTTCTTTTCTTAAGGAAATGAGATAACTTTTTAAAATAAATTATAAAAAAGCATACGCACAAGACATAGTCGGGAGAAGAAAAGGTGAAAGGGAACTTTGGTTATGTTTCTGTTTTGTTTTGTTTTCTTCTTAAAATGTTTTGTGGAGCTTTTGTAAGTCACACATGAGCAAGCCATCTCTGCAGTCTTAGATGGTTCTCATACCAAGCTGAGAATGGATTATAGGGATCTGGACTTTTTTATCTGACCAGTAGCTCATGTAGTGAGGCCCTTTAACTAGATAGACAACTGCTTCTAAAGGAATTACTTGTGTAAGTTTACTATATTAAATAAAACATCATGATCTTTGGCAAAACAGGAAAACTGATAATGCATGTGATGGGCTTAGAAGCTGTTCCATTAGAAGCTGTTCCATCTAACAGGTGAGGTCATTTAACAGAGATCAAGTAATGCCAGTGACAGTTAGAAATGCAGTATAAGGTCTTTGAAAATTACACAAAGCAACCTGGTTTTCTATGTATTTGTATTGAATAACTGGAAAGGGCTAAGAGGGAAGACATCATCCCATCCTCACCCCTTTCTGAAACAGAGACTAACTTTGTGGTGTAATAGTGCAAAAATGAAATGGAATTTCTCATTAAAGGACTGACATCGCGCAACCTCTGTGTGCTGAAATTGAGTATCACACTATTATTACTACTTGTATTTCTCTCACTATTGCCTGGTTTCTCAGTTCTCTTCCTGTTGAAAAGTCTGTCCTTGTGTGAGTGTCAAGTCCATCGAGTGAGTTTTCTGCAGCATTATATTCCACTTCAATAAATAACTTATTTCTTGTAAGTGCCACATTTCTAAATACCTAAAATCTATTCACCAACTAATGATTATTTTGTTTCATTAAGCAAAGGAGACACGGGTAATTATCTCTTCCTAATTATCTATAAAAGCAGGAACATATTACCAGTTACCTTGGACTGAAACAAAACAACTATTTAATTGTGTTCAGAGCAGAATACTGTGCAGTACAAAGTAGAAACTATTGTGTCAGGTACTTCAGTCATACCTAAGCAGACGGGAAATTCCCATTCTATATTTGATGTTATCTTTTTGGTGAACAGCTCCAAGGAATTCTTCCTGGTCATAGATAAGTAACAAGTCAATTTTATATGTGGCTTCAAAGGACAGCGTCTAAAACCTCTAGTTCACTTCTGACTCAGAGGAATGTCAACAATAGTGCTGTAAGTTTCCTATTCGAAGTCCCAGCACAGTGCAAGTCTGCTTAGCATATGAAATTCAGTGGGTTAGTGACTTGAGGTGACAAAACTATTTGCCATAATTTATTATGTGGCATGCAGGTTTTAACACTTCATGCAACAGTGCTTTGCAGAAGTTTGAAGGGCATCATTTTTGCAAATCTAGAGTGAGAAGACACCAAAGGGAGACAATGTTTAATGATACCCTGGTTCTGAACCGACAAATCATATAAAGCCATAAGGTTATGAAGCAAGATTGACTGTGTTAACAAGAAGGCTAAATCCATTGCTTCCACCCTGAAGGTCTTGTAATTGAACAGTAATTCTAAGACAGAATGATTCCCTGAGGCAGAAGACCAAGGGATAAGCACCATCTTTATCTTGAACATAAGTAACAGTGCTAGTATCAAAGACATCTTGACACTTTACCAAATGCTCCTGCTATTGAAAACTGTTAGTACACACATACTTTTTTTCAATCATCAGAGACTAGCAACAAAGATTCTTACAGATCTCAAATGCTATTTAATATTATATTCCAGCAACTCAAATTGTCTTTAGCAACTCATCATCTAGCAAACGTGATTATTACCTCTTATGTATGAGTGGTTACTCACTGGTAGTTTCTGTGATGAAAAGTCTTAAAGTTTTCTCAGATCTGTTTCCAGGTGCCACGGTCATAGAGCTTTAATAGTAAAACAAAAAATTTACACATGAAAATATGCTTGTAAATTAGTGGTATTTTCCCTTCTTCTCTTTCATAAAAGAACATTAGTGTTTTGCACTAGCTACTGTTTTGCCAGTGAGATGAATAAATTTCCAAGTTACCGCTGTGGGCCTCCCTCACCAATTTGCACTAACCAGGATCCAAAGATACTAATCCGTGTGTCCATGCAGGCCTCTGTTTCACTGCTGACACTACGAAAAAGGATGACAGCTAAGATGAATTGTGGAGATGGCTTTGCTTTAACACAGATTTCTGTCTTCAAAGAACAGGACTGACAGTATCAGCATTTTTCACTTAAGTTACTGTGCAGCACTCTTATTAAAACATTTTCAATCATTACAAGCCAAAGCAAGATCAGAGCTATTGACCTAGTAGTAATGGAAGACTGTATTGCTACTCAATTTAACAAACACTCTTCACCCATAAGCAGACCTCAGCACATACAATTGAATCTGATCAACCCCTCCAAGTTATCTTTACAATAAAAATAATCTTTCTTCAGGTTTGCCATCCTGTGAATAACCCTGCGACACTCATTGATCAGGTCTTATGGTCAAAATGTATGCCAGGTTTGGAATTTTCTTCCCTTGATGAGCAGAATCTTCTTTCATATTTGTATTTTAGGGGGAAAATTTGGCCAGAGGATGTTAAATAATCCTTTTTCACAGATGATTGTTCTCAAGATTAGCGTTCTGACAAGTAATGTTATCAGCTAAGTTACTGAACCTGTCTGAACAGAAAGATCCTGTGGGACTGTGAGTATGGGAAAGATATCCTTAACCCCTCTGCATTAATTCTGAATAAAACAAGTTGGAACCTTAGAAATATGACACTGTAAGTGAATAATAATAGTATGCTTTCTCATAATGTCATGCCATGTTTTCTTGCAGTCCATGACGTTTGGGGTTTTTTTTTTGTCTAAATTTACAAGATTATATTTCTGACTGAACTTCATAACGTGAATATTTTACTTTCCCAGATTTTGCAGTAACACTGCTTTTTTCTTTTCTGTATTGGTATTGCAATAGAAATTTGTTTATTTTCTCCATCCTTTATAGCTCCTGGTTAGAAAAACACATACCTGTTATTTCTTATGCTGTGGCATGTAGTCTGCCGTAAAAACTGTGCTGGGAGACTTTGAAAGTATGGAAGTTTTTAGTATTTTCCTGTTACAACTTTATTTTTATTGTTTGATCACTTGCAGAATGATTGAGTTTTACTCTGAAATATTTTCTGAAGAATATTTGAAGTTATCAAGTTAACTAAAGGTATTTAATATATCAAAATAAATCAAAACCAATGTGTGAACATAGAAATAAGTTACAAGGATCTGACATTGATTTAGAAACCCAAATATGAAACATTTTGTGCTAATTGGGATAAATGTAAAGACAAGATCAACAAGACAAAAGATGTTGCAGCATTCAGGAATGAGGGAAATTAATGATAATTTTCAAATCTCATTAAGATACTTTTGGCTCTGTGGCTGCAGGAAACCAATGAGATATGTGACTTCATGTCTTTTTTTTGCTTCTCTCTCCTGACAAGAACAGCCTGTTCTTATCTGAGCTCCTCTGTGGACACTCAGAAGAAGCTTCAAAGTCATGTCTAAGGAATTAATCTCCTTTGACCTGTTTTCTTACCCTGCAGAAATCTATTGTGATTTTAAGAATGATACCAACACGCACCGCAGATGATCAGGTTTTCCCTTTCTTGCTTCCATCACTAAAACTCTAGCTTGTTATGTGAATAGTGTAATACAAATAGCAGTTTCCCAGCTTCACCACATGTCGGGAGACATTTTGCATCTTCTACATTTTCTGTGTGCTGACCTACATACTTGTTTCAGTGCAGTGAAAGCAAAACTGAAGAAAATAATTGTCAAGAGCAATAAAAATATCTTCACTCTCAGGAGAAATAAATGAATACCACAAGTTAGCTTAGTATTTTATTGCATTGCCTGATGTCCATCATACTATGCTATGCCATAAAAAAAAAACACCTTGGTTTTTGTCTGTGCTATTTGTGCCTCGTTTCACCTTTGACGTTCAAAAAAGGCACATGCCAAAAAATCTGTCCTCCCAAACACAGTCTCAATGGAGTCAGTAGGGGTTCAGGCAGATAGAGCAGCACATTTTCATGCACTGCACTGCTGGATCTGCAGACTGGAAATTCCCACAGGAAAGGAATTTATAAAGGTATGCTTCCTGAGGAAATAAAAAATATTTTATCTCAGCAAAACCTGCTTGCGTAATACATCTATAACAGTGCTGTGCTTTAATGGCAGCTGTGCGCTGAAAAAACTTTTAAGTGTTCTAAATTACCATTCAATAGGCTATAGGCTGCAACTATGATACTCATTTGTGGCACAGTTCACTTACACATATAGACTAGAGGATCTGTACTAAATATAACTAAAAATGGTAAAAGTACACTTTTGTTCGTACAGTTTAGAAAGAATAAAGGATCATGCAAAAATTCATAAAATGACCCAGAAGGACTACTAGAGTAATTTAATATAAAGAAAGATCATAACAAACATCTATTCAGGTGATGATAAGAACTTAAAGGGATCAATATACTAAGTTTTGTTGAGGAAAAATGACGTAGTCTGCAACTATTGGTGCACATATACAAAGTAGTTTTCTGAAAGGAGAAGGCACCCTTATCCCTATGAAAACAGTCTGAGCAGAGTATATACTGATTGTTGGACTTTTTTTAGGTCTCCCATCATTAAAACATCTGGGCACTTTCTCATACCATTTTCATCTGTTCCTACCCAATATTCTATTAGTTCACTGCCCAGTCTGTCATTACTTGCCTTGAAGTATAGAAGCTCTGTACTACTACTACTACTACTACTACTACTACTACTACTACTACTACTACTACTATTATTAATTTTTCAGTACTTGCCAGTTAGCATTTCCCACCCACAGACTTTTGCCCTGAATTTCCTGCCCTACAAAGGACTTTTTTCCTCAGACCTAGACTTGTCTGTCCACACCCGCACCGGGGCCTGCGTGTATGTTTCCAGTGCTGCACAGAACCTTGAGTACCTTAACCTGTGTAGCAGTAAGGGCCTTTCCATTTGCAAATCTTCAGCCAGACTTTCTTCTGCAGCTCCATAGCTTTTTACCTAAGCTGCTGTGAGACTGTTTTCCAGAACTCCTGTGCAGTTCTTCTTCCACATTTTTCTTATGCTGTTTTTCTTGCACCTGTAAACCTCAATTCTCTCACTTTGGGGTTCTCATGCAGAGTAAATGTCACTGATCTGAGAACCACCCCTTTGTTCTTTCTCTTTTCCTACATCCTCTTTTTGTGGGGTTTAGTTAATATTAGAGAAACTCAAAACTTAGTGAATAACAACACAGTAGTCATTTACATATGCAGTAAGGAGTATGTATGCAAGAGAGCTTAGCAGCCAATCAGCACATAATACTCGTGACTGATTAAGCATACTATAATCCAGACTAGTACCATTGTAAGCAGGAAAAACCCAACTGAATATGTCCCCATAAAAATCATACAGTAGTATAAAAAAGTGTGGTAAAAGTCAACATTCCCATCACTTTCAGCTTTACCACCTGCTACACTGGAGGGGATGCACAGGGAAGAGATTACATCAGTGCTTGTCCTGACTTGTCATTGGGAAACATCCCTTTCACTTTCCTTTTGGGTTTTTTTGTTATTTTATTAGTTTTCCTAGAAGTAACTTTCACACTTAGGACTGATGGGTGTCATCAACAATGATTCTGATTCATCTGAGTAAAACTTTGTGCATTTAAGTCTGTCTCAGCATCTTTCATGTAACAGATATTCCACTAGTTTCATGCACCGTTATTAAAAGCAAATAAGCAAAGATTCTGGACTTACCTCGGTAGCAGGGAAACCCCCTGACAACTACCCTGCACTTGATCAAAGCCTGGTTTGCAATGGGCAAGCACAGAAAAACCTAAAAGTAGTAAAATGATGTGATTTATTCTTGCTTTCCACATGCAGACTACATCCAGTTGCAGAAGCTGGTATCAAAAGTTTGTGTAAAGAACATTACAGGAGCGCCTCTCATGATTTGGCACACTCAGCTCTCACAGGCATCTGAGAAAACTCCAGCTGATGCTGCTGCCACTGGTAGAGTTTGAGAGTCACACTGCCATCCTACTCCCATCTGCTCTGGCAAACATTGCAGAGGATGCAGCAGGCAAACAGTATCCTAACAATAGGCCTCTAGCCTGAGATGAGGGGCCTCCACCTTTCAGTTATCCAGAGATACATTCCAAATTTATGCTGCTAATTCAGTAACTAAATATCTGACAAAAAAATGATGCTTCATGAAAGGTAGAATATGCATGGATGCAGATTATGATGTGTGGTTCCGATGATTTCACTGATCCTGATGATTCAGGTAGATACAAAATACTAGCTGTTCAGCTTACAAGACATTAGCCTATGCCGTGAAAGCTGTTGTCACACACTATGAGTTTGCAAATGTAGTTTATGTGGCAAGGTGCTGGTAGCGAAGGAGGGGGCTGTAGGGCTGGCCTCTGTAAGAAGAGGCCAGGGGCTGCCCTGTGCCAGACACAGCCCACTCCAGCCAGCTCCAGCTGACCCACCGAAGGGCACAGCTGAGCTGCTGGCACCTCTAGGAAAATCTGCTTGATAAAGGTTAAAAAAAAGCTTCTGCAGCAGCTGTGAGAGAGAGGTATGAGAAAAATGTGAAACAGCCCTGCAGACACCAAGGCCAGAGAAGAAGAAGGAGGGTGAGGTGCACCAGGTGCCAGAGCAGAGATACCCTTGCAGCCCATGGAGAAGCCCATGGTGAAGCAGCTGGTTCTCAGGCAGCCCATGGAGAATCCTATGCCAGCAGAAGGTGGATGTACTCTGAAGGAAGCTACAGCTCATGGACACCCCATGCATGAGCAAGCTTTTGGGCAGGAACTGAGGCTCATCAAGGACACACAATGGAGCAGTCTATTCTTAAAGGGCTTTACCCCATGGAAAGGACCCGTGCTGGAGCAGTTCTTGAAGAACTGCAGCCCATGGGGAGGACCCCACACTACAGCAGGAAGAGTGTTAAGAAGGAGCAGCAGAGATGAAGCATCATGAACTGACTGCAAGCCCCATTCCCTATAGCCACTGTGCTGCTTGGGTGGGGAGGAAGTAGAAAAGTCAACAGTGATGCTAAATCTGGGAAAAGGTGAGAGTAGGGGAAAATGCTTTTTGTTTTGTCTTTGCTTCTCAATCTTGTCAACCCAAGAGTTTTTTCACCTTGTTTTCTCCCTTGTCCTGTTGATGAGGGGGAATGAGGGAGTGGTTGGGTGGGGGGTTGCCAGACAGCCAAAGTAAAATCCACCACAGCAATATATCAAAAAAATTTATCTCCCCTTTAATGAAGAATCATTCCTTGTCAAGGCAGTAACAGTAACACTGTTTGAGAACTGATGAAAGTAAACCCCTTTACTACCAGTCATGTACCAAACACCTAGTGTACCATGAGCTGACAATTTTATGCTTGCTGGATATTAAATCTGACAGAAGACAGTCCCCTTTCTAATCATAGATGAAGTAGAAGTGGAAAGTTGAATGACAGAGTTGCAATTTGCAGATGATGAGGGCAGTCATCTGCTCAGTGTTTGGTAGAGCTCTCATGCTGATCATCCAACATGAAATAGGATATAAGCTCTGTACAGATCCCTCAGAAGATTTTCTTTTCCATGTTTAAGCTTTCCATTCATGGTGATCTTCCCAAAAGGTGTAGCTTAACTTTATGCTATCAGTTCTCATTCTTCTCATGAGCAAAGACATTGTAACAACACGTGATGAGGCAGGTGACAAGCCTGTCCTGGACTGTTTCCACATGTGTTGACTACCCTGTCTGTCAAACAAAACATAGCCTGCTGTGGGTACAAGGTGCTTTCACAAGGATGGAACACCTGGGATCTTTCAGAGATCCCACCTGCTAGTCCGGTCGCCCATAGTGACCACCTACTAGCTCTTGTAGCCCGAGATCAAAAAAACAAAAGGCTTCCAGTATGTAGCCAGTGTAGGGAGGATGGCTTGGCAGCAGGCCATATATCATACAATACCATTTTAAAGTACCAAAAAAATATTGTTATCTGACTGGGTAATTTATGCCTTGAAGCCACATATCACATGTGATTTACTGGGTCTGAACATCCAGAAGTATACGGCTCCACTATTACTAATCCTCAGATGATGGTCTGAAAGAGATTCTGTACACTTTAGCAGAAGATTGAATTATAGTTATCCTTTCTAATCTAAGTAAATTTTGATGACTTCTAAACGTATTGGCCATTATTCTTCAACTATGTTACACACTATGCCAATACATCACAAGTCAGACTATCCATTATTCTGTTTATCTATGTTTTAACAATCTTTGGAATAAGGAATAATCTGAGGAGAAATTAAATGAATCTAACCAATAGCAACTAGATGTAATGTGTTCTTTACCAGTTAAGTGGCTAGAAAAGTACTTAGTGGGACCTGTATGGAGTAGTCAAATATTGTAGAAAGGCCTCTGTGTGTGCATTAAAGGAGTGAGGAAGGAAAACTACAAATCTCCGTTATCACTTCTTTAAATAACTGAATACACAGAACTAAAAAAGCAGACAGAAAAAGACAAGAAAAAATGGCATTTATATGCAAAATTATGTCTGCATACAAATGTATAGGGCCAGTATGTAGAAAAATTGACAGTTTCCAGAAAAAGAAAGTCTGAAGAAGTGTCTTTTTAACAAAAGAAAAAGAACAAAGTGAAACAGTTATTCAATAAAACAGTTATTTTATCAAAAGAAGTTGACAATTTCTTTAAAAGCATTCTATTCTGACAAATTTGAATTAAAAAAGAAACCCCTGTATGTGAAAATTTAGACATTCATTCCCTAAATGATAGGATGTAGTCATTTTAGTCTCAAATGCAATACCTCCTAACATTCCACTTCCTTCATAAACCATTTTTTTTCAGTTCCATGTAGAATTTTAATCACCTCTGTATTTATAAAGTATCCTAATCATGGCAATCTATAAGGTTGCAGTACACCAAATGCCACTTCTTCCACCTTCATCCTTTACACACCTTGACTGTTTTGATTTCTTCATAAACTTTGCTTACCTATGTTGTTCTAGTATATTTTACCAAAAGTTCCCACTTTTTAAATTTTATCAGACTTCATATGATTTTTTTTCTGTAGTCATTTATTTGCAAAGTAAATAACTATCAAAGTGAAAATAAATTTGGGTTGGGAAGAGTGTTGTTTTGGGGGGTTAGTGTGTTGGTTTTCTTCTTTTAACTATGTAGTTCCAGCAGTTTTATGTTCTTAGTTTTTCTTTGGTGGGAAATAGCCAGGGTACATGTTTTTGTATCCTTTTGACCAAATGGATTATCATAACCTAATGCACCAAAACATGTTCCCCAAAAAAACAATATCACTTTACTTTCCATTATTTTAATGCAAAAAAAAGAGAGTAAAGAGAGTGGTTATAATCCTGGTGATGTAAGGACACAATCTGTGTTCTGGTGTGGTCAATGAATTAGGAGTACAATCCTTTAATTCATATTCTTTACTACACAGTTGTCAAATACAGATGCAATATTTGCATCCATAACTCCGCATCACAAAAGCACAGTGAAGCACATCTGTCCATGAAGTTTCCAGCTCTTTACTTCAATTTGACTTTCAGGATCTTTTGCATATACAGAGTACCATACAGACCACTTTAAATGTACTGAAAGTTAATACACACCAGAATTATCAGGGATGTGCTGTATTAGTGAAGTTATATCTGTATCTGGTGAAAGTAGTCATTACAGCCAATAAACTTAGGCTCGCTATTCTTGTTATTATATGACAGCATGAAAACTCAATCCTATCAAAAGTTATCTGCTAGTGAATTCCAGTTGCCACGAATCCCTTGAATAAATTTAATAGGGGTGAGTAGCTCGTATATCCTACATATCCCTTCATGCTTCTCTCTCTCCCTATCCTGTTTTTGTGTTACTGTTGTGCACACATGTAATATCCTGTTATGGCAGGTTGTATTTACAGGACAAGCATAAGCAGAAAGTTCAAAAAATTAGCAAACCCAGCTTCAGGAAAGTGAAGCTTGATTGCATGCTTTCCTTGTCTTGTGCCATGCCATTCAGGAAAAAAATCATTTTTTTCATTTCTTTAAAGATGCTATGAATTGCCACTCTCCTTAACAAACTTGCCAAATTTTCTGTTATACAGTTTTAGGATGCTGTGCCATACTTTTTTCTTCTGTCTTCTATCTAATTTATACTCCCTTTTTTGTTATCCTGCCTTCAGAGCCAGTACTTGCATTTAGATTGCAATGATCATTCTAAGTTCCTTTCTGTAAGTTACTATTCTCGTGAATTTAACATAATTAAACTTTGCTAAGTATTTCCACACTTTGCATAAGCTAAATTTGAAAGCAGGCATATGTAAAAGAAAAAGGGTAGAGAAATCAGATTTTGATTACAGATATCAATAGAATTGCCTACTTCTCTGGTAGAGATTTAGTGATTATCTGAGTTACGTACTTGGAATTCAACTGCCAGTTCAAAGCAGAACTCTTTCTTAGCTGTTTTCCTAAATCAGGACAAATCCTTTAATGATCTTGAGCTACATTTTCTCTAAAAGTAGTTGTTGATCATAATACAAATATTTTTTTGCTATGTTCAAAATCATTTAAACAAAGAAAACCAGAATTATTAAATAGAGAATGTAGAAGTGTCTACAACACTTTGCTATAACATTGCAAACTTTGTGTTCATACATATGTATAAATAATTACATATGCATGTATATATTTGATGAAGGAGGCCCTTTACATAACATATGATGCTGCCTATGGAAGAGGAATCTTGAAATGTGATTCCTTTATCTGTTTTGAATTCTAACAGGAAAAGACATTAACTTTAGCCAGAAAGCAGTTCATTAATTGTTTTTATTATGCTATATTTCAGATGCTCTTGCAAGACAACCCAAAACAACAGTCCAAAAAGGAGTTTCCTGGGAGGCACAAAAAGAAGAAGCAATTTCTAGGCAATTATTAGAGGCATGAGACCACCAGACTGCAAAAACAAACACCATAGTAGGTCATCAGTTTTATTTACTAGATTTTTAGGAATTAAATTTATGTAAAGAATATTAGGAGTATAGATATGAATGATCAGTGTTAGATTCTGCATAAAGGCATGTTTGATTTTGAACTGAAAATAACACATAAGTGGCAAAGTTTCAAAGTAAATACCATCCTTATCTCATTCATATGCAGAAAAGCACTTGTGTGGGTTTCAAACAGCTACAGGAAATACAGCCCCTGGGTAATCACATAACTTGCCTGCCAATTTTATGTTACAGTAAGATAGGATGAAATTACCTAATTCCTTTTTTTCTACACATCCAAAATTATAGTATCAAACCAAATTCTTTATATTTAAGTTTAAGGTATCAGTGAATAAGGAACGAGTGTTCCTTTAAAAATCATTGTCTCTCTCTTCACTTACTATCCAGGTGATATTAAAAAGTTACTGTTAACCTACAGCAATATTCCTCTAACAGCTGTATATGCTATAAGGGCAGATTGTTATCAGCTAGTACAAAACTGAGTAACAGGAGATAAAAACAGAGAGGGTGATCCTCTCAGTCTTATCTGCCTGTGTTAATTCAGGACCTCTGAATTCCCGCCAGTGGAGTTAAAAAGCAATGGAGTCTGAGCAAGTTGAATCCCTGTCAGTTTATCCCTCTGTGGTTTTTATTTGGGAACAGAAGTTTGGGGAAGAGCATCTACATTTCATAAATACTCACCAGTAGAGGTGCAGTCAGCTACGTAGACAATTTGACCCGCTTTTCTGAACAAGCCAGGGGGCAAGGACCTGTGTTACTGACAGTGACAGAAGAGCAGAGCGGAAATGTACTCTACCCACCTGGGACATCACCTGATTTTTTACCATTTCCCCAGGACACATCTCTCTGGGAGAAGATGAAGTTAAATATAAGGAGGCAAAAGTCAAAGATTTCTCTACACTTCTCTCCACCTCCATCCGGTGGGGAAGTGTCTTGTCTCCTCCAGCTGTAAGTCACGCACGTGTGCTAGCAGCCCCTATGAAAACACAGCTGGTGAGGAAAGTAGAATTTGTGGATACTAATGATGTTGGTAACACAACTTGAGAAATGGTATCCCTTGTTCTGCTTTGAATGTTCCTGATTTATTGATGATAAACCCTGTGTAATGCATATCTGTCTTGACTAAGTTCACTAATAACGAGTAAAAACTCACTAGTGTCCAAAGTCAGACAAAGAGAAAGTATGCTATCTGGGGTTCTCACTTATTCCTTTTGTTTGCATTTGATATGCCTTGGACTTGAAGAATCAATCAATGTAAAAAGATATCTACAGTTTAAAAAGCTGGTTGTTTTTTTCTCTGTACATGATATGCTTCTGCTGAGAATAGTGATGTAGAGCTCAAGGTCAAAGTCAGTTCTGTGTTCTTTAAGGGACTTCAGGTTTGTGGGTTCACAAACACGTCAGTCTTCTGGAAAAAGATGCCTTGAGGTGAGGTAAGTAGTTACTAGTTGATTATAACACCTCTGTATAAGAGAAAGGCAAACAAAACAAAACAAAACAAAACCAAAAACAAAACAAAAAAAAAAGAGATCTGGAGCAAGATCTATGCTACTAGACACATCCTAAGTTATAGCAAAAATTTTTAAAAGGACAGCACCACCACCACCGCCCCAAGGAAATAAGAAGGAAGGCTATTGCAAAGGAGATGGATTAGCTGTAGGCAACTGCTTGAAAATATGCTTGGGACACTTTGTTCATGGTCATACGCTGACCTGGGGTCTTTCAAAAACCTGCAGCCAGGAGTTTCTTAAACCATGGGAAGCAATGTAGGCAACTAGGAATAATTTGTTATTTATAGAAAAGAAAATATTTTTTCTCAAAAGTTTATCAAAAAGTTTTGTTTCTATTATTACAAAATATTGGCAGAGCTGCTGTTTAAAAATTTATTATTTTATGCTTTATTTTTATCTGCTATCCTATTTTTTGTCTTTCACATACAAAAAAAAGGCATGCTGGCTGTTTAAAATTTTCTTTCTTTTTGTTACTATCAACATTTCTGGTGGATATGAACCATCAGAAAAGCTGCAGATTAGGAGCTAGAAAGCTGAAAAAAATAGTTGAAAAGGGAAGAAATTTTTTGAAACTACAGACATATTTTATTTATGGCTAGAAAAGATGGGAGTTTTTAAATGCAAACTGATTTTAAGGCATTGACATTTTTCTTAAAAATAGAAAATTTAAGAGTCTAGATTATTTTCTAAGAAAGCTATAAATGCTTTAAAAAAATTGTTAGCCCGAGCTATCTTTATATTTATGTTTTATTGGCATTATTATATTTCCAGTTCAATTTTCAAGTGTTTTCAATAATGTAATGGAAAACTTCTTATTCTTCTCTCCTAAAAATAAATAGAATTTCTGGCATTACTAAATTCCCCCAAAGGGGAAGAAAACAGAATCATAAATTTTATCTTTGGTATATTCTTTACTTCATTTTCATTTTTGTAATTCTGGTGATAAAAACTTCTAGGGGCTTACTCTCCTTTAATTGGAAGTTGAAACTGTCTAGTCATGATGTTGTGTTGGTTTTTTTAATTTTTAATTTTAGCAGGAGTGATATATGATGCTTGGGCTGCAGCCAGAAGCATAGCTGAAAAGACATTTTAAATAGTATTTGCTTGTGATGGAAGAGGACAGGAAGATGATCAAAGCACAAGTGGTTTCCCTCAACCTCTCTTGAGATATAGAATATTATAATACATTGTTTTATCTGTTAATGCTGCATTTAATGAAACCATGGGGAAAAAAAAGGTTTTGTGCTTCTGCATCCATTTATCTTCACATATGGAAGCACAAAATATGACAGAAGGTAAAGGAATACAAATAGTTATCTATGGTCTGGCTAAAGTAATTTTGCGTGCAGTGAAGATATACATGAATTGCGGCAAAATGCTGATCGGGAATCCTCGAGTCTTTTGAAAATATTGATTTCCCTAGTTTATGGGAAATGTTGATCAGGATAAAGTGTACCTGAGAACTTTCAAAACATTTCCTAAATTAAAACTGGAAAGCACCTCCAGAAAATTCAATTACTCTGGACTAGAAGAAGGCAAGGATCTACATGCAAATGTGTTAGCATTGGCAAGACTAAAATCATTACACAGTTAATTTCTTTACATATATTTATGTTTTATTATTTTATGTATGTATATCATAGACATTATTAAAGAATGTAAAGTGACCACTCACAAACCCATCTAGTATACTAAGATAGATAATGCCATAGAGGACCATTTCAAAAGAATATGGGGGGGGGGGGGGGGAAGCAACATGAGACAGCTGATAGCAATTAGTTTTTAATGCTTATCAGGCTACTGAAGGTTAAATTCATTCTGCTGGGCTGAGGTCCCCTATCTTGTTAACAGTGCCCAGGTGCAGAAAGAAAAAGATGAAAGCCAATTACCTGACTCTTTTTTTTTTTAAATGGAAACCCCTCAGTTTCCCTAAGTTGCCCTTTCAGAAATGAAGCCACAGGTGTTTTTTTAGTTAAACAGTGAGTTATTTCAAAAATATGTACTAGTTTTCATTTCTTTACTGTTGCTTTATTAAATGAGATTATTTATTACGGTAGATCTTTGTTGAACATGGTGTATCTGGTTTGGGGACTCGGGGTTTCTTTGGTTTAATTTCATATTTGTTTCAATTTATAAACTGTTTGCAGTAACATGGTAACCTCTGGCAGATCTTTACACAAATGTCCAGTAAATCCCCCATGTGTAGTGAACTCACTAATTTCATCCTCCAATCTATGAAACCTCTAATTTGGTATTATTGATAAAAGATAATCTTACATTGAAATGGCTAGGTTTTAAATCATTATGACCAAAAAGAGATGCTTAAATGTGTTGCATTACAGTATACTGTTAAATCTCTCAATTTTCAAAGAAAGAACATTAAATGTTTAGTTTACTAAAGGCCTTTCTGTGTCAGAAACTATTAATGAACACTACTTCATTTTTTCTCCCATTTTCCAAGATGTGACACTTAAGACTTTCTTGAATTAATATTTTCCTAACTTTTAAGTCTGCAGTTTTTATTGAAGAAAATGTTTCATTTGCTTTTACCTCTGAATAAATGATACAGTAATAAGTGCCGTTGCCTTTCTGTGCCACTGTGTAATTTTTAGAAGTTGTTCATAAATTCTTAAGATCTGCTAAACAAAAGCACCTATGGACACTGACAAAACTACCATAGTAGAGGGCTGTTTTACCAGAATGCTCTCATACTGACAAAACAGTGCTGTCCACGTGCATAGGAGCAGACAGCATGTAATAAAACATGATATACAGTATTACAAGGGGTGTTTTGGTGTTGGGTAGGAAGGGGGGGTTGTTGTTGGTTGGGATTTTTTGTATGTTTCCATTTTCCAGCAGAGATTCTTTTGAGTAACATATAATGCATTAAATATTTTGGTAATCCTATAATAAAAGAATTTTTTATTGGTCAGTAATATTTTTTTTATGGTTGCATCCAGATTCTTTTACCATGACAGCTTCCAGCATAATCACTATATGATTATTTTGTCTAAACTCAATTTTTTTTCCTGAAAAGACAGCACAGATGGTTGATACTCATTTTGGTATCTGTCACATCAGTTTGGAAATATCTGGATCAGAGGACAAAAGGAACTTGAAAGTATAATGTGGCTATTCCACTTACTAAGTTTTACCTCTTATACTATTACAGTATAAGCCTTATATAGCTTAAACAGTGTACTTTCTCCTGGCTTCAGCTGGGACAGACTTAATTTTCTTCTTAGTAGCTAGTACAGTGCTCTGTTTTGGATTTGGTGTGAGAGCAATGTTGACAGCACACTGATGTTTTTAGTTGTCACTGGGTGATGTTTATACTAAATCAAGGACTTTTCAGTTCCTTGGGCCCTGCCAGTGAAAAGGCTGGAGGGGCACAAGAAACTGGAAGGGGACACAGCCAGGACAGCTGACCGCAAGCTAGCCAAAGAGGTATTCATACCACATGATGCCATGCTGAGTATATAAACTGGGGGAAGAATAAGGAAAGGGGGGACATTTGGCATTATGGTGTTTGTCTTCCCCAGTAACCATTACGTGTGATGGAGCCCGGCTTTCCTGGGGATGGCTGAGCACCTGCCTGCCCATGGGAAGTGGTGAATGAATTCCTTGCTTTGCTGTGCTTGTGTGTGTGGCTTTAGCTTTATCTATTCGACTGTCTTTATCTCAACCTATGCGTTTTCTCACTTTTACTCTTCCAATCTTCTCGGCCATCCCACTGTGAGGGGAGTGAGCAAACAGCTGTGCAGTGCTTGGTCGCCACCTGGGGTTAAACCACAACAACTTTTATACAGCTCTCTTGATGTTTCAGAACTCTTTTGGGAACCTTTATAAAAACTAGAATTATTTCTGAAATAACATCAAAAAGTCTTCAAAAAGGGCAAGAAGGAAGACTCAGGAAACCACAGACCATGCCTCCATCCCTTGAAAGATGATAGAACAGCTTATCCTGGAGGTCATCTTGAAGAATATGTAGGAAAAGAAGGTTATCAGGAGTAGTCAACATGTATTGACCAAGGGGATATCATGCCTGACCAATGCAAATAGGCTTCTATAATGGAATGACTGGCTCGATAGATGAGGGGAGAGCAGTAGATATTGTCTACCTTGACCTCAGCAAGGCTTTTGAGACTGTTTGCCATAATATCCTTAGGAAATCTGGGATAGTTGAAAATTTGCAGATGACACCAAATTGGCAGGAGTGTTCATCTGCTTGAGTGTAGGAAGGCTCTACAGAGGGATCTGGACAAGCTGGATCAATGGGACCAGGCCAGTTGTATGAGGTTCAACAAGGAGAAGTGCCGGGTCCTACACTTGGGTCACAACAGCCCCACACAGTGATACAGGCTGGGGCAGAGCGGCTGGAAAGCTGCCTGGTGGGAAGGGCCTGGGGGTGCTGGTTGACAGCCAGCTGAACATGAGGCAACAGTGTGTCTAGGCAGCCACAAAGGCCAACAGCATCCTGGCTTGTATCCAAAACAGTGTGGCCAGCAAGACTAGGGAAGGGATTATCCCTCTTGTACTCAGCATTTCTGAGGCCCCACCCAAACACTGTGTTCAGGTTTGGGCCTCTCACTTCAAGAGGGACATAGAGGTGCTGGAACATGTCTGGAGAAGGACAACAAAGCTGGTGAAGGCCCTAGAAAACAAGTCTTACATGAAGCAGCTGAGAGAATTGGGGTTGTTTAGCCTGGAGAAGAGGAGGTTGAGGGGAGACCTTACTGCTCTCTACAGCTACCTGAAAGTACATTGTAGGCAGGTGGGGGTAGGTCTCTTATCCCAGATAACTAGTGACAGGACAAGAGGAAATAGCCTCAAGTTATGCCAAGGGAGGTTTAGATTGGATATTAGGAAAACTTTCTTCACTGAAAGGGTGGTCTGACACAGATAATGTGCAGCAGTGGCTTGCTCCTGCTAAGTAGTTAAATAGCTCCAAGGGGTATGGAAGAGGAGCACAGGATGAAGAGAGATCTGGAAGAAGGCTAATGACATCCTGGGGTGCATTAGAAGTGGGGCCAGAGGTCAAGGGAGGATATCCTCTCCTTCTACTCTGCCCTGGTGAGGCCACATCTGGAGTGCTGTGTCCAGTTCTGGGCTCCCCAGTTCAATGGAGACAGGAAACTATGGGAGAGGGGCCAGCAGAGGGCTAGAAAGATGAAGAGGGGACTGGACCATCTGCCTTATAACAGAAGGCTGAGAGACCCGGGCCTGTTTAGCCTGGAGAAGACTGAGGGGGCAATCTTATCAATGCATACCAACATCTTAACAGTGGGTGTTAAGAGGATGAGACAAGGCTTTTTTTCAGTGGTCCCAGTGAATGGACAAGGGGCAATGGGCACAACCTGCAACAAAGGAAGTTCCATCTGAAGATGAGGAAAAACTTCTTTATGTTGAGGGTGACAGAGCACTGGAACAGGCTGCCCAGAGAGCTTGTGGAGTCTTCTTCTCTGGAGACAGGAAAGACCCACCTGGATGAGATCCTGTGCAATGTTCTCTTAGGAGAACCTGCTTTAGCAGTGAATTAAACTAGGTGATCTCCAGAGGTCTCTTCCAACACTGACCATTCTGCGAAAATTGAAAGAATTATATTATTTTGTTTCTTCACTTCCTGTGAAAAGATAGGTTAGCACTTACACTGTGGTCTTCTAAAACATTAAAATAACTCTGTTCTCTTCATAACTTGTGGATATTTAAAAGACAAGGTGCTACTATGTGCATCTTGGTATGTACTTGTAAGCAGAACTGTAGAATCATGGAAATGTAGGATCATAGAATGGTTTGAGTTGGAAGGGACCTTTGAAGATCATCTAGCTGTCTCACTGCTGTCATAGGCAGAGAGATCTTTCACTAGAAAAGCTTGCTTAAAGCTCCATCTGACCTGACCTTGAAGACTTTCAGGATAGGACATCCACGAACTTCTCTGGTCAACCTGTTTTTCTCATCAACATCTCATAAAAAAAATATATATATATTCCTTCTATGTTGCTCTCTGTCCTGTCACTATAAGCCTTTGTAAAGGCTAGAGCCTAAAGTCTGTCTAACTTAGAAGCTCCATTTAAGGACTGAAAGGCTACAATAAGATCTTCTTGGAGACTTATCTACTTGAGGCTGAACTATGCCAGGTGTGTCAGCCTTTCTTCACAGAAGATGTGTTGCAGCCCTCTGATCATTTTCATGGCCTTCCTCTGGACCTGCTTTGACAGATGCATGTCTTCTTGTGCTGATAGCCCCAGACCTAGCTGCAGTACCCGGGGTGGAGTCTCATGAGAGGGAGGTAGGGGAAAAAATCACCTTCTTCAACCTGCTGGCTATGCTTCTTTCAATGCCGCCCAGGATATGATTGGCTTTCTGAGCTGCAGGCCCACATTGCTTGTTTACATCCAATTTTTCATCCACCAGTATCCCCAAGTCTTTCTCTATAAGACTGCTCTCAATCCATTCACCCCCAGTTTATATTGATATTGGGGTTACCCTGACTCAGTTGCAGGACCTTGCAACTGGCATTGTTGAACTTCATGAGGTTCTCATGGGCCCACTTCTCAAGCCTGTCAAGAAGGTCCCTCTGCGTGGTTACAGATGAAAGCATCTGTACTGGGAAGGCTTTAATGCTATACTGCAAAATATTCCCAGATATTGGTTACATGTTTTGGAGACATAGTTTTTAATTTAGCAAAACTCTGCGTATTGTTGAGAAGGTTGGTTATAAAGGTCACTGACAGATTTCTGTGTATTGCCAACATTCTTCTTTAATGTTCTTTACAACTTTAGTCCTTTATGAGAAATAATGCTCTAACTGAGGCATGGCCAGAAAAAAAACTACTGTTCTTCCTACCATATAAATATTCAAAAAGCTTTGCAGTTGTTTTTCTACAGTTTCTTCCTTGGAAGAAGAATCTTTTTCTTTTATTTAATGAGAGTAGAAGATTGATGTTGCAGCTGAAAGAGACTTGTGAAGAGGACTAAGGAAAGGATTCTGAGTGGAAAACTGCACACAGTTTACTAAATTCTGATAGCTTCTCCCCATCACATGCGCAATATATTTTAATCCTGAAACAAGAATTTGCTTTTTATCTTTAAAAAGAGAGAACAAAAAAAACAAGTAGGTTGTGTGCTATATATCAAGATTTCATCATTTTTGTTCACTTTCTTAGGATCTGAGACACCAAAAACAAAGCAGCATGATACATACAGGCTCATTCTTTAATACTTCTAGCCATCAGGTGAGCTCTTCAGGGGCAAAAAGGGTAGGTGACCCAGCTGTCTTGCAGTTAGGTATCTTGCATCTTCTGTGTCAGGTGTCACTAACTACTCTTGGAAACAAGATAGTAAACTAAACAGAATTTGGGTCAGTTCCAGCAAAACCAATGCATACATATTGTAATTGCATATTGATAATAGGCCGAGCTTCATATGGAAGTTTCATGCCGTTTGTTTTAAGGCATCAGTGAGACATTTATAATGTCCTTTCATATAGCATATGTTTGATCAAAACTAAACGAAAAATAATATGTATACATGTAAAAGGTATGTTTTCTAAATCTGAGTATTCAGGGTTTTTTAATTGTTTTTTAACACTGCAAAGAAGAATTCTGAACTTGTAATGGTATAGAATATTATTGTAAATGCAGCGTTTTCAGTTAGTACAATATTTTTTAAGTTCTTCAAAATCGCAATTACTGTATCTAGCAAGGTATCCTTTTTCAAGGAAAATGGCATTTGATTGATGAAGTTAATATTGAAGTATACAGCTATTTCAAAGGCAGGGTGGCGACATGCAAAAACAATGGTCAAGGAGGATCTGTTCTTTGTCAGTCAGTAGTTTTATTGGCTCGAGTTTTCTATGGCTGCTTCCTCCAATCAATCATCAGTGATTTACCACAGCAGGACAAAGCACAAAACCAAATACACCTACCTGCTTTATAAAGATGACAAGGACATTCAAAAATGCCCTGATGATTGAGAACATTTCTTACTACAGGAACATGAGGTCACCTTTGTTACACCAAAACCTGTGATGTCATCAAGATAATCTGTATCCTTACACTAACAAAACACAAATCTGGTAGAAATATATACAAAAGTCATGACTTTATTCATTCCTATGTTATAATCCAGTCATGCTGAAGCTTGCTAGGGCCAAAATAAGGGATGCTCATTTTGAATGCAAAATTTTCCTGATGCTGTGACTCTCCTGTTTGTTATATTCCCTCTAGATCACCCTACAGTGATAAATCTGGCTGTTTAAGGTGTCTTTTTGGCAGGCTGTCCTTTGATTAGGCAATTTATCATTAACATGCCCAAAAAAGATATTCTCCATGAACAATAGTTGGCAGTTAGGTACTTGCACTGTGAATGTTATATTGTACTATCTAGGTAATAGACACAGAGAGTGAGTTTAGGCAACACTAATGGTCTTTAATAAATGGCCATACTCTGTACTAACAATGTATATCCATCATTACACAGGGGAAAGAATGCTGTGGGATCAGGAAAGTATGGATGTATTTATTTCATATTCAATTAGATTTATGAAGATCTTCTTCAGTAAAACACGTTTTGTGTTAGACAATGTCCTGTGGAGAACTAGAGAGTAGAGAAAACAAGATGGATGCTGATTATTTTATAAACCATGTGAGACAAGTGGTCTGCAGTTATGCATGAATGCATGCAGCTATAATGGATTGGTCCAGATTTACATTAGAGTTATATGAAGTATTAGTTGCAAAATTTAAAATACTCTCAGATGCAACTCTTTTTTTTTCATCTCCCTCAGAAATGGCAATATATCATATAAAACTATGCACTAGTGGCAAGGACTTATTTTTCCTGGATTTCAGCCAAAATTTCAATACAGATTTTGGTGGTGAATGTTTGATTTTTAGCTTACTCTGTTGGCTCTTATTCTAAGGTAAAAGTTACACAATTTTCCTGCAGGATATTCTGTTGTCTGTGCCCATGCCAGAACAGATCATTTTGACCAAAGAAAGTAAATAAATACATAAAATCTAAAATTGCCTTTATAATACAGCTACTTGTCCTTTGAAATTTTCTAAAGTGAAAATGTCATTTTCATTCAACATAATAAAATCAAAAGTAGATTTTATACAATTTTATGTGAAAAACATTGGATGCCATTAAGATCTTGTAGAAAACCTAAACTGAAGGGAATAAAATTTCCCAAGGTGGAGAACAGGGATTCTTTGTATAAATGAATCATGCTTTTCTTTGTGCATTAAATCCATATAAAAACATGATCTGTTATTGAAAGAAAATAAATTTTGCTGCAGTGTTACAAGGTGTGCTTCCAGATGTGTTGTGGACTTGGGGAGGAGTTTGAAGGTTTTACAGCATCCCAGGACAATGTATATGTCTGTCCAATGTATACATTTAGAGCAGTCCTTCAAATAATGCATTAAAATATTTCCCCTTCATCTTCACAGCTCCAGTCAGAATGATACTGCATGCACATGCAAGGATGTTACTATTACCACTAGGGATTCTTACTGCTATCACAAATTAACCTTTAGCTCCTGTGAATTGGTTACAACCACCATGCGTACCTGATCCTGTCACCCATAAACCGTTTCTACTCACATTTCACAATCGGTTACACGCCCCATTGACAAGAGTGAAAAGGAATATGAGATGAAAACACTAAGCTCCACAGCACCTGGGTGTTATTCATGCAATCATAGAATGGTTTAGGTTGGAAAGGACCTTAAAGATCATCTAGTCATCCCCCCACCATAAACATCTTTCACCAGATCAGGTTGCCCAAAGCCCCATCCACCCAACCTTACCTTGAACACTTCCAGGAAAGGGGTATCCACAGTTTCTTTTGGCAACCTTTCCAGTCTCCAACCATCCTTATCATTAAAAGATTCTTCTTTATATCAGATCTAAATCTACTCTCAAAACCAGTGCCCCTTGTCCTATCGCTACAGGACCTGGTAAAAAAACTTTCTTATAAGACACCTTTATTATATTAAAAGGACATATTAAGTTCTCCTTGGAGCCTTCTCTTCTTCAGCCTGAACAACCTCAACTGACTCCATCTTTCTTCATAAGAGGGATGTTCCAGCCCTTAGCCTTTTAAACTTCATGAGGTTCTCATGGGCCCACTTCTCAAGCCTGTCAAGAAGCTCCCTCTGTGTGACTTCTCTTCCCTCATGTGTATCAACCACACCACTCAGCATAGTGTCACCTGCAAAGCCAGTGCATATGTATTATATGCAAAATTTGCCCTTTGTGAAGCCATGTTGACTGTTTCTAATCACCTCCCTGTCATCCATATGCCTTGACATGCATCATCTTTTCCACAATCTTATTGGGCAGAGAGAGGAGACTGACTGGTCGGTAGTTCCCAGGGTCTTCCTTTTTACCCTTTTTATGAAAATGGGGATGATGCTTCCCTTTTCCCAGACACTGGGGACTTTGCTGGACTGCCTTGTCTTTTCAAGTATTATGGAGAATGCCTTAGCAACTGCATCAGCCAGCTTCCCTCAAGACCCTGGGATGCATCTCATTGGTTCCCATGGACTTGTGTATGTTCAGGTTCCTCAGATGGTCTCAAAATTTATTTTCTCCTGCAAAGAGGGACTTCATTTCCCCATACCCTGCCTTGAGGTTCAGGGGCTTGAGAGATTTGGGAAAAGGGATTACCATTGATTATACTCTTTGGCTTTTATGCAGTTTTTGTAATATCCTAACTGCACCAATCAGAAATATGTCATGCCACATCTGCAAAGCAATTATAGCAGCAAACTTATTTTTGTACAAAAAGATACAGTAATTTTCTTGAGCAGCTGCTGGAGGTTTCCAATTTATGTGGAAAAACCAATGCTAATATATAATGTTTTGATTTTGACCCTGCCTTTCCATTTATCTCTAGGACAAACAAGTTTTTTTAGGAAGCTTGCAGGTATTTAGTAATAAATTCTGGGACAGTTTTCAGGCTTTAAGCTGGTTTATCAGCAGACCAAGGAGGAGACCTTGAATATGTAAGGTGACTATGATATACAGACTTTGTTTTATTTCCTGGTGCATTATTTGCAATTTTTAGCAAGGTGGTGGGGATTTTTCCTAGCCATGCCCACTGCTCGCTATTATCATATCATGTTCTGAAGGCAGAGACTCTATACTAATTGAGAATTGAAAGATTATAATTGCCATTAAGGTGATTGATATGTCTCTCATAATATAATAATAATAAGTTGCATTTCCAAAGAAGTGGATGTCATATATGAGTTTTGTATTACTCAGGGAACTGAAGTTGCATTTTCTACCAATAAATTGCTGAACATAATAACAGGTCAAATATCTGATGTATTGCACTTACATTTTGACTTGTAATTTAATACATGCTGCTACATCGTCATTAGCTCTTATTTAGTACAGTATTAGATAGTATCTCATTTAGAATACTATGATATGTCATGATTCTAGTATCCTATGATTATGAATATATGGTTAGATATTTTCTGTATTTCTGGCACAGCATAATTCCTAATATTAATGAAAATAATGTTTAATGTACAGCAATTTGTTGGTAAGGGATGGTGAGGTGATTATTGTCTAACAGTTGAATGGCAACAGCAAGCAACGGAGCACCTGTGTTTGGATCTCCTTTGTATCTACCTCCTGCCTTCCTAATGTGTATCTGGCACTGCTGCATCAAAGAAGAACTGTTAAACAAAGCTGACAGGAGATTAAAAAAAAAAAAAAAAAAGATGATATTCCAGAGAGAACGACCTCCTTGGAAGAACTTGTTTCTTTTTAACATCTTTCTCTGTTAATAATGTGTGTGTCAGATAGCCTGTTGGAGACCTCTCAGTGGTATTGTAAATTGGCATAGTTTTAGAGAGAAAAAGTACCCCTTTATCCATGGCTAGTCAACAGCCTGTGTATTAATGCATTTCTCATAGTCTTCACCAAGATAAGCTCTGTTTCCAATGTTCATTCTCCATTACTTCAAAACCATCAGGTTAAAAAAAAAAAAAAAAAAGAGAGAAAAAAAATAATACGTATCTTTTAAAATTTCCAGCTGATTCACAATCTAGAGAAAGGCAGACACTTTCTAGCAGGAAGTACCATGATGACTACCTAGTCATCTTCCTTCCCAGTATTTTTTCCTTACTCAAACTTTCTACCCTGAAATTCAGACTGCATCATGACTTTCCATGTTAAGTCCCAGAGTAATCATGTACTTCACCCCCACTTTTGGCTTTTGATACAGGTGTCTCCCAACAGAATCACGCCATCATTGATCAATTTAGAGAGACTCGTGAGTGAAGATGACACAAATTTCACAGGATCGGGACCTAGCCTGTAGCACTCACTCCCACAGATACTGAGAATTCCCACAGGCTTGGCATTTTTCAGAACTAAATATAAAACATGTTTTTATTTAGCTTTCCCCTGATGAGGTATTTTCACCGGCTGATATGCATAGAGTCTTTCCCTTTACCACAGACACATGCACACCAGCGCCCCCTTCCTCCTCCCCCATCCCAAAACCAAGATCCACCCAACTCCCCACCCCAATTGATTAAGCTATATCTGTTACAGGGTAAGAATGGGAGAGAAGGAGAAGAACAAGGATGTGTTTTATTTTTACATACTCCAGAGACATTTTGATTCTATGGTGATGAGACTATATATGTATCTAGAAAGTTAATTCCTTAATCCTCTAAGGGAGTCACTGAAAAATAAGTGTTGATACATAATTGACTCACAGAAATATTGCCTCTGGCAATATGCTATAGAAATGGCATCGTGAGATCTAGGGAAACAGATTACAGGTTTTAGTAACTGATTCTTCACATTTTGTAGGTTTATTCCTATATATTTCAAATGTTAATTGGGATTATAAATCTTTCTACATTTGGGTGAGGTTGGGCTTCATCTCCTTGACAGTAATCTAGTATTATATTTTAAACACAATTAAAATGACTAATATCAGCATGAGTTGAAACAGTAAAATTGCATGTTAATTGTAAATTCATTAAAAACGACACTTGCTCTGGCATGTGACTACATGAACACTGTGGTGGTAAAATCCTAGCAGTGCTTTTTTGACGCTGAATATATAATTAGAAAAAAAATTCTACCTCCTGTCAGGGTTTTCTGTCTAACTGTAGGGTACGTTTTCCATCTCTTCTGTTAATATTATATTTCTGACGATGCTTTATTGGTGCAACCAAAAACAAGTAATATTCTGAAATTAAAGGGAAAGAATTTAGTTAGTATGCTTATTGTTGCATGTATAGCACAGAATATAAAATGGGAAATAGTGTAATTTGAAGGCACAGACTTGAGATAAATTCAGAGGACTGGTTTGCTGACAGCATCTAGATGGTTAACGTTTCTAAGTTTCTCTCCTTGAGGGGTGTGGTACCTATCAAGCTGTCTTTCTGACACAACAGTATTCTCCTCAGATATGAATAGACAATGCATGTATAAAAGATTGAAAAAAAAAAAAAGAAAAGGCAGGGGGAAGAAGAATCACAGAATAATATAAACCTACTGTCAGTAGAAGGCATAACTGTTTAAGTACAGCTGGGCTGTAATGCATGTCAGGGAGACCTGTACAATTTTAGAATCTTAAGAGACCATATGTGGGGGCAGGCAGTGGGAGGAATGCAAAATTTGTGGGTTTGAAAAATAACAACAGAAAACCTGTGGTAAAATTCTAAAAAAAGATTATGTTAATTTTTGATTTGTTACCAAATGCAACTAGAAAATCATATCACCAATTAAATCAAGTGTTCTAATTAAAATGTGGTTTTGTTTTAGTCCATGGAAGTTGTGGGAATTCAATGACAATGTGTTTTTCTAAACTACCTAATAATTTTAAAATTTCAAGATGAGGAAGGGTGTTGAAAAAAGGAAAAGGAAGGTTTTGCAGTAAAGTCACAAAGCAAGAAGTAGGGAAGGAAATCAAAGATGCCACTGTCATGCATGTAGTTTTGACCTTTGATGACTCATTGAAATTCTATGTATTTGGTTGATCTTGACATTTTTAAGATCCAGGATCCAGTATCCCTTTATCAAGTTTCTACCCAAGAATTTTGCAACCAGACTGGTGGGAACACTAGCTCTATCCTGTTGCCCAAGGTTTAGCTCAAATACAGTGTACTATGGGTGGTGTTACATGGAAGCTCCAGAGTCAAAGAAGACATGCCTAATGAAGCACCTTGAAGGGGAGAACCAGGAGCCCAAGATGTGGAACATCTTTATGTAGAAATTAATCTACTATTGCTGACACAACATGCTTTCTCTTATATGGCTTCTAAAGAGGGAAATAAATACCGCCAGACTTTCAACTTGCCTGGTGTGTATAGATTTGTATAGTTCTAAATTTCTCATTTGGACTTTGGCACTCATTTTTAAAAAAAGCCAACCCCAAACCAAACTGTTAACTACGACAGTATCCTGTCTTTAGTCAAGAAAGTCCTCTATGCCCAAAACTAGGTACCCATATTTAGAAAAACCTTGGTGCATATAACACACTTGGCCAGTATAAGATATTTAATCACTTTTTACTCACAACACTTATCTACCAACTGGCATAAACTATAAATTTCTTAAAAATTTCAGCAATTATATTGAGTTTAAATTCTGTAAAGTTTTACTTGGTTTAAAGTGAACCTAATTTGAACTAATCTAACAAACATTAAGTTATTTAATTTCTTTGACATTACAATTTTCAAAGAAGGAGTAGTGAATTGTTTTGCAGAGAACATCATCCCAAGATATCGCTTCAGGATATTCAGATAAAATTGCTAATCCAGAAAACGGGAATTCTGCACCCAAAATGGACCTTAGATTTTTTAGAATGTGTCAGTTCAGCAGCTGGTAATGTCACAATCTGTACGAAGAGGCATATGATCTTTGGTTCTCTGGTATCATGGGTCATGGAGCAGTGCCCAATTTCATGGATCCCAATAGGCTTTATAAGTATGAAATAGCATCACAAACAAATAATATGAAATTATAAGTACAAAAAAGTAATTCTTCCCTGGGAAAATTGTACTATCTCTGTTGAGACCTTGGAGACTTTGGAGACCTTGCATATTGACAAAATGCAAAATATTGCTCAGAATTTCCTTGATTACTTAGAACATTTAATTAAATTATATAAAAAATTTAAACATAGATGTATAAATTATTATATTCCATTTATTACATGGAAATAATATAGTAAAATCCATAATATAAATAACACAGTAAACGGTAAGTCTATCCTAAATGTATGAAAAAAATGAAAAGTATGTTTGCTAGAAACTAATAGTTGAAAAGCAATTTAAATGGATTAATAGTATATAAAGATTTTTATATCAATACTGAAATTTTCTTACTACATTAGTAAAAATAAAAAATATTAGATTAGGTTTCAATTTCTATGATTATTTTTTGTTTGTTTTGCTTTGCTTTTACCTTCCTTTTTCATGATTAAAAAAAGGACAAGTTTTTTTAGATTTTTTTGGTAGAAGATAAAGGTTCTCAAACACCTGTTCAGCCATGCAAAAGAGCAATCAGACGCACAGCCAAAGGGGCTGGCTGGGGTGAGAGAGACAAAAGATGAAAGATTATAAAGGTAGTAATTAATACTAATTTTATTTGTAAGTTTCCATTACACTCTTTACCTAAGTCACTGTTGGAGGATCCATGGAGCTTGACATCATAATTAGACAACTGAAGACAAAACTGAAAATATTTATGAAGAGAATGAATGTTTCACAAACAGCGGCATTCCTGGGGCGTAGAGAGTGGCAGCAGTGGTAGGGAAATATCAGGTCTGCATTACTCACATCCACTGAAATAATGCTTGCTCCTTTGAATTTGTAGGCTCTCTAAAGGCCCAGGAGGGTGCCTATCTACACCTCATAAGGCAATGACCAGCCAACAAACCAAACCCCCAAAAGAAGACACAGTATAAGGAATCAGCTCAGAGTCCTAATACCCTATGAACAGAATTACAAAGTCTTTCAGCCTGAAAGGAAGGATGATGACTCATTGAAATTCTATGTATTTGGTTGATCTTGACATTTTTAAGATCCAGAATCCATTGTCCCTGTACCATGTTTCTACTCAAGAATTTTGCAACCAGACCGGTAGGAATGCTAGCTCTATCCTATTGCCCAAGGTTTAGCTCAAATACAGTGTACTGTGGGTAGTGTTACATGGGAAGCTCCAGAGTCAAAGAAGACATGCCTAACAAAGTGGTGAACGGTTCTAAGGTAGGGAGATCTCAGTAGAGGCAGGCAATGATGTAGACAGGCCTCCAAGAAAAATGGAGATATTCATCATACAGGACAGAAAATTGTGGGTCCTGCTGTAAAGAAGAGTTTTCATTTTTGTCATTAATCGAGTAGAACTGATCTTTTTTGTTCTTGTTGTTGACTTAAAAATAGAAGGGTATGTAGGAACTTTGGGGTAGACCGTCTGTGGTACCAATTTTAGCTGGCAGGAACACTACAAGCTTGCAGGGAATTACGTCACATGAAAGAAATATGGAGCAGAACACAGGTGTTTCATAAGGTCTATCTACGCTCCAGAATTTTAAACATCGTAAGCACAATGAAAATGATCTGCCAGTTCTGAAGCAAGTGGATAATTTCATGGGCATCAACATGTCTCTAGACTGAATTGTGGCCACACTTTGAAGGAAAACTATGCATATGACAACCCCTTGCTCATTATGTATGTTCTTAGTGTGTGTTCAGATTAACTCCTTTACTGTTTCTGAGACTTTTCTATTCATATCACTGAGACTTTTTTATTCACATGCTGCTAGCTTCTAGGAAGCACAATAACACTCCAGCCACTCTGGGCTTTGAGAAGCAAAGAATATAAATAGAAAGTCATTGCCTATAGAGTATATGGTTTTATTTTTAGCACTATTACAGAGCAACAGTACCTGAGAAAATGGTATGAGTAGCATTGGGTTTTCTGCATCACCAGTAGAGTACGTTGTCAGAGGTTAGGTATGATGTACACATGCACACCCCTACCGATTTTCAGTAGGATAAATCTCTAAGAATAAATATTCAGTAACACTGAGAAAGCACCCTAGTCATCTGTTTCAATGCAGCCATGATAGCATAAACTGAAGGAGATTGCCACATTCTAGTGAGATTGCAATTTGAACTGCTGAGCTTTCATTGCCAGAGGGGATGTTTGGGAAGCAATGAGCTTAGCTTTACTTTTAAGTGTAAACTGACAGATAGGAATAGAGAGTTCTCCCCCCTCCCAAACCAATTTGAAATCAAGATTTTACAGTCATTCTACACAGAAGAATTGAATGCTGACAAACAGGAATTCTTTACTGGTGGGTTGTTTGAGTGAAGATTCCTGTCTAAATGGAACTTCAAAAGCAATCAGATATTCCTTTTTTGAAAGACCCCAAGAAAGTTTTTTACCTGGTAGAGACATTAAACAATGAGCCTTGAAGATCAGGCTCTTGAGTTCACTTCTAACTCACTAAATGAACTCCAGATTCTGAAAAGTTCTCAAATTCCACTAAGGTTACAGGACTCTTGGAAGATTAAAACCACAAAGACATAAGGTGTGGTCTTAAGGACCTGTTGTGAGTAAAAGGGGAGTGTATGAGATAAGATTTCTGTTAACAATAAGTATATAAGAAAACATCCAAATTCTGTGGTGAAAATATGACCATAAAAGAAATAGCATCACACCATCACATCACATAGAAAGTAGCATCACAGCTGTTGGTGCTTTTCCTCCCAGCGTGTGCAAATACAACTGTACTCTGATGTATTGTAAGAGACACATTAGAATTTCTAAGAAGGAACATTTAAAAAATTAAAAAAATATGACGTATCTTTTGTGTAACAAAAAGTAAGTTTTCATGTTATGAAATATTTGTATACATTCTTTATTACCTGAAAATGTTAACAAAAATATAGTTTAGGTTAACAGTGTAAGGTTGGCTTTTAAAACTTTTTTTTGGTTTTGTTTTGGAGGTTTTCCTGTCAAATACGCAAATGTTTAAAACCTAGAAGTTAACAAAATGTACAAAATTCTGGTTTAGCATTTAATACAGTCCATGCTAATCCTAAGACACTTTATTAAAGTAAAAAATGTAATTGGTGTTGTAGTTCTGGATTGCAAGGATGTCTTTACACTTATTAAAATATAGAATTCCTAGTGATCAACTTTTTTATTACTAGAACAAAATATTTCTGCAGCACATGCATTGTCATACAGTTGTGTTTGAACAATAACGATTTTTTGTGTAAACAACTAGTCTTCCAGTTGTTTAAGAACTTTTTTAAAATTTCTTTTTTAAAGTGAAATCTAAAAATATAGTTAACAGTATTAACTCTAATACTAAACTTAATTAAATTAAATTTGAAAAAATGCTATCACTCTATGTGTATTAAGAAATCATCTAGTAGAGAGGAGACATTTTATTTTTCCTTTTAGTAAAAATTACGTATAATTCCATAGGCCTGTCTGAATTTGTAATTCCTCTGGCTTGTAGTGTACGCTATTACCAGAATTAAGTCCAAAAGTAAATGTTTTTCCATGTTCACAAGTTCTTGCTTTCTTAGTTTTCTTCTATTTGACATACAATTTTTGGTTAAAGTGAAGTTCATCCAGCACAGGACAATGCAGACCATCAGGGACCTGGGGAGGCACCTGCCCAGAGCAGATTCCATCCTGGGGTAAGACCAGGCTGCTCCAGGCTTCTTCCAGGCAGGTGCCCTCTGCCACTTCCTTCAAGTCCCTGATAGAAATTTGCACACTCCAAGTCGCAGGACACACCCCTGAAGTACCCATCTTGTTACCAGTTTTCAGGCTGACCCATTACCCACTATCCTGTGAGTCAAGCTGACTCACTCCACAATTTTCCCAGTGACCAAAGACTTCCTGTATCCTCCTTTTCTGCACTGGAGATCTAGCATGAGTTTCCTGTTTAGACAAGCTTATCTGTTGATAGCTCTACCTGTTTTCCTGAGTGGACCATTCATTCATCAGACTAGCCAGCCTTCCTGACCTTCTTTGCCTTCCAGAGCTGCCTTTCTTGTTATCTCCAATGTTAATTCCCTGAATAGGTTGAAATTTCCTCTAAAAGCAGATTTAACTCTAAAGCCCTCCCCTTCTGAAAGGGATCCTGAATGCTACTACCACATTTAAGACACCATTGATTGCCATATATCTAGCAGGTTCTTCTGTATTAGTAAATCTAACCATGAGAAGATCCAGCTGGGTGCCACCCTTGATTGGACCATCCAGTAATCACCCTCCAGAAATCTTTCTTCTGGACTAGTTATGTTTCTAGTAGATGGTTATACTTGTACTTTCCTAACAAGTAAACTTACCATCAGGTCAATGGGTATCCAAAAGAGGAGACACAGTTAAGCAATCATTGGATTTTGTGATGCATGGATGTATTAAAACAAAAGCAAAACCAAAAACCAAAACAACAAACTCTTACTATAAGAAAGACTAGTGGTTTAATGTAGCTTGTAAATCTCTAATGCACCTAATACACAAAGCTTCAAGAGGATAAATATGATGTGTTTTAAGAACCAGCTAGACTACTTCTAAACACCATACTGTTTCTGGAGTTTAAATACTTCACAGAATCAAAGATAATTCTTTAGTCTCGGTTTTGAAATCAAGGTCCATGAATACTAGTCAGTGCTCCCATGTTGTCATCTTTGTGTCCACCTGTATGGTTTCCACTGTGAAAACAGAGGTCAGAGGACTGAAACAAAAGCTGACAACAAAGACAGGTGTTCTTAGTAAAAAGTAAACCGTTTTTGAGAAGCAGTTGCAAGCATAAATAAGAGCATTGAAGTTACATGCAATGGAATTTTCCAAATTTATTTGAGAGCCAAAAGGTTGGATAATATGTTATCAGCCCAAGAGGCCATGGGGACTATATTGATATATGAAGCTAAATCCTTTCAAAGACAAATGAACAGAAAGTTGAATATGATGAAGGTGTATGAACTTACTAGCACTCCAGAAGGCCTGAAATCCAATACTATCAAACTTCTTGCAATTATTAGAGAACCAACTCCTGGCAAATATATTGTATGCTTGCATATTATTCAGTCAGTGTCTGACTCGCCTAACAACCCTAGTGAGAAGTCACTGTAGGAAAAGACACTTAACTCTCATTGCTTCCCTCTACAGGAATTCAGTGGTAATTTAACTAGTTAAGTGACAGCAGAGATATCAGGAAGTGAAATATGAGACATCCTGAAAGAACACAACACACAAATCCCAAACATATGGACTTGATTCCTGAATTATGCTGGCATGGTTCTGTAAAAATGCAGGAAGTGCCCAGATTTATAAGGTTTGTATTATCTACAAAACAACTACCTGAAAGTTACAGCCATGGTAATTATTTTCCCTCCCTTCACCATTTTTCTGGGGGACTAACAGATTCTCTGTGAGCTGCAGTTGACAATTCACCTACTTTGAAAGGTAGATTTACTGATTTTCTATATGCTGTCGCAAAGCGCAAAGCACTTCTGTTTTGTAATGATCAGAATTTCTTTCCTTTGAGTTGCTCTGCAACTGCATGTGGGCAATATTAGAGGTTATATTTTTCTTTTCACTTTAGTTGAGCTGGAATACACAGATGCCATGGGCCTAGTGGTCCCAGTGCCAGCCTGAAAAGGGCAAAGAGTCTTGTCCTGGCCATAGCGGATGGGGATAACTTTTCTGGGGCTGTGCCAAGTGTTCTGTTAGTTACCTGAGGCAATAAGAAAAGCCTGAACTGAGGTTTTTAATGGCAATCTAAATAATGGATCATAATGGAAGAAGGTATTCACTGTTGCATAAGCTACCAAAAGAAACAGTTCCTTGGCCATCACATCCTTAGCGTTATATTAGGAGTATTTAAGACTCAGCTCCCAGGACTCTACAATGCTAGATTAAGCTTCTTTCATACTGTAAACTTTTCAAAACTTAATTTATTTTAATAACATTAGTTAGCTGGCATTGGAAGGGTTTTATTTGCTATTGATTCCTTGTAATTGAACAAGCTGGCCATTAAGTCATCTAGTGATTCTGATTTCTTTTAAGCAGCCATTTTATTGTATTTCACTCTCATGATATAGCTTAAAGAAAACATTTATTCTCTTAGTACTTGGACTGCTGAAGATCAAACTATGATATTCGGGGAGCTCATCTGGAAATACTCATGGGCCTGACTGAGCTCATAAAACTCTTGTACTGCTGGTCTAGCACTAACAAAGCTAGTGTAGAGGAGACCTTAATTAAGGACCTAAAAGACAAAACCAGCCTTCTGTCTTTACAATACCTTAAAGTTTAAGACTTAAAATGAATGGCTTAGAATCTGGTGATTTAGCTGCAGTCTAGTGGTCTCACAGCATGTGTGAATTTTGCTGTGTAACACTGTGGAGCCTATTACTCTCTAATGTATGTAGAGCAGTATTGGAACATGGCCTTAACCAGGTTCTTTCTCTGGCAATTTGTTAAGCTACTGTAAGTGCTGTAACCCGGCAGAACATGGAAAGCATTGTACATCCCTGCAATTTATGATTCTAATCAGATTTCCTAAGTTAAGGGTTGTTGGTACCCTTCCACTGTCTCCTTACAGTCATTATGTTGGGCGTTGCACAAACGTTTGTAGGAAACTTTCTAAACAGGTAAGACAGTCCAAGACAGTGTGTACAGGGAAGATTTTTCTAGTGTCAAACGCAAGTAGAACTATAGTGGAGATGAGAGGAAAAATGCTGAATTTTCCCATTAAAACCCTTCTGCTCTTTTCAGCTTCAGTTTGCTTTTTATGCTCAGAATTTTTGTCACAGAGGAATCAAATTTATCTGCGACTTATTTGGGATCTGACAAAGTACATTGCAATTTCTGGATAGTAGGCTATTCTCAATCCAACAGTGGAAAGACAAAAACAATATACTACATCTTGTTTTATCAGTTACTTGAAATGTGTGAGCAATCTTGTAACAATAACAATAGATTTATTTATTATGATATAGCAGACAGAAAAGAGACTGATCTTCTGTGGGTGGTTTTGGGTGGTATGGACAATAATTAATGAGCCCTGTCAATAACACATAAGAGCAATAAAATCTGTGAGACACTGACATGGCCTATGCACCTGTCTCCTCATGGTGTATTCTGTGCTGCACACCAGAAGCGAGCAGAGTTCCATTTACAGTAGTTTTAAATTCAACTATTCAACTTTTTGTATTTTCACAGTTAGCTTTTGTGAATCTATAGTTTTAAAAATATTCCATTCCAAGTAATCAAGAAAGATATTGCAATGGGTGGGTGAGATATTTCCTGATTGTGAATTTTGGCTTTTGGAAGATTATTGGTGTTTGTTTGATGTTATACTTACAGAGAGAATTGTTGACAGGAAATTTTAGTGTAGAACTTGGTTCAGAAAAGTAGGCATTTTCATCTTCTGAAATGCTTAATGAATTTTAAGTTTAAAATGTTTTTAAAATATTTTTTCTTTGGCACATCATTATAGTATTTTTCCTATAAAACTTCGAAGCCACTCTATTGAGTATGCAAAGTCTGCATCACATCTTAAAATATTGCTTTCTCAGGCAATATTTTCCCAACAGCAGTGTCACTTTAGATTTAATTTTGTTCATCCACAGGCTTTAATGTTGCTTCACCATCATTATGCTTGCCAACATCAGTACTGGCACTATATAGCTGTGTGAAACTGTATCACTTACCTAATGTCACAGCAAATTGCTGAAAATACTGATCATTCAGACCCAGGCTGTGCAATTCCTCTCATCTGTCCTCTCTACAATAAAGTTTCACTTTGACCCAAATTTCCCTTCACTGCTGATAGATGTAGTATTGCAAATCATAGACTTCTATACCGCTGAATCATGAAAACAGGTTTGTAAGAAGGTGATTTCCATAAACAAGAAATGGCTGTTACATTAATCTGTGGGTACATCCGGTATTTCCCCCTCTCTTTTTCTTTCTTCATCTTTCTTTTTCTTTCTTCTTCTTCTGTCTTCCTCTCTTTTGCATCTCACAGTTCTTGGTCATGTTCAAAAATATACATTATAGGTCTCAAATTTGTACTACATTTTACAACAAAACTACAACATTTTACATCATTTTTTGATGATATAGATTTAGAAGGAATATGAGGTAAGTCCTACTCATTGTTAGTTTTCTACAGATTCATTCACTAAGTCATAGAGGATTTTGTACAATTTGTATGCAGAAGCTTATGGTAATGCCATAAGTTTTGTTTGGTCTTCAAATTATGTCACTGAAGTAGCTGACCAACACCTGCTCAGCACCTCAGCACATCTACTTCTCCATATCTGAATGGATGACTCCAAGAACATAATAACTTTTGCATTCTTTTTCATATTACATACTATTTTCTATTAATAGTATAGATGATATTCTATAGAATTAAATGGAAAGTTGCTGAGAATATTATGAGTTATGTTATGAGTTTGGAGATGATTATATATTATTAGTTTTCTCAGCAGAAAGGGAGAACTCCGAGTTTAAGTACTATGTCCACTTGTACCTAAAAAATGCTACAACTTCAGAAGTGATTTTTCTGCAGATATCCATGTATATCTGCAATGAAAGGTGTAACAGAAGCTACAGCATGATAAACAGTCCTGCCTCCAATTATAGTTGCAAGATGTAATAGAAAACACTGAAGTGAGGATAAATCTTAATTTAAATAGGGTGTTGAAACCTAATTGTACCTTAGGAAAAGAAATCTGAGAATAAATTAGCTTTTCACCAAAAATTGAATTATACAGAATAAGTATTCCTGTTTTCCAGACACTATGAAATGCTTCTGACAAAGATCCCTTTGATTCTCTAAAATAATTATTTTCTCTTAAGGTTTTATTCTTCATTTAATTTGTATTAAAAAAATATTTTAAAATGTATACAGAAAATATTAAGTTGTATATGCTTGGTCTATTGATTCCAATCATCTGAAGCTTTTGGTTTTAATTCATGGAGGAGTTAAAGACATACCCACTAAACCCTAAAATTAAAAGGTAAAAGTAATCAGATGAGTAAGCCAAGAAGGAAGAAGAGATTTTATGGTTCATGAAAGACATGATTTGATGTATAAAAAATTCAGCATGTATTACATTAGTCCACAAACTAAAAATAACATGCTTATCTGACACACATTCCACCAGGGACATAACCTAAGGCTTTTCTGTCTTCAAACCATTAGTGTAATAGAGATGAAGGTCATTATCAAAAGACCACAAAGAAAACTATGATGTTCTTTATCACAATGTACATTATCTGTCTTAAGGAGTTCTGCCATCAGTCATTTTTTTCCCCCAGAAGTATCACCTTATTCTCTAATCTTCATAGTTTTACTTTATTTTTAACAGTTCAGTTCTTTTTAGTCAAGGATATAAAACACATGCTCAAGAAGGTACCTTGTAGGAATTAGTGAAAAAAGAGTCTTCAAGGTGAGAACAACATTGTTTTTTCCTTTAATTTCAGAAGTTATCTTCAATCTGTACTCCAAGTGTACAAGAAACTCAACCGAAATATCCGTGGGTGGATTAATGAAACACCTCTCAAGGTCTAGCCAGGTCCTCTGCTTAAGAACAGAGATGAGGTTACTCATTTGGAGACCAGTCCTGTTCTCACTGAATTAAATGGCAAAATCTTGCTTTATCTTCAGTACTGCAGACCAGAATCTAAATCCATGATGGACTACAATCTGATAAAATGCATGCTTTAATGCACACTGAAATCTCTGGACTTTTTCAAGGCCTATGTGAATCTGGTGTTGATAAAATGGACACGTGGTTCTTGCTGACAGGTTTTCAAATCTGACACCAGTTGTTTGATAGAAGGGAATAATAATAATAATAATAATAATAATAATAATAATGCAAACATATATTGATGTTGGACACAGTTTTTCCTATGTATTCTCAGACTGATCTCTAACAGTTAGAAATCTAATTTGACCTACAGACATTAAGCTGTTTCACCTTTTTTCATCTCCTTGGCTAAAATTAAGCATGTGCCTAGCCAGAGCTAAGCATGTTCAGTAGAATCACACTGAAGAGTTTTTGTTCTCTAGTGAAATAACAAGGGACAGCAGTTCTGTGAATTTAAAAATAGATGCCTAAACAGAATTTTAGAGAGAGGGACACAACACCTTTAGACTGTCAAATATGAACACTCTGACCCAGGCTTCATAGTTTAAATGTTCAAGATTTCTACCTGATGTTATTGAAAATAAATGCAATTATTTTGTGTAGTGTGAGACAGTTAACACATAAAAGGTCAGGAGAAATGAAGAAAAATTATGGCATTCAGTCATACAAGAAAAATACTTTCTCAGTAATGGGGATGCAAAAACCCATGTAGTCCCTCTATCAAAAGAGAAAAGACAAGAACATTCTGTGTGACATCTTAGTTTGAACTATTTATTTTTCTTTTTAAACTTTTTTAACAAAACCACTACCAGATACAAGTGGTATTATATTACCAAAGCATTTTAAAGTACACACACTTGGAGATATGGTTCTTGCTGTTCTATAAATGAACATTGTTCATATATAAATATGACTGTCCTAGAATAAAATAACATTTTTTCTCATTAATACATTCTGACTGTCATGCTCCCTGAGCTGCAGTCTTTCCCCAGGAAAAATTCCCATTATGACCCATGAGACTTTTGGCTTTTGGGTGTGTACCTAGTCCTTTGTATGCAAAGGAACTTCACTTCAGCAACCTGAAAATGCAAGATTATTTCTGCAAGCACATATTTAGGTACCTTGCGATGCAAAGGTAGGCAACAACTTCTCAGAGATAAATTTATCTTATTTTGTAAGGAAGCTAATTTATGTATATGCCTGTAATTTTTTCTTAATTTCTCTCATCATATACAGATTTGGAGTAGGTGTAGAGTACAGACACAGACTTTGAACAATGGGCGATTTTATTTTATGCACGATGAAAGGAAAATACACGTCATCTTTTCCCTGTTACCCTTTCACCTGTCTGCTTTAAGGTATGATTATTGGGAAAGTATATTAATACTGGTACGGTGTAATTTTTCATTTGAATGTTTTCCTTCTTCCCTGGAATAAAGTATTTAGTTCTAACCAATGTGATAAGGAACATACAGCTATGACATGGTTGTGCTGAAGAAGCTGCATTACACAAACTAATGATCTGAAGATACCGAAGCTTCCCAGCTGCTTGCAGGCACCTGGTCTTTGCAGGAATGGTCCTTTTTGCTTTCCAAGTGGTTCTAAATATCTGAGTCATCTCAGTTTCTTGGAGATATTAGACTCTGTCCTAGGAAAAAAAATAGTCCAGGGGAGATTCACAAAACAGTTCTTGCTGTGTTCTTTCTCATGTATTTTTTATTCCACTTCTCCCAAAACTTATTTTGGGATGGGACAATTCAATCTCTTTTTGTTCATTGTGGTTATAAATACACCATATGCCAAAAATGCCTACTGCTTTTCTTTAGAGATGTTACTCCATGAAAAGCAGGAGTCTGAGGATTGAAGCTGGTTGAAAAAAGGAAGGTGGAAGTAAAGACGGTATTTTGCGTCTTAAAACTGTGAGGTCTGCAGTTTTCCCAGGCTTTCCTTTTCCTTTCCACAAGCTTCATTGTAATTTATTTTTTTCAAATGCCCAACCTCAGCCATACTTTTCAGGGGTGGCTTGCAGAAAAGAAACAGATTATGCCCCACAAGAAGTGCAGGTGGTAAATGTAAGTTTATTTACTACTACAATTAATTTATAAGAAAGTAGATATGCAAATCACCTTTCTTAGTGTATCTTACTTGGGTATAGGTGCAGTATTGGCTTTATGTTGAACTTTATTATTTCAGATAATAGGTGTCATAAGATCTAGCAGACACTGCAGCTCGGAGATTTTTTAATTCTGGTATATTTTTATTTCTAAATTAATGGTTGGAACATCTGGGTTTTATTTATTGTTTACTTCTATGTGATTTTGCATCCCCATGGATTTTCTCCTAGTTGCTTTCTTTTGACCAGCTTTCTAATATTGAATTCACCCCAGCCTTCACAAACTTTAAAAAGCACAGTGTAATGCTCAGAATGCAGAATGTGTTCTTAATTTGGGCTTCACAAATTATGGCAAAGTGATCTCTTAACATACTATCCTGCACAAAACCTTGGTACTCATGAAAGGTAATTTATATCAATATATTTTACGGTCATGAATCAATTTTCAGTGAAATGTAGGAATAAGACATCGTAAGCTGGAAAAATCTAAGTGAAAAAATAAAGTGAGAGACTGAAGATCAAAAGTAACATAGAAATGAAAGATACATAATTCCAACTTAATGAGGATTTTTAGGATGTTAGAATACTTAATTTTCTACTGCATTTAGTGGTGGTTTACTGTGTAGATAAAATCAGCTTTACAAACATTAGTGATGTCATATTTAGTTGTGAATTAAGGTAATACCGACAAGTGATCTACCAAAGAAGAAAACACCACTGGGAGGAAATACTTAACTTGCTCTGTTACCCTGTGCCAATAAAGGTGCACTCTACAACAGCACAATTTTCAGACTCCTTTCCTTAATAATAAAAATAATAATAAAAAAAAGGAGGTGATAAATATTTTTGCTTCCCACCCTCCAACTCTGAATCTTCATGCTTCGAACTAGGTCAAATTGAGTTGCAGTGTACCTTAAATAAAACCCGGCAAGGCTCAGTACCAGCTCTATCAGGAGCTCTCCACCGCCTTTACTCTTCTAAGGGTAGCGCTTCGGTTGTACAGGGTAAACCTCGGAGCCCAAACAGTACCTGCGCGCGGCGATGCGCCCTCTGTCACCCTGAGGACCGCAAGCTCCGACCCAACCCTTTTCCGGGGCGGCGGCCGGGCGCTGCCCTGACCTGCTGCCGTGCGCGGCCCAGGGGCAGCCCGCCCGCTCCGCGCCCCCCGCCCCCCCCGCGGCGCGCCCGGCACCGAGCCGGGCGGTGCGCCCCGCTCAGCGGCCCCGCGGGCCCCCCGGCCACGCTCCCGCCGCTGCCCGCGGCGATGTGGCACCTCGCAGCCCCCGCCGGAGGCCCCTCCGGCTGCGCGGCGCCTTCGGAGCGCCCCGGGCCCGCTCCTTTGGTTTAAGCTGGAGCCTGAGCCTTGGCATGAGAAGGTCGTTACGGCTCAGCAGTCGCGGACTGGCGGAGAGCAGCAGGCTAGAACTGCACTGCTGCGGCCGGGAAACGCGTACCGTGGAAAGAAATCACCTTGATTCAAAACATCCCGGGAGGAGGCGGTGGTGGTGGTAGTGGGAAGCTCCTCTTAAAACCCACAAAAATTAATAGGAGGTAGCCGGCATGCTGAACCAAGTTTTATTTTAATGCAGATTAAGTTAAAATAAAATAAAAAAGACCCCAAATCAACCCCCTCCCCCAGCAACAAACCAACACACACACAAACCAAACCACAAATAAACCCCACAACACACACACAAAAAAAAGAACAACAAGATCCCTTTTTTAGTCTTTTATAAACGGTTTAAGGTCTGTGAAGAGCATTTGCGCATCATTGTGGGGAGGCAAATGATTGCAAATGTTCCTCTTCGAAGACAGTATTGACCAGCGTTAGAAATACCTTCGTAAATTAAATCTCGATGGGAGTCTATTTCTGGAAAAATCCTAATTAAAAATAGCACGCACACAAAACTGTATTCTAAACAAAAAAGAAAATCCCCACCACCCCCACCCGTCTGTTCTCAGACTGTCTTATCAGTGGAACTGGAAATCTTAGAGCATTTTGCTGTCGAGAAAGGGGGGTGGGGGGTGGGGTGGGGTTGGTGGGCCCTCCGGTGGGTCTCATTGCGGGGAGATACTTCGCGGGCAAAGTAGAAGTGCCCCCTGGGAGCTACGCTCTCCTGCTGCCGCCGCCGCCGCCGCCTCTGAGATGCTACAGTATCAGGCAGAGAAGAAAAGAAATGAGTTTGGAGTTGATGCACACGCCGGAGCAGCAGTAAAAAGATATAAGATATCGACACGCTCAGCTGCATCTTGTTAAAAGCTTCCTGCGGGTTGGCAGAATGAAATCTTTATTTAAAATACACAAACTATCGTCAGGGGAGGAACGGAAGGGAAAACACTAAAAGGGCCAAACGCAATGCTTAACCCACCGGTATAAGCAAAGGAGGAGGAGAAGCGATGAGATTGGTTTGGGCCGAAGGAAAGGGGGGGCGGGGGGCACGGTGCCCTCCTTGCAGCCCAGCCACAGCAGCCACCCGGGGACTCAGTGTCTCCACTCAGCTTTGGAGAGAGACTTTCTCTTTGATGGTGATAATGATTTTTGCTCTGGTAGAGGAAAGGGACTTAACGAACACCAGAAGCATAATTTGTGCTCGCTCTTGGGTGTGAACGATAGGAAAACGTGCCTCACCACCACATCCACAGCACCGCTCTCCTAAGTGGTGGTGCTATTATTATTTTATTATTGCCAGCCGGTGGCTTTAAAGGTACATTATTTTAATGCATTATTAATTGTTTTCCCAGGGAGAGAAGGAAGGTGGTGATAGGGCTTATTATTATTAATAGCGCGGAGCTCGCTCGCTCGCTCCTTTCGCACACGCCGGGGAGCGCGGTGGGAGGAGGCAGCGCCGGGGGTAGGCGGGCGGCGGAGCGCGCCCCGCTTACCGGGCTCGCTGCGCGGCTGCGGCGCGCACACGCGGGGCTTGGCGCAGCCCCCCGCCGCTCCCTCCCCGCCCCCCCCACCCCACTCCCCAGCCCCGCCAGCCGCCGCCGAGCGGAAAGTTCCGCGGGCAGCTGCCGGCACGGTCCCCGCCCGGAGCGGCACCCTGTGGCCGCCACCTCCCCCTCCCCGGCTCTGCGAGGGCGGCGTGGCTCCGCGGCCGCTAAAGTTGCGGCGGGGCTGGGGGGCCGCCGCTGCTGCCAGCCATCAAGTGGCTCGTTAAGGAAATGCAGGTGAGCGGGCTGAGAGGCGGCGGGGGGCTGCGCGGGGCCCGGCGGGGAGCGCGCCCCCGGCCCCCCGGGCCGCCCGCCTGCAGCCGGCGCTGCCCGGCATGGACACGGGGCGGCCGCCGCGCCCCCGGCGAGAGGCGCCCCCCCGCCCGGCGCGCGCGCGCACGCACAAACACACACACACAGAGACAGAGAGGCAGACTCACACACCCCGACCCACCCCACCCCTCGCTCGCTCCCTCTCTCGCTCCCTCTCTCCTCCCTCTCCTCGCTCTTTCCCTCCTTCCCTCTCTCTTTGCCGGCCTCATCGGAGAGAGTTGCAGGTACCTTTTCCTCTCCCCTCCCCGCCACCCCACCCCACCTCACCCCCCGCGGATTTTAGGGTGCAGGACCCTCGGGAGGGCTGCTTTTTTTTTCTTTTTTCTTTTTTTTTTTTTTTTTTTTTCCCCCTTTTATCATAGGTTAAAAAAAATTATATCGAGCTATCTGTCTTTGGAAGGACGACTCTTCTGCAGGAGTCTGCTCTGAAACCAGGGATACCCCCAAGGAGCTAGCGGCAGCGGCGCTGGATCCCACCGAGACAGAACTGCCTGATGTGGCATGTGCTTCTCTCTTTGCAGTTCCTTCTGGGCCTTTGTGGACTAGGGGCACAGCGCGGCGCCTGACTGGCAGGAGGGGAAAGCGGAGACTTCTTCAGGTTTCCGAAGACGTCCGAGCGGACAGCATCAGTAAGTGGACGCTCTGTGCTTGCTTTCCGTCCCTTCGTGCTCCTGCTTCTCCTGACACACACACACAGACATGCGTCTTTTTATACATGTGTGTATGTATTTCTGCTTGTAAGTCACACCGTTCTGGTCAGGGAGGAACTGGGCCCTGGTAACTTAAACTGTTTCCAGTGAGAAAAGTGCATGAAGTGTTTTGCTTATCTTTTATGACAAAGAATTGTAGGTGAATACTTCTGTCAAGAAACTGAGTGTGCTGAGTATTGTGTAATGTCTAGCATAGTCTGAGTGTAGGTATGTGGTATATTACAGACAAAATCTAAACAAAGGGGTGCTCCCTCAGGAGGGGTCTACAGCACGGTGTGTGACCTGCTAAGTAATGTCAGGTGACAGGGCATTCATTTTAATGTAAAATGTGCATGGACTACAGATACTGAGAATGTTCTTTTCTGCATTCAGTTGTGAAGGATTTTAGACCACACCTCAGAAGTTGTTAGTTTTTTCACAAAGTTTTATATGTATAAAATGCATGTGCATTTTTTCTTCTAATGAGGATGACAGTTCCAGACAACAGCTTTGCTTCGTAAGTGCTCTTTTGGGACATACTTGAAAGTACTGATGGCACTTTTTTAAATTGGTGAGAAAGATCTAGGGGAAAGAAAAAGATAAACTCGTTTAAGAGGGCTTCAGGACGGAGGTGTGCTGGTTGAGCTGTAGAGTTGACAGAAGGTACAAAGATCAAATAAAGGTATGCCATGAAAAGTCTGCTGTTGGGTGTTGTTTAGGAATAAATACAACTACATCTGGGGAGGAGGACTTTTGTATGCATTATTCCTCTTGGGACAGTGGACCCATTATCGACATTTGCTGCATCTTTGGTAGAGGAAATCGCTAGTACTAGTAGTTGAGGGTTAACTGTTTCCTAGGTAGAGGGAAGAAATAAGAATTAAAAGTATGTCAGTAAAAATATTTGCTTTTATTTGCTGGTGTCTAAATAAAACCTTTGTGTTATGTCAGTAGAAATGTAGTTGAGTCAGGTGTTTTGAATGTACTGGAAGGAATCAATAGCATTTCAGAATTTTTTCTCCATTCCTGCCAAATGGACATGGATTTAAATTCTTCACGTGTTATTGTAGGGACAATATGGATTTGAATTTGAATAAAATAAACATACCTTTTATAAATTCTTGACAAATTTGGGTTATTTTACAGTACAAATTCATAATAGATGGGTAGTGTAAATAAACTGTACAACTCAAATCTTTTATGTATTGTGTTTGTACTGTTCACCTAATCAGAATTAACTGGTGTCATTAGAAGCTGTTAAACACACATTTACAAGTGAATTTTATTAAGCATCTCAATATAAAATTAATGTTGCATTTTCAAGTCTAATTCAAAATCAATCACAACTAATAATTGTTGCCAGGAGTAAAAGTTTATTAGGGTCAAATTACATGCTTTTCTTTGTGGAGTAAAGAAATTAGTTTGTGTCACAACAGTAAAGGTAATTGGAAAAAAATATTTAGGAAATGAATGTGGCACGAGCAGGAAGAGCTAAATTTGCATTAGCAGAATGATGACATTCAGAGTTGCTTTCAGATACTCATATCTTAAATCTAGGAATAATTACAAAGCATAGGCTACAAGTTCTGAGGGAGTGAATCAGGGTGACTTTCATACTGCATCACAGTACTCTTTGGGTAATTGACAGTAACATTTATAACAGAAAAAATACCCAATGGACTTGTGAACTTGAAATAAAAGGATAACACATCTGCTGGTTTAGTAAAGAATCGTACTGTTATTATTTTAGTACTATGGATTTATCTGTCAGTTTAAAAGAAAGAGTTTTTCCTTTTTTTTTTTTTTTTTTTTTTTGAGTAGGTAACATTTGACATGGTTCATTTGTGTTGTACTCCCTGTGGGTAGAGCATTAAAATAATATATCCAGATAATTTCAATGAACTGTTTGAGACTGCATATAGAGAACTTTATTAGGTTATGCTTCCTGTTCTGCTAGGTGGTCTCAAACATGCAATGGTGAATGAGTAACGAAGTGTCTTATTTTTACAATTAAAAAAATAGATTAAAATATATTTGACTAATCAGCCAATCTATTTGTCAAATTCATATTAGTCAACACATTGTCAAATAAAACACAACAATACATTGTTTAGGTTGAATCACAGCATACTTAATGGCTTTAGTAGTTTGGAGCATGCTCTTCATTATTTGTCTTTGGTTTTTCTTTAAATCTAGGTTATCTAGTTAAATCTAGTAGGCAATACTTCAGTATCTGTATGAAAAATGGCTTGAGAAATACTCTTTTTTTGCTGTAATTACTGCTTGCCACTGTGGGAAATGACCTGAGTCAAATCCTGGCAATTAAGTTTGATACATATCATATTTGATCATATATGTATGTTCAATCTTGAGCATAATTGCTGATGTAGGAAAATGTCAAATCAGGTCAATCTAATTCAGAAGAAACAACAGAGGACTTAAGGAAGACCCCTTGTGAAGATATAAAGTTGACAGAATAAAGTTGCATATGCCAGCAGTAATGTTTTATTATGCAATTGTTCTTGTTATTCAGATCAGATAATGGCCTGATGAAATACATAAGCAGTCTGCAGGAAATGAATGATTAATTCCTCTAATGTGTGCTTGTAAGAATTCTTACTAATAAAATCCTACATACCTGCATTGATTTGTAGTAGATAAAGTCAAACAACATTGTCTATGTTAATATTTATTGCTTAGTATACCAAGGTACTACCAAACTTTGTGGTGGTAAACTGATGGAAAAATTATGACAGACTGTTCATTCTATGTGGCTTTACTGAAGGAACTGACAGTACACAAATGAACATGATGCTTTATAGCACAAAGCATTTTCACATGGTGGATATGATAAATATCACATTACACACAGATTTTTTAACCAGCTTGTTTTGTGTTTCATATTTTAACAACTTACATAGCATTAATAACTTTTATGCATATGGATGCTAATTCTACAGGTTCCGAGTACTGTAACAAGTTGGAGACACCAAGGTATCATTGGCTACACTGGAAAACAGGCATGTTCAGCACTTTGGGAAAGGTTACTGACATTTTTTATCGTCTAAAACTTGTTCAGTGTGAAAACAGATTGGTACCTGAATCCCACATATTTAGAGTAAGCTTAATTGATTTAATATCACTTTGAAGACCTTGTAAGCAGCAAATGTTCTTGGCAGCAAATATAAATTCAACAGTGGCATTTATGCAAATTATCTGTAATTTAGGGATGGATTTTGATATCTGTACTCAAGGAAAGTAGTTCTTTTCCTTCATTAGTAGTCACAGGGATTCTAAGGAAACCAGCTGGGGAGAAGGAAACATTCAGGGCATTCTTTAAAAATGAAGACATAAAAAAAAAAAAAAAAAAAGAAGAAAGAGAAAGAAATAAAGGCCATGGAAATAATCTTGGATTTGAAAGTATTTGGTCTGGAGAATGCCTGTTTATGTGTCTTTGGATTTTTTTTGCCATGCATGTTATAAGGTCATTAGTACTAGAACTTTCTTAAAGCACTTTTATGTTATCCCCTCTTCTAGACTTTCCACCTTACAGTTTTGCATCTATAATCCTAACAGAAACTCTGATGAAGTTAACAAGGGGTTTTATGTCACAGTGATAACAAAACGATGGCAGTTGGGTTACAAAGTATTGACAAGTAGTGCATTTGGTCTATAATTTTTTAACACATTTGATTGCGATGAAAAATGTTTAGTAGTGAACAGATGGATTTAAAATTCCAATAGGAAATAAGCAGTAGGCATGGATGAATTAATTCTCAAACAAGAATTAAATGTAGTTAATAATAAAGACTTAAGAGAAGAAAATGTGCACGCGAGATTAGGCAAAAGGAATGCATAATGGGAAAGTTTTTTTTAGCATTCTTAATGCTGTTAGTTGCTGCCTGATTTTCAGTTCATCTGTTCTAGTGGTTTCTTTAATAAGATTCAGTATAAAAAAATAACAAAAGCTAGCAATAAATGGAAAATGACAGAGATACTACTACATTTGTGGTCAATACAAGGATTGAATTATGCATCTGTTTTCATTTGTTCTAAATAACTGCAGAAACAGTCCTATTTCTCCTGTATTTATTCTATTAAGTATGCTTTATTAAGTGAAAGCTATTGTGCAGGTAATCTCATTTTTTACACTCTCTATTTCTTTACTGTCTACTTTGTAACTACTTCTAAAAGTGCATTTTTTAATCAATGCATAAGCTTAAGATCTAGTTGAATAAGATTTTTAACTGAGTTGACACTGCAGAACCTGGTTTGTAAAATCAATTTTATAAAATTTCTGTCAGCAGCACTGTAAAATTTATCACAATACGAATATAGTTTAAATTTATGCTGAATACAGACATGTTTTAAATGTCTTTAAAGTTGTTTGAATACTATTACACTTTCCACATTATGCACTTACATTGTGCTGAAATGTAAAATTAAGGTTTTAGAGATGTAGTTGGAGATTTCTTGATGTGTATGTTTCTGATATGAAGAAGGCACCAAAAAGTCCAGTGATTTCTTAAGAATACTGTGTGGAATTTGTACCAGCTGTAAGCAGCATGAGAGCTCATGTACTTCCCAGTTGAAAGATAGATAGGTATTATGGACCTGCTTTCTCTAAACACTGGGTGTAGAAGAATGCTCTGTACGGCAGTCAGTCCTTTGCTTAAGTCTCATCTCCCTGTGAAAAGATGGAAGGGCGTTTAAGCTGCATTCTTCAGTACGTTTCAGGATGACTATTCAAAAGGTAAGGTGAACATTTTCATGCATACAATGCATTCTGCTCTATACCCTGAATTTAAAAAATAAGAGCTATATACAGTGGTAATGAAGACATTACTGTTTCTTGCCCTGCTGCTCTTTATTTGGTTTTAGCTTGCCTAGTTCATTTGCAAAGCATGTGTAACACTGTCCAGCAGTGAAATGTTAAAAGCTTATGCTTTGTGTTCACAGTGGAAGAGGTGGGCTGGAGAGGAAGCTGTTCCAGCAAGGGTGATTGCCTAGTCTGTAAATATGAGGACTTACGGTTTAGCGGGTTGTGGGACTAGTGAGTTGTTCTGCTATTACCGGAACTGTGTGAGTAAAGGTAAACTCATATTTCCAGAGTGTTCAAGAAACCTGGCCGGTGGGCTTCTTACAGGTGACAGAACAGTTGCTTTATGATGGTTGATCTAAGGTGAGCAACCTGAATAAAGGTCCTCTGGTGGCAGCAGGTGGGAAGTGTACACCAGCCAGTCTTTAGGGAGCTGTAATTCCTGAGGTTACTGCAGCAGAAGTAACTGCGTAAGAACAATTGCATCTACTCTAGTCTGTAAAGTGATTTTTAGACGCTCATGCAGCAGTTTAACAGTCAATGTGGGAGTGTGTCAGGCAAAGTAACTTTGCTCTAGCTTTGACGCATTCTCTCTCTCTCTCTTCCCCCTACACTCTTAAAATGTATCCTTCTGTGTGGTGCAAGGCATACAGTCTCAGAAGGGCCTGTGCTACGTAGGACAGCATCTAAAGTAGTGTGTGCTCGGCTCTGTATTCTCCTCACCTTCCTCACTCTAATTTTAGACAAAAGTGGTTTTCTTTTGTCTTCAACAAAAAGTGGTCCTCCACATATCATATTAATTTACGGTCTAAAGATTTTTAATGTTTTTTTTTTTTCCAAACAGGAGTTAAATAAGAATGTTTACAGTACAGTTTTTGAGTCTACACTGAAAGAATTAATTTTAACCTTAAAGTCTTCAACTTCTGATGAAGTAAAACATACTTTCAATACTTGCACGTAGGTTGAAGGGACAGCAGTGATGTAACTCTTACTTGGGTGGCTACAGAATTGCTGGCAATGACAAAACATAAACCAAAATGACATCTGTAATTGCTGTCCATTTGGATAGAAGGATGTAAGGATAAACATCACATCGATGTAAAAGTGACAAAAAATCCTACAGGGTACTGTGTTGACATAATTTTGAGAGATTTTCTTTTACATTGACAGGAATGTAATCTGTGATGTAGTGTTAGGTAAAGCTCAATAGCAACATCAGTTCTCAGTGGAAGGTGTTTAAAGAGGAGAATCCATATAAGCCATCCACGACTGCATGAGTTGCTTTCTTTTTCTTATTGCAACCATGAGGTTGCCAGATGGCATCCTCAGACTCCTTTAGAGAGCCGGAAAACCATAAGGAGTGCTATCTTCATCAGAAATCATAATAATATCATGAAATTACAGTTGATACATTTCTTCATGTAGGTTTTCCTTAAGGAAGTGTGTGGTTTTTTGGCTGTTAATTACTGTGGGTTTTGACCATAGCAGAAATGTACTCATGCATTAGCAGTGCGAGCCTACTCCTTAACTGTCAGTATAGCTAGGGTATTAGAGTTCATACCATAAGAAGTCAGACTTGAAACCTGTTCTGAGAACTGTAGAATTCCTGTACTGGGATGAACATGCTGGGAGAGGTTTGATCAATGTTAAACTACTATTACTGAAATATCCTACATTTGCTAGTAGAAGTCCTTGAGGAATTTATACAAATTTCTGTTTAAGAAGAAATGTAGTTAACTTTTTTGATGCTACCGTAATCCTCTGCAAGTCTGTAGGTATGGATAAATAATAAAAGTGAATTTCAAATAACGCATATAACCTGTAATATGATTTGTATGCCTACTGTTCATACAAGTATTCCTAATGAAGAGTTGTGTTAATCATTGATATTCCTTCACAAATGGAAGTCTGCCCAGTAAAGTGTGACATTAATTTCAAATTTGACATTAGTAGATTTGGGCTGGCATCATTAACATACCAACTGGAGTACTTTAAAAAAACCAAACCCAAAAGAATAGAAAAATTCTTGATGCATTAACATAGTGATAACCTTTGTTCTCCTTTGGATTATTTAGACACTTCTTCAGTTTTAAGCGCAGTTATTCTCCAGAGTTGTCCTTTCTGCATGTGAATAAAATATATACGAATGGCTTTTTCACACAACTTACGTTGTAATATATATATATATATTAAAGAAAATGCTGAGCAGCTAGACTTGAAAAGCTGCACAAATGCATTATGCATTTGCCTGTTTTTGCAGAGCATAGGCTTTGAAATGGGCCATATGGTTGATTTGACTTCTCTTTTTCCCTGTGAACCCAGTCTCCTCTGATGATTCAGTGAAGCTTAGATCAGTTAGTGAGGTTGGAGATTCTTTTGTCAAATGCCTTAGCTAGGAAGTGTACAATGGACTGTAAAGCTTCAAGAACAGCCAGAAGGTATGTAGGTCACCAAAAATGGGTAACCAAATACTGTTAACTGTGCTTCCTCTATCCATGAAAGGGTCTCCTGCAAAATTAATTTATTCAGAGAATTGGGTCAGCAGCATACAATAGGTGTTATTTGGAAGAACTGAGAAGAAGTTTGAAAGCAGGGTCAATTATTTTATTCTGTATTTTTAGAACAAATTGCAGTGGGCTTCCTGTGCAGTTTGGTTTTGATTTTCCATTCTCATGGAGGTACGAGAAAGGATGTAAAGTTGTGCAAAAGTCATATTAGCTACCAGAGGCCATTGGGTGGAATAAAGTGGTCAGGCAGCAATTTGTAATACAAAATATTGTAGAATTTAATAATTTCCTTAGTGCCTTCTATATAGGTTGTGGTGCTCTCCCAAGCTAATCAGAATGCATGATTTCTTCTGTATCTCTTTCCTTTGAGACCCCCCTATAGGTTATTTGTTTTCTATTATAGGATCATTAGATAAAAGTGACTTTTGTATTTGGCACAAGAGTAGTAAGTCGTATTGCAGCACCTGTGTTACCTTATCAACTCTAGGTTTTCCGAGGTTTCTATAGGTGTGGAAATGAAGTCCCTGCATGTTCTCGTCATCATTTTCAACATAGGAACATATATTAGAAAATGCCTAAATGTATTTGTGCTCAGAATCATCTTTGTTTTCTCATCATGGAAGCCAGCCTTTCCCATTGTTCCCTGTCTTCCCCTTTTTCATACCCTTCCTCTTCAGAAAGCTGGAACATGGTTAAAATGTCTGATTGTTTTGAAATTAGCTCATAACTTGGATTTCTGTTCCTTCTTAGTGATCCTGAGGATAGTCACCCTTTCTCCTTGGGTAAGAATTCACTTTTAATTAGGGTGATATCCTTAACTTTGTTTTTCCTACAACTGAGAAAAATGAGAAAGAGCGCTCCAGCTTAGGTAAATATCAGATGTTTATTAATGTAGGGTGAGAGATGAAGAAGTAACTGACAGTGTGGTACTGGATTTATAGAATTAATAAAGTAGCCATTTATGAACATTGGGATGAGCTAGGTGGATCGATGTATTTGGGCAATACTCAAGTGCAGTTATAGAGATGACATCATCCCCCTACCCCTGACAGGTGTTGGTTGCTTGAGAACTTAATGGAGAGGGAGAAAGAAGCCCATGAATATTCCTGATTTTCAGTGTTCTGTTGATCTTATTGATCATCAGTGCTGAACAAATTAAGAAGGCATAAATTGTAACATCTACTTAAACATTTATTGGTTACTGAAATAAGATTTTGATAAAAATAGTAATAATTGGAATGTATGTTCCGTTGTATATTCAAAAAAGGGGATTGCTAGAGCATACATGAAGAGGAAGGAAAGGTAGGGAAAGTGAGAACAGAAAATGGGTAAGTAGTGGGAATGGAAGAAATCCTCAGCAATGAAGGGAGTCCTGTTATTCAGGTCTCTGGTGCAGTGTCAAATCAGACAATACTTTCTTTAATCACTGGGGATGACATTTAGTTGCCTAACCATGAGTGGCTTGTGCCTTTTAAGGTGCCCTGAGGTCTCTGCTGAGCCCCAGACTACTGTTCTCTTGTACCATGTCTGCCAGTCCCATACAGGTACTTCAGAAAACCAAGAACATATACAATTCTAATCTATCTGTGTTTAGGATTAGGAATTGTGCATGTATGTATTCTCATATTGTATTTAGAACTTTGCCTTTCCTCCTTGTCTTTCCAAAGGCAAGGAATTTTTTCATGTTATACTAATTATATCTGAAACTAACAGGGAGAGCTCCCTTAATCACTTGTACGTAACTATCAGCATAATTAGATTAATTATATTTTAGAGATATTCTAGTAATCCTATCATGCCTGTATACTGTGTGTGTTGGAAGTGACATCATCCTTGTCTTCATATTCTGAAACTTAAGTTTATCTGGTTTTTGTTTGTTTGTTTTGTTCTCATTTTTTCCCCTTTTCATAAGTGATACACAGATTGACGGAGTCCAAAAGCTTATGCTGCTAACTATACGCCATCCACAGCATCAACTGGTGTGCTTTCCTGCTCTGACACCATGCTGGTGCCTCTGAGGAAAGGCACAGGGGCATTGCGAAAGTGATGAACTGTGTAATGACACACTGCCTTGTTCTTGCTGCTTTGGTTGGTCACCTTTTTCCATTTCTTGGAAGGGAAAGATGGACCTAGGCATTTCTGTAATGTAATTATGCTGAGGTGAAGTGTGTTTTCTGTTTTTCTGTTATTGACATAATGCCCATTATTCAACCAGTAAAGATTACTGGCAGTAGTATTTTCTTCTGAGGTCAGGGCTGTTGATTTTGGAGTATAAGCAGAGCTGATACAGGAAATCTTAAGGTAGTAATTCAATTTGGATTTAACTTTTCACGTAATTTGTTTTGGACAGAAAGTTTGAGGTACATGAATATACATTGACTGAAGTTATTTGGACGTTATGTGCATGAAATGGTTGTTGCAAAAGACATTCAGAGTATTCTGCTTGATAAGGGGTATTGGGAATAGTATGCACAAGAGACTGCTTTTACAGATGGAGGTCTCTGTAAACTATCGAGCTTTTAGAAAGGTTAGAGAATAGATCTTGTTTGTGAGCCAGAAACATTTTCCATAAACACAAAACAAAATTACCTTCAAAAGTTATCCGAATAATCACACAGAATAGAGCAGTTTCATAAGCATACAAAAAGATCCAAGAAAACCTTAGTCTGTATTGTTTCACCGGGTTTTATTAAGATATATATGGCCCTAATCAATATTCCATTGCTGCAGGATGGTATTCCAGTTCATGCAAAGCATAACATCTGACATCTGTTTATGTTGTTTCACTGGCAGTCTACATTTTATGGAGTTGGAGAAACAAAACAAAAATAAAAGACATTATGCCAAGTTGAGATTTTAGTAACTTAACCTCACTCTATGTCTCTAAAAGTAGTACAGTATAATTTGTTGTCGTTTATGTCTGAATCATATAAAAGTTTTGATCCAGATGGAAACTGGGGGATAATAAGGTGACTGATAATTCTGATAATAATAATTATGGTGAAGTCTTTTTGAGTGAGACTGAAACCATGTTGTAAAGTTCAGAGGAAGTTGATTTTTTTCTTGCACAGGACTCAAGGAGAAAGTATAGGAACAGAGTGGACAGTGTAATGCTCCTTGTAATGTGTCTTTTTTGTCTGCTTTGCGATTAAATTGTCTTTTTAGCTGTGTTAGGAGGCAACTTGAATGGCAAGGCTACCCTGCAGAAGAACATTCACAGTGACTTCTTTGGTAGAAACTTTCTTCCTTATTTGTAGCAGCTAAATCTCACTATTAACTAAAAATATAATTTTTAAAATCAGTTCCTCCATAAGCAGATATGGTAATTTCCAAAGGGATGTTTTGTGATAATGGCTAAAAAAAATGTTAACAATGATCTGAGGTCATTTCACCAAAGTTTCTTTGAGCAAGAAGCTTTATGTTACTAGTTGCAGCTGGAGTTCCGTTTCTTACTTTCTGGTGCAATGTGGTGGGGTTTGGTGGTGTTTTTTTTTTTTTTAGGGAGTGGTGGAGAGAGGGTGTGTTGGTATACATGTGGGAACATCTAGTGATTGTATTGTCTCACTGTATCTCTATTAATTCTCAATTGCTAAATAGATGTTTTAAGTTACTGGAAAGTACACTGTCACCTTCATCTTCTCCTTGTCCAACACATTCTGTTAATACCTTTTGAATGTCTTTGTCAGGGAGAAATAGTAATAATTCTTGGTAGTACATGTCTTGAACACCATCTATACACTTTCTTAAAGTAGATAATGGTATAGTTGTGAAATCTGTTATACCATGTTGGGAAGTTAGTTTTTAATAAAGCAGTCTAACAGTATGGTGTTATGCTGTTGATTTTTTTTTTTTTTTAAAAAAAGCTAAATGTCCAAGTTAGTTAATACCACATGCTCTCGGACAGTATTTTTTTAAATCTTTGTTAAGGGCAGTGGAGGATGAATTGAGGAGAGAAACAAGCACCATTGTACTGCTTGTGTACTCCCTGGCTTGTGATGAGGGCTGAGCATACCTTGCCTCTGCGCTCAGGGAGGAATTCAGTTTATTACGCAGGTCCATCCCTTTCTGCTGCCTGTTCTTACAAGATGGAGACTAAAGGAGCTTTTTTAGTGTTCAGGAACAAGTAGTCAGAGAAACTCGAGCTGATTTAAAAACCTGCGTTGGTTTCCTCCTGGGATCCGCAGCTCTGCTCATATGTTGGGGCAAGCCTGTGCCCTGTTCCACTGTGACAGCTCCAGTGGAATGAAATGCCCTGAGAGTCTGTGCTAAGAATCTAGATGAAAAATGCTTCTTTCCTGTGGAAATTTTGAAATACCATGATTTGACTGAAGCTGTCTAACTAGTCAGGCAAAAGGAAGGATACCTTGGTGAGAATTTGTGAAGGCTATCTTGTTCAGCTTGTTTATCTTGCCTTCAGTCAAAGTGGGTAATGAGGTGGGAAATAGCTCAGATAGTTTTCTGTCTTGAACTTTTGACAAGAGCAAACCAGTCAAATAATTGAGCATGTGTGTGTGTGAGTGTGTGTGTGTGTAATTTTTTCCATAGTCCATATTTAAAGGGAGCATTACTTGTTTTTTCTCAACATCCTTATACAGAAACACCTTTCATATTGTTTCCATTTGTAAAACACATTCCCATTGTAATACTTAAGTAGAAAAAGATGACACATAAGCGTAGTTTGATTTTTATCCAGATAAGCCCTGTAGTAACGAGAACTGGCAAAATCTGAAAACAAGGTATTTAAACAGTTTTATAGGTGTATATTTTTGTTAAGGAAAACAAATAATCAAGTGTGACAGATGAGTTCAGATATTAGTGGAATAGTAGCTGAGATGTTAATAGGATTATATTTCCCTGACCATCTCTCTTAATCCCTATAGCCCTTTACTTGCCTACAGAGGAACTACCGTATATTTGGAGGTGTAAATAAACAAACGTGTGGCAGGGAGTATCAGACTGGGCACTTTCATGAAGCAAAGATGCCCACTCAAGAAGAGTGTGGCACTGCTAGGATGTTACAATGGCTCTGAGAAGGATCAGTTTGTGCTTTCTGTAAGAATTTCACAGGGAAGGTGGTGGGCAGGAAACTGAACGAAAGGATACAATGGATGCACTTTCCACCACCACCACCCCGCCTCCCCCACCCCCTCCCCCTGGGGTTCAGGAATCAAGTCTTTGTCTCCTCTATTTTACAAGGTAGTTCCAGCATGCTTTTTGTCCCTCCCTTACAAATTTTGCAGTGCATTTTAATGTGGTTGGTATATCCTAGTAGCTACAGGCAAACCTTATTCCCAAAACTGCATTGAAAAAGGAAGTTATTGTAATATGCATCATGAGTAAATTAATAGAGAAACAGAATATTTTTCCTCATAATATTAAATTGGAGCGTTAATTCAACTATGCATCAATTTCAGAGTAACTTGTAAAGTGAGATATAATTGTCCTTGCTACTCACTTTCATGATGGTGTTAAAAAATAACATTCTCATCATTAGAGTGTTAGTGAAAATACAGAGGAAAAACTCCATAATTCCAGCAATGCATATTCCAAACAGAAACTGTTCAAGCCTTGCCAGTAAGTTTACATTATTTTAAGTACTAATTGCTCATTTAATGTTTACATTCTCATGGTGATCAATGGTTATTTTTTTGTTTGAAGAAGGCTGTAACATGATTCTTATAAATGCTTCCCAGGAAAGACTGACATATAGCACACTTCTCCCCTCCTGTATGCCCCCCACTATGTAATCATTGGAAAGATTTCAAAAATCGGTATTTAAAACATGTGCATTAGAAACACACACATCATTATAAAATATAGCCATATGAACTAATTAATTTCATTGTGTTACATTAATCAAATAGTTGCAGTGGCAAGCACAGAAGATATATAACATAAAAGCCAGCAATACTCAAGTCATAAGCTACTATTGTACATGCAAATATGAATCTTACAGGGTAACAGCCTCCATGTTAATCATGGGACACCTGGGACCAGCTGGCGTAGTTAATGCCTTGCTAGCAAGAATACTTTTTCATGTGCTTCTTTTATACAAGTTCATCACCAGCTAGAAAACATAAGTAGTCAGTCAAAGTTTATGAAGTTTGAGCGAGTTGTTTCCTCTTCTTTGTAAGACTATATGGTGCATGTATCATCAATTCTGTAAACAGAAACAGCAAAATCTACTGCAGAAATACCCATTCAAAACATTTTAAAAATTAAAGCAGACTTTTTTTATACTCCTTGAAGATGACAGTATGGTCGTAGGTATGTTGTGAACTGCAGACCGTTTTGTTTCCTGGCAGCATCTCAGATCGCTCCAAACCTTGTTGCCTGGCTCACTAATAGAGATTTAGTTACTTGACTACGTTTTTCAAAAGGAAGGCTTTTCTTGTTATATAGTTAGTTAAGCAAACATCTGCAAAAGATTATCATAGATACATACTTTTACAGAAACGTACAAAATGATGTGAAGTTCTTTATTTGGCCTGAAGTGCTGTAGGACAGGGAGTATATCCTACGTGTGCAGTACAGTGCAGCGATGTGGTGTCTTCGTTTGATGTTTTGAATGTAACTTTCTAATTTTTGATCTATTTATGTATTTTTGGGTTATGATGGAAAACTAAGATGTCATTACTTACTAGTTCATTTAAAGTTATTTGAAGAGTAAGAGAAATGTTTTAATATATAGTATTTTAATCTGCAAATACATGTGCCAGCTATGATAGAATTCAATATGGATACGTATAGATGTTCTCAGCAGTTTGTGTACTGAAGCTAGTGTTACATTCAGCAGCAAAGTCCAACTAGCCCAAGAATTATTTAATGTTTATTTTTTTATTCAAAAGACAAACCAGTACAGTAAACACCACTATACAGAACATGAACCAGAGACCTCAGTTTTGTCTGTTGAAGTGGTGTAATCCATGCATCTGGAAATCTGTAATTATTATGAAACTGCCATAAAATATGCCTTAATTTATGGTTGTTTGAAGTTGTATATATGGTGTGAAAAATCTCAGAAAAGCAAAGATACTGTGAAATGGATCAGAATGGGAGGAGGCTGTATAAAGAAGCTTCCGCATAGTCTGTCCTCATTTCATTTGGATATCACTGTTTTGGTACTACAAAATAGTGGTGAATGAGAATATCTGAACTTACATTACTAAGGAAGAGTCATAAAAATAATAAAAGAATTAATAAGGAGTAATAACGAAAACCTATGTGTATGTATTGTCTGTAGGTAGGAGCAAGAAAGAATTTAGAAAAGGGAAAATATGTTCTGTTTAAATAAGAAAAAGTGATTGTAAAGCTGTACTAATGTTGTATAATGGAAATATGCAAAGTATGAAAGTCTTACTCATTAACTTATAATTAGCAGTTACCTTGGCTCATAGTTTAGGAACACAGATTCAATTAACTTATTTATAGGAATTAAGGTGTTAATTAAGATTGTTAAGTTGAAGCTCCTATGCTGGATTTCAAAGATAAATTTTGAAAAATATATGATGAGAACTGGAGAACATGATTAATTTTTACTTTTTTTCTGTTGAGGTTGACATATGATTTGAATTATAAATGATGAAACCCAATATTATTTAAGTAATTAAGCCAAGCTGTTCTGAGACATTGAAAGAGAAATCTACACAATGTTTTTCTTCTCCCAGACAATGTATAAGTAAAATCTTTATATATTTACCTCTTCGAAGTGCAAATGGTAAACTAAGGAAACAGCTTATTTCTCATAATCTGGTGATGTTGAAATTGTTCATCAAAATAAAGTTTATCTTTCAGTGTGGGGACATTAAGCTATTGTATCCCAAGCATGTTGTTACTTTCAAAGACTTTTGAGTTGGTGGAGGGTTTCTGATACCTAGTTAGATGAATAACTGAGGCAGTGATGTGACCTTGTAGTACTATGATGTCTTCCATTCAGTGACTTATCAGTTAAATGGGTCAGGCTCAGAAATTCATAAGCCATTTATTCAGCTTATGCTGTTAGTGAGCTTCAATCAGGTATCAAATGGCTTGAGAAAAACAGCAGTTTATAATAAACATTTCTCAATCTAAAAATATTATCTGATTGGAAAGAATTTTCCAGTCTCAAATAAGTAATCTTGTGTTATGTGATCTCCAAAATAATGGACAATGGAAAATTGTCAGGCACCTCTATTAAATAAGGGGGAAGGTGGCAGGATTCTATATGCAAGTGTCCTGTATGTTTTGCTTATATTTAAAGATACTTATTCAGCTAAATAAAAACATAAAGATGAAGTAATACAATACAAAGTATTACTGATATAATTCACTTGTTTGTAAAAGAAGAAAGTGGTAGGGTTTGGGATTTTTTTGGGGGGGGGGTCAGGGGGAAGGAGGTAACAAATTCAACTGGAAAATGGTTGGGTTGTGTGGGTTTTGGGGCGGGCTGTTGGTTTCAGTGGTTTGGGGTTTTTTTTTTTTTATTATTTTTATTTTTTTCCCAAATGCCTGGTATTCAGGAGTGGGGTTGAAAACACTGCTAAAACAGGAGCCAAAGGATAATGATCTTAAGGCACTTATCTTCAGTTGAAAATGACATCTGAGATCACTTTTGACTTAATGACTCTCAACTACAGTATTGATTCCTGGTCAAAGTGCTGAGAATAAAAGATTTGCAATTTTAGAGTTCCTGATGATACACTCATGTTACTCCTTTCATCCGGGAGAATCTGGTCATATGTAACAAATTATATGCTTTGTTAAATTTGTTAGAATGTGTTGTTTTCTCTGAAATGAAGAAATAAATGTAAAACTTGTTATATATGATGGACATTTTTTTTTTCCCAGAGCATGTCTGAGTTCATTTTTCCTTTATTCGTGTGTATGTAGACAGTTAGAAAAATCAGGAACATGTTTGCTAGCAGGGTGGGAATGGGTAAAATAAGTTTAGTTAAAAAAGAGGAAGAAAGCTAAGCAAACATACTTGCACTGTCATGAAAAATCTTTCTGTCTTGCTAGTGTAGAATACAAAATTGTGTTCACTAGATTTTTAGCAACTTGTTGTATTGGAGATAAGCATTTCATACAAAGCTATTGCCATGCAAATGTGAGTGGAAACAGGATAGAATGAATGACTAATGAAGAATAGGGCCAGCGGTCTTAAGTGTGCAGTGGCTTTCTGTTAACAGGATATATTTCATAATGATTAATTCTTTAAATTTATCTTGATTCTAAAATGCCACAAATTAAATGGGAAAGGAGAGTTGAAATTAAGTTCCTGTTGGCAGTTCTTTCCAAAGAAGAGTGTCCAGAAGAATGAGATATGTGAAGAAAAGATGTTAGTTTAATGCAGAAAATTCCTGACATTGTGTGTGTGTCTGTGCGTGTGTGTGGAAGAGCAGCTGAGCACATGCATGTAAGTGGGTTCCTACTGCCTTCATCTGCGTGTAGTGACAAACTCCTTCAGGTATGTAATCATTTCAGTTTCTTGCTGTTGTTGTACAAAGAAAAGCAGTGAAATATATATTTTATTATGTAAATATTTTTCTCATCTGCATTGCTAAGTTGCATTTTTTCTATGGTACAGAGGAACTGGGGTTCTGTCACAGGCAGAATATTCTGTAATTTGTATGACAACAGACTTGTTATGCAAGTCTTTAAGAGTATTAGAGCAGAAGATCATGGAATCATAGACTCATGGAATGTTTTGGGTTGGGAAGGACCTTAAAGATTATGTAGTTCCAACTCCCTGAAATACTTAAGAATATTGTACATCCAGTACATTAGAAATCTCTTGTTCCCTGTGACTTCTGCTTGTGGAATACTATTGCATTAAATCCCAACATAAATGTTTCCACAATGTTATACAGCTAGGGTAAGCAAAGTGTCTGAACCAGGTACGTGTGTTTTGTTAGGCAAGCCCAGATCTATCTGTCAAGGGTGCAGCCCAGTGCCTGAACTTCTGTTGGCTTCTAACAGGCAACAGAAAGATATTTATTGATTACTAATTTTTTTCTTAATACTACCATTTGTTCCAGTTTTTATGTCTTCCTACCAAACGTGAATGAGAAAGAACATACTGAAAACAAAGCAAGTTATCATGTGATCTCCATGTAAAGTTTCTTTGACAAGAAAGGCAACAAACAAGAGACCAGCCTATAGTTAAGGTTCCTTTCATGTCCCTCTTGGCAAAAAGAGAAGAAATAATCTAGAAGGATAGTTTTTGTTTTCCACTTTCATAGTTTATGCTCATCATTTAGCATCTTATTCAAAGTACTACTTCTCCCTCCTGCCCCAATAACATTTCTGAATTTAACTGTTTGATGAATCAATTCGATGTACAAAACCACTTCCTTATCCTTATAAAAATCATTAGGGGAATTCATTTGTTTATTCTTCAGATTTATTTCAAGATCTCACCTATAAAATTAGACTGGTTTTACTTTTTCTGTAATGATTAAATGTAAAAAATATAATATTTTTACAGTTATAATAAAAAGTTCACAGAATATTCAAAGAAGAGCTTGCCAGATGAATTTGCAACATGACACATTTGCAACCTGAGATTTTAAAGGAGTTTAAATTGCTTCCTTTTCTTGATTTGACATATTTAAAAAGGAATATTCACCATCTTGCTAGTGTTGTTCGGGGAGAGGGGGGGCAGCTTTCTTGTTTTGGTACAAATTACTCAGAAAAAGTTCATATTTATTATTTGTATATTCAGCTTTTATTGCTTCACATTCGTCAACATTAAGTTTCAGTTTCTGCTTGTCAACCTAGAGAAAATGAGAATTCATTTAAACTTGACTTATTACTTGCTAAGGATGCAGTTTTCCTCTGAATTTTATATTATCAGCAAATTTAACAATCTAGGTCATTTCTAAAAATTAAAAACCAGTGGAACTTTAGCAGAGAGAACCCTAGTAACATCCCACTAAATATTTCTGTGTTCAGCACTTCCATGTGTGAAAACAGCAATTTTTTATGGTCGTAAATAAATTTCAAAACACCTTAAGAAACTGGACTCTACTTCTTTGTATAAAAATAGCAGAACTCTAATTCTGATTTTTGAATAATTGATGCACCCAATGCAATCTTGAGTTTTTCATTTTAAGATGAGTTTTACCATAGCTGAAATCAGTTAACAGCTTAAAGATGTATTTTTAAAAGATGTTGTGTTATACTTTAAGAAATACCAACTTGTACAGAAACATATTTTCATTTTTCAGTGTGTTTTTTTCTGACACTTTAACTGAATTGATGGGTTATAGTTTGTTCATCAGAGTCCTTCAAAAAACTTCCGTAAACCTGAATAACTAGAATTGGGTATTTGCACAAGTCACAGAAGAGTGCTTTTGTGTGCAGGAAAGGTGGATGACTTTAATTGGAAGTCCTGTATTTTATTTTTTTTCTTTTTAAAGTAATATTCCTGTATATACTAGTAGCTTTGAGATGATTGTTTTACCTGATAGATTAGCTTCCTTTTAAGTGTACATAGTTTTTATTAGTTTTTTTATATTTTTGTATGCTTTTGTATAATTCCTATAAAACTAATATATAAAATATTAGTGTACTGTTAATACTTCTAATACATGTGCAATAATATATTATTAATAAACCATAACATGTTATATGTAATCCTTCACATCTTGACCTATAAATTAGACTAGGCTTGTCTTAATGGTTGAAATTAGAATCATAGAAAGGTTTGGGTTGAAAGCGACCTTCAAGATCACCTAGTTCCAACCCCCCTGCCATGGGCAGGGACACTTTCCACTAAGATCCAAGTTGCACAGAGCCCCATCCAGCCTGGCCTTGAACAGTTCCAGGCATGGGGCATCGACAGCTTCTCTGAGCAACCTCTGCCAGCCTTGCCACCCTCACTGTAAAGAATTGCTTCCTAGTGTCTCATCTAAATCTACCCTGTTTTAGCTTAAGAGACATTACCCGTTGTCGGGTCACTATGTGCCCTTGTAAAAAGTTCCTCTCCAGCTTTCTTGTAGGCTCTGTTTAGGTACTGGAAGGCTGCTATGAGGTATCCCCAGAGCCTGTATCAAATTAGGTAATTGCAAGAAAAAATTACTATGGTGTTCTTCAAACTCAGCTGTAACAAAGGAATCATTATATAAAAGCTAAATACATGGTATAAACAGAGTTTGGGTTAAAATTATAGTTACTGGAATGGTTTGCTGCATAAGGCAGATTTGTGCTACATGTTTGGCTCCTTAGAGTTAATCCTTTTTTGTTATTGGTACTTCAGTATAATCTTTCAGGAAGTGAATTTTTTAGTTTTTTCCTTGTAATTCAATTCTGTAGTTGCTAATCCCTGCTTCTCTTCCCCCAGCCCACTTCTTATTTTGGAAAGAAGACTAGTATGTCACCACCTTATGCACCCCAGAAACATTACAAACTTGCTAGCAAAGTTTTCGTCCGTAATCAGACACATTGTGCCTGTCCTTGCCTGCATGGTGTGGACAAGAAGAGGTGATGTTTCTTCCCAGGTTTAAGGTTCATAGCCGGCCATATAATCTCCACTGAGATGGCTGACTGAGTTTAAACAGCCTCAGATAAATCTCAGAGTTGTTTCTCATTGCCAACATTAGGGCAGAATTGTGAGACCCACAGGCTACTTTTAATTTTTATTGGCAGATTTTGAGAGACCAGAAACTAGTGAATATGGAAGTGTCTGACTCTGACTGTCCCAGTCTAGACTTTGATTACAGATAACATGGATGCCCTGGGCTGTGTGAGATAGTATCTGGTTTGAGCAGGACTGGTAATTTTCTCAGTATTGGTGGGAGAATTGAGGCATTAGAAGTGTTGCATTGCAGCTGCTGGGTTTTAGTGTTGCTGCTTGTGGTGAGACTGTGCTGACAGGGATTCTTCCCTTGTGCTAGGAGCTAATGCACTGATTTGTTTTTGTCCTAGAAGCTAGATTCAAGTGGAAGGGAGAAGTGAGGCTCTCCCCCCTTTCAAGATGTCTATTGTTAGCACAAAGTCTGTTCTGCATCAACAACAGAATGACTCTAAACCCCAGCAGAGGCAGAAGTAGAAAATGATAAAGTTTGGGCTAAATTTAAAGCGTTGTGTTTCATTAAAAAAAAAATACAGTTGGTTTGAACACTTGGAAGTGGTACCAGCCAAGAAGGGGTGAGTGTTTTCCCCCTTTAATATATTGGCATGCCCAAAATTTAGAGAGAGGCTAAAGCTCTGGCAATTTTAATAATAAAGAGTCTGGAATGTCAGCATCAGCTTCCCCAGTGGAGTAGGTGTATTGATGTATAGTTTTACTGCACAGCAGAGATAGTGCTGGCTAAAAAAAAAAATCCACAGATTGCATGGAAGCGTGCAAAATCTGTCATCTAAATTATTGTATCAGACATATTTCCATAGTATTTGAGCCATAAAGAACCTAACCTTGATGCATCTTTCCTATAATAAAATCATGGTCACATCTAGCACTTTTTTCCAAACAAGACTTGTCAGTCCAATTAAGTACAAAAAAATTGTATTAGGCCCATTCTTAACATAGGAGAGTGAACAGATTCTATTTAATTATACTGCGTTCACTGTATGACTTTATGGCAACTGCTTGTGTTTAAAATCCTATAGTTGCAAAGAACAGAATTTAAAATGCTATGTGAAACTCCTTCGGTATTTATATCTATTTATTTTTTATGACAGGCAAGAGTGAGTAGTCCCAAGCACTACAGAACTTTGGTTAAGCCTCAGTTAATAAGTGTTTTAGTACACTGGACAGAATATTAATTCCAGATGTAATGTATAATCTGTGCTGGTAAAGCATTTACTATGAAAAACATAGTTTTTTCAGAAAACTGTGATTGTGTAATGAAAAATGCTTTCTGTATGAAAACAAATCAGGAAAAAAAAAAAATTCCAGGAAAAATAAGCAAACTACCAAACAACAATGATGATGACAAAACCTAAAAAATCCCACAACTGCTGAGTTTGTAAAATTGCTTGAGTGCTTTGTGGGAATTGTAGTGGGGGCACTTCAGACCTGTTTTTCTGTAAGGTCTGTTCTTCAGCTCGGTTTATTTTCCAGGATTACAAAAAGGAAAACGTGCACAGTGAAGAGCTCAGATGACTTGACCAGATGTGAGATGTGCCTTATTTTACTTCCAGCATCTGTAATAAAGCCCATCTTGTTACTTTTATGAACACTAACTGTAAGAGAAAAATACAGAATACAGGAAACTGGCCACTACTCCAGCTTTCTGCAAATTTCTAGAAAAGCTGGAGGAAGGTACCAATCAAGCTACTCTTTGCTAAGGAAAACAGACACCAGGTTTTACTCTGTTTAACTTAGTAATATATTGTACATTTGTATGTTTTTTCCATCTCTGTCTGTCTATCTATCAAATCTTTGACAAAGTGAAGTAAGTAAGAAAATTTCTTGTAGCTGTGGAACACGGACTCACAAACCTCTGCTGTACTTGCTCTGGCACTGCCTTTATGTTTTGTAGTCACCCACTCCAGTTGTTTTCAGCTTTCTGAAAATGATTCTGCAGCTTTCATGATGGTAGAGTTGTTTTAAAGGGTAGACTTAGCCTGAAAATTTTCTTTTTCTAGGGAACATGTCATATTTATTTGGTATATTCTTTGTCTGGAATGAGGAAAAAACAAAACAAACTTGAAGTATTTGGGGTAATAAGGATGTCAGTCTTCAGTGAGTGTAATGTAGCCTGCAGGACAGAAATGGTTGTGGTTTTTGGGTCTCCCAATTGCACTGTTTCCATGTGGCACATTAATTTTTAAGCACCATTTTCAGCTCCAAATTTAGAAAGCTTTATTTAGATTTTTAGAAATTAGCAGTGGAGGAAGAGGTTTTGAGGAAACTGGATCACATATTGTCCTTAAGAAACAGGCTAAAGAGCTATCTTCAGGCCATCCAATGGATGGTGATATGGCATGGACTTTTTCAACAACTGCCCATCAAAAAGATACATGGAAGGTCCTTGAGAAAATAAGAATAAGTCCTCTAGCTCTTGCAGTTGCTATTGCTAAATCATTCACATCCCTTTTTCTCGACAGTAAAAATTCTTATATCATTAGACTGTTACAACTTATAATGGAAAAATCAATGCAGTAAGAATATTAAATTTTACTGAGAGCCTTTAGGCAAAATGCAATGTGAAAATGCATTTTAGCTTCCCTTGTGGTTCAGAGGAAAAGGAAGAAATGGAATCTAGGTTAGCTGTCAGTACACAACAGTTTTTAGAAGCCAGCAAAGCAGCCTGTGAACTAAACTCCTGCTTAATGTATTTCTTCCCTGATTGCTTAATAATGTGAAAATAACCACCTTAATCTGATCATTGAAAAGGTCAGAAGTCTCTTCTGCCATTTTTAAAAACCAGTCTTTGGTCAAAATCAATGAGTAGATTCATCTTCCCAGGAAGAGGATTTAGCAGAAAGAAAACTGATTCATCTGCTAAGGTATACAGCAATGACATCTAAACCCCTGGAGAGAGAGTGAGAGTAGCTAAAGCAGAATGAGGCGATTGTGGTGTAATCAAAAAGAAGTCGATCAAAGCTGCCAACAAGCTCTTGTGGAGAAGTGACATATATACTACATTTGGTGTACCTTGTAATCACTGTAAGTGGTCACTGTCTCTTGCTGGCAGACAGGTATGTTGAACGCAAACTGACATGCATGGCACTTACAGATTTAAAGCTTATTTAAAAAAAAAAAATCAAAAAAATCACTGAAGTCTGTACATTGGCTTCCCTGTTTTGAAGTGAGAGAAACATTCCTAATTGTTTGCTATTTCATGCAATGATTTGTTTATGCAGAATTTGTAAGTACAAAAATCTATAGCAATCAGAATCACGGTTAGAAGAGAATGACGGTCTGCTCTATCATTAGAACAAATGTGTTCAAATTCTAAGTAAGACATAATTATATTTTTTAATATTTAAAATGAAAGCGTTATTCCTAAGTTGTATACATAAATAAGATTAATCTCTTTTAGGAAGATCCTTAAAGCTAAGAGTAAGCATCATTCAACAGCAAGTTGCTTTATGTTTTCACAACTTCTCTGGCCTTCTAGGTAGTAGCTATATTGTCTGGGAGAGGATTTACACATACCTCTATACAACCATTATATTTACATGAAAGAAAGGTATGCATATGTTCATATAATATGTGTGTGCATAGTATGTTTGGAAAATATATATCTTATGTATACACACAGACACTAAAAACTGTAACTTAAACACTTCTCTTTATGGAACTTTGATTTCTTTTGGTCAAACTGAAATGCATTTCTGTTTGCTTTGAAATGCAAAGCCTAGTATGACCTTACATAAATTTATTTAGTGGTTTGTTTTTTTTTCTGAATGGAAATATGACAAATATAAAAACCCCCAAAAACAGAGAAGTTATTACTGGTAGTTAAAAACATTGCATTTCTTTGAAGGGCTGAAAATTGAAAGCTCATGACTCTGCTTGTGTAGGCTTAATGGAACAAGTATTCTTGATAATTCTGGTAGTTGGTAGGACTTGATAATTCTGGTAGTTGATAGGATCTCTGGTGGCTGACTTTTAAGGACTCATTTTTTACCTTATTTAAATTTAATTTTTTTGAACAAATTTATTTCAGTCTGCAAGTAGAGACCTAAATGTGTTTTTTAGTGTGTGTGTGTATTAATTAACAACTTGCAGACATTTTGTCATCTAACAACCTGTACTAAGAAGAAGTCTTTCAATTTACTTATTTTATTTTTTTTTTCAGTACGTGGAAGGAAAACATTAGTTAGCAACCTCCAAAGAGAAACTAAGACAGACTCTTCTTTTATGCTTCACATTAAAGTCCAGATCTATTTAGAGTATTAAGGCACCAGGGAAGAGGCCTATTTATAAACCAATACCTCATTTACACAGAATATTTTTCAGAGCTTGTCCAGAGTCTGTGCAAGTCCAGGTGTGACAGACTAACTGAGCAGCTGACCTCACCAGAGAAAGGAAGATGGGTAAGGGAAATAAGAGAAATGCACTGAATAGTGATTTTTGTCAGATGTGATGAAAGCCTTAACTTGTGTTATGACAAAAGAAGGTCATCCACATGTGCTGTGAGCAATGCACCCAGAATAGAAATTGTTTTCCTGATTTAAATTTACAGGCAGAGGTATTATCTTCATTATTAATCAGAAGTTATCTATATAACTAAACTTCCTTCAGAGGGAGGAACATGTATTTTAGAAACCTTCTGTGTAGGATTTCTGCTTTCACCTAGAAAGATAAGTCAGTTTCCTTGAAATACTGTGTCCCACCAGTTATCTTCCATAGTGAATCTTTGTTAGTTGCTTCAGTCTGCAAATAGGTTAAGGTAGGAGATGTGAGAAATGTATGTCATCCTTTCTTTGTTTCACAGACTTCCCTGGGTAATGTATGGCTGTGTTTTATTAACAAACAAACAAAATAACACCTGGTGCTTGTCTGACCTCAGAAGCAGTCTGGTGGAAATGGCTGTTTCCATATTTATAATGTATTGTAGATTCTCTGCTAAGGGAAGTTGAGAAGAGGTATACAGCTGAAGGTTTGGCACCTCCATGTGGCTGATTCTTCACTTCCAGAGGATCTGATGTCCTCTATGAGTGACCCATGCAGAATTTCCCTTAAAAATCTTCTTTGGAACAGATTTTGGCAAGAGAAGAGGCAAACTGGTCTGTTAAGACGTTTTTGTAACCAGGAATAATTTCATTAAATAGGTAAGCTCTTTAAGCCAGTATCATAATTTTTGGAATGGTTGCAATAGTTTCCATTGTGAACTCATTATTGTAACTCCAGTCACTGTTAATAATCATAGTGATAGTTGTATCAGTAGACAAAGCTGAATATTACATAATGATAAGCCATCTATTCCCTCCCTGCCCTGCGGCGAATGAAGAGACGGGACGAAGCCTGATGCAAGCAAGTTGTCCATTTATTAGTGATTTTCTTACAATTATATACGTTTCTACCTTCTACATATTACACACTGATTGGTTAAATCCTAAGCGTAAAAAACACTGATTGGTTGATATTTAAGGCACACCGTTAGAACAATAGGAACTTACTAGTTTATCTTGACATAGCAATAATTTCTATTCCAAGGTTAGGGAGTTTCTTTCTGCGTGGCTTTCTTGATTACATATTGGCGCCATCCGTTCCCTTATCTGGCTACTTGTTTCTCTGTCCGTCTGGTTGCCTCCTCAACTGTGATGGCTCAGGGGTCTGCAGTTAGCTTGTTCCTTTGCTCCCAGGGCTTGTGCCCTACAAGTTCTAACAAGTCTCTATTCATCAGGCTATCAGTACTTGGACTCTTGTCCTTGAGGCCTTGTCCTACATCTCCCCCTTCCTGTTGCACAAAAAGAACCCCTGAAATCGAGCAAAAACAAGGCACAAGTAATAGAACAAATAAAAAACCAACTAAGACATATTATCAATGTCAAAATAACCCACTGTCTTTGTTCCGTACAGTTTTACAATTTCCCCTTTTTGTTTTTGAACAGCTAGTACCAGGTTTGCCATGTTCTGCAGGGCCCTTGCAAACATGACAGCAACCAAGGTAATAGCAAACAAACAATACTGCCAATTGAGTGAATGGATGCCAAAAAAGGCTGAATTTTTCTCAGATTTTGATAACATGTTGCTGCAATGGGGCACCTAAAATCCACGCAGCACATACCATCAAAATCCTCACAGCCATGTCCCTGAACCAACAACAAAAAGCAGTGGCAATTTTGACTCACATTCTTAACTGCCTACCAAACAAGGTGATTTAACTCTTTAATGCTTTCCCTGCTGTTACTCTGGATAAGAGAAGAACCGCTGCGACACGTTCCCATCATAGCCCCCTACTACATTAGTATCTACAGAAAGACAATTACTGACATTCAAAGTGTAAAGAATATCAGCTTCTTTTGGATTAACATTATACATAGGTGGAAGGGCACACCAAACAAGAACTGGTTCAGTCAAAAAGTTCGAAACATAGCATGCCTTCTCTGAACATACCTCGGGGTCATTCCCTTCATTCCCTCTCTTTTTTATGCAAAGAGAAACACTTTTACCATAACAGAGAAGCCCCTATTTACATCTCTGAGCCTGGACACAAACCGCAGCTGTATGCTCCACCAGGCTCAGGGCAGAAATCATTCATGTAGTTACATAGCTATATATCTCTACAAGCATGCAGACACCTATTAGACACTAGATAACCATGTTTATCTTTCCTAGTCTCCTTCACAACACCCAGCTGTTCTCTCATCTCTTGTTAGGTCAAATATTCTCCAGCTTCCTCTCCTATATCTCTCTTCAGACATTCTCTATCCTCCCCTTTTTTGCTTGTTAATTGCGAGGAGGCAAAGGGTGTGTGTAGCTGGGTGTCCATGACCTGCTTTAAGTTACAATCAACTAAACACTGAATACAGAAAAAAAAAAGCATGGGAGACATAAGGCAAACATCAATAAGGTGGTTAAAGATAATTATAATAAATCCTGTAATACTTTTGAGTCATGGCCCAAAGTTTCCCAGCCGTGAGAAGAGACCAAAGGCATCCCGCCCCTGGCTCTGTTGCAGATCTTTGTTTTAAGGCTTTTAAGTTTTGTATACTTTTGTAAATTAATTCACAGTGGTCACTCAGATTCACGTAACACATCCTATCAAAGTCTTCACACTTGTGTCCCTGTGCTAATAATAAAAATCAATAGCAACTCGGTTCTGTAGCAACATATGATGGACAGAATCAACATCTGTTAATAAGCCAGAAAAAAAATAGTATTTGTAGTATTACTTTGTTTAGCAAGCTAGCAGCCTAATTTACTAAGCAAGTTAAAAGCGTGTACTATTCTTACAGAAAAGATTAGAGAAGCAAAAATCTGTTATGCTGCATTCCAGAACTCAGCCTGAGAATTACAGTCTGCTGTGAGTTCTGCGTTACAATCATTTGACACATGTTGGGGTTGCGATTGTGAAAGTTGCCCGTTTACAATTTTCATTGACATTATCACAGCTAGTTGTTTTAAAAGCAACCCTTGAGCTTCCTGATGTTCGACTTGTTGCAAAATATTCTGAAGCCAATCAATCAAGTTAGTATTAAAGTTAGTGACTCTCTAGGACCCTGCAAGACTGTGGCAAGACTCCCGCATCCTGATTGCCTTAATAGCCATCTCATTCATTTGCAAACAGTTGTCCCTGGGATACCTTGCCTGAGTCACAGGATCGGCACAGTTAATTGCTCCAGCTAACTGCTCATAGTTAACAGCAATTCCCCGATTAAGGTTTTCAGTCAAGGCCACTACACATAGCTCACAAAAATCAAATAACCACATCATATACTGTATCAGTTAGTACCATACAAAGCAATAACTTCCAATCATGCAGTGTGAGTGTATAAGGCTCTGCCATCACTTCAAGAAGGGACATAGCAAATGTATTATAAATCCTCCCTTCCCTCACTGCTTTGCTTAACTCTTTAACAGCCTCATATTGCACAGGCTGCCACTCTGCAGGTTGATTTGTCTGACAAAATACTAAACATGCCCTAGCGACTCCCAAAACCCATCACTTAAGTGTTTCCCACTTGCATTCCTGCCACCAATCCCTCAGACCCCCTTTCACCCTCCCCAAAAATACAATCAATGCATCAGGAGAGACAAGGGGGTGGGGGAAAGGTCTAGCTCCTTTTCCAGATCTATAGGATGGATCAAAAGGTTTATCAGTGTCAATAAAATCATTGTCCGAGTTGTCCTGTTCCCGTGCTTGCTCCTGTGCCGTGAGGGTCGCTGCAATCAGTGACAGAAGCTTTGGGGGCAGAGGAGGTGTGGACAGAATCGCCATCGCTGACGGTGTCTTGAGAAGAGTCGCGCTATCGGTGGAATTTACAGCTTCCTCTGGTTTAGCACCGATAGTAGAATTAGTCCACACTTGGCAAAGAGTAGTCAGAATTTGCCACCAAGATGTTAAATGCATTCCCGACACGGAGTTCCCCTCCGCGGCAGCATCATACAATTGTCTGCTGACCGCGTTAATTTCTTTCAAAGTCTCTAAAGTTTCTTGACTGCTCGCCTGTCTCAATGAGTTCTAAAGCTTCTTAAAATTTCTTCAAATATTTAAAATCTTTAAGGTTTCTTGGCTGCTCACCTATCTTGATGCATACAGGCGTTATCCTCGGGGTTTAGGTTGTCCGCCTGGTCCAGACAGCAAGGCGATCGTTCAGCCAAGCCGTCTCCTCCAGAACGCAGCCCTCTTCCACGAGCTGTCTTTTTTCTGTCCTTATTCTTCCAAGGCTTTGGAACACCACCATAGGGGTCACCATTTGAGGAGATTGAGGCACGGACTCCCTGATCTGACTAGAAGACCCTTTATGAGTCCATATACGTCTCTTTCTGGGGACGAAGCCTGATTCCCCGTTACAGATTTCCCACAGCTCACCTCTCAGCTCTGGAGGGATTTATGGCCAGCCGGCTCCTGCTTCCTTTCAGCAGATCATTCAAAGTTCTGTGGGATTCGCTGCATGTCGCTCAGTTAGGCGATTCGAGAGCCCTTCACGTTAGATCCTTAAACGTATCACGTCGGGGTCACCAGTTTGCGGCGAATGAAGAGACGGGACGCAGCCTGATGCAAGCAAGTTGTCCATTTATTAGTGATTTTCTTACAATTATATACGTTTCTACCTTCTACATATTACACACTGATTGGTTAAATCCTAAGCGTAAAAAACACTGATTGGTTGATATTTAAGGCACACCGTTAGAACAATAGGAACTTACTAGTTTATCTTGACATAGCAATAATTTCTATTCCAAGGTTAGGGAGTTTCTTTCTGCGTGGCTTTCTTGATTACATATTGGCGCCATCCGTTCCCTTATCTGGCTACTTGTTTCTCTGTCCGTCTGGTTGCCTCCTCAACTGTGATGGCTCAGGGGTCTGCAGTTAGCTTGTTCCTTTGCTCCCAGGGCTTGTGCCCTACAAGTTCTAACAAGTCTATTTATCAGGCTATCAGTACTTGGACTCTTGTCCTTGAGGCCTTGTCCTACACTGCCCCCTTCCTACCATTGTCCCCTTTCACTGTTAGTATACTCATTTATTAGTTAGAATATTCATATATTGCAAATTTAATTGTTACTGTTGTGGTGTAGAAGTGTAGAATCAAAGAATGGTTTGGGTTGGAAGGGACCTATAAAAGTCTTCTAGTCCAACCCCTCCTGCAATGAGCAGGGACATCTTTCACTAGACCAAGTTGCTCAGAGCCCCATCCAGCCTGACCTGACATGTTTCCTGGGATGAGGCATCTACCACCTCTCTGGGCAACCTGTTCCAGTGTTTTACCACCCTCATTGTAAAAAATTTCTTCCTTATATCTAGCCTGAATCTACCCTCTTTCTGTTCAAAAACTTTACCCCGTGTCCTGTCACTACAGGCCCTACAAAAAAGTCTGTTCCTGTCTTTCTTATAAGCCCCCTTTACATACTGGAATGCTGCAATGAGGCCTCCCTCGAGCTGCCTTTTCTCAAGGCTGAATCACCCCAGCTATCTCAGCCGTTCTTCACAGAAGAAGCGTTCCATCCCTCAGGTCATTTTTTTGGTCCTCCTCTGTTGTGGCTCCAACAGGTCCATGTCTGCCTTCTACTGAGAGGACTTGAGCTCAATGCAGCACTTGGTGGGGTCTCACAAGAGTGGAGAAGAGGGGCAGAATCACCTCCTTTGACTTGCTGGCCATGCTTCTTTTCATGCAGCCTAGGATACCCGTTGGTTTTCTTGGCTGTGAGTGCACGTTGCTGGCTCATGTCTTAAGTTTTCATCTACCAGTACCCCAAGTTCATCTCTGCATGGCTGTTCTCAATCCTTTCATCCCCCGGTGTTGATACTGAGGGTTTCCCCAACCCAGGTGCAAGAGCTTGCACTTGGCCTTGTCAAACCACATGAAGATCAAATAGGCCCACTTCTCAAGCTTGTCCAGATCCCTCTGAATAGCATCCTGACCCTCAGGCACGTCAACTGCACCGTATTACTACTGTTGAAATATGCTTTAAGACACTTTGTAGTATTTGCTGTCTTTAAGTTCTTGATGAGAATGCTGCTCAGGTAAATACTGAGCTCCTGGCTTAAGAGTGTGAAGTTCTTTCATTTCTGTGTGAGCAGAGGATACCTTAGTGCCATGCACAGCTGAGTATTTGGGGATAAGTAAATATCTCTATAGAACCACAGAAAAACTAGATCTTACGAATGATCATCCCACCTCAAATATTTTAAGATTTCTGATAACAAAATGTCTCTCTGCATCTGCCAATTTACACAAATCATCAGGCTCATAATGTCTAGGGAACTTTGGAATTACTCATCCCTAATAAACTCTGTGTTACCTTACTTTCTACTGTTGATTTGTAGGTGTAATTTTATTTGGTGTTTTTTAAGTGGTTTAAATTTATTTAAGCTATAACATACCTGAGAAATGCTTAGCCAATAGTTATAAATTATTATATGTAAAATAAAGCTACAAAAAGTTATGCATCTCTGTAGTGTTACATAGTTATTTAAGAGAAGAAAATGAGGGAGGGAGAAGTGTTGAAACAACATATTTAATTTAAATGGAAAAAAGACACTAATTCAAGCATCCAGCTGTTGATACAATATTAAACATTTGGATATACTGATTTCAGTAAGCAGGGGCCACCTCATGATAGTGGTCAAAGAAACAGCAGCTGTGGACCATGTTCTGAGAAGTGATGGACACCTGAATTCGATGTGCAGGCTGAGGGGTTAGCCAGAAGTTAAGTAATGACCTTTTTTAATCTTGGGAGCATTGTGCCACTGTTCTCAGTGTGTAAGTTATTATTTAAAAATGGGAAGAGTTTACTTCATGTATAGTGCCTAATTCTCTGATGAAGTCAGTAGAAGAGCAGCTCGTAAGCTACTATGTTGATACAGAGCTACTCTGTTGATACAGAGCATTGTGTTTTAACATAAATACCCAATAAACATCAGGAAGAGTATCTGTTGAGTTCTCACTGGTAACTGCTAAACAAGTACTGTTGTAGGAAGTAATGACTGTGCTGGAACAGGTTAGTAAGCCACAGGTGATTAGTACTTTGTTTAGAAGGTTCCACACTGGTGAATCCAAAGAGTAGATTTATACTGATGTTGTGCTGTTTTTAGGTAATGTTAGTTGAAATACCTAGTGAGAGGCCCACAATGAACATCAGCATCAGACCATGCCAGTAAATAGCCTAGAGCTAATGCATAGTATACATTTATCTAGGATTTCTAATTTATATTATGCTGTGCATTGGTATTATTATAAAAGTACATAGCTAGAGAGACTTACTTTTATCACCTGTACTTATGAGGCTTGCATTTATTTGCAGGAAGACACTGCAAGGTGCATTTTAGCACCTGCATTTAATGTCTCAAACAGAAAATGACTATGTACAAAAAAAGAGTATTAATAAAAATTAAAAATGTGTAACTTCAAAATGTAAAAAAGCATCGTGTAGGTAGTGTAACTGAAATAATTCAATAATATATATGAACTAATTATTTCTGCAAATATATTTTCATCTGTGGATACAAATACTTTTTTCTGTGTAAGACTACAGTGTCTTTTTTTTACGTTTCTAGCTTCTTTTCCTGGGTTGTGCACAACAGAAGTTATAACTCACCTATTAAGACCTGAATGTATTTATGTCCATTAAAGATTAACTGAACATCTTTTCTTAGGTACATACCTTTAGCACACTATGATTTTTATCTTTCAGTTTCAGATATTTCTTACTTGCAAAATACCTGCTTAAAAAAATTACTCTCATAACTAAAAAAAGTTACATGCAAGCAATGAGGGGACTTTTATTTGTTCCTGAAACTGCAATTCATACTACTTTTCTGTCAATGATTTTGTAGTTTACTAGATATAACAACTTAATTAAATGTATTTTTGTTGTGGTTTAACCCTAGCTGGCAACTTAGCCCCACACAGCCACTCGCTTACTCCCCCCTCCCCCTGCCCAAAATGGCATGGGGGAGAGAATCAGGAGAGTAAAAGTGAGAAAACTCGTGGACTGAGATAAAGACCCTTCAACAGGTAAAGCAAAAGCCACACACACAAGCAAAGCAAAGCAAGGAATTCATTCACCACTTCCCATGGGCAAGGCAGGTGCTCAGCCATCTCCAGGAAAGCCGGGCTCCATCACGCGTAACAGCTACTTGGGAAGACAAACGCCATCACCCCAGATGTCCCCCCTCTTCCTCATTCTTCAGCCAGCTTTATATGCTGAGCATGCCATCTTATAGCCTGGAATGTCCCTTTGGTCAGTGGGGGCCAGCTGTCCTGGCTGTGTCCCCTCCCAGCTCCTTGTGCCCCCCAGCTTCCTCACTGGTGGGGTGGGGTAAAGGCCTGGGCACTGGGTAAGCCCTGCTCAGTGACAGTGGTAACATCTCTGCATTGTCAGCGCTGTTTTCAGCACAAATCCAAAACATAGCCTCATACTAGCTACTGTGAAAAAAAATGATCCCAGCCAAAATCAGCACAATTTTGTTAAAATATTTCCTTATGTTCTTCAGTATTGTAAATAAATGTTGGTGCCATGTAAATGTAAAGCATGTGTCACTGATACTCTTTTTTTCTCCTAGAATACTTAACACTTACTTGAAAGTAGAAGAGTTTAAGAAGTATATGGTGATCACAAATCCTGATTTCACTGAAAAACTGTACAAAGCACTGTTTAAATACAAACTGTATGGATTTTGGTGGACTTCTTGGGCTGTACTCTCCCTAGATTTATTGACTTCACAGGCACAGTAGCCATGTATGTAGGGATCTATGTCAAAATTGAAATCCAGTTTTTGAAAAGTTATGCGATCAGCCCTTAAGAGGAACATAAAGAAATTCAGAAGTACAATCAGAGTGCAGTCAGTGTAACACAACCTTAGTGAATGCAGTGCATTAGGTGAAATAACTGGTAATGGTTTCCTATCTCACTGTCCTGGTTTCAGCTGGGGTAGAGTTAATTTTCTTCTCAGTAGTTGGTGCAGTGCTTTGTTCTGGATTTGGTGTGAGAACAATGTTGGTAACGGAAGTTTTTAGTGGTTGCTGGGTGATGTTTGTTCTAAGTCAAGGACTTTTCAGTTTCTCAGACCCTGCCAGCGAGAGGGCTGGAGGGGCACAGGAAACTGGAGGGGACACAGCCAGGACAGCTGACCTGAACCAGCCAAAGGGATATTCCGTACCATAGAACATCATGCTTGGTATATAAACTGGGAGGAGTTGGCCTGGGCCTGTTGATCACTGCTCTGGGCATCAGTCAGTGACTGGTGAGCAACTGTATTGTGCATAATTTACTTTCTTTCCTCCCTTCCCTTTGGATTGTATTCCTCTCCCTTCTCCTTCCTTTTCTTTAATAATTTTTGTTGTTGTTGTTGTTATTATTATTATTATTTTAATTATCAAATTGTTCTTATCTCAACCCTTGAGGTTTACATTCCTTTCCAGTTCTTCTCCGTGTCTCTCTGGGGTAAGTGGGGGGAGTGAGCAAGTGGCTGCGTGGTACTCAGTTACCACCTGGGGTTAAAACAGCACCCACCTATCACCAGGGTTGATGTGACCTAAGGGGATCCCACTTTTGCAGTAAGGGAATATTGAGATGTAGGCTTCGAATGCTTCTTGGTATCCTGAAATATTTTTTTGTCCTAGATTAAGCTTAAAAGCCTCCTGAGATTTCAGTTTTTCTTTGCTCTACAGGTCTGCTTGTCTGAAATCAGATGTTCTGTCCCATCTACCAACTCCTCATGATACACCCAAAAAATTATGACTAGGAGGAAGTTGAGCAGTTCTCTATCTTTGTATGGTATAAATGGTATTAGCCAGCAGCAGTACCTAAGTTCCAGTTGTTTCTGCATTTTTCCTGTCATCAATTTGCATGTGTTCAGAGTTTTCTGGTTGTCCTCACATTTAGAAAAAAAAAGAAAAAAAAAAGAAAAAAAAAAGACTGCAAGCTTAAATTCTGAGGGGAAGGTGGCAGCTTAGAAAATTTTGATTTGTTGACTTCAAATGAAAACAGACCATTTCACTGTCCTGTTGGTGGTAATGTCCAATTGTTTTCAGTAAAGTGGCAGCTTCTACCATATGGATCAGTAATAAAGGTACTCTGATAGTGCGGTATTATTGCTTCAAATATTTCCTTAGAATTGTGGATTTGTGATGTAGTTTTCTCTTTATTAATGTTAAACCAAACCAAACCAAACCAAACCCAAACCTTGCCATTCTAGCTTGTGTTTTTTCTCCCCTCTCCACCCCCCGCCCCGCCCCCCCCCCCCCCCCCGCCCCATCCCCACCCTCCCTTATCAGAGAAACAGTGCGGACAAAATAAAAGCAGAATAAACCAGAAACTGCCTGTTGTTGAATATGTATCTGCTTTACAGGTCCTGCCAGAAAAGCAGCTATTTCCTAGTACCAGGAGTAGTACTAATATTTTGCTGTTGTTTACTGGCTTTTGTAGACACTCTGAAAACCCATAAAAATCTGTTTTTTTGAACAGCTATCAAAGATGAACACAGAAGTTTCCTTACTGAAGAGATGAGAAAGATTGCACATACGTGAAACGACAGCTGTCTCATACAACCATCTCTTATCTAGGAGACAAAAATATCTGTGAGGAATATTAGTGATTCTGTGAAAGGGCCAGGAATAGCAGCAACTGGGCTCTTTTCTCCATTTCTTTCCCAGACCCACAAAATAATTGTTTTGCCGATGAGAGTAAGAACTATTAGAACTGTGAAGTCATGTGAAGTTGTCTGAAAGATAGACTCTGACTGGACTGAATACATATAAATGTGGCAGACATGAGCATTACCACAGAAAATTTCCAAAATTTATCTGAGCTCTCAGGGAAGATCGGTCTCTGCAGATACTTGTATTTTTTTTTTATTTTTTTTTCACTTTTGAAACTAGTTAGCTTTGAAGGTGGATGGCACCAGACAAATTCAGCCTCCAAGAGATCAGTACTATTGCAATTCTTAAAATGAGTGTGGGTTAAAACAGTTTTTATAACTGTTGTAATATGTTATATGGTTGAAGTATTTTTTCTGAACTTTATTTTCCATCTGTTGCCTGCTTTTCAAAAAAGCTGCCTTCTACCACATATGCAAAAACAATTAATATAATAAACAGCACAAAGAAAAAAGAAAAGAAAAAGCAACCTCAGGTGCAGAAAACTGTTTTTAAACCTCTTATTTGTGTGATAAGTAAAGGAATCTGTCTACTGCACAGACATAGTTAAACTAATGATTTTAAGAAAACCTTCTATTTGTGGATTTAAAATCATGGTGAAACTCTGTAAAAGCAAATCTCTTGATTATGCAAATCTACGGATGTGTTTAATACGTTACTTGTCTCTAGTTGTCATGCAGGACATTTGTTTTCCTACAAAAAACTTAAAATATTATGTGTTTCTGAGGAGAGTGTATCAGCGCAAGCTTTAATTAATGTCATTGATAAAGTGGTATTAAAATCAAAGGTCTCAAATCTAAACTAAGAGTGTGAAGAGCATTAAAATGCATTGTCATCCATAGTTGGATCATGGATGATCTAATGGCTGAATAACAACAACCTGTGATTTTTTATTTTTTTTTTATGAATTATTTTAAGGGGTAATCTCTTTTGCCCAGTGTTTAGAAAGCAACCGTACTTTTTGTACACTGGTGAACCCAATTGTTCATGTTCTTGATGGTTTTTTGTGTTTGTCACTGTGGAGTGGACTAGGACATCTACAAAGGTCTTGTGTATGAGTATTAGTTTGAAAGTGGAGTCAAAAAGCTTGTGAATATATTATTGGGGTTTTCTATACCCTACTTTTCTGAGTCACTGTACAATTTGATGGAATAAAAATTGGCTATGTATGCCTTGTTTGGATTTCTTTTAAAAGGAGTGAGTGTATGTGTGAGCTAATTTATACTAAATTATTAAATTGGTTAGACGGGACTTTACAGTGATCAAATTAAAGTCAGAATCAGGAGTCAATAAATAAATCAATATGTTAAAATTATCAACCTACCAAATTAATAGAACAAGTTATCTAATGAAACTGACATCAACACTAAAAGAAATTATTTCTGATTAGTCTTGTCTTCAGTAATATTAAAGTGCCGACTCCCTTTTGAGCCAAGTCTGTAGTTTGTGCTGTAACGTACAGTGAATAATCTAGCTAGATTAGAATAAAGCGTCTGTTGGATGTGACATGTTTCTGCACTGCTAACCTTAGTCTAACAGCAGTTTCTTGATAGCGGAGAGAAATTCTGTCTTCTATGTCATGATTTGTTTCTGATTGATATGGGGAAATGTCTGAAACGGGTCAGACAAATTGCAGTTTTCAAATATGTATTTTTTTCCAACAAAAGGCAGCCTACAGAGACTAGAGATGTGAATCCTATAGGTACCTATAGTTAGACAAGACAAATCCTCTTCTTCAGTGTAGATTTTGATCTGAAACTCTTGCCAAGTTGAATTGCTCTAATAAGTAATTATTGTGCCATTTTTAACAGAAGGGATTAACTGAAGAGGATGGAATAAGAGTTCAAAGAAGAGTGAATTTGTGGAAAAATAAGACATCTGGTACAATAAATTCTAATGTAGTAATGGCAACAAACTACCTACAGGCTTGCCCTTCCAAAAACAAGAGCCTTGGAATCAAAGGTGGCCTTAAAACTCAAAAAGGATCCTTCAGGAAGGTAGGAGAGACTGCTCTGTTGGGTCACAGACAAGAGCATGTGGACTTAGAAAAAGATCTCTAAAGACGGAATGAAGACTGGTGCATGCAACAGTGAAGATGTAAAAGTACAAATAGACGTAACACGTGTTGTCATACCAATGCTGATGCTATTGCAGAAGTAGTGTAAACACCAGTAGATCACTGCGATAGGATGGTACTTGCCTAAAAATTCTAGCACAGGGTTGAAACAACTTAATTGCTAAAAAAGTCATGTAAAATTGCCTTGATACTTGAGAATTGTGAGACGGGGAGTGTGTTGCTAGTCTTCAGAAAAATGTTCCAGGGAGAGACCTGTGGATTTGTATGCCTGACATCTCTACTGGGCAAAGAACTGAATGTTACTGTGAAGGATCCAATTACTGAACATGGGATAAATACAATCTACCTGAAAAGGAATAATCTTGCTTTAAAGAGGAATCTCACTTCGAATTCCTGTTGACTGTTTTGAAGGAAGCAGGGAATTTATAAATAAGTGCTGGATTCCCAGAAAGTAATGGAGTAAAGGGAAGTGCTAGTATGGATAAATAATTTATGGCATGAAGGGTAGGTTCTTGCGGTGTGAGAAGCCACCATGGTAGTTGTGCAGGTATCTGTTCTGGAAACATACTCATTTATAAAACTGCTGGAAAAGAAGATTGACTCAGTGAGATGAGAATGTTTGCTGATAGTATAAAGCTACTGAATGTAAAAAAGGTGAGGAGTGACTGTGAAGAATTATAGAAGAACCTTACAAAATGGAGTGACAGGGCAATAATATAGCAGGTGAAATTCAGTGTCATTAAATATGAACGGAAGCATAACAGTGATGATAATAGTTTCACATATTAAGTGATGGGTTCAGTGCATAATTACTACTCAGGAAAAAGGCCTTGAAGTTGGGATAGATACTTCATGGAAACAACAGATCAATGTTTGACACCAGTCAAAGGAACAGGTGACATATTGGAAACAAATAGAAAAGGGACAAAGAACATAAAACTGAATATAATTTATACCACTGCATAAATCCATGGTTTACCACAGCTTGAAGACTATGTGAGGAGTTTTTGTTTGTTTCAAAAAAGAATGTGTAAGAATGGTAAAAAAAGATTCGGAGAAAAGGAGCATGCATAATCAAAAGTATGGACTACACCTAGGATTTTAGGTATAGCTGCAGGTACTAGGACTCACCAGCTTAGAATATAGATGACTAAAAGGGATACCAAAAGTTTGCGTGATCATGAGCAAAAGAGAGAAGACTGCTCACTGCCTCTTTTGCAAGCAGGGTTTGTTAAATGCAAAGTATGTGGAAACTGGTTTAAAACAGAAGGATCTAGCTCCTCGTGCAAAAGGTGGTAGACTTCTGGAAGTCTTCGTATATACATTGTGCAAATTCGATGTGCACATTGATGTTTTGAGTGCAAAAGGTTTACATATATTTGAGTAGGGATGGAAGAAGAACTTGGAGGAGACATTAACTGGTATTTACTGCATAATTCACATCACCCTCAGGAAATCCCATGAACTAAAAATATCTGTGGACTGGGGACACATTATGGAACAGCATCAGAAATATACTATTATTACTCTTTCCAAGGCATACTTTTATGGCTGTTGCTAGAGTGCAGATACTGTGCCAGCTGCACTCTTCACCTTGGTCTGATTGAATATCACTTTTCTTGAAAATTTGTAGAACAAAGCGTGCTCTGTTCTGAAGAAGTTTCTCTTGAGTCACCAATCATACCATCATAGTTTTCAAGAAGAAACAAGTATGTGCTACAAGAGTTTGGAGAGTTAACTGAACACAACTGGGGAATTGCAGACTGCAGCCCAAAGACCCCATCTAAGTGAATGGATAGTAAAACTCTTTCCAGTTTTTGATGCAGAAAGTCCGACCAATTACCTGAAGGTTTTACAGAAGCAAAGCAAAAACTCTTCTAAGGTTTTCTTTACCTGGCACCGTAGTAGAGAAGTTGGCTTTACTTTTTCTCACAGTTACATCCGCTATCCTGGAGACCATAAGACAGAAGGCATAGGAGGTAATGTGGCTTAATGCCAGGTTAGGATTCTCACCACAAAGGGACTAATTGCTCTAGGGTTAATTTTACATCTTTCTGGCTGTTATATGCCAGAAATAGCTGTCTTTAATTGCTGACAGTTATGGTAGAGAATAGTTGCCAGTTAAGCTGCAGTTTACATGAAAAGCAAACAAATTATTTTTAGAATTCATACATTGTATTCACTCCTTTCTCATCTTTGTGAACTATTTTCTAGCTCATATTCTGAAGTGATTCTGTATAATACAATTGTCTCTGATTTTTCAGGAATAGCTCATTAACTATTTAATTGATATCTTGACCTTCCAATTGACTTTCTAATTGACGTTTTCTTTCACTGCACCTGTTCAGTAATTAATTTGTGTGTGCTTATTATATTGTACCAGGTTGTCTTATCTATTATTATATATTATTCATACATATAGTGCTTGGCATTTCAAAATCAACCACATGTTCCTTCTGAATTAGTTCTTTTTTCTCCTTATTCAATATACTATTCTGTACTACAAGGGGAAAGTTTAAGATAAATAAAAAATGATGCAGTTCTTATTTTCCCTGGTTTTTTGGTAGTCCAGTGACAAGCGTCACTAAGATACTGTGATAATACTGTAATTCTGAATGCAAGTGTTACAAGCCATATCAATGCCATTACATTTACTATAACAATCTTGTGTCATACTGTGTGCTGACCAGACTTCTATGCCTTTGAATATTTTGTTTGTTTGTTTGTTTGTTTTACCTTTCCATGCCCTTAAGGGTTCTGCAGCTATACCTGCATGGGGGAGGAAGTAAAACTGGGAATGATGGAGCAGCAAGGGCAGATCTGTGAGAGAAGCTGGGGGATGAGCATCACAGCAGGGCAGAGACAAGGGTGCTGTCCCATGATACCTGAGCTAGGTGAAGGGAACAGGTCAGTGAAAGTGTCTGTCCCCAGACAGTACTCCATGGTAATGGGGCAAGTCTAAGATCAAGCCAGGAAGTCAAACTCATGAGTCAGGGTCAAAGTCCTGGTGGGATGTGTGACCAGGTGCAGGCAGGGCTGCAGGCTTAGGCAAGGACAAGCGAACCTGTGCTTAAAAGCAGCTCCTAAATGAATAGGGAGCGTGCCCCTATTGAGACTATTTGATGCAGTTTGACATGTGCATTATAGCTGGCCCTGAGCACAGGAGCCAAGTCCCAGGAGGGCTAGGATTAATGCTGGGCTCTGACACTCCTGTCCTTCCTTCCCATTTCTGTTCCAGTGCCCCTTCTGCTCCTGCTGTCCATTCCCCTCTACTCTCCTCCTTCCCTTGCTCTTTCCCTTTTCTCTTCCATCGCCCCACCCTTCTTTCCCCTGAAAAGGTAGGTGTAGAGCAGAGTGGGCACACAGCTAGAGGTAGTGAGAGTCTGTGTGGACGGGACTGGGTGTGCAGGGCTCTGTGCTGGCTTTACAGGAGTGCACCTCCATACAGAAGCTTTCAACTATGGCATCTAAAATCATGTCCCAGGTATCTGAGGAACAGGATGGCACTGAAGGGAGAAAGTGATCTTCTGTATCGCCAAATCCCACTGAACTCTTTCAAAACAATTTGATTAAATTAATACATGTAACAATATAGTAGTTGTTTTTGATATCAGAATTTAAATGGTATCAATTGTCACTATATATTTCACTGTATTTTTGTATCAATCTTGATTTACACTGTGTGCAGGCTGAATTTAAAAAAAAAAAAAAAGAACAGAAAAGTGTAAATGTAAACAAGTACCAAAGGCATTCATGCAGTTTGAGAAAGAACATACATCAAAGAAACCTGCTTTTGCCAAAGATGTATTTTGTAGGACATGCCTATATGTGTCCTCTTCATAACTCCACACTTGTCCCTCACAGGAACATTAGACTTCACTCTTATCATTTATACTTGGGTGCCTCAGAATGCTATAGTTGTTCAATAAATTTCCAGGCGTTGTGACTGAAAAAAGCTATTATGAAAATTTTTCTGTTTTGGTATTAGAGTAATATTTTAAGCTACTGTATTTGCTTCATTGAAAAATTCTCCAAAGCATGCAGAAATTAATGAAAAATTGCTGCTTTTTTGTCAATCTTGAAAAATGTTGACAGTTTCTTTTAATGATACTACATTCTAGCAGTATCTGTGCTGAAAAAATAAATCTCATCTTTGATTCTAGGTGTAGGCTAGTTTGATGGATGTCTCAGTCTGTAACACCCAGGTGATTGCATTTATCTCCCATGGAAATAAGGGGCGATAGTTCTGTAATAGTGTTCTAGTAAGTCTGAATTACAGTTGTTGTTTCAACTTAATTCAGGATTTATATTTCAAGCTGGAAGGCAATGTTTTATTGAGGACTGTGCTGAATTACTCTGTCCCTTTATACTTTCTGCAAGTTTTCACCAAGAATTCAGGCTCAGTATTATTCTTTAAAATCACAGATAATTTGCTTGCTGATTTGTGACATATATGTAGTACTAGAGGCAGAAGTAATAGATGTCTAATTAAGATCACAGTTTCAAAAGAATGATCTTACATTGGCACATTTCAACACTGCAGACCATCAATGCTATTTCTAAAATAAATCCTACATTCTTGTCGTAAAATGGTTAGGTACAGATGACTAGATAATATTCTGGCATCTTGTACTGGTGCTGGCTGGGACAGAGTTAAATTTCTTCATAATAGCTTGAATAAGGCTGTGTTTGATTTGTGGTGAAAACACATTAATAAATAACATGGGGATGTTTTGGTTATTGCTGAGCAGTGCTTACTCAGCTCCAGGGCCTTTTCTGCGCCTCAGACTGCCCTGCCAGCAAGTAGGCTGCAGGTGCACAAGGAGCTGGGAGGGGACACAGCTGGAACAGCTGACCCTGGCTGACCAAAGGGATATCCTATACCATATGACATCATGCTCAGCAATAAAACGGGGAGGGGTGCAGGGCTGGATGTTGGTGGGGGCTGCTGATGCTTGGGGACTGGCTGGGCATTGGAAGGTTGGTGATGAGCAATTGTTTTCTTTTGCATAATTTGTTTTCCTCTGTCTTTGTTGTGTGTGTGGTGGTTTTTTTCTTAACTTTTTTTTTTTTTTTTCTTTTTAAAATCATTAAACTGTCTTTATCTCAACTCATGAGTTCTCTCCATTTTACCCTTCTGATTCTCTCTTCATCAGACTGGGGGATGTGAGTGAGCAAGTGGCCATGTCATGCTGGGGCTAAACCACAACACATCTTTTATGAAGAAATAGGGATCACATCCTGACCAAGTCCTTAATTTTTAGTTAGAGATTCTGAAGAGTTTTGTTAATTTGAGTAGAAGTGATGAAGGAAAAATTTTCCTATATCAACAGTAAGGCAGACTAGTACCATTTGCACTTTCTTGTTTGATTCCATCCTTTGAACTGCAAAGTACAAGTAAGACTGAAATTTTAGGAAAATCAGAAAGTCTGCTTTTGGTAATGCAGAATCTCCTGCCTGGAGGTAAAACATAAATTTCAAGCCAAGCAACAAATTTTATGAATATGTTTACCACAATTGCAACACATTTCTAGATTCTTTATTTATATTGCAAAAGTTTGTTGATGTTCATGAGAATTTTCAGAATCATTATCCATAGAGGGCATTTTGTCATCATTAGAGAAAGAGAGGATTTGTCGTTTTGAATTCTAGTGACAGAGTTCACCATCAGAGGGGAAATAGTGTTAGGGACAAGTGCAAATACCAAGCATTATTGATAGTTTCAAAATATGGGCAGATTTTGTGGTTTACGACTGTAATATTTTTATGAAGTATTTATATAAACCTATGGTAAGTGGACTGCTGGTCATATGTGCTGTCTACCTTAAAAAGTTTCAGTAGGACAAAAAAAGAAAAGAAGCCGTCTCCAGGAGGAAGATCTGGCATTAGGAGTAATGAAAAGGCAGACAGACATACATTTCTTTGTATATTTACTTTTGAAGGAGAGGTAAAAATGCATTTAGTAGGATGTGAATCTCTGGTGAATAAAAATGAGAGATGTTGGTACAAATAATGGAGGATGGTTAATTTGTGTTTATCATAAAGAACTCATACAGCAAAATGTGTGATTACAGCCTATAGCCTAAGATATAAGACAAGAGGTGTCTTTTGTATAGCCTGTTTGAACTTGTTATTTTCTTTGAGTTTTATAAGAGAGAGATAGGAAAAAGGACACTCAGGCTGGAAGTCTGAATCATCCTTCCTTCCATCATACCTGGACAATTCAGTGCCTGTGAAACAGAAATGATAATACCTGTCCTTTTTTGTCAAGCAGTGTTATGTCACTGAACCAAAGTTTAGATAATAATGCCTCTTTCTTTTCCTTTTTGCCCCTCTAAAATTTCTTAGCTGAAAATAATGCCTTATTCTGCAATGTCTTTTTTTTTTCCTATTTTTTTTCTGCAACTGACTTGTAGCTGCCATCTACTATCTCCTCAAAGGCGGACAGAAAAAAAAACAACCAAACCAACAACCCACCAACAAAAGAGCTTTTGTACCATTTTTTTTCTTCCATTACAGCATAGGATTTGATTCCAAATCTGAGTGATTGTTACGACTGTTACTGAGAGAAAATATCTTGATTATCAGGAACTCATGGTAAATTCAAAAATGTGTTTTCACGTATATATTGAAGTGTCTGTTAACTGGCTGAAGAAGATAAAATCTTATGATCCAGGTAGTAGGAAAGAGAAAGACCTTGCTATATAAAAATCAGTCCAGATGACTGAAGGGAATGAGGGAATTTATTGTATTCTGTCTTCTTTTGTGGTAAACTCTAATAATAGTAGCTAAAACCCAGATTTCTAAAATGTCTGGTAATAGGCACCACTTTCTTTTCTGTACTGTGATGTAAAGTGGTGTAAATTCACAGTTGGTGGCCATCTAACATTTTGATAAATGTTGGCAGTGTCCTAAAGATCATTTGCATTTTTCCAGTGAACTGTTTTGCATTTTACCCCCTGTAGAGATTCACTAATTTTGTTGAAATGTGTTGTTTCAAACATTGGCAGATGCCCTGTAATGCATAAAAATCATAGACACTTTTTGTACATGCTCCAAAATAAATAAACCGATTATGATGGTTATATTTTTAGTTATACTGTCAGACATAAAGTACAGTGGGATGGCAGGACAGCAGTAGGGCACTTCTGACAGAGACAGGTAGGAGCAGAAGTGGCTGGAAAGAAGAAACAAAATACTTGCTTGTCCATTACATACAATACACTTAATAACTGAGAACTTATTTATTTACTTCTTAGCCTAATGAATAATTTATTTCCTTTTAGTTTTGTAATTTGTGGAAAAATCTTCTGCAAGTTCTTAGAATACCTCCTTGCAGTCATTCTGACACCTGTAGTGAATTTCATGGATAATAAGCTGTAATGATCTCTTTGTATGTTTGTTTTAATCTAGTAGGGTTCTCTCCACCCATCAGTAATGCTCATTGAAATGCATGAGTACAGGGTGTTTGTAATTTTTCTGTGAATGTTGTTCTTCTGCTCTGTGTTTTGTATATGGCATGAATGAGTGAGCTTTTTAGTCTTTAAATATTTATTACCTTGTTTGTAGGAGTGTATATTCTTTACTTCAAAATTCCCTCCCTGTTTTCATTGTGCAACTAGAAAAGATGCCTCCCATAAAAGTATAATATCAAATCTATCTGAAATTGGGAAATTCAGCATCATGGTCTTGTATGATGAGTTTCTGGGAATGGGAAGAGGTCATACTCTGCTTTTGAACATTGTATTCTCCTGAAGAATGGTGAATGATTTTTTTTCCCTTTTTTCTTTTTTTTTTTTTTCTTTTTCTTTTATCCTTCAATTGCATTACAATTCACAGAAGTGGAACATTCTATCCTTTGATTGGAAAAGATTTAAGTTGTCCATCAGCCAAAATGGTTTTTTAAGTAGGGTACTCCAGAGAAACTTAAAGGACCTTACATTACAAGTAGTACATTTATAAGCTATTTAACAGTACATTTTTGCAACTGTGTATTTTTCCACTTTGGTTTTGGAAGGGTTTTTATTTCTCTTTTTTTCATCCATATCAGCATCAGAAATGATGATTTAAAAATGAAATTACTTTTTTCTTTTAGTTTTTATTCGTAGACTTAGAAATGTATGGTAAAAATATACAATACAGTTTCTTTTGCAAACCCTACAGAGAGACATTTACAGAGTCTTATTTGTGATTGCTAAGCACAAAAAACATATGGCAGGCAGATACACAGTATGGTCAATAGGAAATAAATTTTTCCTCCAAATTATACTGCTGTAAATCTGTGGAAGCTCATGCTCCCCTTTGCTTTCATTAAAATTCTTTCTACAGACAGGTATACGTCATTGATTGGATTTTGTTTATTATAGGCTTACATAAAATAAAAAAGGATGCTCATACAAATCTCACCATATATTATTTAATCTGGTTCCACTGCAGGGAGTTAAGAGGGGGCAGAACTGCTGTGGCTGCAGTTACTGGGACAGCTTGCATTGACTTCAGTGAGTTCATGATCAGAGATTTTACCCTTCAGAAAGTCAATGTTTTTATACTGTACTATCTATTCTGCTGAGGGTCACTGTCTAGCGAACAGCATTTTAATATACAGTGTACTTCCTTCAACTAAAAAAAATCCTAAACCCCAAACCTCGAGATTTATGTGGTTCTCTTTTCTTTAAATCGTTACATAGCAATTAAAGCAAAGCAATGACGGGAGTAAGTAGAAAAGTGTATTTCATATCCTTTCAGTGAGCTAATAAAAAATTTATGCCATTTTATAATATAGTATAAGCTGATGCAGGTTTACAAAGGATTGGAAGTAGGTTGTTATTCTTAGTACAAAGCATCTGTGTTTATAAAGCAAATTTTGTCATTATATCAGCAAGTATAGTTTACACTGTTTTATGTAGATCGGAAGTATTATGTATTTCAGTATTAAAAAAGCATCACTGCAGACTGCTGAATTTTAAGGTGATATTATGATATCATAACTTAGAAATTAGAAGTCCTTTTGAAATAAAGCTCCAGTTTTCTAGAAAGATATATATTTTTAATATATATATATGATAAAGATGGAAAGGTATTTCCATTTTATGAAAGTTAATAGGATTTCAGATCTCTTTAGCACAGCCAACTGCAAATGGCTTTAAAAATATTTATAAAACTTAATTTTATTTCTTCATGGTTGCTTTCTTTTTTCTTTGACATGTGTTCTTCCACTATTCCCTATTACCTATAAATTATTTCTATTTTAAATTATAAATCATTATGTCCCTATAAATTATTTTTTTCTCCTGGGACTAGCCACCTCTGATTCCACCTCCTGAACACACACAAGTGCTGCCATTTCTTGTTGGTTGAATAAATCAGATACTAGATTTTTTTGCATGGTGGTGATGTTTTGTTTCATATAATTTATTATTTTTACTTTGATTCTTCCATGAGTTCTTAATTGTGCCAAAAAAAAGATTATGTGTAGCATGATCTATAGCATATTCCAAGATGGTAACACACCAAATCAACATTCTCTTACAATAGTCCATCATGACTTGTTTTTTTTGTGTTTGTATACAAATATATATATATGTGTGTGTGTGTCTGTGTGTATATATATATATATATATATAAGCACTCCTGTTTCAAATAAATTTAGTCAGTTTTTGAGTAGAATGTTAGCTGGATTAATTAGAAGCAGTACTCTAGGTGTTTAAAATTCTCTTTACCCCAGTCTTCAGTATGTTGTTGCAAATTGTAATTGTGCATGCTGCTATTTACAACTCCATGAACCACTAGCAAATTGTTCCATCCAAATAGCTTGGTAAGTTGTCCTTTCTTGCCGAACTGCTGGGCTGCTACTTATGGAATATATATAGGCCAAGGAAGGTCGTGGATTTATTATGAGTTAGCTGAAGTCTTAATAGTCTAATGAAAGAACTATCATTACTCCAGTGATAGTAAGATTGACATGTATTTTTCAGATTATCTAATACAGCTCATTTGCATTAATTGTGCAATCACAAATAATGTAAACAAACTTTGTAGCATCTCAGGTATTATGATCATTTACTCACAGCCCCTAGCTACTAATGTCAATGATTTTAGTCTTGGGATGCAAAGAGTATAGTGAAGAGTCAGCGCATCATGTCCTTGGGCCGAAGAAGTGTGATACTAACTGGGGGTTTGGTCCTCGGTTGTGGTTTAACCCCGGCTGGCAACAAGTACTGCGCAGCTGCTGGCTCACTGCCCCCCCCGTGGTGGGATGAGGAGGAGAATCAGAAAAAGGTGAAACCTGTGGGTTGAAAAAAAAACAGTTTAATAACTGAAATAAAGTAAAATATACTACTACTACTAATTGTAATGAAAAGGATGATAACAAAAAGAGGAACAGAAATAAAATTCAAGAAGGAAAAAAAAAAAAAAAAAGAAAGGATGCAGAATACAGTTACTCACCACATGCTGGCTGATGCCCAGCCAGTCCTCAAGCAGCAATCTGCCTACCCTGGCCAGCTTCTCCTTAGTTTATATACTGAGTGTGACATTCTGTGGTATGGAATATCCCATCAGCTGGTTCAGGTCAGCTGTCCTGGCTGTGTCCCCTCCCAGTTTCCCGTGCCCCTCCAGCCCTCTCGCTGGCAGGGTCTGAGAAACTGAAAAGTCCTTGACTTAGTATAGACATTAGCCAGCAACAACTGAAAGCATCAGTCTGTTGTCAAGATTATTCTCATACACCCAAACCCCAGCATTGTACCAGCTACTAGGAAGAAAATTAACTCTATCCTAGCCAAAACTAGAACATCTTACTTGGGGTAATTTTTATGTTTGGTCTTGCAATCCACTAGCTTGCTGTTCCTCTTTTGGTTTGCAATTCTGTATTATGTCTTGCATTTGTGGTATGTGAATGATTGACTACATATGACATGTTTTTGTTAAGCTGGCTACTTGCTTTTGTGCACTTTATTATTGCTAAAATTGTTTTTATCCAGCTCCCAAGATTGCATTTTTTTAATGACTGTCAGTTGCTTATAGCCTGGATCCTCCTGTATCATCATGTAGCTGTACATTCCATCCATGCCTATACTCTTCTACACTGCTGTCTTTATATGAGGGTGATAGATGGTTCATTCAATGCAGAATTCTGCTTGTTATTACTATCTATTAGTTAGAGATATATACACAATAATTAGAGTTGCATAGTACAACTGTACAACGCTCAGCAAAAGCGAAAACAAAGTGCTTAATAGTTACCTAGGGGTTAGACAAGTGTAGGTGCTGCTAAGCAAGGTAAAACAGAGGTCAGGGCAGTCCAAAACAGTTTAGACAAAGCCTTACAAATCCTGAGGTTTGTGTTTTCAGTTTGACAGAAAGCATGTGGACTTCTTATGGCAACAGTATATTTATTGGGCTGTATGGCTACACGTATCTGTTGAACACATGAACCAAAGATGAACACATCCCCAAATCTATGATGCTGGGTACTCAAAGTGAGCATAAGCCCTTTAAAATAGGTGGATATTTTTACCCATCATTCACATTATTGTTGTAGTTCTGCTTTATGGACATGCTTCAAAGAGAGTATTACTGTTCTAGCTATACAGATAGTAAAAACTGACATGTAAATTGCTTTTCTGTCATACAAATTACAGGTCAGTGTCAGAAGCAAAAACCCAAGATAGCCATGACATCTCTCAGTTTCTGAATATATTTCACATGTATAAAATATTGTACTTATCCCTGTTGTTTTTTTTTCTACTGAATACCACTAATTGGAACTTACCAATTTGTTATTTTTATGATTAGAGCATTTTCACACTCACTGCTAACGTAATGGTGTAATACTACTGTTGTCTGGGGCTGAACTTACACATCTGCTGATTCATTACTCTGTAACATTATTTCATAATAAACAATTTGAAATTTATGCACCCAACACATTAGCATTTCAGCAATAGGAATATTTTCCCCATTATGAAGATTTCAAAACTCAGTTATGTTTCTGGAAGAAGTAGGGGGAGTAGAGTCAGAATACTTCTATCAACTTTGGTCAATGAGAATCTTGCTGCTTGGTTGTTTGTTTGGGTTTTTTTGTTTGTTTTGTTTTGGGGTTTTTTGTTTGTTTGGTTGGTTTTTTTTTTTTTTGTTTTGTTAGCTTTTTTGAGTTGTTTGCAATTTATTTTTCATGAATATAAGTAACTTATAGTATTTCCAAAGAGTGAAACAAGCTTTCCCATATAGTTCTGCCAAAGCACTGACCTGTAAAACCCTTGGCATTTCTTTCCTTGGCATTTCATTCCTCAGCCTCTCCTGAGTAGAAGCTGCCAATCATTCAGAACAGTGCCAAATTGTGTAGTGCTTTTGTGATGTGAAAAAGGATCTACTAAAAGCTCATGGGAGACTACCCAGGTGATCTATTTAGTTTCAGTTGCAGACAAAGTAAGTGAGGTCACTAGTCACAAATCTAGTTTTTGCAAGAACAGAAAGGTAATTCAGTCATATTTTGCTTGCAGCTAGTGAATTAACTTTTTTTAACTGGTTTGATACAAATATAAATAGATTTGTGGGCTTTCCCCCTCCTGTATTACGCTTAACAGAAATTAAAGGAGCAAGGAAAAGTGTGAGAGAATCCTCCCCCTGTATTACGCTTAACAGAAATTAAAGGAGCAAGGAAAAGTGTGAGAGAACCTTTCTGACATTTGCCAAGAAAAGAAAGAATGAACAGGAAAGTCTTGACAGCTAGACTCAGAAAAACAGTGGTGGGCACATTCTGAGAAATTAAAAGACCTGAGAGTGGAAATACAGGGGAAAATGCAAAACTTGAGGTGAAGCATGACATTGGCAAATCTCTTAGTCTGGTTTGTGAATGAAAAGAAAGCTGAATTAAAAGAATACAAGCTGATTTCATTAGAGGAGAAGAAATAGCAAATAAAGGATGGAAAAATTCTAGTAAATCAGGATTGATTCTGTCTGTCATGGCCATGAAAACAAAAGTGGAGAAAAAAATATGGATTAAATATATGCTCTAACATTGTTACTTCAGAGGCTGCCTAAAGGGATGATAGCTAACATAATATAGCCAACAATATATAAGCATGCATTAAAGTGTCTTAAAGGCCATGAATTTTTCCTGTGAAAAAGGTCTATAAATATAACTTATCTTGAAGAACTTGCTTAAGAGCCTGTCACCTTTGAAAATTCTGGATTTTGGGTTTCATGCTTGTATTCAACTCAGAATAAAATATCTTGTGCTCCCAGCTCTAATGGATGTGTTGGTGATGAGCACAGGAGTCAGGCAACAGTAGGTGTAGGTATCATGAGTCCGCTTGCTACATATGCTCAGATAGTCTTCTGACCTTTAAAATCAAAACCTGGCTAGGAACTTGGTTTTTCCCTCTTAAGCTGGGTAAAGTGCTGCAGGGGACATCCACATTTTATGGCTCCGAGGCCTGTGTTTTTTTCACCTGGCTTTCATTTTCCCATTGGAGTGTTTGGACATTTCTCTTCGGCTTTTTGGCTGATAAAATCTAGTTCCTCGTCATGTTCAGGGTGATGGTAGTATCAAGTGGGAAAGGGACTTCAGGAGGCCTTAGTATTGGTGTTGAGACTCTGGTGTTATTGATCCGAGTATTCCTTTTTTGGGAAAACAAAATCTGAAGTGAAGAAAATTCTTGTGTAATACTGCTACACAGACCATTTCCCAGTGAACAGCAATATTGAGTTCACATGATACTTGGTAGGATGAGAAGAAAGTAATTGGGATAAATATGCAGTATTTATCTGTCAGGGTCCTGAGTTATATGAATGTATTTTTAGGACAGAAAGCATGGGCACAGTACGTGTTTTATAGTTACATGTACATCATGTATGGAAGACAGGACAATATTTGTATCTCTGTCAGGGTAGTGCTCTGGGTTATGCAAGTAGCAGAGGGTTGACAGTTTCTTTTTTCTTACTCTCTTATTGGCAGCGGTACTAGACTCCTACTGTTGTTAAGGGAAGTTTTTTCCCCATCCTGTAGTCTCATGTTACTGCTGAGTAATCACATGCTTCCAAGAAAGCAGTTTTTTGCAAATTACTCCTTTTTTTCTACCCCACCCCACCATATGCTCACATCTATGCAGCTGGTGCCAGGCCAGACTGTCCTCAGTCATAGACAAGACATCCTCTCCTTCCACTGAATTGCAAACAACAAGCAAAAATCTGCCTTGTGAGTCATTACACATTGTGTGAGCTGGCTGGTCAGCAGAAATACATCTGCCCAGGATGTGTCACTGTTCACAATTTCTCATTTTTATGAACATTTTTGCTTTTACAATGAGGAGCTGCACACCATAAAAAAGTGACTGGGAGAATCTGGCACTTCTGTGCATGTCTGAAGCTGAAGAACCCTTTCCAGGTATATATGTGCCTTTGCCCTTGAAGTCAGAAAAACATTACCAGCTTTCTTCCAACAATTTTAATTGTATTATGTGGTTGACAAATGGAAGCAGAAACAGGTGAGTTCTAGGTTTCCTTCCTGAGGTGGCACGGAGCATGGTAACAGGTTTCCAAAATAAAGATAAGGTCGCTTCAAGGAATGCAGAAATGCCCTTATTCCTATGCAATACCTCAGATGTACATTCCTGCAGGCAATGTCTCATGAGTGTGCATTACTTGGAATTAAATCAAGGTTGCGTTTGTTAGCAGTAATTTTTACTAGTCCACCTGCATTCTTTTTGCAGTGGGGCTGATACTTGTTCTTACTTTAGCCTTCAGCTGAAAAGTTCAGACCAGCTCTTTGAGCACTACTGGTGTGTCGACTTTGAAGATTGTTTACTGATATTGAGGTCTACACTGCCCAAGCAAGAAGTGAGCAAGCTTGTACCGGTGATGAATGTCCTGTTATTGCTAAGAAAACTTTTCTAGGTTATCATTCAAATTTTCCTGTTAGTGTTAGATTTACTTAGAATGAAAGAAAAAGACATCAAAAATGTGGCTAACTCATGGAATTACTATTAATTCAAAAAATAGTATAGGAGATATAATATGATCAAGGGAGTATATTCCTTGGTTCTTAAATGCAGAAAAACCCTAAACTGATTTATGGTGTGGTTCTCTAAAAATAATGAAATGTGGAGTTTGGCACACAGTGTATTTCTCAGGGTTATTGTTAGTAAGTATGTGTCTGTCTAGTAAGCAAGATACAGACTCACTCATAATTTAAATATCAAATTAACATTGCCCTTGGCTAGATCTCACACAAAAAATTACATTTCTTTCCTCAAAATCTCTTTTTGATTAAAGTGGCATTTCAGTTTTATGCTTGGCTAGTATTTTGAATGGAAACTTGCTTTATTGGGGGTTATGTTCTCACTTCTAAAATTTCTGAGCTTTTATTTTTGACCATAAAATATACCTTCTAAAGAGAGAAGGTATAAAGAAAGATTATGACTGTTTCATACAACTTATAATTCTGATACGTGCTAAAATCACATGAAAGGTTTTGTTTGGTTTTGGTGTTTTGTTTTGTTTTTCTGTTTTTTTCTGCTTAGCTTTTTCTAACAATCCTTCCTACATTGTGATGCATTTTATGCTGTGTTTCATCACATTATCTATATTGTCAGCGTTAAATGTAGGGAGGCTGACTGTCCTGTTTTCTATTATTCCTGGGTATCCAGAGTGAAATAATGCAGTATCTCACTAAAGTTTTCATTCCAGAATTACAGAGTCTCAAAAGCTTCTGTTAAGCCTCAGTGAGATTAAGTTGTACGTTCTTTGCAGGAGTAATGTATCAAACTGCTACACAAGCTACATGCAAGTGTATCCCTTCACAGATGCCTCTTTATGCCTAATACGGTGAACAAAGGCTTTGCGGTCATCTTGTAGAAGTTAATAATATATTCTATTATGTACTTTCATGATTTGGCCAACCCAGTTTTGTTTAGAACTCTTTCCAAAATCTTACTGATTATAAGAACATCATTTTCCCCTGTTTGGGAAAGCCAAACTTTATTCAGTGAGGCAAAGATTCAGAAATAGGCAAAAACTTGAGAAGTGCTGGGTAGGCATGTGGATACAGTTAGCCTACACATGGTTTCCCAGCCTAAACCCTCACTGAAAATTCAAATTCCCTTGGAAGCGATGCTCAAGTAAGCCCTCAGCTACAAATTTGGAAGAGTGCAAGCAGCTTTGTATCGTTTCCAGCAAAGTATGTAATATGAAGGAAGTTATGGTATTGAGGTTGTGCAACTTGTGTAAAATATTTTAACAGGAGCCTTCAAAAAAGAAAAACAAACTAACAAACAAAAACAACCAAGAGGTGAGTTTCCACATATAAGCCAAGGTTTAGAGTATCAATGAAAAAAAATGTTTTGCAGATTTGGATCTTGCATTAAGTGCTTTCAAAATGTTACTTTGGAAGCAAGGCTTATATGACATTAGTGTTAGATCTCTGTTCTTACCTCACATTATTGGTCACTATAAATTTTGTGTAATTCTGTGGAGTTATATTAGTATGAAATTGGTATTAGTGGAAAGAAAACAGATTTTAGTCCCAAATTTAAATGTATTTTTCACACAGTGCTCAGCATTGACTTTACCTTGCCAATTTGAATTATGTGTTAGGTATTGTGCAAAAAGAAAAGGTAAAGGGAATTTAATGATAAATGTAATATTGGGCACCCATCACATTATTGTCAAGGGATGGAGGAAAACAGTGACTACTTAATGGCTGCTGACTGATATTTAACAAGGCAATTAAAAAAAAATCTTTGTGTGCAGAATACCTTTTCTTTCTCTGCTCTTGAAATACTTTTTTTCAATATCAGAATATAGATGAATTTTTGCCTCCCTATTAGTAGCATAATATGTGGTGTTTATCGTTATCAAAAGGCTTATATGCAGTTTGAGTAGCAGTGTGCAAATAACCAGGAAGGATGGAAACAGGCTGTAGCAGCAACAAGGTTTGACTTTTCCTAATAAACTACCAATAAATCATATTACATTTTCTTTGTACAAATGGGAAAATAGACATTTAAAATAGATTATCTATTAAGAAATTCAAGCATTATCATGATGAAGTGAAGAGAAACTAGTATACCCTTTGATTGCCCTCCCTTCTTTGCTTGAGCTGACCTGTGGACTGAAATCCAGTATTCAACATTAAAGCAGCAATCTACAGCAGAGTGGATGAATTTGTGATAAATTGTCCCCTGAGGTTTATAAAACATATTCTCTATAAAACCAGCCATAGTATGTTTCTCCACATTAGTCAATTTTTGACATTCAGGCTGCTGAAGCTTCCAGGCCAGTAGTGGTATCTGCCATCCCAAAGCAGTAAACAACGATTTGTTTATAGCAGCAGCACTCATACATCCATTTCAAGGTTTTACAGCGATAAAAGGCTGACTGCCTACATAAACTGGAGTGGGCTGCAATGTTGTTATTTTGTTTATTGCTCTTTTACGGCAGTGGTCAAATAGTTCCTCTGAGACTAGACACTGGTACTCTTGCCATCTGTACAGTCAGTGTTAGACAACTTGTGTCAGCTAAACAAACCACTATGACAAACAATTATAATGAGCATACTAATTAAATAAAATGTTCCTGTATTAAATTGTGGGGGAAATGTGGAAGATTAATAGCAAATTAAGAGGAACTTGTCAGTTACCTTTTAATGGGTAATGACAGTAGCCCCTAGAGAGGTTTTGATTATATTAATGCTTCTTCATTTCTGTAGTCTGTACTGTTGTTATAATTCATGTTATTTTATTACAGTGAGAAAATAAAGATTTGCTGTTTAAGAGGAATAGGAGATTTTTGCTGTCTCCCTAATGTTGAGTTGACAGTTTAGAACAGAACTATAAAATACTGAAATTTGTGTACCATTTAGTCCCACAAAATTCACTGTTGCAGTCACAGCAGTTTTCTCCTCTCTTTATCAGGCTCAGAATTTTCTTTGATTAGTAAGAAGAACAAACTACCATTTTTTCTTTTTCTTGAAGTTGACCTTTCCTTTGGAAAATCATAATGTTAATTAATGGAAAGACAAATAAATAAGGCATGACATCTACAGTTCAGAACAAACGAAAGTGATATAGGTATACTACAAATCTACAAAGCTGTTGCAGTTACTTATCCCTAAGCTCTGATTTTTTTCATCAGTTTGATATGCCTTACATTCCTGCTGTATTATGTCAAAATCTTGAAGGTGTTTCCCCAAATGATTATTCCTTATTTTGCTAATCATGTTTCAAGTCACTCAGCACTTTCACATTAAAAAAAAAAAAAAAGAAAAAAAAGTGTGCTTAATTTATTTTAAATAATACCAGATTCTCACACCACCGAGGAAGCAGCAAATCAAATGGGAATGTAGATGCTTGAAAATATGCATTTTGTATGGATCAGTTCAGGATCTGTCTGTCTTTAGCTTTACTAAGAAGTCTTTAGCTGCAAACTGTTGTTACTGTTAAAGGAAAAAGGAGAGAGTATGGAGAATGAGATCATCTTTACCTCTTACTTGAGTACATTATAAAAACTGGAAGCCTGACAGACTATTTGTCCAATTAAGCCTAGTTTTGTTGTAGGTAAAATAATTATGGGGATAGCGCATGGCTTAATCCTGGCTGGTTTTGATAACATGGTGATAAACTCAAAGCTCCCTGACCAGCATTTTCTGGTAATAAGGCAAAAGGCTCGCTGCTTTCAGCTCAACTTTAATGGAGAGCTCTTACAAAACCTGAACTTTCGTTAATCACATTAAGGTTTTGCTTAATAAAAACCTTTAGGGAGCATACCCAAGAATTTTAATCATCCATGAGAACATTTTAGGCTGAAGTGTGTTCCTCTTTTCCCAGCACAGACTTTTGATGCTTTGTTGGTTTTTTTTTTTTTTTTTTGTATAGATAAAAGTAATGAATACACTTCATGATTAATATGAAGTGGTTTATATTTTTTAGTTTAATTACATTGGAAAAGATGCCTAGAAACGTAAGACACATTTGTTAGTAATAAGTCATATTTACTATCTACTACAAAGAAATTATACTTAAATATTTTCACTGTTAAATAAATTGTAAACAAAGGATTTGTCTTTTCCCACGTACAAAGAACGTAGGAATAAGGGAATTGCTGGCTTTAAGAAATTGAGGTGAAGAGTATTAGTTGTCTCTCCCTAGGGAGGCTGAGGTAGAATGAAATGAAATAAAAAGCTGTGATAAAATCCTCAGAGAACACACGAGTACATTAAAAAAATGAAGGTTCCTGATATTCACAGTAGATGCTGATTATTTAGATTAAATAAATACGGCATAAATGTAAGCCTATACAGTTTGTTTTTCAGTGAACTTAGGAAGAAGTTGTCAATTAGGAAAACAAGGAAAATGACGGTTATGTAGCTGAGGCACTGGATGGGAAAGCAGGAGACCTTACTTCAGCTGCAAATTTCACAAAAATTTCTATGTAATGTGATGTAAGGTACTTAAACTCAGATGTGCAAACACACTGGCTGGCACTAAAATCAAAACACACCTTGGATCGGTGGTGTTAGATTGTTGACATGGTAAGATTATGGCAATGATTCAATCTCATGACATACCTATACGGTATCCAGTAAAACGAGACCTCATTCTTATGGCTTGTGTAATACAAATACACTTTATAATCTCGTTGGAACTTCAGACTGAAAAATCCTATTCCAGGATTGTTTTGTGTTGTCTAGCTCTATCACTAACTTTCTCAACACATACTTTTTAATCTACTTTCTCATTAATAATAAAAAATAATGAAGGATATTTCCACTAGATCCATGTACATGTACTTACCCCAAAGAAACGTGGTTACAATAGTATCAGTGGGAAAATGGGTCCTGACTTTGATCATCTTGCTGTCTTCTCATATAATGTGTGCAATAATGGAAAAAAAATATAGTTATTTTCATAATCGTCTGAGCCCTGAATTATTGTACTTGGAGTAACTAAAGCACCAGTCCTCTGGATATAAAAAATGAGAGTTTGTGTCTATTTTAAATGTTAAACATTTTACCATCTTTTTCTCTTGGTGGAACATAGTATGTACTTAGAAACATGACTGAAAGGTCTTGCTGGAGTCCTTCTGTGATGATCTTCTGAAGTCAAAGTTTTACCTCTTTTCAACAATGCAGCTGTCCCTGACTTATGCTTACAAATAAAAAAGAGAGAGAAAAAAAAAAGCTTTATTACATAATGTCATCAGATATTCTGTACAAACAAATTATAGTAGATATACAAGTGTTTGTATATATGGGGGGTGCTTGTGCATCCATGCACATCTGTCTACCTGACAGAAAATATGTCTTTTTACCATCAGATGTTTTTCTTTGTAATTCTAATTTTCATGGATTTAAAGATTCTGTAGTTGACACTTTTACCAAAGGGTTAAGGTCTTCTTTGTTGTCAGGAGGATGGATGACTTCATTATGTCTGCAGTGCATGACAGAAAAAAAGAAGGGTTGAAGTTGGAACAGTCACAGAATTGCTGAGCTAAGAGGCTAAGCGCTCCTTGGAACTGCTGATTTGTCATTGATACCTAATATATCATAGCAAGCAGGAAACATGCATGCTTTTGAGAGAACTCTGGCAGAAAAGGCAGGTGTTAAGCCCAGTTGTTAATGTGCAGTGGTTAACTGCAGCAATTACAGCGTGATCCATGAGAGGTGATACAGTTGTCTAGTTGTAATGCCTCATTCAGTGAGGAATAGAGGCTTGTGTGTTGTATATAACAGTAACAGTACTAATTCTATCTATATTACATTAAGTAACACAATTTCCCCCCCTTCTCTTTACCTTACAGTGAGATTTTGATAAACCACATTAGATTTCATTAATTGTTTATGATCCACAGAGCAGGTGTTTCTCACTAGCAGGGGGATATTTACTGAAAAAAAGAAGATCCTAGACTTATTGTTCATTATGTGATGTAGTTTATGGACACAAAGCATCAAAAATATTTTAAAAGTATAGATTCAATGTCTGTCCGCTACAACTACTACACTACGGATGTATAGCATTTCAGTAAGTTGCTTTTTTATTATGTATTTTTCCTTTACAGCTGTTAACTGTCATTTTATTTAACTGGCTATCTTTGCCTACATCATACAGCTTCTTAATTGTCCCAAAAGCCTCTTCTGTAACTTGTCTGTTCTCTGCAATCTATTCATCCTTATGCAAAGCAGATGTAAAGCATTACCATTTTGATTTGGCAGAGAATAATTCTTAGTCAATTCAGCAGGTGTAAAAGTCCACAGTACAATGGAAAATTAGATTATGATATCACCTGTGGTCTTCTTTAACTTGAACTCAATTGACATTGCTGGATGTTTTTTCTGAATACTGACAGAACTCCTGGTTGCTTTTCTGTAACTGGTAATCTCTCTCAATGCTACAGAGAGCATTAATACTAAATAGTCTAAAATTTTGACTATTTCTTTATCAATTCTAAATATTTTTTTTGTGTTTTCATTACTGTGGTTAAAAATGGAAAAATTAAGGCTCTACAGTCAAATAATCTACTTTGCAAAAATTGATAACAAATAATTAAATCAGATTACTTCATTCATTCATGCATAATCATGACTGTCACTGAACTATTTAATTTGCCTCAAACTAGTATAAATTCTGCATTATGTCTGTATATAAATAATTTTCTATTCATGGGTAGATGTCTGTGCCTTTAAAATACAATGCAAATAATAAATAGAATTATGTATACAGAAGATCAACATGTGTACTTGATTGTGACCTATAATAAAAGATTGGAAATTATATATATAATATTTTATCCTACAATTTTCAGTTAACTGTAGTCTTTATAGCATTGTTTACATCAGAACTGTTAGACAAACACTGAAGATGTGGGGACAGTCTTGATCACCTAGCTAGGTTGGCATACCCATCATAGCACCTATATTTGAAGTTGATTGAACAGTATACCAGTGTTTCTACAGTTACATTGATCTTTTTGACTCCAGAAATCTATTACATTGTGGGACATAACAATAATAACAACAATGATAATCTTTGAAAACTTTACTTTTTCACAATTAAACCCACAAAAAATTAATCTCTTCCATGATATATTTGGCTGTGTAGGTACCACAACTAACCCCCTTTTCTTTTAGTAGGAAGGAAAGTTGTCCACAGGATGTTTCACTAGTACTGAGGTGGTACCAAAGGTCCATGCAATGGCCTGTCTGGGGACAGAGTTCTGTTTTTTCATTTGGCGGTTTTCAGTGTGCTTACTTGCAATAGCTTGTACAGTCAGGAGCATAAGAACAGTGCCCTTAATACTGAAAAATATACACATAGAAGATACATGCTGTAGAATCATAGAATAATTTAGGTTGGCAGCAACCTCTGGAAAGTAGGTCAGTTAGGCTGGGTTCATCATAACTTTGTCTGGTAAAGTTTTGGGTATTGCCAAGGACAGAGTTCTCACAACCTCTTTGGGGAGCCTGTCACAGCACTTCACTACCCTCACAGTGAAAAAAAATACATAACTATAATCAGCATTGTTTTATTTCAACTTGTAATTGTTACCTGTCTTCTTGTAACTGTGAACCTCTGAGAAAAATCTTTGTCTGTATTTTCTTTTCTGTTGGGCATCTGTAGATGCCAATAAGATCCTCCCAAATCCATTCCCTTCCAGGCTGAACAGGCCCAGCTCCCACAGCTTGTCCTTGGACAACCAGTGCTCCAGCTCCCAATCACCTTGGTGACCTCCATGGAACTCACACAAGTACATCTGTGTCTGTCCCATTCAGGAGAGCCCCCGTTTGGGCACAGCACTCAAGTGTATCTCATGGGTCCCAGACAGTGGGTGAGGATCTTTCTCTGGACTTTCTGGTTGAACTCTGCTCATGTAGTCTTAGAAGTGGGAGGCTTCATTGCTGCCCAGGGGTCACTGCTGCTGCATGGTCAACCTGATGCCCCTTGGTGTCTGCAGAGCTGTTACTGATCAGTTACTGTCCAGGCTGTGTTGTGCTTGGGACTGCACATTGCATTTTGGACCTTCAAACAAAAACTTTAGCTTTCAGTTGGAGTGGAGGGATGTTAGATTTTTTCAACTTATTTTCTTACATGTTGCACTTGTATGGAAGAAAACATTATCCAGTTATGTGCTGATTGTCAATAAGATTTGTCAGTGAATAAATGCTTGAGCTGCTAAGCAGGGAAAATAGAATATACATGAAATATTAACTTCAACATGTTGAAAGGTGAAAGAAGCATAACCAATGCAGACAATTCAAAAGGTTTAGAAACTAAGAAATACTTTGGAATTTCATATCAATTAATTGCACATTGCTAACAGAAGGGCAGAATGTATGTTCCACTTTCAAGCACCATCTGGAGTGTCATGCTTATATCAGGTGTCCGAAAGGACATTGTTTCACAGTTTCAGTTTCTTCTCTCCTGCAGAGAAAAACAAACAAACAAAAACCCCTATTGGTGTCTAGTCCAGAATAATTTGCTACAGATTTGTGTTTTGTTTTAGCAGACCTAGTTATACAGAAGCATCCCATGATTGCAGGTATTACTTTTTTCCAGACACAAGCGAGGCCTAGTAGACGAAGGGAGAACAAGGAATTAAGAGCCAGCCACAGCATCAGAATCTAAGCAGCAACAGAATTCCAAAAGCATTTGATACAGATCCAAAATTCTGAGCAGGCTATACAGATGCACTTTTCTTGTGAGTTTTCTATCTATTTAATTGAAATACTGTATTTTGAGCATGGAAGACTTAATCCTTTTGTGCATACCCCAGAATAGCATGTCCAAGTGTAAAAGGGTAATTTTAAGAATTTTTAAGAATGAAGAGGCCCTGTATCTGTAAAATCTGATTGTTCACTCTTGTCAGGCATTCATATAAGGAACTATTAGTTGACTATAGTTGTTCTTCAAACTCTGAGAAAATCAGATGCAGGAGAAGTGCTCTGCTTTATCTCCAGAGTACTAGAAGAAATCTGTGCTAATCCTATGTGGCTTAATAAAACATATGTATCTATTCACAGTTCACAGAGGGACACACACTGGTTTCCTGATCCTGTCTTGATTTGGTGTCAGTCCATAGACTAGAGGAACATGTAAGGGAGCAGTCATTTAAGTTGATTTCACCATGTGGCATAGGGTCAGTAGGCCATTGACCTTTTTTTTTCAGAGAGCTTGAAAGCAAAACCAAATTTTTACAAGTGATTAATTTCTTGCCTCTTGTAAATAGTTGTTTCAGATATAAACACTACTTATATTTTACTTGTTTAATTCCCTGCCAAACACTAACAGATGTGATCATAACTGTATGTGATATTTTTTCATTCTCTCTATCTACCTCTTACTATGTTTTACCACTTGAAATGGTTACATCATTGTAGGAACTGATGGCCCAATAGGATATGTCTTAATTGTCAGAATGTCTGAATAACCCAGTGCTGGCTGAGCTAATTTTCATCTTCCCAGTTTCCACATTTTTCCCCAAGAAATACTGGTTTTATGTTGACATTTAGTTTTACAGAGTAAAATAACGTTATCTTTGTAATTGCCCAAGTAGTAAATTCTGTCAAAGTTGGAAACACAATTGCAAGCCATGTGCACGAGTGTGCAAAATGAGAAGGTACATTTTGTGTGTATTTCCTTCTTCTCCAGATAAAAGGAAGCTCTTTATCAGTTTAGATCCTCATGCACTCAGGCTGTTATCGGAGAAAAACATTATGCAGAAATATTGCATGGAATACTCCTGTGTTCTTAAGTAATCAGTCAACCTTACATACCTACGCAAGTTCAAATGATTTTGTGTAATTCTAAATATTCTATAGCTGCATATGGATATAGTATCATAGAATCATAGAATCATAGAATGATATTGATTGGAAGGGACCTTTAAAGATCATCTCTTCCACCCCTGCCATGGGCAAGGACATCTTTCACCAGATCAGGTTGCCCAAAACCCCATCCAACCTGACCTTGAACACTTCCAATAATGGGTCACCCACAGCTTCTCTGGGGAATCTTTCTAGTGTCTCACCGCCATTATTGTAAGTAATTTCTTCCTTACGTCCTGTTTAAACCTACTCTCTTTCAGTAGTAAAACCCTTGCCCCTTGTCCTGTCTTTACAGGCCCTGGTAAAAAGTCTCCCTTTGTCTTTCTTATAATCCCCTTTAGAATTTCATAGATACACAGCTAAAGAAATTGTTCTTTATTGTACTAAAAAAGTCAAATACAGGTACAAAAATATTCTTGGTAGCCCGTACAAACACCAGATAGTAGTTAACATTACATGTGTAGCCCCTCTAAAAATAAATGTGATTACACCAAGCCAGGCAACCATTTTTTCTGGTACATCAGAAGCTTTACTGTAGAACAATCATTTTTCCTTGAAGTCTGAGTAATGCAGTCCTTATTTACTTAACTCTCAGTTCTTTAAGCTGCAAATTGACAGCTGTGGTGAGGGACACTGAACTGTGTAGAATCTATGTTTGTGAGCACCTGTTTGTGTGTGCATTGTAGTGCTTGTGTCATAGCTGAGTCCTTAAGGTTTTTTAGCTATTTAAGATTTTAATCACAGACACATTTGTCTGTAAATGAGTATTCTGTCAAAATTGATTACAAAAGAAAAACAGAAAAAAAAAGGTGAATCGTATTAAACCCCAATGAAAGAAAATGTGATATAAATGCTTTCATCCTTGTCCCCACCCCCCACCCCACCCCCCTCCCCGGATTGCAGTACCCTCCCATGAAAAAATAATAAGCATTCTTGCTTCAGCAACTGTGCAGCTGCTTTTTCAGAAGCAAACTCAGAATGAATCCTTCCTGCATTTTTTTTAATTGCACATTGGAGGTTAATAATCAGAAATATATTCTTTTTTACTGATGGTTTTAACTGCAAGTCATACTGCTTTCATTAATGATCTCCAGTGGTCTCTGAGCAACATCAGGTTCTGAAAACCAGGGCAAGGCAAAATTTCCATGTCTACAGCTTTAGCTTTATGTGGATGGATTTCAGCGTGGGAGAGGTTTCCGAGTCTGCAAGTGGCGGTATGGCATAGAAATGTGTAAACTGGCGACATCTGAAAGTGAGCAAACAGCTTTGACACATATTTATGAAGATGCTCCCCCCAACACATTTAGCAATTTCAAAACTGGAGCTAGCTGGTTCACTTCAACTGTATTGAGTTTTCAAGAGGGTTTTTGACCACACAGTTTTTAATCCCATACAACTGAAACCAAAGCAGTAAACACTGAGAACATGGACAGGAATCCTGCAGAGGTCCTAGAACCAGATAAAATGCAAATAAAGAATGTTGCAGCTAAAGATGAAGTAAGTGAAATGTGTAATATCAGCCAGCCCTCACCACCTCACCAGCCCTCACCAAGCAAACCTCTGCATAAGGAACATTGACTTTTCTGAACCTGAGTCTTCTATTGTTCATAGTCTTGATCATGTAGAATTCTAGGCAGTGGAATTGTCTATGCATTCTGTGTAACACCCCAGAAACAGGAGTACTGTGCTACTCAAGGTTTATTCAAATGTACCAAAAATACAAAGACAACTTTATATGTTGGGGTTTTTCTCTTTTAATGTTTGGTATCAGTTAAATAGTAATTCATTGCTTGTTGGCATTTCTGATGTCTGGTGAGAGTAAGTTAAAACTGTGCTCCATCGTTAATTTCATGGAATCCAGGCTACTTTATTTTTCTAAATCCCCCTATGCTTTTTTTGAAACTTACTTAGATAGTCTAGATATTTCATCTGGCTTTATGCTTTATTAGTTGCTTTAGTTGGATAAAGAGGTAATTATGGAAAACATTTGTGGAAAGAGCTTTAAACAACCATGCAGTCCTTTATCTTTTCCTTTCACTTCACTCACTGCTTTTATTCATTATTTATTTCACTCTAGGAAAACATTTTTAATACTGGCATATCTGTGGGTTTTTTTCTTCTATGTTAATAGAATAGATCATCTAATTCTCTGTATTGCTTAGCTATTTTTTCTGCGTCAAAAAAAGAAATGAAGCACATATTTTCAAGTTTTATGCACTTTATTCTTTCTGTATTTGTAATGGTAAACTTTTCCGTAGTGGAAGACTCAGATGCTGCACAATGTTATCTTCAGCAGTACAAAAGGAGCAGAAATTAGGTTCTCAAGCAGTTATACATTAATTGTAGTAGTGCAGTGAAGTTCAGTTGGGTAGCCTAAATTATGAAGTATATATGTAGCAAGGCACACGTCATCTTTCCAGTAACTGAGGTCATGGAAATGCTTTCAAATAATCCTTTAATTTGCAGCTATTATTAAAAGGCCCTGGTTGTTAACTAATGAGGCTAGGGAAGTAGCTGGCCTGTACTGATTGCTGATTCTTAGTATATTTTTAACCCGTGTTGTTTGTAGCATAGACCCATAGAAACATAGAATCATTTAGATTGGAAAAGACTCTGAAGATTGAGTCCAACCATAAACCTAACTCTGCCAAGTCCAAAAAAAATCTGAAATTTGAAAAAAGGATGTACTGAATTCCAGTGTTCTTAAACTGGAATTAACTTTATCCAGAGACTTCACTCACTAGCTATTGTTAAGTCAAGAAAAACTGTGCATAAAACATCAGACAATTTGGATTGTGAGCATTTTGAGGACAAACTTAGAAAAGTATCTGATCAAACTTCTGCTAACTTCTCAGACTCCTATTTTTCATCAGTCAAAGGAAAAAATAATCTGTCCAAGTGGTAGGTAATTGTAATTGTCACAGGCAGAAGGTGTTGGAACTTAAAGGTAATAAGCACAGCAGGGTCTGGATTACAGAGAATTTTATATCAGCAACCTCTTTCCTTTCTTCTTGGGTTTGTATCTCAAATTCTGACATGGCAGCCCCTGCCTTGCTCTGACCTTCTCGTGGAAAGAAGATTCTGAGGGAGGTCAGTAGCCTCCCCCTGCCTACACACCTCCTGATGAGCCCCACCTCTCTCTCCCTTCGTGTAGTAATATCTATGTAATCAGTCTTTACTTAAAGATACTGAACTTTAGCTGTAGCAAGTGGTCTCTAATTTTCCTGTTAGAAATTACTCTTCTTCATATCCATTCTTTTCCTTTATGGTATTAGTTAGAATACTCCCTGTGAACTGAGGTTATCCACAAATACAAATCTGATTTGTAGTTCCGCTGTCATTTACATTGGGATAGTAATCTACTATTACAAATTTAAATAAATATTGACCCCTGGTTGTACAAAAAGAGAAACATACCTTTCCACTTCCTGTGTCTAGCCAGAAACTAGGTACGTTTGAGTGGGGCAAACACATACACATTTTTTAATGTACAGTTGGGTGTTTGTGTATATATGTATACACACACACTCTTGTGTTTTATTTTCCTGATGAAACTGCAAGGTACAAAATTAATAAACAAAAACATTAGAAAACTATTTATTCTGGGATTTCCTTTTTCTTTTTCTTTTTTTTTTTTTTTTTAAATAATTCACTGTGCAGATTCTCCAGAAAAATAAAAAATAATTTTTAGTTATGGGGTTTTTTAGGTGAACAAATAATGCTCAGAATAAAGGATTCCATCAGGCAGCTGGGAAACTTTAGTCAAAATGTATTTTGAAAAGAAATATTGGAGGGTGATTTTAAAATGATGTTCAGAATGAAAACCAATGTTGTTCCTTCATTTTTCTTATCTCATGTAGCCGATTCAGTTTATTTCTGTCTTTTTTATTGAATTATTTGGCTTGGAGAAGAATATAAAAGCATCCTCAGGGTTTTTTTTTCTCCTTACTTCCTGTGTAGTTTTTAGAATTATTTTATTTTTATTAAGAGAAGCCTGCTTATGGTTGTGAAAGTACTAGTGTCCAACAATATTTGATAGATATGTATGCACACTTTTCATCATAATATTTCAAATTTTCTCTTTTTCCCTTTGCCAATTTTAATTTTTAATAGTCTGCAATCCCTTTAATACAGTAATGTTCTCCTAACATTTGACTCTTTCCTAAGACATCTAGATAAAAGTTGGAAGATATTGCCAGAGTTAAGTTGTGAAGGTACCTATTTAGTAGTCAGTGGAGGTTCAGCCCTTAACGGAAATGTTCATCGGATAGAAGGAACCCTAATATCATAATATATGCTTAAAAGTATTCAGACAAATGTGTTGTGGCTCTTTAGATCTAATCAGTTGAGTCCAGGGCAGAAAGTGGAGTGCTTATTAGTTAGCAATGATTCAGAGAGCATAGGAAGAATATTTTTTTATTATTATTATGTTTATTTTTTGAGAAGTCCCACGTGGAGCACAGGGACAGCAACTCTGATGCTGTTCCTGCATTTGCCAAGAGAGAAAGCAGGGGAAGGGGACAAGGGAAAGAACCCAGGCTATGTTACTCTCCTGAGCAAATCCTGCTCTTCCCTAATTCCTGAGACCATTCAGGTCATCAAACAAGCTTTTTTCTCAGTGTGATCAGTTAGATTTACTGGATGTCCCTGGTGGGTGTTTTGGGAGAGAGCCATGTGTGTCCTCTGGAGAAAAGACACTGAAACTGCCCATATGCCAACAGCAGTTGTGCAGGCTGGAGCAAAGAACCATGAGACTGAGGTCAGTATGAAGTTCATTCCTGCAGATCCATGGCCAGGCGTGTTCTGCTTTTCAAGTCTTCTTGGAACTAAGCCCACTTTGTGAAGTGCTCCTGACCAAAATGGGGAAATCGAAAATAACAAGCAATGTTCAGGGTTTAGAGAAAGGTTATGAATTTCAGTTTCTGAACCTTCTTTTTCATATGCCATATTTCTCAAGTGAATAGTGTTTTCCTCCTTCTCCCTTGGGAGGAAACACTTCACCTCCCACCCCCATACCCCCAGGGCTAAGTTTTGGGGTATATCTGCTAAATATCTTTATCAGTATTCTGGATAAGGGGATCAAATGCACGTTCAGTAAGTTTGTGGACAACACCAAGTTTGGCGGGGGAGTGTTGATCTGCTTGAGGGTAGGAAGACTGCAGAGGGATCTGGACAGGCTGGATTGATGGACCAAGACCAATTGTGTGAGATTCAACAAGAAGTGCTGGGTCCTGCACATGGGTCACAACAACCCCACACAGTGCTACAGGCCTGGGGCAGAGTAGCAGGAAAGCTGCCTGGTGGGAAAGGGCCTGGGAGTTCTGGTCGGCTGTCAGCTGAACGTGAGCCAACTGTGTGCCCAGGTGGCCACAAAGGCCAACAGCACCCTGGCTTGTATCAGAAACAGTGTGGCCAGCAGAATAAGGGAAGGGATCGTCCCCATGTACTTCACACTGGTGAGGCAGCACCTCGAATACTGTGTTCAGTTTTGGGCCTCTCACTTCAAGAGGGACATAGAGGTGCTGGAACATGTCTGGAGAAAGGCAATGAAGCTGGTGAAGGCCCTAGAAAACAAGTCTTACGTGAAGCAGCTGAGAGAATTGGGGTTGTTTAGCCTGGAGAAGAGGAGGTTGAGGGGAGACCTTACTGCTCTCTACAGCTACCTGAAAGTGCATTGTAGGCAGGTGGGGGTAGGTCTCTTATCCCAGATAACTAGTGACAGGACAAGAGGAAGCGGCCTTCAAGTTATGCCAAGGGCAGTTTAGATTGGGTACTAGGAAAAATGTCAGGCACTGGCAGAGGCTGTCCAGGTAAGTGGTTGTCACCATCCTTAGAGATATTTAAAAGACACTTAGGGACGTGGTTTAGTGGTGGACTTGGCAGTCCTGGGTTAATGGTTGGATTTGATGATTTTACAGGTCTTTTCCAACTTAAATGATTCCATGATTATCAAGTTTATTTTTGTTCTGTGAAGGTTTGATTTTAAGTGTTTTAAAATAGCTATCACTGTAAAAGAGAAGCTTAAACCATTCTGTGATTTGGTTTTAACTCTCCCTGTGGAATCTATTTCTAAATATGCAAGGAGAGTTTATGATCTCTCCTTATATCGAACAGATTATGTAAATGTATTGAAAGCAAGTTGGAAACATAAATCACAGATGTCGGTTTGATGGAAAGTTTGTAACCAGAAAAATCTACAGCTCCCAAATCCCAATGTGTTAATTATAAGATGGCATCTGGTATACAAATTTATGCCGAGTTAAGAAATGTTCAGACTAAAATAGAGTATGCCTAAGTGGGCTTAGTGTCTAAACCCAACAGTTGTCATAAGGAAACTTAAAGTCATGTGACCACGAGGTGTCTGTGATCTAAACTGTCTGCAGCTAGAAAAGTCATGTAAGCTGAAGGGGAAGGTGCGTGAAGACAATTGAGAAAGGCTAAATGAGCTATTTGTGTGCACTAGAGCATTCTGCTCCCACCGCCCCCTGCTTCCTCTTCTATATAATATATTCACATGTAGGCTGGACAGAAAAACTGAGTAATTCATTAACTTCATAGCATATAATGTCTATGACCTTTAACCCTTACAAAGTACACATTTTTTCCACTGTTTTTGTGTTGAAAAGATAAACAGTGGAGCCAGTCATTTCTGTTGGATGTTGTAAGACTATGTTACACTGCAACATATTTTATTAGTAATGACATATTATTTGAAAATGGGGTGATTCCAACAGAGCTAAGTAATTGCCCTGTCAGATACTATGCATTATAAAAAAAAAAATAGTTCAGTGAAATCTTGGGCATTTACACTTTTAAAACTGATATACACTCAGCAACCATTTAATAATATCCAGTTCTGTTTTAGGTTGCGTGTAGAGTCAATGAACTCCCATGATATAAAGAACTCCCATTTTTTACCTGTCAGAGGAATTTCATGAATAAGTAACAAGAGAGAAAGGGATTACTGGGATTTCTTTGTCTGAGGACCAAAATTATTATTTTGCTTTGTCAAACTGACTGTATCATTCATATGACAGAAATCAACACAACAACACAGCCTGACCTGGAAAGTCTGGCAGATTGTTCGTACTGTACCTTTCGAGGCAGAGGGTTTCATTGTATAAACTCAAGATTTCATGCTCATTAACAATCAAGGAAAAGTAATTTTGACTTCAGATGACTCTAAACTGTGTATGACATCAGATGAGGATAATGCTGGCCCCTACAAGTTCTTATTTTGAGTACTCTTAGTGAACCTGCCCTGGAATAAAAAATAAATTTCTCATTGGAAACATCCAAATTTTTAACCTTGAAATCTGTATAGCTGAAACAACACTGTAGAATAGAATCAGATTAACTTGCATTTGCTTAACCAAAAAAGTTCCTTGTGATACTATAGCTTGCTTATCACCAAGGTTGTAATCCAATATTTAAACACATTAGTGTGTAGCAACCACCAGAAAGCTACATAATCTAGATATATTTAGTGACACTGAGCTAGCAGTCTTTCAAAGCAATAGTTGACAGTCTGTTTGGCTTAACCTGGAAAACTGCAGTACCAGTTACAGGGAAGGCGTCCAGTTTCTGTCCTGAGCACTTCCTTAGATTCAAAGCTTCACTGCTTTCTGCATTCATGCACTTCCTCTTTCTGTGTGGAAGCATGGCTGGTTTGCAGGGGATTATGGAAATACTGTCAGTTCAGTCAAACTAGAGGTATTCAGCGTTCCTGAGGGATTGAGAATAGATAGGTAAAAGAGAGAGCAGAGAGCCATGCATGACATAGCAATGAAACTAAGCCCAAATATTGCAGATGACATCCTGCCAGGTCTGGAGGACGAGGATTATGTTCTTGCAGGGGATCAAGACTGTCTGCTGTGCTGATTCAAAGAATATGGGCACTGAACTAATAATGTGAGAGACGTTGTCCAAGTGGCTGTGGCACGTACCACTAAAAAACTTAAATGACAGTTTGGAAAATTTCTTGAGGCTAAATAGTGAGGGTCATCTGGATGTTTTCTGAAGAGCCTGTCTTCTTTTCCAGGAAATCACATTACAAAAGTTTCAAAATGCTTTCATGACACAGATGTGAGTCAGGTTTCTTGAAAGGATATGAACCCAGAATTATGGCTTTTCATGGAAAACTTTTCCCACTTTTATAGACTCAGTTTATGCTGAGCTTGGAGTTGACCAAATATCTATAATGGTAATATCTCAAGTAAATACCAAGAGAGCCATTATTTTGAAAAGTACAGAAATAGATTATCTTGAATATTAATAACATTTTGCACAGATATTAATGACAATTTTGATTCATAGTCTCAAAGTAAATTTTAGAAGTATTATTGTTCTCATGATTTTGTTTTGATTTTATTTCTTCTCCCTAGAGGCAGCAGTTTATAGATTATTTAATCTTATTTAGGAATTTTAAGTTAGTGGTAGATCCAAATGTAAAACCAGATGGATATGCTGCCAGTCCTTTCCTTAAATGTTTGGTGCTACTTAGAGATGTTGAGCTGTTAGCTATTAATCCAAGAAAAGCAAGTAACCAGAGAGGGCAATTCCAATCACTGTGTATATGGTTTGTAGAAAATGAACAGTAGGCAAGGCCTTTAGCTGAAAATGAAATTTTCAAAACAGAAAATAAATGCAGTCTATTTCCACTTGACACCTGGTTTGCTTTTATTTGCCTGTGGTGACTTTATCAGGTTTTATGAGAATGTTGTGCTATTCAGCAAACAGTAAGTCTTGTCGCTTTACAGAACAGTGCTTGCTACGTATAGTACATTTGAGAGGCCAAACTGTAATGTAAAGAACCACACAGAAGTATGAAGGAGCATATAAAGAGTGCAATTGTATGAAGGAGCATATAAAAAATGCAATAAAGAAAGACAGCATATCAACAGATTTAAATAGTGGGTGCCTATGGTGTATACTGACCAACAGTGAGTTCCTGATTGTTGGTTTAAACCAGAAGATGGATACATGGGTTTAGCTTTGTACAGGCAGAGATGGATTCTATTGTTTAAACATAAGTACATAGGTTCCAGTGGATAACCTAAGAATGTGCTGCCACACCAGAAAGACATGGATCTCCCCTAGGTCTGTCATAGCTCTGAGACTAGTTTATATCTCTCATATGATCTCAGCATTCAGCATGGCAGTACATAATTGTTTTCAGTCTCACCCACAGATTCAGTGGGTTGATGGTTAGGGCTGCCATTAATGCAAGACATTCATAGTTACTGAAGCTACTTATGGTAAATGTGTTTTTCTCTGTATTTTCCTCTAGTGTAATTGAGCTGATTTGTAAATGCTGGTTAATAGAAAACGGTGCAATGATTATAGTATTCTAAAAAGAACAAGTAAGTCTATCTTTAGACAATACTGTCAGAATTGAAAGATTAAGCTCACAATTCAGAAAATTAACCCCCACACACAATCCAAAACAAAACAGAAACAAACAAACAAAGGACTCCGTGCAATATTTTGATTTGGTGTTCTTGTTTCTCTGCACTATGTCATCATTTAATTGTCTAATTACATGCTGTTTTTTTCTGTAAGATCCTGCCTTAATTCATTCATGGAATTGGCAGTACTAGCTTAATAAGCAGTTGTTTGGTATGTTTCCCTTTTTTTATTCAAAGAATGCACACCCTGCTGTATTTTCTGCATGCTTGTTAAACGCTATTCTGAAAACAAAATTATTAGTTTTTTCTTTGACTGCACAGTAGATGGTCATTCCAGTCGGGCTTGTGTTCTTTCCAAGTAGAACCTAGAAGTATTTTTTAGTCAGGTAGGCTTCTTTTCATCATAAAATGCAGAGTTGTTGAATCCAAAGGCATTTGCCAGGATGTAACAGAGCTGGTGAAAAGCTCTATCCCATGGAAGATAAGAGTACTTGACTCAGAGGTACAGACCTGCCATATAGCACAGGTAGAGCTACCCAACTAGTTACCTGAGAAGTATCCTGTATATATTCACTCAGATAATATTAATATGTAGCACATTTTTAAGTTCTTCTAAATATTAAAAACTAAACAGAAAGGAAGAAGATAAATATAAGTGTGGTGAAATAAATGAAGACAAATGTCAGTGATGAGATTAGCTAATTGCGTTTCCTCAGTTGGGAAAGACTGTTGTATTGGGTAATATCAACATTGTTTCTGGAGTGTTTTCAGAAAAAAATAGCGCAGTTACGTAACAAGATTTTTTTCATTTTCTTCTTTTGAAAGTGAAATAATACTTTGTAACTTTACTGGGAGTTCTGCTCTTTTAAAATAGGTCTAGGAGTTTCAAGTTTCCAGCTTTCCTATTGTTTTTTGAACCATTACTGTTTTTTCACCTAAGGTCCTGCTCATTGTCTTGGAAGATAGTGCATACTTCTTGGTTGACTAGTTCTGTCCCTGAAGTAGCCATTCACCCTCAGTGGCAATAAATACATGAAACAGATGTGAATTCAAATTCTGTAGACAAGACAAAATTGCTTCACTAAAAAAAACTAAAGGAAGGTGATTTTGTTGTTTTGTTCTAGTAATTGTATTCTTGGAAATCAGAAGTATCCTGAAAGGTGCTTGTTTCCTGGACCTATAAAAAGAACAACATTTGTGCTCCATATCTGGTCAACCAGATAAAAGCCCTCAGACCCAAGCCCTTGTTTCCTTACTGTCTTACACTTCCTCCCTTCATTTCATTAATAGTTCCCATAATGATTTAGTTTATCCTGTTTTGTTTTCCCTTAGTGTCCTGCTCCCTTTCCGCTGAGGTCTGTGAGGTTTTGGTAGGATTAGGCTGGTACCTGACTTCCAGTAAAATCAGTGAGGACAGTATCCAGTATTATTTTCCGGGAAAGACCATGGGGGAAACCCCAGGCTTTTATTGGCACTTTCTGAGAATATCCACTGACCTTTTCACTGTCTGCAGCTCAGTTACCTCACCTAATGGGTCACTTTATATTAAGCCTTTTTCTACACAGAGAACATTTTCCCTCTTAATTTTCAATGTCACATGTAACTTGTAATCTGCAGAATATCCCCCCTGCTAGGTGGTTTTACTTTTCAAATCATGTCCTACTTACTTGTTCTTTGTACAGAAGCCATCTTCAATGTGTGTCTTTGTCACCATTTTCTGTACCTTTTTGAGACCAGTTGCACTTTCAGTAGGATTTGATGGGAATTGAGCATTAGTTCAGAAAGGTGTATGTAGCGTAACTTCTCTGTGTTGTGTGTTTTGTTCAGTCTTCCTTCCATACTAATTGTTACGGTTCGATCTGTATTCTTGATGACTAATCAGCAGAGAATTCACAGAAAATTTCTGGGTTGCAGTATTTAGTTCAATGTTTGTAGAATTATTGATTTTTTTCCCTGTGTCTGTGATTTTATATGTATGTATGTATGTTGAGTTTATTTTCTTGGCCTTTTTTTATAAGGCAGCTGCATATGGCTCTCGTGCAACTCACGCCTCAAATTTAGTACTCTGCATACTTGAATGCAGTCATTAAAGGTCACCACTGGGCAATTCACCACTTTTTGTGACTCATCTGTGAAACTATTAAAAGGGAACAGCACCGACATAGTCATCAATGGCAACAGTTAAAAATGATCATTTATTGTTGTATTAGGTGTCTTGTTCCTTTCTGTAAGAGTCTTCCAACTTTCATACGTGACATCTTACTGTCTCTAAGACTTGTAGTTGAACACGTTGAATAATTATTTGAAACCCAAAATGGCTGTATGGACTGGATCTGACTCTTATCTATGTATTTATTGAGGCTTTCAGAGAAGTCTATTAAATTTGTGAGCCACGTCCTTTATAGATGTTATCTTATCTTTTACTCATTTTATCGCACATAACTTCAATAGGGTGTTCGCAATTGCTGCTTTTAGTGAGACTGAACACTTTTTCAGTCTGTTGAGAATACATTTGCAGCTGTCATTTATGTCATCAAAATGTTGTTTTCTAGAGGGTTATCTGCCATGCTGTTTCATTATAGTAACTGCACTTCAAAAGTGTTCATTTTATACCCAATGGTAAACTGGATTTCTGATAATAATTAAAAATTCATCTTCTTCACACACATCAGGAAGTCACTGATATTAACAGTATTATTAGCATATACAGAAGAAATAACTTCATTTATTATTTTAAATATAACTCCTTGTAGGCTGATTTATACAATATTTCTTTGATATCTTTTTCATTGTGCAATTGTACAGTTTAATGACTATTACATTACTGGTATGCTAAGAATGATTTATGCACAACTACAGTTGTTTGCTGTGTGGCTTTTTGTTTTGTTTTGTCTTTACAGGTTAAACATGGCAACTCTTCCTTGATTCTGCCTGAAAGGTGTTCAGGTTTATGTTTTATTTCTCATTACAGAATCTTAATATGAACACACTTCACAGCTCAAAGTATGGAAGAAGTCATTAAACTAGCTTTCTAATCATGAAGGTGTAAAAGTGTAATTAAATTAATGGAAGACTGACAATTATTCATAGAATCATGGATAGAGTCATAGAATCATTTAGTTGGAAAAGACCTTTGAGATCATAAAATCCAACTGTATGTTCAAAAAGACATTAAAGCACATGTAGTACATGTGCTCACAATCTTTTATTTCATATAAGTCTTTTGCTCTACTAAGTTAGTACTTGATTCATAGCCATAGAAATAGCATCAACACTAGAGCATTATTATAATTTACACATAGAATATTCATACGGAAACTGAAAATACATGAAAGCACTGATACTGCACTGTGAGCCACTGTTATTTTCCTTACACTGTGTGAGGAGCCCCTCTGTGTCGCCTGCAAAAAACAATGCTTTTTATATTCCCAAAGCAAGGCAGAACTGTTCAGGGATTCTTATAATGGGATACAAGAACTTTAATTCTCTGGTGGTGAACCTAAATCCAGTTTATATCCCAAATAGCTTGTTTTTCACTTAGAAAGTCTCTCAATCAACTATGCTGTTGAAGATTTTGTCAGCAAGATAGAACTCCCTGTGTTTCACTACTCAGGGATTGTGTATAAAAAAATAAGTAAAATAAAATCATATATTTGGGTAATTTGTTGTCATTCTTTGTGAGCAAAGAGAACAGTTTATATTATCATATCCCCTCAAAACTGCAGTTGAAAACCATTAATGAGTCACTATTCAGAACTTTCTACTGCAAATGCCTGCAATTTATTTTTGGCATTTGTAGTGTCTTCATCAATCCAGCATCTAAGACCTGTTTATATTATTTATATTTGTATTTGTTATATTTCCTTTGACCTCTGACTAATATGAGCAGTGTTCCATCCAAAAAAATCCTAATTTCAGCAAATGCTTGGCTTTTGGGGAAAGTATAGAAGAATCCTTTTTTACCTAAGAGCTTCATGGACTGCTCCTAGATTATGCTTTATGGGGAAGTGAATAGAGATGCTGAGACTCTCATGATAGGAAATCGCCTTGTTGTTACTTTGTGGTTGCTGAAAGTTTGGCTCCTGGGATTTTTGCCACCCTTACTGAAGTTGAGCATATGAAAGAAACTGGGAGACATGGCAGAGCTAGTCCATTAAGGATTAATGAATTAAAGATCAAGAGTAGTACTTGATCCTTAAAGATTTAAAGTACTGAAAGATAATTAAAATGTTTAAGGACTTAAAAATTTCAGCTCCAGTGTTTAATAGGGGATTTAGAGCACATTGCTGAACATTAGTGATATGTACTCCCAGTCTTTTCCCAACAATAAACCTCTGAACAACAGTCCTTCTCACAGATTTAGATTAGACTTGCCTCTCCCAATGCAATTATATTGTTTATGATTAAATTGTGAGTTGAATTATGATTATGAAAAAATGAACTCAGTTTTTCTAGATTTCATTGCCATCTTTGTATCTGAAATACAATAACTGATCATGGCTAAACTATTTCTTTTTTTCTTTTGCTTCTGGCTAAAAGGCAGACCCATACATGAATTATGTTTTAAGAAGTTCAGCTATTTTAACTAAAAAGACACTTTTCAGGAAATTGTTATTGTTGTTATTGTTTTTTCTTTTGCTACAACAGTGTATTCTGAAAAGAAATTCAGGGTTGTTTGTTGCTCATTTTTACATTGTTTCTGAGGTCAGAGAATAAGGTGGAACAAACAGAATTAAAAATAAATTGTGCTTCTGCTTAGCAAAACTTGTTTCTGTACAATAAATAATAAACCATGGAAAATAAACAAGTTATATTTTTAGATTAAAATGGATAACTAAGATATCAAACAATAACTGCTAATACTTCTAATTAATATGCATTGCATGGGTTCTCAAGTATACTTTATAAATGTCATGGCTAGAGCAAGAGCAGATTAAAATCATTAACTACATCATGTAGCTTATAAAAACAGATCACAGTTATGGGAGAGGGTAACTTTAATTTCATCTTTTTAATTGACTGCTTCTGTAGTTAATTAAACATTTAGTGTAGATTTTGGTTAGTGTCTTAATGGCAATTATTTTAAGCAGCTATTAAATTGAGACTCTTTCATAGGAACATTTTTAGTCATAGAGGGAGCTCAGTCCTGTTAATAGGTTCTATTGGTGCTGAACTTTGAAAATTTAAGAAGTAAATTACTATTAAATGTCCCACAATAATTTATTGAAATTTCTCTTCTCTTGGGCATCCATATGACATTATCAATTGAAGTAATTATCTGTCCCTCCCACTTATTCTACTCGTTCATTATAGAACATACAAGGATGTTTTTTAATAACAAAAAATACTTTTCATGCAGTCCTGGTTGAAAGCTGTTTCTTTAAAATAGCGTAAAAATGCTAAGGCTCTCTTGAAGCTAAACTAAATGCTTCTTTCTCAGTCTTATATTGAATGTACAAATAATAAGAGTTACAAAATGTATTTAAAGAGTCAAAAGTATCCATTCAAAACCTCTGCAGGCATTTTGGCCTGCACATTGTACTTTCAATTCTGTGAGACTTTCAATAGGTCATATCTCTCGTTCTGAGTGGTCTGGCAAAACTACTACTTTTTTATCCCTAGGTACCACATTTATGTATGTATGTATGTATGTATGTATGTATGTATGTATGTATGTATGTATGTATGTATGTATGTATGTATGTATGTATGTATGTATGTATGTATTTATTTATTTATTTATTTATTTATTTATTTAAGGTACCCTTGGAACAAACATAGGAATGTTATTACTGATTTGCTTTTTTATTACTCCTATTGATAAACTTTCAGAATGTATTGGGTGCTTATATTTATTGTTACCTGGAACCTGGAAAGCTTTCTGCTCAGTAGATTGGAAAATATGTGGTTAGGTCTTGTATATTGCTTTTTCAAATCTTAGAAAACATTGTTGTTCTTTTATGTTTTTAGGTATGAAAATTCCTGCTTCTCACTTTTAAACTTGGTCATTGTTGTGGTTTACGCCTGTCCAGCAGCTAATCACCACACAAGTGCTCACTTGCTCCCTGCCACCCAGTGGGATGAGGGCAGAATTGGAAAGGTAAAAATGAGAAACAAACTCTTGGAGTGAGATAACAACAGTTTAATAAACACAAAGAAATAATAATAGTTCAATTAAAATTGCAAGGAGAAGAGGGGAAAGAAAAACCCAAAGCCCAAAACAAAAAAGAAGAAAATAAAACAAAAAAAAAAGTGACGGACATGAAAATAATTGCTCACTACCAACTGACATATGCCCAGACAGTCCCCCAGCCATGGACGCCCCACCCATCCCCAACTCCTCCTCAGTTTTATTGCAAGCATGACATCATATGGTATGGGAAATCCCTTTGGTCAGCTGCAGTCATCCGTGCCAACTGTGAAACAAAAACGAGCTTTTTTTGAACCTGCAACCTACTTATTGGTAGTGCAGTGTGAGGAAAAGAAAAGACCATGAGGCTGTATAAATACTGCTCAGCAGTAGCTAAAACATTAGTGTGTTATCATCACCACTTTCAGCACAAATTCAAAACAGCCCCATACAAGCTACTATGAGGAAATCTAACTCAATCCCAGCCAAAACCAGTACAACCGTAAATATAAATGTCTTCCCATAAATTGTTGAGAATGTAAAAATCGTGTAATACCGCCCATTACATTTTCCTGCTTCACATTTTTATTTTTATTTTTTTTAAACAGCTTTCTTCAACACAAATATTTTCATTTGGGTAAAAAATATTTGTTAACTCAATTTTTATTGCAAGTAGGAAAATAGATTGAGAAGCTAAGATTTGTTGCAAGATATTTTAGAACTTGAATATTGTACACCGCATTACGACTATAATAGTGGCTAATTGACTGATTTATTATGTTGTCACTATGGTTCATAGAACAGAGAAAGTTTCCACTGTTAGTTTGAAGTTACTATTTTGTTTCCACAGGGATAATACTATCATTCCTGAGAATTCATGCTTTTACAACTATTATTTATTTTCCTTTTCAGAAATCCAATTATGTGTTTACTATTTTTTTTAATGAGAAACATAAGCTTAAAGGGGACAGAATTATGAAATATCTTTATATTTCAAAAGGACAAAATGTTTTATTACTTGTCTTGGGAATGGCAACACAAAGTTCCATTCATTGCAGATGAAACAAAATCAACTATTTTCAATGAACTTTTTCAAAGATCCCATTATGAAAATGAAGATCGTATAAAGGATTGAAACTTACTTGAACCTTCTTTACATGTGAGTGTATTTAATTCATAAACTGGTTGCAGAAGTGTTGATTTAATTCACTACCATGAAAAATGCTTTTGGCAAGTGTACACTTTCCTGCCTAGCACTGTGTGGGCTTCAAATTAAGAAGGAAGCTGAGAATGTAAAGATTTTTCAAAATTTTCTGAGTTCCTGAGAAGCTTGTATTTTCATTAGAACATTGTTCTGAGCAAATGATAACTATTCAAACTGGATGGTATTCTTTTATTAGCTAAACAAGCAACTTTAACATTCTAGCCCTCCTTTGAAGTTGAAACACTTTATCTGGGAGTCATGGTTTTCTTGCTTAAACAGAACTTTGAAACCATCACTTTTCATCTGATTTATTTATTCCTTTTCCTTTTTTTTTTATTATTTTTTTTATTCTCCAACTTGTACATATTAGAGTGTCAGAAATCATCAGAAATTGATTGGCTTTTCCAGACAAATACCTCTAGGTTTCCAGAGCAGTTGTATAATATCACTAAGAGCAATTTTTGTAAATGGTGTGTCATCCGAAGTTTGAGACATCCATTGCATCTTTAAAGTATAAGACAGCTATTACTGTAGACAGCTTAGGAAATCTATGGGCTTCTTGTGAAAGAAAAATACAGTAGCTGCAGACCCTAGACAGATAGTGTTACAGGCTTGTATATATTCTGCCCTTTACTTCTCATGCACTCATCCGGTTTGGGAAGAAAATAGTCTTGTCAGTGCTTGAAATTAGATATACTAGTGTAAGAAAAGTGTTTCCTCTATTGCTGATGGCATCCCTGTATGCTTGCACTCTGAAATCATTGGTGATCTATGTAGGGCTTTCTGGCTCCAAAAGTTGTCTTCATCTACTGCAAATAAATCCTATTAAACCAATCAAATTTTCCTGGTAGCACTTCTTCATTGATGATATGATTTTAAAACAGCTGACTACTCTTAAAAAGATAATTTTCCCAGCAGAGGAAGTGACATTATGGATATATTAACTAGATTCTGAAATCTGAAAGTACCATGGTGGTGTACTACTCTACATCACTGACGCAAAGTTAAACCCTTTTGAGATTCATATTTACTAAAGCCTAGTAAATGCTCCATATCATAGGTTTAGTTAAAAACTGAGGTAAGACTTAAGGAACACAAAACCAAATAGGACCCCATAAGAACCCATACATGTGCAAAGAGGAATTAACTGTTTCAGTATCAGTTGCACTTTGGAATTCGTTCTGGTAGTCACTGTCGTAAAAAAGTTTATACGACATTTGCAATTCACAAAGTATAAGCAGAGAAGTTGCCTGAGAAATGGGTAAAGCTCTTCCCTTTCACTTTTGCTCATTACTGAAGGTGAAAGGAATCATGAGGAATACTCTCCTTTGATGCTCCAATAAAAGCAGGGACAGATTAGCCACTTTCCCTCTCCGGACTCCCCAGCTGCCCTGTAAAAGCCATGACTAAAGTGTAACTGTGTCCCTGGTTCTCTTGCCCATTTGGAAGAAGCGGGTAAGGAAGAAGCTGTGATTCTGCCATTCCTTGACTGAAGAGACAAGGAGTATGAAAAAGCTTGATGCTTCCTCTTTTTGAACTTGATGATGGAGGGCTTTGAGTGTAACCTAAGTGAGCAGTTTGCAGACTAGAGAGGGATGAAAGCAAAAAAAAAAAAAAAAAAAAAAAAAAAAAAGAAACAAACCAGACAACGCTTGTTCATGTAAGGAAGGAAGGGAAAATTCTTTGAAAGATCTTGAACTCTGGCAGTATTCTCTGAAGATAACAATAACTGGAGCTCAGGGGTTTCGTGGGGCCAACAGAAAAGAAGAGTGTATTGTGCAAATAAACTAAGCTTATTCTGAACCATCTGTAATCTTCACATGACTGATTTATATTTCCTCTGAATATTGGCAATGTTGTGGGAAGAATGTCTATGCTTTTTTATAACCTGTACATAAGGTGTCTGAGAATGGCTGATTTATTTATAGCACAGCTGATATTTAGTGATGGGGTTTGATTCTATACTGGCCAGCGCATACTCCAATATATGAAACAGAGTAGCAGTGGATATTAGGGTGTTTTAACCAACCATTCTTGTTTTAAGCTTGTAAGTCTACAAACTACAACAAAGCCCAACAAAATTACTGTTTTCATTATTATTTTATGTGAGTGGAAAGAAGAGCGGTTCCAATTCAGTAACTGTCAGTGCCTGAAGAAGTAACAACCGAAATACTGCAAATAGCATCCATAGGAGGAATTTTTTTACAGATAGGTTTAGTTTTCCTATCAAGGTAAAATGTTATATAAACAAGAATTGAACTGATGATCCATGAATCTCCGTGTAATTCTTCAGCTGCAAGAACATCAATCAATATAATTCAATTGCCAATTTGGGAAAAGTAATAATTGCCCTGCTTTGCTATGAGTTTTGTCCTAAAAGCACCATAAAGGAGGTAAAATGGAGAGCTCCTTTCCTGTGCTCTGGTTCATATAACTACTCTCAATACCTTACTTATGCTCTTACACAGAGTTTTGCTGTCTCAGTGCTGTCTAATTATACATTTGAATATTTGTATTTGTAGTTCTAAAGCAGGAAGAGTATATGAAAGTCTGGAAAAGTATTTAGGGAGCCATAAAAAACAGAGAGAGTATGGCAAATAGTTGATAGATATGTAAACCAAATTCTTTTTCATACTAATAATCGTGCTTCTGCTTTTAAGCAACTGATCTTGTAGCACAAATACTAGACTAATCAATAATTAGTGTTTTAACAACTGATACAATGGGATTTCTTGAAATAACCATGCTGTTATATACATATAGAGAGAGCTTCTGCATACTGCAACTATCTGAACAGCCAAAAAGTGGTACAGTGGTAGACAGTTTTCTGATGGTAAGAAGCTTGCAGGAGTGAGGGGAAAGAGAAAATAACCTTGATTCAAATCATGCTCAAGGTTAAAGTCTTCTGAAAAATGTCCTTTCATTCTTAGAAGAGAGAAAATCACTAAATGTCTCTAGTGTAATTCAGACACAACATGTTTTGCAAAACGTATTTGCTTATGAGTATCAGCTTTTATTTTAATTGTCACCATATTTATTTCACTCTTCTTCCTTTTAAAAATGCTTCAGCACAGGCACCTCGTTTATCTGTTTTGTGAAACACTTTATATGCTTACAGGACCCTAATTCTGAGTGTACTAACACAGAAATAATAGGCGCACTTAACGTGAAAGCTAAATGTCAAATGTATTTTTACTACTGAGTGAAATGGTGAGTTCACATAGTACCTTTTGTTGGTCTGTAATATCTGTGACTTCTGGTATCCACTGATAATGATGATCTATGAAAAGCCATATGGTCTCAGTTTAGCAGAGAATACATACGGATTTTGGAAATGGAGCGCTTTGCTGCAATATTGCCATTTTGATCATTAGGGAAATTTTTATATAGTACCTGGAGAAAAACCCCAATATGTATGTTCTTGCCACTTAGGTAAACAGACTTGCATGGTGGGCTTTACTGCCTTACTGGTGAGACTCTTAAAATTTGGAGACAGTCCTATCACCTGGTTCAGTGAAATTTCATAACTAGAGCAATGATCTTCAGTCATACTCTTTTCTAGCAGGCAAACAGATGAGATTTGCAATGGTTTTGAACACTTAGGCAGAGTAGTTTTATGGAAAATATGAGGATAGCCAAATGTATTTTATATTGAAGAAGATGGGTTGAAATAGATGCTTAATGAGCAGAGAGTCTGGGATAGGATTTTTACAGAAGCACCCAAATTCCATTGGAGATCAGTTACATTTTAATGGCTAATTACTTGAGGCTTCCTTAAAGATTGGATCCATTTTACATATCAGCAATTTACCAGCCCTTCTGGTTTTATAGTAAGCTGTTTTTTTGTTAGTTAGTTTTTCAGAATATGGCATAATCTCATTTTTGCCTTGTACATGATTTCTGAAATGCGAGTTTTATTATATCTTACTCCTTAACTGAAATTTCTTTAAGTAGGTGATCTCAGTCAGATTTCTTCTGATGGAACATAATTTCTCACAAAGTTACTGATTAAAAAAAATGAATGTTTTGGTTTTGTTCATCTCTACAGAACAAATCCTGAAACTGTTTAAAGGTTTGAAATTCTTTAAATTAAATGAGAATGCTATACATGAATAATCCAATTCTGAATTTTTATTTTTTTTAATTCAGTACTGGAGTTTAAGACATTGAAATCAAAATAAAAAATAATTTCTTAGTTGTTTTTTTGTTTGTTGTAAGTCATTAAAACACAGCATTATTTATGCCTGAATATTTATTTGAGTTTCAGTTTGTATCAGTTTGTGGATGTGTTTTTCTTTAATCTTTCAATACATATAAACTAAGAAATCCCTTTTCTTAGATGTTGGGTACAAATACCCTTTTTGATTCTAGCTGCTATAGGTCTGTTAGAGAAGACTGAAATAAGAGAAAACCAACCAAACAAACAAAAAAATCCCAAAACACCTAGCATGCATTCTTGTTCAGAACCCAGGAGGGGTTACTGGTGTTCATGAAAGACTCTTGAATACTTAATGCCTGCCACAAAGTTTTTGTTGGGAATTAAAAACAATAAAAACTTAAATATATACAGTAACATAATAAACTTCCAAGCATCTCTAACATTTACTAGCTATGGCCACACAAAAAAAACATTCTATAAGTAACAGGTAAATTTATAACACCAAGCAAAGGAAATTTAATGTCCGTTTTAACAGATCCACCTGTAAATATTATACAAAAATAATTTTATTCAATTTTTATATAATAAATAAATATCTAAATGAGTTACCTTTCAAGACTTGTGTGTTCTGAAAACTGAGTGTGGAATTGCTAAGTACCTTACTGTACTATAAGATGGGATTCCAGATCCACAGATCTTTGCTATTTCTGCACGTTCTTTATTTGCTGTGTGCAATGGAAACAGCTTGGCTGATTTTTTAGGAACAATATGTTAAATTGAAACAAAGCAGAGACTTAGAATACTGAAAGAGTTTCAAAGCCTGTTCTACAATTTTACTTAGGAGCTTACACAAACACAAGGGTTCTGTTAAATCAGACAGGTCATTCTTGGGCCATAGATGTCTCCTTTCTAAACTATTGAAATATGCGTAGTTTTCTGGTGCTGTGTTTGATTTAGTAGTCTAGCTAATTCAATAAACGTATGTGAAATTTTCTGAAATGTAAGTAATAGTCTGTCAAATTTTATTATAATGCAAACTTGCCTTTGAATGAATGAGACAGGGAAACAAAGTTGGTGTTTTAGGCAAGAAGCTTCACAGGTAAAACTTCTTTAGGATGCTGTGTCTGTCTTTTGTAAGAGTTATAGGCATATGTTCATGTGAACTGTAGGTAATAAAGTCAGTCCACAGTGAAATGTTCATGTTGAAGCCATATATCGTTAGAATTGAGCCAGATACACCAAAGAATTAATGAAACCTTGTGTGTATTTTTTCTACCATGTGGAACTATCTGATAAGGTAATGTCTGATGATAAATTGAGTTTATGGTGAACTGCTAGATTCAATCTTTGGCTGTAAATCTCCAAAGCTAGCTTCTTTCAACAGAGAAGTTAAAGTCACTGCAGTGTACACCAGCTGTCACTTGAATCAAATTCATCCTGACAAGGATAGTATCTGTTGCAAAATCTTCCTTAAATGGGGTCACAGATAGTTCATAATGAAAAAGCTGAATGGAAAAATATCTCCTACAATAATAGAAAATTTCCTTCAAATATATGTAATAAATTCCTGTTACATCCCAAAATATCAACATTTTCTCCTTCATAATTTTGTTTATAGTCTAACATGAAAAAATTAAATTTTATCCTAACCACTTTTTGAAAGACAAATGGTTTGACTTCCTTTGAGAATTTTTTTCACTCTCAGTCCACTTCAGCACTTAACCCCATTTGCTATTTCATTAATATTTGTTTGGTAAGGATTTACATGATAATAAAAATTAATAATTAGAACTGTCATGAGTGTTTTATTATGGCCTTAAACTCTTACCAAGAAGATTCCTATATATTTTAATGTAGGATTTATAAAGCAGACATCTGTAAAAATTCTTATTTCCTTGTCACATTCAATTTATGATTCAGATTTTGAATTCTGTAGTTTTTTTTTCACCAAAGCCCACTGTTGAATCAATAGGAACACTTGCTAATAAAGAAATGATAACTACCGATAATTGTGCTGGTACAGAGGTTGTGTAACTTGTGTCTTGAAAGAGATGGAGAATTGTCGTTGTTTTAAATCTGCTTCAGTGACAGCACATAGGAAGATATGGGTCATTTAAAAGTTACTTTGTAGTGTGACAGAAGTACACATTTGCATATTTCTGAGGTGGAGTATAAAATTTATATTTCAGTTATATATCCTTTGCAAATTTGGATTAAAGCAACAGAATAGCAAATGTAATTAATAAATCTAAGCTTATTAATTAATTAATTTTGTAAGCATGAACTTTAAATGAAAATTGAAATTTCCCTGCTTTAGTAAAGAGTTTTGCTGTTGAGAAAATATGGAAGGCAAAAATTAGAATCAGATTACTTCTACTGTTGAGATATCAGTGGGTGAATAAGCAGAAATACTTGTGTTCTTTTCTGATAATCAGAGGTCAAAAATATCAATAATTGGATGTTCCAGTTGACAAAAAAATAATAAAAGTATTGAAAAGTTTAAAAGACTGAGCTGTTTCAGAGAGAAATAAAAGGTCTTAGTATAGAAACCAATGAATAGTAAAAAGGAGGTACAGCAGGACTTAATCTTCAGGCTTTTTCATGCTAGCAGACTTTAAAGAGGACATGTGAAATGGTTAAGTGAAACACTGTTTTTAAAAGAGGATGAAATTAATCTGTGGGACTGGTTGGTGAAAGACTGAAAGTTAGCACAGACTGAACAGTGATTCAGTATTTTTGGACTATGACAAGTGCTCCAGCCACATTGCCCAAGCTGCATAAGGCAAAGGCAGCAACTGGGAGACTGAAGAACCACCCACTGTAGGAGAAGATCAGTTCTAAGAACATCTAAGGAACCTGAAGGTGCACAAGTCTGTGAAGTGGACCTGAGATGAATCCACTGGTCCTGAGGGAACTTGTAGATGAAGTGGCTAAGTCACTATCCATCATAATTGAGAAGATGTGGCAGTCTAGGTAAGCTCCCATTGACTGGAAAAGGGGAAACATAACCCCCAATTTTTAAAAAAGGGAAAAAGGAAGATGTGGGGAGCTACAGGCCAGTCAGTCTCACCTCTGTGCCTGCTAAGTTCGTGGAGCAGATCCTTCTACAATTTTGCTAAGGCATATGGAAAATAAGGAGGCACAAATCCTTGTCTCTAAACTAGAGAGACATGGATCTCATGGATGGACCACTCAGTGTATAAGGAGCTGTCTGGATGGTCACACTCAAAAAAAGATTATGGTCAACAGCTTGATTTCCAAGTGGAGACCAGTGATAAGCAGCATTCCTCAGGGTCAGTACTGGGACTGGTGGTGTTTAACATCTTTGTCAGCAGCACAGACAGTGGGGTTGAGTGCACCCTCAGCAAGTTTGCCAACACCAAGCTGTGGTGTAGTCAGCACACTGGAGGGAAGGGATGCCATCCAGAGGGACCTTGCCAGGCTCGAGAGGTGGACCTGTGCAAACCTCATGAATTTCAGCAGGGCCAAGTGCAAGGTCTTGCATGTGGGTCAGGGTCCCAAGCTCAAATACAGGCTGGGTGGAGAATAGACTGAGAGCAGCCCTGAGGCGAAAGACATGGTGCTGGTAGACAAGAAGGTCAGTATGACCAGCAATGTGCACTTGCAGCCCTGAAAGCCAACTGCATCCTGAGCTGCATCAAAAGAAGTGTGACCAGCAGGCCTAGGGAGATGGTTCTGACCTTCTGCTGTGCTCTCATGAGACCCCACTTGGAGTACTGTGTTCAGCTTTGGGGCCCCCAACATAAGAAGGATATAGACCTGTTGGAGTGAGTCCAGAGGAGAGCCCCCAAAATGATCAGAGGGCTGGAGCACCTCTCGTATCAACACGGGCTGAGAGAGTTGGGGTTGTTCAACATGGAGAGGAGAAGGTTCCTGGAGACCTTATTTCGGCCTTCCAGTACCTGAAGGGGGGCTACAAGGAAGCTGGAGAGGGACTTTTTACAAGAACATGATTGATAGGACAAGGGGTATTGTCTTTAATCTAAACCAGGGTAGATTTAGATGAGGTATTAGGAAGAAATTCTTTACTGTGAGCGTGGCGAGACACTGGAGTAGGTTGCTGAGAGGAGTTGTGGCTGCCCCATGCCTGGAAGTGGTCAATGCCAGGCTGTATGGGGCTTCTAGCAACCTGGTCTAGTGGAAGGTGTCCCTGCTCATGGTAGGGCAGGGTGGAGCTAGATGATCTTGAAGTTCCCTTCCAACCTAGACCACCCTATGATTCTATGATTCTTTGACAACATCCACAATTGCTGTAAACTTCTTTTTGGAGGAGGGGAAGGAGTTAAGGGAAAAAGTGATCTGAGGCCTTAAGATATGAGTTAAAAACCAAGAGCTATCACTGTCAGCTACGGTATTCATCTTCTTCCAAAGTGTTTCTGTGTGGACAATGTCAGAAACACAGTGGTGAAATAAATGAATTATTAATGTCCAATACTGGAGAAGATCGGGTGATCCACCTTAATAAAAACCAGGAAGGGTTAGTTTTGACAGCACCAGTGTGGACCTTCGTCCATATTGACTGATGCAGGGAAGATACAGGGGAGCAGATAAACAAGCAGATCAGAGAGGGAGTTAAGTGCCTCTGCAGGGAGGGCAAAGACCTGCATTAGGTCACAGGAGCCTCTACAGGCCGCACATTTACATAAGAAGTTAAACCTGTAATTTCCTAAAAATTAGCTCTACTTACTGATGGAAGGGAATGTTATGAATTGATTTGTTCCTCTGCTTCTGTGCTGTATTTTCTTGTTAGTGTTGCCATGAGTGATCTATTGAGAATGCTAATAATAATTAAATGCTTTGGGAAAGCCAACAACAGATTTGTTTTTATATGCTGTAATCAACAATTATTATGTTTAAAGTGTAAGCCTGGAAGGTGCTGAGTATCTCCTGCTCCTGTTGTGTCTTTCTGTGTGTCTTCTGTACCTTTCAGTTTTGAACTTTTACTCATACACAATTAAGCCATATACTTCAAAATTTGATTAATACGAACAAATAAAACATCCCAGAATTACAGACCTTATTGAACATATGTAAGGTCTTTACTGAGTTGTATTTATTGTATTTGATACCATTTTATATATAAACACAAAGAAGGCTGAAGGAAAAAACCCCACAAAACACCAACACAAGAGAGCAAAATAAAAAAACCAAAATACATAGAAACAAGTTTCTCTTATAGTTAGATTTTAACACTTTCTGCTTTTATTAAAGCTGTCCAAGCTGAAGAATAACTTAATTTATTGGCCTTACTGTCAAGCTGGTGCAAAATACATTGCTCTGAAGGTTTGTAATTCCTCTTGTCTAAGAAAGAAATGTATGAGCTGTAAATTGTCACCTAATGGGACATGTATCTTGCTGCCAACAGTTATTAACTGGGAGAACATAGGAAGTTTGTATATGCAAGAGGGGAAATGTCCAATAGAAAAGGTTAATATACCACCATCAATAATCTGTTAATATTTAATGTGAATGATTGGATGAGAAGATGTGTTTAGATGCTAGTTGTTGCTTTTTCAAGAGAGAAATACGGTACTTACAAGAAAATGTATTAAACACACACTTAGGCATGTAGAAAATTATACATAATAATTGTTCAATAAAAGAAAGTGTCTCCTGTTGTACACAGAGAAAGTAAATGTTATAAATTCATTTTGATGAATTTCATTTCAGTGGTAAATAATGATTCAATAATGATCTAAATTAAGTTTTGATAAGATGTACAAATAACTGGAGTCCACTGATATTTCTAAACTTACTTTTTGAATGTGCTTTATTTAGTGAGACTGTTGGGTTTTACCAGATAAATCTAGCAGAAATAGGAAATTTTTATATTGGGAATGCAGCTTTATTAGACATAACACATGAGGTTACTAGCTATACAAGTTTTAGACATAGAAACCACTTCATTTGGTCCTAATTACTTTCAAGAAATGTGCCATGCTAATCAGTCTGGGAATTACATGTTCAGATAGCATCTCTTTTCATCTACATCTTGAATAAGAATGGGAATATATTAGCAGAATATTCCAGTTATAAAATGTTTTCAGTTCAGTAATCTCCTTCTTTATGATGACATTCAACTACATTAGGTAGTTATTTTTATATGATACATGAACAAATTCGTACCATAGTCAAGCTCCAACACTAGTATTTTTTGACTTTTTTTTATTTTAGTTATGTAGTATATTCATACCTTAATAGTAATCTTGCATAAAATGTTATGGTAATACTCAAAGTTTAGCTGTTGTATCTATTTTTGGTATCTTTGAAATATCATGAAGCTTTTAAAAATTTTGCTGTAGTATATAGAAGTCACATAAAAGATAAATGGCAAACCTGTCATCAGGTTTGACCCTGTTTTATTATTAGTTCGGGTAATGTATATTTTAAAGTACTTGACAATTTGCTGGATTAGCCTGTTGTGAGTCACTTCTGAAAGCTGGTGTTTATCATTGCTTAAAATGCCTTCTAATAGTTTTACAGCACATCTGTTTGTCTTTCGGCACTATCTCTGTCTCATGAAACAGATATTTTCTGGTCGGTAAATTTGTTATAATTAAATAAATCTGATGCTGAAAAATTCTCAGCTCCATATGGTAGTACTGCTGAAATAGTAAGTGGGCTTGTATGATATTGATGTCAGATTAATTGATGTGACTTCAAAATCAATTTCAGTGGCATTTCCCTAAACTATGTAGCTAATAGTTAAAGGGCTAAAATATCATAATGCAGCCTATGGATTTAGGTGCGTTTTCTCCTGAAACGTCCTTCTATTTCAATTTATTTTCCTTAAAAATTTAGATGTACCCCTCAATACTTTTTATGGAGTTAATTATGTGAATATCTTCTTTTAAAAGGAATTAAAAATAAATATTAATTAAAAAAAATAAAAAAGGAGGATGAATCCATAGAACCTATTCATTTTAGTAATTTTGGATCACAAAAGTTACCAGAGTTTTGTTTTTCTTTCCTTCTAAAAGAAAACAGAAGTTTCAAAATGTAAAACTCCCTAAGACATAAAAATAATTTTCTATCTACCCTTAATCACAATTCAGTCTGTATAGCCTCACGTATGTTTAGTCACGCCCATCCATTATGATTTTGTTATAATAAAGAACTAAAATACGGGCTATTTCCAGGTGATTATGTAATGTTATGTTTCGGTCAATTTTCTCATAAAAATATCATTAATCAAGTTACGTGTATTGTACAGCTAAGTAAATTTTGCCTATGGCAATGTTTTCTTGCATAACAGACCATGCTTCATTCCTTACTTTATATGGATACATATTCAAGAATGTGAACTAAATAGAAGGAGAATAATCTCTAGTTCAAAAATTAAAAATAAAAAAAAATGCTAATGTAAAGTGTTCATTTAAAAAGCATCTTACAATCACAAAATGGAAAGATTTTGGATTCTTTGGTTCTCGTTTAAAAAGTATGAAATAGGAAATGTGAAGATTATAAAAATAAAAATAGTATATGATTGTAAACATGGTAGATATAATTTGGTTTATTCTTATGTATTTCTTGCAGTCTTAGAATATTTTGTATATTTTCAGTTGCCTGAAACAGCATTTCAGTGTAAGGCAGACTACTTGAATTTATTTAGAGCACTTTATAAAATATTTGAGAAGACAGTAAAAATGTAAAATGTAGCACAGAAATGATTCTTCTCATCATACAAAGTTACCATCCATAGTTTGGAATTTTTTTGCACTTAGCAGACACTGAGTCCTATTTGCTCAACTTGTCCAATTTATTAAGTATCTATAATGAATTTTGGGAAGGGGTTTAGTGAAAGGAACCTGCTTCCATGGTGCTGGTGTTACATTCATGCACATTTGCCTCTCCTTCCTTAACAAGTAAGAGTATCTGCTTTCATGGTTAATATGACATGAAAACAAAATTATGTAGTTATTTGTTTGCATTATTCTAAGGACACACCTTTAACAACATTAGAAAATCCTTACGTGAATTTGTTAGCTTTGAAATTTCTCCAGTTTTCTACATGTTTGGAAGCTGGAATAATATAGCAAAGTCTGTATGAAATAATGCTGTCAGTAATTAGGTCAATCAATAAAATTTAGCTATCAGTAATTATGACCTATGAATAAGTGAAATACATTGTATCACCTGTGATTCTGAAATTTTCAAAGAAAATTAACTTTTTTTTTTATATATATATAGTAGCAATAATTAATGTTAGGCTGGAGAGTTGTCTCCTACAGTAGCTCTGAAAGTGGATGAAATAGAATATGCATTGGTATATTGATATAACTACTGAAATGTGTAAGCTGATCAACAGGCATTAATTCTTACCACCAGAGAAAGTGTACAATACGGATGAAATTCCAGGCCTGGAGTACCAAAGTGAGGCATCTGGACCCCATCAAGAGGGAAAATCAAAGCAATGCACTTGCTTCTCTTTCTAATGCTTCTTTCTGCCCGCCCTTCCTCACATTACAACTAATATTGATTAAACTGACTAATAAGTAATAAAGCAAAAGTAAGACCTTTTCTAAAAGCAGAAAAAAAGCCAAAGTGCAAATAACAGGTATCCATCTGGAAGCAAAATTAATAAAATACTCATCATAGCTTGTGGCTTCAGTTTTGGAGTCAGCTTTCAGAACCTGGGAGAACAAAGGTAATCTGGTTGCAGTACTGATATTCAGACTTCTTCTCTGACATCTTTTGATCTGGGGCAGTGAAGACAGTCTAATATGAATAGGAAAAAAGTTGTAACTTTTACTTCTCGGGGAAAAAATCTTGAGTTCAGGAGTTCAGTGTTCAATACCTTTTTCCTTTTCCATCAGCTTCATACCTCCTCCCAAATGCTTATGTATGTAAGGGGCTTTTAAGTTAGGCAACTCCCTTTTGTTATTAATTTTATTTATGAATGTGGTATTTTTTTCTTGCTCATACTGAGGGGTGCCACTGTCAATGCCACTTAAAAATGCTTAATGTAAGTATATGGCTTTTGTTTCATTTTTGTCCTCTCAAGAGTGCCTGGAGATGAGTTGTGACAACACTGAATGTGTCTGTGCTTAACTTCCTTTCTTAGATGTGTGTCTTGGGCCAGCTCCATAGTGCTAATAGAGAACAAATAAAGGAGTTCTGTCAAGATCTGATAGGGTTTTAATGTCTCAGTACAAAACTGTACAGCAATATGCGCGTGAGGCCCAAACACAGTATAGCTGTGTTGGAGAAGTAATAGCCATGACTAATTCAATCAGTCTTAGAGCTTCGCTGATGCAGCTCATTGCTTCTAGTTCAAAAGTTGGCTTGGGCATGGTGAGCTTGAGTATAGCTGCACTACAGTATATAGCTTTGGTCATACCACAGAATCGGTTTATCTCATAGGAGTGTATCAAAATGGATTTATTCAAGATTGGGAAGTAGTCTGAAACTATCTGAATTAAAGTAATTCAGATAAGCGGGGGTGAGTACTCTGGTGACTTAACATTTCAGCACCTGAGAAATGTAGATATTTTATGGATGCAAAAGTTGACCCTTTTAGCATCGTGCTCCGTTAATGTTAAAGCCCAATCTCTCAGCAAAGTCTTTTAGTCTGAGCTTACTATCATCCTAATAGTCATACTGCTTCTGGATGGGAAATGCATCCATCAGTAACTGCCCTGCAGTTACTGAATTCAAGCAGAATAAATCCATGTATGTCGGAAAAAGACTCTGTAGACATATAACTTTCAAGGAAAAGTCCAGTAGTTTATGGGATTGATGCAATAATACTTCCAGTCTCTGCCCGAGAAAAAAAGGGAAAGTAGTTTACATGCAAATTGTGTTTCTTTTGCAAAAATTGTCACAAAAAGATCTGGGTTTGTGTGTGTGAAGCCTTCAGTCTTACTTTTTATATTCCCACAGAAAACTAGTATCAGAGACTTCTCTGGTAGTAAAGGAAAATATCTGTATTTTTCCTTAGACTTGTGCAATAATGAACTATTGGGTGTAATCAGGTATATCTTGTACTATGTGAAAGTGTATTGGGTCTGGCTGAGCCCCACGGCAGCCCTCACAGCACCGAGCTTGTATTGGTGGCTGGAAAGGTGGTGGTAACACCCAGTGCTTTGGCTAGTGCTGAGCAGCGCTCACACAGCACCAAGGCTGCCTCTCCAACCTTCCCCCAACACACACCAGTGGGCTGGGGGTGGGCAAGGTCTTGGGAGGGGACACAGGCAGGACAGCTGACCCGAATGGCCAGTGGGATATTCCATACCACATGCCGTCTGCTCAGATATGAAAGCTAAGGGAAAGGAGGACGAAGGTAGGGGGCATTCGTTTACTTTTGTCTTCTGGAGCAACTGCTACGTGTGCTGAAGCCCTGCTTCCCAGCAAATGGCCAAACATCGCCTGCTGATGGGAAGTAGAGAATAACATCCTTTGTTTCCCTTTGCTTCTGCGTGCACAAGTTTTGCTGTTGCTTTCACTAAACTGCTTTTATCTTGACCCACAAGCTTTATTTCGCTCCTTGTTCTGCTGAGGAGGGGAGTGATAGAGTGGCTTGGTGAGCACCTGGCATCCAGCCAAGGTCAACACTCCACAGAAAGTTTGAAGCTCGGATCACTGGCCAATTGATGTTTTGAATTAAAAATTAAGTACCGTTTGCCCTTCTTTACCATACCTCTGAAATAGTAACAAAATCCAACTAACTGGCACAACCACTTTCTAAAGTGGGAGTTAAACTTTTAGAATATTTTTGCATTGCCTTTTCTCAGTTACTCAACTGTTGCTTCATTTCTAGTTCATTCTTTTCAAAAGAAGCTCTATTTCTCTTGCTTTTGCAATAAGTGGCAGAATTTTATTCAAGATATTGTGCCACTCTTGATACAGACACAGTCCTGTAGGCAAAACCTGTGACACTACCAATTTGGGTAACTTCCTTAGTTATCTCTTCATTATATTTCTGGAAAAAAAAAAAAAAAATCTTTTATGCATTCATCCTTGCTGTATATTGGAAGCACACTACAGATACAAATGGGAAGTAAATGAAAATAAAAGAATGGACTTAAATAGTTACTACATACTCTTAATTTGGTGGTGCATTTTAAATAGCTTAAAGACCTAAACCACTATAATCGGTTTGGGTTTTGTTTTTTCTTCTTATCAAGTTATGTGGTTATCTGAGGATCAACACATTTTTGTATTCTGTAATACACAGAAATCTTTTCAATTATTTGAAAAAACAAAACAAAACAAAACCCATGGCCACCTTTTTTGTCTTACTCTACTTCTTATGGAATTTCTGTGCAAATAAACTGTGAAAAGTATCTCCAGTGTTGGTTTAATAAACCTTATTTATTCTAACAACAGTAAATACAGTATCTCAGTTTTTGACAAACATTTTCTAGTTTTCACTAAATGTTTACTGCAAATTGTAGAAAACAAGAAGTATTAAATGTGTTTCCAAACATGGTTCCAAATTACAAATGTAAGAACACGTTTATCAATTAGCATTTATCCTCACTGGCATGTGAGCAAACCAATTAAAATTCCAGCAGCATCAGTAAGAGGAATTGCCTTTTTCAGTTGCTTCCTTTGAAGGCCAATGAAATAAAATGCTGAAACAAAGAGAAACTGTCTTTCAAATTCAAGAAAACTTAGTTCATTGCATCTATGAATTGTATCAGGTCAGAATATGCTCCCAATGCCTAAGTTATATATAAGATGTATGGGCAGATTTGGTACAAATATTATAAAAATAGCTTAACTGTTAGCATTTCACACTGAGCTGCAAACTTGATGAAGCTGCCCTAAATTCAGGAAGCAATGCAGGTAACAGTTAAAAAGGGTATGCAGAAATGTTTTACATCGGTTTCTCTCTTCTCTGCTGTTGAGGATCTGGTGCAATCTACTTTAAACTCTCTGTAATTAACCTAGTTTTCAGTCACTCATACTTTTGATTCTTTGAAGTTTGGTGGTGTGGTTTTTGTTGTTTATATATATATATATATATATGTATATATATATATATATATATATGTATAATTAAAGGCAGATAGTTTGCTCCCCAGCCCTACCCCTAAAATGTATGACTTATAAACAAATAGCAGCTTTTTCTTGCTAGTGTTTTTCTGATGTTCTGCCTAGGGAGGTTTGTTTATTAAGGGGAAGTACAAGATACTTGGTAACAGAAAGTGTGAAGAATTGTTTCCTTTACTTCCTTTCTGAGAAGCCCAGTGAAACAAGATGCTGAAGCAACGGGCAATAAAAGTGGTCAGAGCATTTGTATTGCAGAAGACACATGACTACTCTGAAGCTACACTAGCTGACATAAGAGCATCTTTCAAACTGCTGTAATGTGGCTGCAACAGCACATCATAACTAGCTTAGCTGTATCCGTGTTCAGCCCTTTAAACAGAATGTGGATGTCGCAAAGTGTCATTTGGTCCGATTAAAAATCTTTGTAGCCTACATAGATTAGAAGAAACTACCTACATACTTTCTATCTTACTTGAGAACGTGATAAGTGGATATTAAATATGTCAGAAAGCAACTTTAAGGATTACTTCTATTTTATTAAAAACTGCAAAAGGTTCTTCAGAGGCAATTGTGATAAGAAAAATTTCAGACCATCTTCAGGGAAATTAGTCAAAATAACTGTTAGCTGGATCCTATTCATAAGTATTTCAAAGAAGATAATCACGAGGACAGGAAATTAATTTTTAGATGGAACAATTAAAGATCAATTGTAACAATCACAGAAAGGCATCCAAGGCTCTAGAGATATCGTTCATTCATTTTTATTATTAATTAGAGATAATCAACTATTACGATATTTAATTAGTTTTAGAGCTACTTTGTATTTTTTATCCATAAAAAAGATACAGATGGGAAAGTATGAAATATTGTCATATGCTATATGAAATGTTGTATTTGAAATCTAGTTGTTTAGCTGTGAACATGCTGCTATTAAGTTATATTTTAGTCTGTGATATGGGCATCCTTTGGCCACAAGTACTAAAAGTCTATATAAATAGATAAATACATAACAGTGTTTCAGAAAAAAACACACAGCAAAACTGCTTAAATGGAATATAATCACGAGACTTTTAATGGACAAAACGTGATGTTTCTGGAAAAGCAAAATTCAGACCTAAGGCAAGCTTTTTGACACAAATAACCTAGATAGTCCCCTGTAAGTGAAGATGTTACAGTTATAACTGGGGCTTCTGGAGTGTGTTCTCCATTGGGCTGTGAATATCCTCAAGCATATTCTGAACATGAAAATCAAGCACTCAAAGGGCTTTGCAGTGAATTCCTGTACTTGAATGAACTTGTACAGCTACAAAGTTTTAATTCTCAAAAATAGTCTTGTGCTAAATGATGGCAACAGTAAATTGCTATTGTTGCCTTGCTAAGGATCAGCTCTGCAAGGTGCTGAGCAAAGTGTCACTTATCCAACATAGCTTTAGAGCATGTGCTGAGCCACGTAACACCTTGGAGAATAAACTCTTAGGTGACCTTTTTCCTTTCTACAGTAAAAGATCACCACCCACAGTGGCTGGTTTCTATTTTGGCAAATAGATATAGCACACAAAATGTACTGCCTAAAAAACTCTTACAAAATTCAACATTTTGATTTCCAGTCTAAGCAAGTCTAAAAGGACAAAAGTGCACGGAAAAATAAACCAATTTGAAGACAATATCTGTTTTCACTTCAGTCTGTAAATCTAGTTAAATCTGCTTTAAGGGTGAAAAGATAGGGGTACAAACCTTTTTTTGAGTTGCAGAAAAGATTTCATTCAGATTTATTTTGTTCTCTTTGATGGTTGTCATTCCATTTGAACAGGCTATGCATTTTTTAAGGACAAAACCCCACTTCTTTCTTTATGACCTATTTTTTTTTTTACATTGATTTTACACATTAATTTAAGATTTTATTCAGACAAACAGCTGTCTTGATTAATGAACCCCAAGAACAGCTGTTAGAATCACTAGAACTCACAAGTTCTAATTTTCTCTGTGACCTTGAGTATGTCTTATTAAAAGGTCTCAGTTTTCCAGTTGATAACATAGGAATATGCAGGTGTATCTACAGGTTCAGCAGCAGCAAAAGGAAGAATAAAGGTGGGACCTGGGGGGCAAAGGTCCTAGAAAAGGCCAAGGTACTGGATGCCTTCACTCTTGTCAGCTCTGTCTTCACTGGTAAGACCTGTTTTCAGCTATCACAGGTGCTTGAGAGCAGTGGGAACATCTGAAACAAGGAAGATTGACCCTTGATGAAGGAGGAGCAGGTTAGAGAACTTTTATTTAAATTGGACATACACATGTCACTGAGACCTGACAGGATGTACCCATGAGTGTTGAGGGAGCTGGGTAATGATACTGCAAAGCCACCCAGTTATCTTTGAAACACCTTGATGATTATGGGAGGTTCCTGAGGACTGGAAAAAAGGAAATGCTTCTGCTATTGGCAAGAAAGGAAGGAAGAAGGATATAGGGAACTTCAGACCAATCAGCCTCACCCCAATCCCTGGGGAGGTTGTGGAGTAAATCCTCCTGGAAATAATTGCCAAACACACTGAGTAGTCATCGCCAATTTAGAAAGAGTAAGTCATGTCTGATCAACCTGATAGCCTTCTATGATGAGATGACTTACTCAGTGGATGAGGGAGAGCAGTGGATATGTATCTCAATGTTAGCGACAGTTTTGACACTGTCTCCCATCTTCACACACTTATCTTCATAGATAAGTTGATGAGGTATGAGCTTAAACAGAACAGAATAGAACAGACTATTTAAATTAGAATGTTTCAATTGGAATTGCAGTGATCATCTAGTCCAACTGCCTGACCACTTCAGGGTATGTTATTAAGGGTATTACCCAAATACTTCCTGAACACTGACAGGCTTCAGGCATTGACCACCTCTCTAGGAAGCCCTCTTGGTAAATAAATGCTTCCTAATATCGATTCTAAATGTTTCTTGGTGCAGTTTTGAACCACTCCCACCCGTCCTGTCACAGTATATCAGGGAGACCAGCACCTCCTTCTCCGCTTCCCCCCAGCAGGAAGCTGTAGAGAGCAATGAGGTCACTCCTCAGCCTCCTTTTCTGCAAACTAGAAAAAACCCAAAGTCCTTAGCTGCTTCTCACAGCACATGCCTTCCAACCTTCCACCAGCTTTGTTGGCCTCCTCTGGACACATTCAAGGACCTTCACATTCTTCTTAAATTGTGGGGGCCAGAATTTCAGACAATATTTAAGGTGAGTCTACACCAACACTGAATACAGTAGGATAATCACCTCTTCTGACCAGCTGGTTACACTGTGTTTGATGTTCCTCAGGATATGGTTTGCCCTCTTGGATGCTGGGGTACACTGCTGACTCACACTGAGTCTGCTGCTGACTAGCACCCCCAGATCCTTTCTGTAGGGCTACTTTTCAGCCACTCCTCTCCCAATTTAGGTATGTGCCTGATGTTACTCTGCCCTAGGTGCAGAATCCAGCATTTGGACTTATAAATTTCATCCCATTAGCCATAGCTCAATTTTCAAATCTACCTAGATCCCTCTGCAAGACATCTTGACCCTCAAGAAAGTCCACAGCACCTCCCAGTTTGGTATCAGCAAACTTGTTAATGGTACATTCAACTCCTGCATCCAGATTGTTGATAAATGTATTAAACCGAACTGGCCCTAGTATTAGGCTCTGAGGAACACTGCTGGTGACCAGTCACCTGCCAGACATAGCCCTATTCACTACAACCCTTTGAGCCCTGTCCTTCAGCCAGCTGTTCACCCAGCACACTGTGAACCCACTCATCCCATAGTTGGACGACTTGTCCAGAAGGATGCTGTGAGGGGCAGTACCAAAAGCCTTACTAAAATCTGGAAAAACTACATCCACCACCTTCCCTACATATAATAGGTGGATGAGCGTATCGCAGAAGGATAATAAAATTAATTAAATGGGACTTTCCCTTTGTGAATCCCATTGACTGTGTCTGATGATTGCATTATTCTTCAGATGCCTTTCAGCAGTACCCAGTATGATCTTCTGCATAAATTTTCCAGGAACTGAGTTTAGACTACCAGGTCTGTAGTCCCCTAGGTTTTCCCTCATATCTTTCTTGCATATCAGAATAACAGTGGCTAGCTTTGTAAGCCAGGACCTCCCCAGACTCCCCAGACTCCCAAGACCTTTGGCAGATGATTGAGAACGGTCCTGCCATAATATCCACTAACTCCTTCGGTACTCTGGGAGTACTGTCAGGCTCCATGGTGAATATCTTGTGGCTTTAGAAGTGGACAGTGATTTGGGTTGAAAATTGGCTGAATGGCTGGGTCCAGAGTGTTGTGATCAGTAGCACAAAGTCCAGGTAGAGGACAACCACTACTGATGTGCTCCTGGGGTCAGTAGTGGGTCCTGTGCAGTTTGGCAACTTTGTTACTGACTATTATTGACTAGGACAGAGTGCACCCTCAGCAAGTTTGGAGTACGTACCAGACTGAGAGAAGGGGCTGATATACTATATGTGTATACTGCCATTCAGAGTAACCTTGATGAACTGGAGAAATAGGCTGACAACAATCTAATGATGCTCAAGAAAAGGAAGTGCCAAGTCCTTCACCTGGGGGAAAATAATCCCATGCACTAGCAGAAGCTGGGGGATGATGATCTGGAAACCAGCTTTGCAGAAAAGGCCCTGGGGGTCCTGGTGGACACCAAGTTAACTATGACCCAGACTGTGGCAAAGATAGCCATCAGCTTCCTGGGCTGTGTTAGGCAGAGCATCACCTATAGGTTGCAACAGGTGATCCGTCTCCTCTTTTCAGTGCTGAGGAGACACATCTGGAGCGCTGGGTCCAGTGCTGGGCTCCACAGCAGACAAGAGACAAAGACATCCTGAAGCAATTACAGTGAAGGGCCACAAAGATAATCAAGGGCTGAAGTATCTGACATATGGGTAGAGTCTGAGAGACTTGCCAAATGGGAGGCTCAGGGGGATCTTTTCTATGTGTTTGAATACTTGATGGGGTGCAGGAAGGAAGATGGAGCCAGATTCTTGGGATGTTGCCTGGTAACAGGGCTAGAGGCAATGGGCACAAAGCGAAACATGGGAAACACTGTTTAAATATGAAAAAAACCCCAACCTTTTGGTTTTTTTTTACAGTAATGGTGATCAAAGGCTGGAATAACTTGCTCGGAGAGGTTGAAAAGTGTCCGTCATTGGAGTTATCCAAACCTATCTGGGCAATCTTCTGTATCTGAATCTCCTCTGCACCTGAGTGGGACTGGGTGGTCTCCAAAGGTGTGGGCTAGCCACAACCTTGCTGTGGGTGGGTAGTTTACTTTCCATGAAAATTGATAAGCCTGTTGGTATGGGAGGCAAATACAAGACTTATGTGATAAATTCCTAATCCTGGGATTATTATATTGAGTGAATACATTTGACCTACAGTACAGCAGAGGTTTGCTGACATATATTGTAGTTATTATTTAATGATTATACAGGGTTCTGAATGTGTAAGTGCTAATTATATACTATCTCTTTGAATGTGAATTTGTATTCCTAGTTGTAATTCTTCAGCTAGTAAATGACTTGAAAGCTTTCAAGCATACTGTTATAATGCTTTTCTCACATATTGTATAATAAAAGCTGTATGAAATAGATAATGCACTGTATTCTACTTCGTCTCATAATCTGAGTGAAAAACAATCCTATAACTTAATCATCTCCCTTTTCCTCCTTTAGATGTTAACAAATGTCTTAAACTCCATGAATAAGTATAATTTTATATTCAGAGTGTAAATGTTTTAAAACTCTAAAAAAATGTATCTAGAATAATTTAATTGAGTCCTGAAGATATGTGGAAAATGAAAACTGCTCTGAATATTCAAATGGCAAAGAGTGGAAAGTGCTGTTATAATTAGGATTAAATGAATGTAAGCTGCATTTATAGCTTCTATTCTTAGTTTTTTGTAGTATTTCTTTTAGGAGCATGGTGCTATGTTCTCATTGTATTTTTCTAATGAATGATGCTGTGCCTGTTAATTAAAAAATTACATTCTTTTAAGATTGTGATTGACAGCAACTATGCAAAAAAAAATCTTAAAAGAACTGCTTTGAAAAATACATGCTTTATTTTGTCATCCACTTTTCTCTTTCTTTTCTCTTACTGAGCTGCTTATGTTTTGATATTGAGCATGGAAGTAGCTGAAGCCATATGAATTAATATAGGTCTTTTAAAAGAGTATGTTTTTTTCTTAAATGCATTAACAGTGAAAGCACTGCGCAGAAGGTACAACTAGTAAGTTATACTTTGTGAGCACTTTAAGTTATTGCAATAATACAAATTATATTCAGCCAGGACAATATAGCATTCACAGAGCTTTTAGTAATGGAATTAAAATGGCAATATTCAATATAGAATGGTGTAAATTCCTGTTTAAGTTTTTTCAAAAAAAGAGCAGTCATTACTAGTATTCCAAAAGAAAATGCTAATAGAATTTTCTTTTTACTGATTTCAGTGATATTAATACTTTAGTAGCGGGTTTGGATGTATTTGCTAATATATTTGTATAAATAACTGTTTGTTAGTTCCAAAGATACTATTGCATAATGACATATCTATTGCATAGCCTGAAAAACTTAATCATATCAAGTTGCTATGCTAGAACCATCATTTCTACAATGCAAAAAAAGGTCAAGTTGAAATGTCTTTGTCTTTTTGTAACACTGATTGGCATTGTACACACTTGAAATGTTCAGTGTTTAATTCATGCTTTGTTTCTGAATGGGATCAAACATTTGAGGCAGCTTATGATGTAGTGAACTGTCAAGGATATTTACAAAAACAGATCTCCAAGCAGTACTAGATCTTTTTTCCTTTTTTTTTTAAAAAAAAAATCAAAAACAAAAACAAAAAAACCAACCAAAAACCAGCCAACAAATAATTGAGAGATTAGGGGTTTGTTTCAGTTTATTTTGAGGTGTTGAATGAGTTTAGATCTTTAAATATTTTTTAAATTATTTCTAATAGGAAATTGTTTTAATTTCTAAGGGAAAATTGAAAATAATAAAGAGTGTTAAATTAAAAGTTTATTCATTGAAATTGAGGAGATAAATGCATAAAAAAATATTCCAGGCAAATTCATTATCTTTCACACAAGCTTGATCATAACTCATCACAATGCAGCCACATTCAAGTAGTAGGCCAAATGTCATTTACTGTTGTCTATTAATACTAATAGCCTTTTCTCTCTGTCTCTATATCTCTGTCTATGTCCATGTGTCTCTTGTCTTTCTCTCTGTGTCTCTCCCTCCCGCTGCCCCCTCTTTAATACGTAAGCATCTATGGATTTGAAAATTCCAACTGGCAAGAAACCTGACTGTGCTTCATAAACAGAGAGTTTTTTCATATTTTACTCTTAGCACTAGGCCCAAGAACCTTTGCATTATCAGGGAATTGAATTTTCTTTCTTCCATAGCAACACTATGGGATTTGGAAGCTAGCTTTCATTTGTGACTTTCTAATGATTTAAATAGACAGGACTAGAGTTCCCAAGGATGGATTGAGATCTTCACTGATGTCATCTTAAAGTCTCTGTGCAGAAAATATGAAAGTCCATATGACAGGGAAAACAGAAGGCACTTTTGTCTCTTTCATAGAACAGCAGGATCATAGAACAGCTGAGGTTGAAAGGGACCTCTGAGGTCTTCTGGTCCAACCCCCTTGCTCAAGCAGGTTCACCTGGAGCTGATTACACAGGGCCATATCCCAGTGGCTTTTGAGTATGTGCAAGGATAGAGACTCCACAACATTTCTGGGCAACCTGTGCTTATGCTCAGTCACCCTCACTGTTGCAAAGTGTTTTCTGATGTTCAGAGGGAACATCCTGTCTTTCAGCCTGTGCTCCTTGTGTCTTGTCCTGTCACTGGGCACCACTGAAAACAGCCTGGTTCTGTTTTCTTTACACCTTCCTTTCAGGTCTTTATATACATTGATATGATCAACCCTTAGAGTCTTTTGTTCTCCAGTCTAAACAGTCCCAGTCCTCTCAGTCTTTCCTCATAGGAGAGGTGCTCTAGCCCCTTCATCACCTTAGTGGCCCTTTGCTGGACTTGTTTCAGTAGCTTCATATCTCTCATACTGGGGAGTCCAGAACTGGACGCAGTACTCCAGATGTGGCCTCACCAGTACTGAGTAGGGCGGAAGGATCATGTCCTTCAACTTGCTGACGCTACTTTGCCTGAGACATCCTGGGCTCCCAGTAGGCTTCTTTGTAGCAAGGGCGCACTGCTGGCTTATGTTCAATTTGGTGTCCACCAGGATGCCCAAGTCCTTTTCTGTGAAGTTACTTTCTATCTGGGTGAATCTGAGAACATGTTGGTTCCTGGAGTTGTTCAACCAGATGTAAAAGACTTCATATGTCTCCTTGTTGATCTTCATGAAGATTGTTTAGTTTTTGTTTATGGAAATCATAGATAATTTTGAAACAATAGTTCTTTCTATATGGGGAGTATTTTAATGATACTTTGTTTATTAGAGGATATTGATTATTTTCTGAAAAAAACAAAACAAATACCTTAGGTCTTTTCTATTGTAAGTTAAACATATTAATGATTCCCAAAATATTTCTCTGTTTTGCATTGCAAGTTTTCTAATGTCTGGAAGAATCATTGTGTTTGGGGAATGTGTATTAAAGTTATAAAAAATGTGGTAGATACATTTTGATTATTTTTGATAATTGCTTTGCATATGCTTAAACACCTGTTTAAATAATAATAATAATAAAATATCCTATTACAGCCCAACAAAAAAAGTAGCTTAAAGCAATGTCGGGCAAGTGCAACAATAACAACAAAAAAAATTACGCCTTCCATGAACCATCACCCCTTAGGTACTATCTTTCTTCAGCATCCTTTCTAAAATGCAAACTTTGCGTCATGTCCTGAAAGTCAACAGATGTGGGTTATTGCAAAGTAAGGGTGGCAAGAAGGTATTTGATGAACAAATGCATATGGCTGAAATATATAACTCTTACTTCTAACTGGGAAAGTCCATTTTGGATCATGTCATTGTGTGAGACAGGAAGATTGAAGCATCGAGCTATTTAAGAAAGTAAGCAGAGGCTAAATTTTTGATCGTGATTTTCTGGTATATTTGCTTTTAACTGTATCAATTAGGCTGAATGTAGGAAAAACCTTCATTAGCCAGAAACAAAAGATTAAAAACAAAGATATTCTGTTGTTTCAGGGTTTTTTTTTTTTTTCTATTATAGCTATTTTATCATTCTTTTGCAAACTATTTTTAGTTAAACTCATGCCCTTTAATTATTACTTATTTTTAGCAGTATGACAGCAAATTTTAAGTTTCTTCACCAATGTATTCATTTAATCTCTATCCTCCATTGTACAGCAAATGCAGCAAACTACAGTTGCAATGAAGCCTTATGAATGAGATGGGAAATGAAGTTTATCTTATGGAGATACGTTAGCTAACCATGACATGTTAGCAGTTATTAAACCTTGTTTACTTAGCTCATATTGTTGGATTCACCTTTCTAGAAGCTTAATTTCAGCAATACCTATCCTTCATTAAATGGGAATGTGTGCTGAACATGAAGACAAATATTGATTGACTCACTGAAAACCTTCTTCAGAGAAATAATTTCTATTCCACAGGCATTACAGTTGTCTGGTATATTTGAAACTATCAAAAAATGATACCACTTGGGCATACTAGATATGCTAATGATTATTATATTGTGATAGTATTATAGGATGATAGTGAAGCCCCTTTGAAATATCTGGTTGGTGCTTCTGAAAAATCTGGCATCTGTTGAACAATTTCAGTAAGAGGAAAATAAGGCAGTAAATGACCTGTTAATAGAAGAGTTAAGAATGAACAGAAAACAAAGGGAGACAAAACAACCATTCATCTGGTCTAAACATCAATAAGAGCTATATGAAAAACTCTATCAGGGATAGCACAGGGACTTCACTGAAGAAAGAAGGAACCTCACAGAGCTGGAAAGATACTAAATACAAGAACTGAAGATAAATTGAAGGGATTTTGCAGTTACCTTATGCTAATGAGCAACAGGTCTCAGATCCAATAATGAAAAACTATTATAGCTTTAACTCTAGGTAGTGAAGAAAGTAATGGCAATAAGGCATAGTTTTCGGGGAGCAAAACTTCAGTCTGTTATTTCCTTTATGCTGGAATTAGGTTTCTTTCTGTTCTCCTAGGGAAGGATCCAATGAAATTAAGCAGTTTGTTTTCCTTTAGATTGTTTTCCTTATAGAAATACCAACTAAATAGTTGAGAAGAACAAGTTTCCAAACTGGTTAATTGACATGCAAGTAAAACAATGCATAGATGTGTATTTGGAAGCATTTTTATTATACACACTTTATTTGTTCTAACAAAACAAACTTTTTTAGGAATGTGCTTCTGTGTTGCCCCATGATATTGCCATATTATAAAGCTGCTGTAATGTAATGTACAGAAGCTAAGAATTCATCCAATGAGATCATATTAATAGTTAAAATAGTATGTAAGAGTGAGGTTTGATCAAAGAGATTTGTTCCTTAATTTTGCCTTAGACTGAGAAAAGGTACTCTCTGAACTGGAGAACTTGAACATCACTATTTAGACGGGTTTTCTTGAATAGAATGAACAGTCAAAACTTGTTCTGATTACAGAATTATGACCAAATGTCATGGTTTAACCCTGGCCAGTGACTAAGCACCACACAGCTGCTCACTCACGCCCCTCACAGTGGAATGGGGGAAAGAATCACAAGAATAAAAGTGAGAAAACTCATGGGTTAAGATAAAGACAGTTTAATAGGTAAAGCAAAATATGAAGGAAGATCCATGGAGGTACAGGCCATTCAGCCTCACATCATGTCCTAAGAAAACTATGTAGCCAATCCTCCTGGAAAACATTTCCAAATGGGTCAAGGAACAAAATGGATTTGAAGAAGCTGGTAGCCATTTACTAAGGGCAAATTGTACCTATCTGAACCTTCTGGGTCTTCTGGTATGAGATGACTGTTTTGAGTCTTTAAAGGGAGAGAGTAGTATCTCATTTACATGTAAGACCTTTGACACTGTCTCTTGTAGTCAACTTGGTGAAATCTAGAGTGCAGAGAGGATTATAAGTATTGTTCAATGTGTTCATTAACAACTGGAATGACAGGAAGTAGAGAACTCGAAGCAAGTTTGTGGTTGACCTCTAATTCAGTGTCAACACCAATTTGGGAGGAGTGGTTAATATGCTGGAAGGCAGGATTGAATAACAATTTGTAGGAATGTGTAAAAGCAAGAGAAATGGGCAAACAAGTTTGTCATGAAATTTGACAAAGAGAAATACCAAACGCTGCACCTGTAGATTAACTGACCCACACACCACTACAGACTTGGGGCTCACCAGCTGTCAGGCATCTTGGCAGAGAAAATGCTGGGTGGAGGAAAGCTAAACAGGAGCCAGGACTTCACCCTTGTGGCAAATTAACCCTCCACCTCCCGGGCTACTTTAGCAAGGGCGCAGCCAGGAGGCTCAGGGAAGTGATCCTGTCCTCTGTTCAGTGTTGAGACTACCTGGACTGCTGTGTCCAGTTCTGCACTCCAGTGCAAGACATGAGGACGTACTTGAGTGAGTCCAGTCAACTGCTACAAAGGTGACACGGGGCTGAAGCATATAAGTGTACAAACAAAGTCTGAGGTAACTTAGCTCCTGAGGAAGAGAAAGTTTTGGGAAGATCTTACTGTGGTCTTCACAAGGGGAAAGTAGAGAGAAGATGCCGACAGACTTTTACAGATATACAGCAAAAGGCCAAGGGAAATGGTCACAAGAAAGTTCTGACTAGGTATAGGGGAAAAAAACCCCCTTTTACTATGTAGTGGACAAACATAGGGACAGGTACTCAGACAGGTTGTAGAATATAAATTGTTGGTGGAGATATAAGAATATTACTGCTCATTATATGACTTGACCAAGCCTGAGACACCAGGTCTCGCTTAAGCTACTGCAAGGAGGGAGTCAGACTAGATGACCACTAGAGGTCTCATTTTATCCTGAAGTATCTTATGACTCAATCGATTTTACATTTAAAGGCCAAAGAAGAGAACTGTGTATCACTGTCCAGGTTTCATTTCCTAATACAGATCTGTAAGGTTTTGAAAGCTACTGTTTTCCTCAAGTTACAGGTGAAGAGTGAGATGTTTACTATGCCATCACCCCCACAAGAATATTTGCTAGAGATACTGCTATACATTATTTTTGTTTTGCCTGATTTCAAATCCACCATAACTTAGTAAGGTGTGTTAACTAAAATATATATCAAGCAAAGTAAAAATAAGCCAGTTGGACCACTGATTTTCAAGAAGAAAAGGTGAACTTCCGTATTAGTCACATGTCTCATAATTAAAACATAAAAAAACCCCAAGAGATGTGGAATGACTATCTTTACTAGACTGATTCGTACTGTTTTGGAGGTCCCAGAATAAATCAAGTTAAGTGGTTTAAATTTAATTATAGAATTGGAAATAAAGATAGTTATGCTATTTTATCAATCCTTTCAAAATCTCCGCACTCTCTCAAAAATTATACTTATGTTACAAATTAGGGACACAGCTAAGTCAAGTAGTGGGGTTTTTAATAATGTACATTACCCTTTATGATCTGTAATAGCTCAAAACACAGTAAGCGCTCAGGGCTTGTGTAACCCTCTTACCCTCATTTGGTTTAGGTACTATGTATGAAGTGTAACTTTGTATCTACCCAGGAAGAAAACCACTACAATTCTGTCATTCACAAAAATAAATTATCTTATTTTTATTATAATTTTCAGGTAATTATTATTGTAAAAAGTATGAATATTTGATTCCATTTTTAATTTAGCCTTCTTGGTGACAACTACTCTTAGCACGTCAGCCATATTTGGCATATTTTGATATACATACTGTTTTCTTATGAGTCAAACAAAACGTTCATGATATTTCATCATGCATGGTTTTTCAAAAATAGCTTTTATGCCACAGAGAGTACTGAAACTACTAAAGATGTTGATCTTATTAAACCGCTTTTAATGGTGTGCTTCTAACTGTTATGCATCATTTAAATGATCTAGTTAATTTGAAATTAATTAGTCAAACTTTTTTGAATGATTTTTCAACCCCCTGAGAATATTGATTTTTTGCAAGACTATGGTATCTCAGTACCTTCTCAATCTAAATTACTTGTTTTATTTCATATATTCATAAGGGAATGGTAGGAAATTCTGTTTAAATTTATCTTCAATAATTTTTAATTCCATCTCAATATCAGAATATTGACTTTCAAATAATATTCATCATTAAATTCATTTATGTATCTGCAAAAAGTGTAAACAACAACATTTTATTAGCTACCACTCAATTTGTTATCTGTCATCACAGCTATGGAAAAAGAAAAGGGCAAATACAGTTTATTTTGTTGTGGAATTATGAGGAACTGGAATTTAGCTCAAAATATTTTTCAAAAAATACTGTTATTAAAAATAACTGGGTTTTTTTGATTTGCAAAAAATATTACTTGGGGTATTACTTAAGAAATGTGATGTTGAATTTGGGGGTTTTAGATATTTAGAACAAGAGATTGGTTTGTCAGCCTCAGCTCTGGGTGTTCAGCCTTTTTTCATTAGTTCATAGTTCCACAGATGTTAATGAGAATACATGCCATTATCAGAACATGCAAGCTTATGCAGCTTGACTGCAGTACCAGGATATAATTAATTTTGGACCTATACAGAGAAATAGCTAACATATGAATGGAGTAGACAACATTGCATATTACAATTCCAAGTGCGTGTAGGTCATGAAAAGATACTAAGCTTTCTCAGCCCTGGTTTATTCTGTATTTGAAACACCAGTGAAAATATTCAGCACAAGCTTTCTTTTTTCCTGTTCATGATTTTTCAAAGGATCTGTTCATTACATTATGAATGTCAACATCAGTATTTAGAACTCACACTGTAATTCACAGATACTTCAAAAGAATTGATAAAATATTTTGTTGGTGGTGTGGCTTGGAGGTTGTTTTGTTGTTGTTGTTTGTCTTCTATTTGTTTGTTTGTTTTCTTTTTCTGATGTGAAATAAAGACACAGTCTCAGACAACAGGGATTATCCTAGGTAATGGAATATGTGTTTTACATGTCAACAGGTGTTTTAGGGTAAATAATCATCCATGTTTTTTCAGCTAAACTTGTTTTGCCAATGCAGACTTGACTTTTTCAAAGAAGAACTAGTTCATTGTATGCAATACAGTTTGCAGTAGAAGTTTTGAAACAAAATCAGATGCTTGAGATTTATTCTGTTTGAGGCCTAATAGGGACCAATAAGTGGAATTTGAATTAATCAATGCACTTGATGTTTATTTAATGAGTGTAATTATCAGGCTGGCCTGGGGGAGCATTCAGGTTTCTCTCCTCAGTTAGGAAAGTTCTGGGTCAGTTTCTGTGCTGGGAAAACAGAAGATGATAGACTGCCACTCCCCTTGTTCTGGGCCCAGGGGAGTGATTTTTCTTAGCTAACACTCTCCAAGTGTAGTTTAAGAGGGACTGAAATTGTATGTCTGGATATGCAGATGTCAATTATGTCTGGTTTATCTGAAGTTTTTCTTGAAGGGATTGCTAAGGAGCAACCCTAGCAAGAAGGGTGTAACTCAGAGTGAAGGAGTCAAAACAGCATTGAGAAACTGATGGGCTGCGTAGCACTTGTCTGAAAGTTGTTGGGGACCATGAAAGAAGCTGGGAGATTCTATGCAGTTCTCAAAAATGTATGACTCATTTTAGTGATGCTTATGGATCACAGAAAGCAATCTACTGCAAAAACTTGAGTTCTAGATTACAGTGAGGTGCAACGTGAGGTGAAGAGCGAGATGCAAAGCCTACTCATGGTGCGCTATGCCAACATATCAATTTGTGAGTTACATATCTATTCACAAATTGTAACACAATACAGTTTCTTGGTATTAATTAGCACAACCGCAAATTTTTATATTTACAAATTGTTCCGTGATTTTCTAATATTCCACATTATGTGGAATTATTTATTTGGTAAAATTAGAGAATTTTTCAATAATAAGAACATTTAACATCTCTAGCTATCTTTTACTTTTTATCATGAATTGTTTAAAAGGAAACTTTTTGTGGTATAAGGACTATGAGTTTTCCAAGAGATTTGATACATACCTTCAAAAGACTTAAGTTGATAAATTCGATCTCTGTCTTCTAGGTGATAAAATTATCCTCTTTTTGCATTTCCACCATGGTGAAAGTAATGTACAGGTAGCTGACATTTCTTTGGGAAGTCTTGGATACTCTTACACAGCAAGTTCTATCAGTTACCTATTGTCCCACCTTTCTGTTTGTTCTGTGGAGCCTGAAACAGGTAATTTTTTACTGAAGAGACCAAATGAAAAAAGACACTCTATTTAAGTGATACAAATCTGTCAGGCTATTTTACTTGTTCTGCGGAAGCCAGTACTATCAAAGGCTTTTAGTACCACAAGCTCTTAACTGTATGAGAAAGTTAGCATTTTATGGTCATGTAATAGAATTAACAACAGCCTTCTCTACAAACAACATACTTTCTTACAGAAGACCTGAGCATGTGACCTGAAGTATTTTATATTCTTCAGTGCAATCATATACCTGTTTATCTTGTATCTGCCGTCAAAATTGCAAAGGAATGCTTAAAGGAATGAAAACAAATTCCTCTTTCTATGAAAACAGATCAAGAAGGAAGTCAGCTCTAAGCCATAGTGCCATCAGAATTATTGCATGTTAAATGAAAGGCCTTCTAGTGCTCTTTTTTACAATAATGCCATCAGAAGGCAATATTGGCAAATACCCAATTCCAGAATGCCTAAAAATCACATATTTTTACAAAAATTCATATGTTTATCACTGAATTTCTGTTGCCATAACAATATGACATTAAATTTTCATGGAAAAAAGACTTGACACCTCTACCCAGTATTCAACAATGGTTTATGAAGAGATATTGTTACTGCCCTGCCTTGTATGGCCTCTGTTGAAGGAGATAGTGACAATGAATGAGGGAACAGTGCATGACCTTTCTTACTGTTTGAGAAAAAATATACCGTTTCACTCAAAACTAAGTATCATTAGGACAGAAAGATGATGGGAAATGGTTAGATTTATAAAATTTTTGATGGAAAATTCAGGAGTGAGGAAAGCATTCTTGGTTATATTTCTGAGCACCCATAACCTTAGTGGACATGAACTATGCATGTCCTCCAAGGCAAACTGATAATGCTAAACACTATATACAGTTTTATTGAAAGGATGTGTAAGAGTCCTGTTGGTCTGCATAAATAGGCAGTCAAGTGAAACATCTCAAGGGTTTCCATATACTGTTACTCAAATTCTTTTTTTATGGTAGTTAATACACAGTGACACCTAACTTTTGATTTCCCAGAACACACATTTTTTTCCCTTAGCAATGCTATGTAAGATGGCCTAAAGAAGGATGTCTCTTCAAAACTATTTGAGATTGTATCAATCTGTTTATCACATCAAAATTATTTTTCTGACAGCTTATGAAATTATGTTTATAGAAAGCTTTACTGTAATTACTGTTCACCCTTTTAGCACAAAGCACATCTGCAGAAAACTTAATAAAAGGATAATCAAGGAATCAGGAAAAAAAAAAAAGGAAAAGACAATGCAGTCAGTCAAAATCAATTGCTTGATAAATCTCTTCAGAAATAATGCATAAACTGTTTTAGAGTTGATAAGCATATGCTGGCATTTGAAATTTGTTAATGTTTGAGCACAGCATAAATTGATTTGGCAGAAAAGTTGTAACTGTCCCCTTTAGGAACCCTGGAGATGAACATTTTGAGCCAAATCTACTTTGTCTGATGGAATTAATTACACTGAAATCTAATATATAGTGTCAATTTATTTCAATTATCAATACAGATACTACACAGAAAATATCATGTGTTATCTGCCCTGAAAGACTTAAATAATTTTGTAAACACTCTTTTCCATTAGTGACTTAGATTCAATGTGTGCTGTTGTATGATTTTAGGGAAGTGTATGGTACTAACAGAATTTTTACTCTCAGTTTTTTCTGAAAGGAGTCACAGAATCCCTTCTCAGATGATACATAAATGCTTCTTTTAAAATCAGTTAATGATGAAAAATTTACCACAGACTAATAAATCTAACTTGTCAATATTTCCCCCTAAATATGGAAAGGCATTTCTGCGCCATTGGAGGAGTATATAAGAAAGTGGTGCATTGCTGATCATTTTCTGTATTTTTTTCAGCTGTGAAGGAAAATAATAGTCATAAATCTTCTATATACCATAGTAAACCAAAATTTTCAGTTGTGTGAAGCAGGCTGATATGAATGCTTTCATTTCAGGAAAAAAACATATGTTCAGTAAGGAAAACAATGTGGTTTTTTAACCTGAATTCCTTTAAAAAAAAGGAAGACATAAATACGCATCAAACCAGAAACCACTGAAATGGCTTCGGTTGGCCACTTCTATTTATCAGACCTCTCTCTTCATGAAATGACCTTTTACTTGTCAAATTTCAACTTTATTCGTCTGTTTGCTGGAGTGGCATAATAATACAATTTTGACAAGCCATGTATGAATTCTCTGTGTTTAATGGAACTCTGATAAATCTCACTAAGGATGAGGTTTTTACGTTAAACTCAGAAATTTGACATCTTCAGTATAGAACTATTTTCTTGTTATGTTCAAAAGGTATGCTTTAGAATCCTCTGAAATTACAAATCAAAGTAAATATCTCTGCCTCCTTCCTCACGCCTCTTCCCCAGATGAAATATGCGTACCTTCTAACAATAAGAGATACCTATTTTATCACACGACTAAGATGGAGGAAGAACAATTATTTCAAAAATCTGTTGCAAACACATACTGTATGCATGTCATTTTTTAATATACTTTATTCAAAAAAACAATAAAGGCATGGGGGAGCAAAAAGAAATGTTTTACCCTTTAAGTACAGACCTGAAGATTGGCTTCCACTGACTCAGAATTTATATTTAAGAGAAAACAGTTTGTGCTGAATGTACAGCCTTCCTTTTTTTTTTTTTTTTTTTTTTTTTTTCCGGTTTCTGCAGACACTGTCACTGGCTAGGTCATAAAGAAAGATTAGATTCTTGTCTACACAAGTCGGTTTGAGTGAACTTGCACTGCAGTTACTTTCTGCTCTTTACAGAGTGCAGTGCTGTCTCCAGGAGTTTCTAGGATACAAAGACAAATTGAACAGTGTTGCAGCTATTCATCTCAATCCGTGTCCTGTTCACAGGTAGAGACTTTTTAGGGCAGGTGTAAGAACTCACGTACAGCAGATCAAAAACATCAGACCAAGGTCTTTAAGTAAAATTTTCAAATTACTTCCTTTTATGATAAATTAAATTATTCTTTGTGTTTATAAACATTGACCATAGACTATTTACTGAGGATGTTTCTACTTTTGATAAATGGCATAAATTAGGCCTTAATTTCAGTTTCCTTTGAAAAGACCTTTCTACTTTTGTTTTTAGTGTGGATTGATTAGAAGGAGGCCTTCAGGGTAGTACAGAGTAAAATGAGATAAAGCTTTCTGCCATCTGAAAAAATGAATAATGATCAGTTATATTTAAAAGATTATTTCTATCATGTAATATCCTTAGCAAATATTCCTTTTAGCATCCTTAAGAGGTGTAACTTTTCTGATGTTATTATTGCTTGTAATTGTTTATTATTCATTATTCCTACCTGACTCTTGGTATGTAGCAGAGTCTAAAACTGGAGAAAATAAAACTTGCCAAAACCCAGCATTCTTAAGGTACAATCCAAAGAACTGTAGAAACACTGTCTTGGACTGTAACAATACATTACAGTTAAATTCACCCTTCTTCTAACAGCTGCGCCTAGTAGTCAAGATGTAGTAACAAAATGTTAAATACCAATCATATTTTTTGTTGATTTGGTTCATTTATTTAAAATATGTGAGAAGTTGTATTTGTGAGAAGATAATTATTGTTATGGAACAGATCCTATCAGTTTTAGCTTAAACAATTTAAAATACAGTGAATTTAGCTCCAGACAAGTTTCAGTGTATCCTCACTGGTAAAATAGAGTCAGGAGTTGGCTCCAAGTGTCACAAATACTGTAAAAAAGAAACCCTGTTGAAAAAAAATGAAGAATTGTTGCTGAGATTTTTTAATTATTATTTATGCTTGTAAAAGCAACAGAAAATATTTATTCTTAGTGCTGAAAAAAGACGACTTGTGAAAAGCTATTTTGGTAACAGTTTTAAAATGATTTAATTATTGTGCCCTAGACTTATAATTATACATTTTTCTTTCATGACTGACAAGCAAGTAAATAGCAATGATACAAGAGCTGTGCTCATAAGGTAAATATCACCAAATATTTTTAAAGTATTTTGTTAGTATTTCGGTACTGTACTACAGGAAAGGTTATGAGAAGAATTAATGTTTATTTTATTGTTATCAGATTAGGTCAACTTTTCCATTCTCATTACAGATCTCAGATGGGTTCCTCTGTTAAACACACCTACTTAAATTTAACAGGAAAACTGCTAAAAAAGCAAAATTAGATGGCAGGCTTATATTCTGTGGGAAATTATGTCTATAGTAATTAGTATTCAAACTATTATAAAAAATCAGCTACTTTTAGTTTTCAAATTATTTTCTCTTGTCTTATGAGTGAATGGCTGCCAGAAATAGTCATGGTATTTGGTTCTGACTTTGAAGAATAGGGTTTGAAATAACAGGACTATAATTAAATGAGGCAAGAAGGGCCAGTTTTGTGAGATCACCCTTATATAGTACTTAATGTGCTACATTAATAGGCAAAGTTAACTCATGAGTTATTTCCTGTGGAAACTTCTAGTTATAGGAGTACCAAACTCAACCTTTAACCACAGTCAGTGTATTTTCGTGCTCTCTTAATACCTTAAGAACATAGACTAAATTTCAATTATTATGTACAGCTACACTGTACTTTAGTCCTCTTAGTATAATTTGAGTTGCTTAAACAATGCACAATTATAAATAAATGTAAATGTGTACCAGTGATGTACAATTTAAACAAAAATAATAAAACCACATGAGCTCAACAAGTCCTTCATCTGATCTAAGATGTCAGAATATCATGTTTATAGAATATTAGAATAACCTTTTGTTTTACCTGTGTCCAGGTGTATTTCAGAGAATGTAATCTGTAGAAAGGCAAGATTGCATTTCTGTAACTGCACTTCTGTGTCCACCTTTTTTATTTTTTTGTTAATGTTTAATGTACATAAAATTATGTATGTGTAGTGCAGTAGTTTTTCTGTAAATGAGATCTGTTTGAAGTATTTTTGTAAAGGCATGATCTTGACAAGTATAAACGCTTACAAAGAATGTTTGAAATATATCTGTGCTTTGCACTGGTTAGACAGAATTTTACCCTGAGACCGAAATAAATTGGAAAATTTGTTATGGAAAACCTCTACATTGTCTGCTGTTGGTGTTTTGCAGGTTTTCAGGGAATGGCACAAAAGGTCATGTTGGATTTTTCTATGCCAAGATGAATAAAATCAGTTTTACTGCCTCAAAGACTCAACTACTGCTATGAAAGTTTTGAAGTATTGGTGTCTGCATGTTGGCATTCAGTTGGGAAGGGTGAAAAAGATAGCATTAACTGTGGTACAGTTCTGTATTCTGTTTTTTTCCTGAAAAGATGAGATCGGAGAATACCAATAACCTAAATATGTGCAGTAGAAAGAGAACATGGTGCAAGTGTAGTAATTCTTAAGGTAATTGAGGTAAAAGAGAACCTCAAGAGTAAGTTGGTTTTCCTTTAGTCATGTGATTATAGAAAGCTTTCCAGAAAGTTGGGTGTTTTTTGTGTTGGTTTTTTCCATGTTGATTAGAGAACAAATAACAGTTATGGAAATTTACTGAAGTTCTCTCATTTCCATGTATGTCTTACATCATTTGTATAAGAAGTTCCTTACATGGTTTAGAAATATACAGTGGTGTACATTTCGATTAGTCTAAAATTTAAGCTTAAATGTAGCTCCCTTAAATCAAAATTTAGTGCACAACTGGATCTATTTCATTTTGTTTTATATTGGTGGGTTTCTTTTGATTGTTTGTTTTATTTGAAGAAGAGGAATAAAACATGACATCAGGGATTAGTGAATAAGAGAAGTCTATTTATATACTATAGTCTGGGGTGATTGGTAAAGAACAGTGGTCCTTGTGAATCTCACTAATTCAATTGTCTGACTTTCGAAGAACTTTTATCTTACATCATGGTCTTAAGTTACTTCAGGTAACAGTGACTTAGGTCAAGCAACATTTTGCTGAATTAGCTTCTACTCATGTTCACAAGAGCTAGGTACAGACAAAGGAAGAAACTTTTCTATTTCGAAAAGTTTCTCTTTACCCGACTGAGTGGTGCAAGTGAGATTATAAATTACTTTAAAAAATATATTAATTGAATGAGCCTTTTAATTCTTAAAAATTATTTATATCTTTCTTATATACCAAAACATAATACTACATTTGAGTGTATTCGTACCAGCAATTAATAAACAATATGTAGACCAGTTTTAGCAGGCTGTTTCTACTCCGGGCAGTAACAAAAAAAATGTGGGTTTTTTAAAAGTATATATTTTATTTTTCTTTTTATCCTTTTATCCTTTCTGAAAAGGTCATATATTATCACTAGTTTTGAAGAAGCTAGTAAAAGGAATTCTTTATCTGTTAGATAAAATATGTGGTCCCTCAGGCAGAAGATCATAAACAGTACATCAATGACTACTGTGCAAACAGCACTGTTGAAAAATATGCTTACTTAAAAAATCAGCCTATTTTTCTGATACTCAGAAAAATGTTTTTGTACAAAACCAAAATGTTAAAGAACTTACTTGGCAGAAGCTTGATCCAAACCAAGTTGATGGAAATGGTTCTCTTTTGTGGTGTTTGCAATAAAATTACGGCTCACAAAAGTAAACCTTCAAGAAGTGAAAAGTTACTTTATTAATTATGTAGCTAGTGCTCAGCTTAGTTTATGATCTACTCTTTTGTACTATAAGATGTGTTATAGTTAATGTGTATAGCAAAAGATCACCTGTTCTTTTTCCTGAAGCACACTGCAAGGTACAGATAAACTTCACTGTTGCCATGAGATGCTGTTTAGCTTTAAGGTAGTCTTTGCACCAATTGCCAGCCAAAGAATGGGGAAATGATTTATAAATGCCAACTTAATGGTATTAAGCAAACCCTACTGAAACAGTATTTTCTTAATTACAGAAGTATTCCTATTGCTTTGACCTGACCAAACAAATTTCTTCAATGCATTTCTGTATAGGACATTTTTGTATAATAGATTATTTATTCATGCATTCATAATAAATGCTTGTATGATAAAAAGATTGATTTTAGCTTTTTTTTTTTTTTCTTAATTTCATTTACTTTTTTTGTTTGTTTGGGTTTTTTTCCCCCATGGAATCTCTCTTTTCAGGTAAACTATAAATATGTTGGGAAGGGGTGGTGGAAAGTAACTGAAAATATTTAAAAATAATGAAACCTTTAAAGTACTGTGGAAATTAATATCCAGATGAGTTCACTACCTCTATTCATTAAGTGCCATTAAAAACCAACTTATTTGTACACCATGCAGGAAAATGGTATCCCTACACTAAAAGCTGATCCAGAAATAGAGAGGGTTTGAATGGGAAAAAGAATGTTGTTTTGTTTGGTTTTTTTTCTCAGCAACATGAGATTTCAAGTAAGAGTAGCTGAAAAGAGAGATTTCTGATTCTGTTTTTTACCAATGTAATTGTTTGATTCACTCTCTTTTCAGCCCCAGTATGGTTAATTCAGCTTTGTTATGTATCCTTTCCTGAGATTCAAAGGTGATACACCCAAAATAGTTTCTTTGTGAACCTGCAGTGAAAATATTTTATTTTCTGCATTCACTGAGATCAGACTAAGGAACCCTTCTTAATCAGCAGGCTTAAAAATCTGTCTGCAGCGATTGAAATGCTTGCTTGGGGTTTTTTTTGGTTGGTTTTTTTTTTTTTTTTTTTTTTTTGCGGGGGTAGGTTGACAGGAATTTAAGAATTTTGCTGTATTACTTTCCATTAACTCTGTCACACCAGTGCCACTGGTTTCCTTCATTTAAAGTTTGCCTGCTAAGTGGAACTTCTAACCTAATTTTAAATACCAGTGGTTTAGGCTGAATATCAATGATCATCTCTGCATTGTAACAATATAAATTTCATTAATGTATTACAGGCATGGTGCTACTTTGTGAAAATCTGAGTTGTATACACTATCAGACTATCTCTTCATGAGAGAGATTCTTTATGAACTTTTTGGTGTCCTCCAAGAACGAACTTGGAGGCTGTGCTGCTTGCGTTGCTTAAAAATCTTGAAAAGTGAGTACCTGTAGAAGATAAGAGTAATCTGACTAAAATTTACTTATATCAGGCCCATATTCTTTGTGGAAAGAAAGCAAGACTAACAATTCATACCATTTCTAATAATTGTTTTTAAAACAACTCTGTGATTTAATGGTCCATATGAGAAAGTGAGAATTTAAACCACCATGTTCATATTTCAGTTTTACTGAAACTTTAATAATGTAAGCAATAAGGTAGAAATTTTATTGTCAGCAGGTTAATAAAAAAATTATTACTTTGCAAAGTCTGTTAATGGTTAATTTATGTGTAGCATTTTTACTGGTTAAGGCTGCAATTGTAAGGAGAAGGTATTAGTTCATAAATTGGAATTTTGTATTCCTCCACCTAGCAATGTATTAGAAGTTTAATTTTCACTTAACCAAATAAATGGATATTATGTTGTAACATAAGATATTGCAATATTAAATACTATGCCATAAAATTAGGGTATCCTATAGATATAGTCTACTAACTTAGACTTTATGACTTCCACAACTGGAGAAAATATTCATGCTTATTACTATGTTTACATGTATAATACCTGCATACTTTTTTTTTTCCTGTTCTGTCTCAGAGCTGGAACAGAATGTAATTGCAAATAAATGCTTTCAGGCTGAAGTAGTATCTTTCAATGTCTCTAAGCTGTTCTGGATAGAATGGGTTTCTTGAGTTTCTCACTTCTGAAACATAATTGAGAATGCTAATGTTCATCATTATTCAGAATTAACTTCTATTTTCAGAATCTTGACACCTGAGAAGAGATACTTGCCTTTTCTTAGAAACGGCAAGCCTATGATATTTCAGTGACCGATTTTGGCTTAGTGTCTTCGTAAATGGAATTCTAGTACCTCTTACTGCAATTATGGGCAGGGAAAATACTTCAGAGAAATTTTTCCATAGTGGATGGAATTACTGGGTTTTTCATATCTTGTACACAAACTTCTCAGATAACTAGATGGAGTACGTGTCTTTCTCCTTATAAATCAGAAGTTCATTAAATTAGTTTATTCATTTAGAACTTTGTATGTAAATTATGTAATCCTAAGCATAATCCCACAACAAAGTTTGGCATTACCTTCTACCTCCTGGAAAACTATGGCGAAAAAACCCCAGGTTTTTTCCTAGAACGTACTGGCTTACTGGTGGATAAATGAAAAGAACATACAAATGCTTTGTCATGACCGTAAAAGTTATTTCCTTTGAGACAGAATCTCCTTGAATCCGTGCTTCTGCAAGGTAGTTATGTAATTGTGATAGGATTCCAGTTCAGTGATGTATTGCTTATCTGATTTTTGAGAATGTTTTTAAGTCTACTCAGATGTTTCATTGTATTTAGGAAATAAACTTCATCGTTCTAATGCAAATTAATAATTCTGTTGAAAATGTAAGCCAATTTCCTCTTACTTAGTCTTGCAGAAATAGAACAGTATTAACAGCTTGGTGTGTGTGAAGGACAACAAAGTGTCTAGCATTTCCTGGTCTATTCTTTTCTAGATTATACAAAAATAATTTCCTTCAGGCTATACTAAGAGGTATAGGGGGTATTCCATATCCCCTATCATTCAGTCCTACTCTGTTTTTACTTAAAAACTCTGTCTTACGAAATGGTATAGAAAAATCTCGTGGTTTTTTGGTTGGGTTTTTTTTTCCCCAATACAGAGTGACTGATAGAATAGCTACTGTCAGTTTTTCACGTAGAGGAGACTTGCTAGAGGACACAGTCTGAAAGTCGTTTGACATTTTGGAAGAGTGAGGCACTCAGGCTGTGATCCAGTGTAACAAAGAGTTTTGGTAGATCTGCTATGTAATTGTTGATTTTCCATTTTGGTTATGATTTCTTCTTGCTAAATGTAGTACTTTGCATTCTTGTCTTTCCACTCATTTTGGTGGGATTGCAACCTTTCCCCTAGTAAGTTAAAGTCATATGAATTTGAAGCCTGTACTCAAACCTCTAAGCTTGGTGCTTTCCACTTTTTTTTAACTAAAGTTAGAAATACAGAATTTAACAGACTTAAGGGTTTTGCTTTTTAGCTTGTTTTTAACTTTCTTTCATGGGGAATTAATGTATCTGTTATTAAAATATTTGCCATACAGAACAATCATAAAGCCTTGCTAAAGTCAAAATGTATAATCTGAATCACAGACTTATTTATTTATTTTTAGTTATGCAATGGGCCAGATAGCCTATCAAGACAGTGATAAATCTGATGTTACTAATTTTTTTACATCTCATTACATAATTATTATGAATATTGAACTAGTAATAATAATTCTGCTTGTTAATAATTGGATTTAGTATCTGGATATCCAGATCAGCCTTTTATGCCTTAAATTCCTATGTTCTCTTTAAAAACAAAAAAAAAAAGAGCTAACTTTGTCTTTCTTCAGTCCTCTTTGGACTGGTTTATGTTGTGTTCTGTACTATCCTATTATTTGCTCTTCTGGCTTGCCCACGGGCGTTTTGTGAAGTGTTCCTTCTATGCAATGGAGAAGGAGAAGAGGTTGATTTTTTTCAAGCAGAATATTTGACAAAAAAATGGAAAGAAATACTGGTGTGGCCTTTGAGTTATTCCCTTTCTTCCCACAAGTCCTGGAAACTTTATAAATTCCTACTTACTTCAGGAATAGAGCACAGCTTAAAACAGAGTCCAAAAAAATGAGTACAAGTTGAGATGCAACTGCAGAACTTCAAAAGGACATGGCATTATCATAGAATCATAGAATAGTCTGAGCTGGAAGACACCTTTAAAGGTTGTCTAGTCCTATACCGCTGCAATGAGCAGGGACATCTTTCACTAGACCAGGTTGTTCAGAGCCCTGTCCAACCAGACCTTGAGCATTTCCAGGCATGGGGCATCTATCACCTCTCTGGGAAGCCTGTTCCAGTCTTTCACAACCCTCATGGTAAAAATTTTCTTCGTTATATCTAGCCTAAATTTACTCTCTTTTAATTTAAAACTATTACTTCCTGTCCTATCGCCACCGGCCCTGCTAAAAGGTTTGTCCCCATCTTTCTTAATGAACTCCCCTGAAGTAGTGAAAGACTACAGTAAGGTCTCCCTGGAGCCTTCTCCAGGTGAAACAACTGCAACTCTCTCAGCCTTTCCCATAGGAGAGGTGTTCCACCTCTCAGATAATTTCTGTGCCCCTCCTCTGGACCTGCTTCAACAGGTCCATGGCCTTCTTATGTTGGAGGTCCCAGAGCTGAAGGCAGTACAGGTGGGGTCTCACAAAAGTGGTGTAGAGGGGCACAGTCATCTCCCTTGAGGACACATTTATTTTGATGCCACCTAGGATATGGCTGGCTTTCTGGGCTGTGACCACACATTGCTGCCTCATGTCCAGCTTTTCATCCACCAGTACCCCCAGGTCCTTCTCCTCAGACCTGCTTGTAATCCTTTCATCTCTCAGCCTGTATTGATACCAGGGGTGGCCCTGACCCAGATGCAGAATCTTGCACTTGGCCTTCTAGAACCTTATGAAGTTCATATGGGACCACTTCTCAACTTGTCCAGGTCTTTCTGGCAGACCATCCTTCAGGCATGTCAGCTGCACCACTTAGCTTGGTGTTGTCTTTGAATTTGCTGAAGATATACTCAATCCCACTCGCAATGTCACTGATGAAGATATTAAACAATACTGGTCCAAATACAGACCTCTGAGGGACACCACTCATTACGGATGTCCATCTGAACATTGAGCCATTGACACTACTCTTTGGATGCAACCATCCAGTCAATTCCTTACCCACCAAACAGTCCATAACTACAGCTATACATAGCTACAGTTATAGATACGGCTAGTTTCTTTGGTGTGAAGGCCTTTATGTGTTAAAGATACCTGATAAACCAGATGAAGTAGTCAAAGGAAAATTAGATTGTGATACCTGGCTGATAATTGTTACGCCATGTTTCTCTGCAAGTCCTGTTGCTGAGTATTCAATATGTTGATGATAATTCCTAAGGATAAGTGCATTGAATCTTTGCTAGTAAAGGGAGAACCAGAATTCAGTATGACCTTCATATCAGAGAAATGTTAAGGGCAAAACTAGCTCATAATGTTAAAACACATTGAGTATTTCTGAGAATATATGAGAAAAACAGTCCATGAGATGAAATTTTCTTCAGAAGATCCGCATGGACACTGAAAACGGCTGTTTTTTAATTCAATCTATTTTATGCGTTGTCAGTGTTCCCTGTGCTGCTCAAGGCAGAAAGCTTTTTAATCTTCAAAAAGCAGGGAATGAAGAGCCTTGTGAAATCTGTAGGGTAGAATGCTTTAGATTGCTTCAGAGCTTATTGGATGTCCTTGAGAAGGTGAACTTGGAATCTGTTGACTTTACAGAAGTGTGTTGTTTTGTTTGGATTGGTTGGGTGGTTTGGGGTTTTTTTTGCAAAGAAATTGATTTTATCAGTGGCTATAATATACCAACCATAGTTAATGAACTTATTTGCATGACATTGCATATTTAAGATACCAACCTGTAATCCTAACAAGCTGCCAGCTATTCTAGCATGCTACCTAATTTTGAAAAAGATGGTATCTATTTACTTGTCAAGTGCACAGCTCATGTGAAACAGCTGTTAAGCATCCTAAAATATTGTTTCGTGTTTCTGTAAGAGGTATAGAAACAGCTATTTTCCTATGACAGGTGCAGCACATCATAATATTAATCTTACTTTCAGGTTAAGATAACTAACGTCTATGAGCTTTATTGTTTGGTTGTACCCCCTGGTGATTTAATCCTTTTAAGTGGAAGAAATATAACTAATTTAGTTAGGGTCCTTAAGGCTGCTGAAAGGTCTAAAATCTATACATTTCTGTAGCATAATTTGCCGTCTTGCCATATTATTAGAATTTCAAATGAGGTCTAAAATATCCCTGGCCTAAGTTTACAGTGTTCTTATTAAAATTATCATGCCTGTGTGTAAAGGTTAGACATATCTGAAATAAACACAGCTTTTTAGATCTACTGGTAGAGATACATTGATGTCTAGTGATCACAAAATCATTCTTAGGAAGACTGTGTTTAACTAGTACTCAGTAACAGTGCTATCTGCCCATTAATAACTATGTATTTTACATTATTTACTCTAATAGCCCATAGTCTCCCTTTTACGTTTATGCTATTTCAACATCCTTCAAAAAGCGTCTTTAACACTGATTCATGCTTTATAGACATAAATTCTTTGTTTTTCACAAGGGTTCATTCATTTGATACATTAATGAAAACAAAAGGTTTTCTGTGTATCACTGCATTTTGTGTTAGTATTTCTCAGATCATAATATAGTCAATGTTATCATAATGACTATCTTTGTATGTTACCTTATGAAATGAAGATGATGCACTGTAGGAAATGCTGGTCTTCTATCTTGCTTCCTCTATGACAACTATCAAATGTTTGACATTTACATTTGTGTTTTTTCTGACAGTGAAAGGGGAACACTATTGATACATAGATTTGCAGAGGATGAAAAATATAAACAGATCAGAGCAAATATATCATATTCTTACATGGCAAGCCAGAAAGGCTTAAAAAATAACCACATTTTAGAACAGAATTATTCATTCATACAAGTTTTTTGTGTAGACAATGACTCTATGTGTGAAAGATACCGTACTGGACATTTTGGCTACCCTGTGTGTGACCACTGAATAAACGTATTAAGTCAAACTTAATATGGACTTTTTGTCTGCAAAACAGAAATTACTTAAAAGTAATATGATTTAGCTTTCATACATCAGATTTTTCTTATCATTGCATGAAATAACCAAGCAGTCCCTTCAATGGTAAAAAGGGCATCTTAGTTACATATCACTCCATAGGTAAAGGGTTACTACCACTGCTGATTTCCAGCTACTAAGGGAAAATCTTCTTTTATATTGTTTTGTGTTGACTTTATATTAATTCCTGAAAAAAAATCAATTGCTAAATAATTTAGTATAAAGCAATGGGGAACTGGCATCATCCAGAAATGTATCTGAATAGACATAGAGCAGCAACAAGTCACAGCTCCAGACTAACAGGTTGATCACTTAAATGGGAAGTTTTCCACTTGTATAGGTTGAGATAGACTCTCCAGAATTAACTCCAAAGTTGAAGTAAATCTTTTGAAGCAGTTCTGTAATACGAAAAAGAAAAAAAATGATATAAGCAGAAAGGAGCATTAAAAGAAAATAGCTCAAACTTTCTTTTAATTTCTAAAGTAAGATTTGTACAGACTTCTGATCATATCTAAGTTAAACAACGTCTTACAGTCCTGCCAGCTGCTTAATTCATCTTTGTAAACCTTTCATATCAATCTACATTTGAGACTTATTTTTATTAATCATTAATGAGTTACACTACAGTATTAACTTATTATTTGTACATAGCCACATCTTTTCTAAACTGCACTGAATAAATGGATCTTTCAGGCAGATTAAGGAAGATGCTAGAAAGTTTGACTATATGCTTATGCAGGAAGCAATTGAATTTCAAAGAGCAGGCACAGAGGACATTAAGTGGAAGAGATGAAAGGTAGAGTACGCTTTATTGTTTTCAAATCGTCTAAGTATCTGGACTAATATTAAATAAACATAGAGAAAAAAAGAATTAGTTATTTCAAACTTCTTGAATGAAATTAAGTGAGAGATGCAAGGTTTACATATCCTGAGTTCAGTAAGCTTTTTTGTGTATGTGGACACGGGATGAATATATCATTGAGACTTATCTGATATTCATACATGAACGCTGCCTCTTTCCTTTGTATTCAACACCATTTTGATAATTTTCAGTTCATTTTTCTATACTTTCTCATGTTATATGGTACCTCTAGACTGAGTTAGAATGGATGTAGTAGACCTGTGTGATTATGTAATTGCAAGAGTTACAGGCTTAAACAAAACTTAGAAAGAATAAATAGAAGGGACAGTAGAATATAACACTTCCTCATTCATTAACCATCTACTGGTTTTTCTTGGCGTTTTTTTTTGTTGTTGTTGTCTGTTATAGATGCATTCAGTACATGTCTCAGTATTTTTCCCTTGCTGGAGTTGTCTTATTTTGTACAGCTAATGTTAACTGTTTGAACAATATAAATGTATGTGACATTGTGCAATTGGCATTTTTTATTTTATTTTTAATTTGTTTGTGTGGTAGGGATAAAATGCTGGGAAGATGAAACATACTGCTAGATCATTCATATAAGCTACCCAAAATCCCAAGAAAAACTTTGGTTCTCTGTCACCTCCTGAAACAACAGATATTTTAGGTTCTTGGAATAGACACATTGGATGATGGCCATCCACAATGTTAACTAAGAAACAGAAAAGCTGCAAAATGCGATGACGGAGTTTTAATTTTTAATGGGTGATACTATGAAGTGTTCACAAAACAGGATTATTATTTGATTAATTTGGAAAATTCTTTCTCTCTCTAAACCACTCTTCCTCAGTACTATAGGCATCATATCTGTCCATTAGCTAACACAGAAGAAAATATTAACAAGCAGGGGGAGAAAAAGAACTTTAAAGCCGGACTCCCTCTTGGTAGGGGAACACCAGGATGGTCCCAGTCAACAGGGATACATTGGATACTCTGGGTGGTTGAAATGTGAAATATAATTTGTTCCTCACAATTTATATTTTTTTTTTTCTAAGTAGTAGTGTAGTTCTAAGACACTACACACTAATTAGATAAAGACAATTATATTTTTTTTTCTGCTACATTCATCTGGCAGTTTTTGTCACGATTAAAATAATTTTATTTTTTTTATGCTCTGTTGGTGAATTTATCTCAAGCAAATTTCTGCAAGCCTACTTGCCATAATAATCTTCCATCTGTTCTTACACTAATGAACTATGTTTTTGTTGTTTATACCCCCATTGCAGTAATAATTTCAAAAGGTTGTGTTTTTTGGTTTTTGTTTTTTTTTTAATCTAATAAACCTAATTCAATAATTTACCAACATTAAGATTATTAGAAATGACATCATGATTTCAATGCTGATGATAGATATGGCCTAGACCTACAAGAGCTGCATTGCAAATCTTTTCCCAGAACAGACCCATATTTTTTCATGAGTCAGTCATTTGGTTTTGAAACAGATTGATAGTCCATAATAATGACTGATAGTCTGTTTATTCACAAAGTTCTAATCCTATGAACACAAATATAAGTGTAAAGAAAATTTCTAGCCAACATCTAATATCTCCGAGATATCTAAAGTTAATATTATTATAACGTAAGTTAGGGTTGAAAAGTGTAAACTAAAGCTGTCTTGAAAGATAAATTTATATAGGTATACAAAGACAAGTAAGAAACTGAATGGGTAAAACATGCCACAGGATCCTGAGTGAGAATAAGCAGATGTAGTAATGTAACCAGTTCTTCCTTCTTTCAGTTGAACAACTTATTTTTAAAATGTTGAAAGGAAAGAAAAATACAGTATGCAGATTTATAAGAAATTATTTATTCCAAGAGCAATTGAATAAATTCCTGCATGACTGTGAAAAATTCCGTTAGCAAATAAATACTTTGCTACTTAACAAGAATCAGCTGAACTGGAATAAACTAATGTTAATTATCTGTATTTCCACTGATGCAGTTGGTAAGCTGAAAGCTTCTAGTGTTTAAAATATAGTAAGTTGTTCAAAGCAGCACATTGAAAAAATCATATTTTTTAGCCAAAGAATTATGTGCTTTTTGGGTCAGGGAATTGGGAGTGTGCTTTATTTTTTAAACAGCACTTGCTCTACCATTTAGCCTTGAAGATGACAGAACGATGCCAGTGACTTAGTGCTGGTTCTTTTGAGCATGTAGGTGGGGTGAAATAAATGGAAAGTCCATTCTAAGACAAAATTAAAAACTTAATTCTAGGAAAGAATGTAGAATATTTCTCACACATTTTAAAATTAAAGGGAGAATTTGGAGAGTGGAATAAGTGCCTCCATTTTCATACTCATTCTCTAAACTGCATTAGCACATCACAGTTATATTACACCTAGGACCTGGTACAATTTGTAGAGCTACCCTCGGTTGAATTAGTCTCAGCTATATCACAGTCTGGGGCATGATAACAGTATTAACATTATAAGCCTTAGCCCTGTGTACTGAGCACACTGAGTTTTTTCATGAAATAACAGTGTCCCTCGTGCATGCTGAAGTTGCTTAACAGCACCGTTTATGCAAATAAGTTAATTTATGTTAAATACATTTAATTATTCTACAAAACTGACTTCAGTACAATATATCAATTTATTTTAATTTATAAAACAGAGATTTTGGAGATTTCTTTGACACCAGTTAAGATGAAAGATTTTCTTATTTTCTTTTGGCACCAAGATTTCAAAAATAGCTTGGTTAATACGAGAGAAAAAACAGCCAATTTTTCAGTTTCAAGGTGTTTTCAAGTTATGAGAGATAAAAATTACTGATTATTTTGTATGGTTATGTGCAGTTTATGTAAAATTTTTATCTAGTTGAACACCTGTGTGAGCATGTAAATTTAAGGTATTTGAATGGATATTGTATATGATTGTAGACTTCATCTCTGTTTCATGCTCTCAGGCACATATATTAGTAGTTTCTGCATATTGCAATTTATGTTTATTATTTTGCATTTAAAATCTGCTAAAATTCATAGTCAAGCTGATATTCAAATTGCCAATATCCACATACTATTGCTATTCCTTCTGCTTTGTTTGGGTTTTTTTTATTAGTATTCATTAATAGGAGCAAATAATTACATTAATTGTGAATATTTTTATCTTGAGACTCCAGTTGAATTTGAACGTGAGTGCTATTGTAGAAATATTTGTCAAAAAATTAGAGCCAATCTACAGAAACATAAATCCTCACACTCCATATGCATCTGCTGTGCAGGCTGAAGTCTTTATTAGTCAGTAGTTAATACTTTACAATATACCAGAATAGGAAGGGTGAACTTAATGGCAGCAAAGACAGTGGAGTGAAGTTTGGTAAACCATCAAAATGAGAAAAATCAAGGACTTCTAGTTTTGCTGGTTAGGCCCATAGTGACAGTTGTGGCCAGGTAAAAAAAATGAACAACAAACAAACCAAAAACCAAAAAGCAGACTCTTGAGCAGGCAGATAGAGCATTTCCCAATTTTCTCATCCTGCATGAGCTAGACAAAGTGTGGTTGGGGTTTTTTTGTTTGTTTATTTGCTTTGAAGAGGCATACATAACTAGAGAACCCAAAACCTGCTGTAAACTTCATTTTGCATATCTGTGAGCAAAGAACTATGTATACTGGCTGATAAATCACGCAGTGTCTTGACTTCATTGTATCCAGGTGCTCATAGCAAAACCGAAATACTTTGGAATTAATAGGACAAGACATAACAATCACATCATACAAATTTACCTCATAATACATTTAATATCATGCAAGGTCTTTGTGGTCCACAACATATTGTTAATGTTCACATAGGCTTTATGGATTTACTTTAAAATTATTAATTCAAAATGTGCTATTCACTTACCTTTGGATCACGTGTGATCAACTTGCTTGCCTGTTGGATTATATATGAGAAGATCAAACATCAACTGCATAAAACTCAAACTATTAAAAAGTACGTGAACTAGTAATGAATATTCATACTGTTTTGATTAGTCATGCAAATTGCATGACACTCTATTCCCTGATTAAATGGTGCGGGGCATTCATATGCAAGTGTAAAAATTCAAAATACAGTGTCCATGAAATGGTCACATAAAAACAATGAAATTATCTGTCAGGAATTATTTATAATGAACGTTAATTTAGCTCCACCAGTCAAATCAGGATAGACTTTGGCATCATCTCCCTGGATGCAGCAAGAAACATTTGTTTATTAACAGAATCAATTTAATTCTTCGCAGTGAAGTGTTAGCCCTTTAGAAGAAAAATGAATGGTAAAAATAAGATTTCATCAAAGATGCAAGTGTCATGCATATTAAAGGATGTCTTTGTCCTTTACAGTTAAATGATCATAACGAAATCCATAGGATTGATTGAAGCATCTCTGGAGACCAGTGTCTTTCTGAAACTTCTGAAATCTTTGAAAGTGTATAGGGACAGTTGAAATGCTGCAATAAAGAATTGTTAAAAAAAAAAAAAAAATAGATAAAACCCTAGTGTCAAAACTTTTGTGATTAATTTCTTTTTCCTGGTGGAGGTGAGGCTGAAAGAACCTTCATCAGGGTAATTCTAATACACCATAGCTGATAAAAAGCTAATAATCATTCCAGAAAAAAAAAGTCCCAAAGTTTGTACACCATTTGCCCTTGAGAACAGTGTAACAGCCATTGTTATTTATTGTACTAAAACTATATGGAATAATTTCTGGAAAAAAATGCTTATAGTTGTTTACTTGTATGGAAAACAAAATCCAAATCCAACTATCCTATCATTTCTAAGTAAAAGAAAATTATTTGATCTCTGGGACTAAGCATTTTTTTTTCCATTGCTTTGATTTTATCTTTTCAAAGAACTGAAATACTCATAATGATTTTTTGCTTTACTGCCATAGTTTAGAAAGCACACTATGTTCAAACCTATAGATTAGGTCCTATGTCCTACGCAGAAACTCTGACTTTGTGCTGTGTATTGAATGAAATATTTGAAAAAATGGTAAATAGCTCTGTTTACAATCATCAGTAGGTAGTAACCTGGGCTGTCCTCTGATGGTAAAGATTAGGCAGTGTTTATCTGTAGGTTTTCATGGGTTCCTTTTCAGAGTAGTTTATATGACATCTGTGGCTATGAAATTTACTTAATGTGAGTTTATTCACATTTTAATCCTGGATTTTATTAACATTTAAATACAATTATGATATTGAAATGGAAATAGAATTACACATTTATGTGAGTCTTCTTAATACTTTGATTTTTTATTGATTGTTTTAAGGTATATTTTTAGCAGTCATTTTTCAAAGGACAATTTTGAGGTTGTCTTCTTACTTTATCAAAATGATCCTCTTAAGTTATCCAGTTGGTGCAGTTTTCTGTTCTATTTTTTGTTTTTGTTGTTTGTGAATTGTCTCATCCTCTATTCTATCCAAAGCAATTTTGAAATTTCAGAATTGTTCCTGGCCTTTTGTGGAACAAGGTCTTTGTTTAGAATTGTTTTGCTATAGAATCAAGAATGTTCAAATAATGACAATGCTATAAAAACCCATGAGAGACTGAACTGAATATGAATTTCGCATCAGCATGTTTCTGATCCAAAATGTAACGGACAGAAATGCTGTTACAGACTTAGAATATATGAAATCTTCCGTCACTTATTAACTGATGCATTTGTATATTTTCATATACTATTAATTTAATATTAGGGAAAATATTTTTTGTTATATTTAGTAAAACAATGTTAATCAAATAAAAAAAATACATGTTTAGGATCATCATACTTAAGGAAAAAAGGTAATTATACTCAATATATTAATGTAAAAGAGATCTATTTTGACAGTATTATTTGACAGAAAACTATTCCAGTAAGGTTTTTGATCAGTTTTAATTCATATTTATTCTGAGGTGGGGGCAGATTTTTGTGTAATTTTCTGTTTTAGAAAAAATAAGTATCTCAAAGATGCTATAGAGAAAATTCACCCTCCTTCTATCTGCCTGCTCGATCTGACCGTCTCTATTGCATCATAGCTCCTTTTTTAAGAATGAAGTACTATGCAATAGAATTTTGGCAATAAGAGGGTCATAAAACAAAAATGCATGTTTAATTGTGAATATATTCAGATTAATTGATTTTTGAAAAAAAAAAAAAACCAACAACAGCAAACACTCCAAGAAACATAAATAAAAGTATGGTCAAATGCTGCTTATTCTCTTTTTCTCTGAAGAATCTTTTTACAGGAAAATATATTTACAATGAAGACAGTAAAAACCAAGATATGAAACTTTGTGAAACTGCTTCATAGAGGGGGGAACAGAAAAAAAGTCTGCTTAAGATTTTTGCTAGAATCATATAAAACACTTGTTGTGTTATTAGGCACTAACTTATGATAAAGCTATTATAGTTTCATTGTCTCAGAGTGATGAAAGTGCTAAACAGTCCTCTGTAGTAAATTAAAGGTACAAGAATTTAGTATATGTCATGGATCATTATGATCTGTTTACAGAGTACCTTGAGCAAGCACAGCATTTCACAAGCAAAATCCATACTCTAATAAAATTTTGTTAAGTTTTGTAATGTTAACATTTGTAAACAATAAACCATGAAATAAACTAGTCATATGAGTAATTTCATCCATTAGAAAGCTAGGCACAGTGCACTAGTTAATAGTCCTTTAGCAAACAGAATTTAAGCAAGCAAGGTGCGGTTAATCTATGTGTTTAAATCTCTGGCATCTTCTGCAGTTATATAAGCTAAATATAAATATAATGTACTCATTTTCTCTAACTCATATCAGCAGAATTTTTGCCTGGCTGAACCAATTCCTCATTGCTTACACAACATTATTCACTTTTATATCAGCTTCTAAATTCTGCTGTCTACTTCCTTCATACATTTTTCTACAAACTATGTGAAGTTTGATTTGAAACATCTTTCTAGCATCTGTTGTGTCAATTGTTTAGTACTGTTATTTCCTTCTTTATTAACACCAGTGATGGCACACCAACACCAAGGGCTTTGACTTTACACTGTCATTTTTCCAATGGAAGATGAGAGTCCAGGCTTTCCTCTGCTCTGCACCTCTGGCTTTTTTCCTGTAAGTCTGTTCCGTTGTTTCTCCACCAAGATGCTCAAATCTGTGGCTAGGAGTTACATGAGTCAAATATGTCCAACTTGCTGTGACAATTGGTAGAGACTGATTCCTGCCCCTGCCCACCACCACCCCCACCACCCCCCAACCCCCACTCCCCTAAATTATGCTCAAGGTGATATTTAGGTTTTGATATTTTTGTTGTTGTTGTTGATGGGGATTGTTTGGTTGTTTTTCTTTGGGTTTTTTTTACTGAAAAAAGGCCCTGATGACTCCAGAACTTTTAAATAGTTTTCCAGCATTTGGGTCATATATCTTTTTTTCCCCATTAGTATTTGCTTAAAAAGATAAGTCAGTGTAGAAAGGCTTTAAGAGCGTATTTGAGACAAAAAAGTAGAAGACAAATAGGAGTGACCCACCCTTACGTTCATACACTATTTTACTATATGTGAATGTAAATTTTATTTTCAAGGTAATTTAAAGGCTTTTGCTGATATTCTGACTACTATTCATTACTATCTATTAGTGTAGGCTTTTGCATATGGCCTATGGAAGGTCTTTTGGAGGGCCTGTGTGATGAAGGGAATAAAACCACAACAGTCCTCCTGTTTTAAAAGAGGTACTTGGGAGAAGGGGTACTTACATATACTGAAAATGGACACCAAGTGTTCGTTGTTCACATTTTAAACAGCATTCCGTGTGGAAGTTGCTGCTTAACAACTTATTTGATTATGAAGATATTTTTCTCAGTGTTCTAGAATTTGCTATATGTATTAATTTTTCTACCCTCTTTTGGAATCAAGACTTGATGTCAGCTACCAACACACATTAACTGTTTTGGTCAGCCAACTGCCTGATACATTAGAACAACTTGTATTCTGAGATTGGCCATAGGGTCTGATTATCCTTTTATTTTCATATCAATCCTTGTATTTTACGGAATGCATGCTGGTGGGTGGGTTTTTTTTCTTTACTTTTTTTTTTTAATTTTTGTTTTAAATCTATGACCACGAAAGCCCTTTTCTGAACATTCTTGAAATTCTTTAAAAAGTAAATGTGATGTCAACCAAATTTTTCAGTCAGATGTTAATTTTTTTCATCAGGAATAACTATGTCATGATCTGTAAAATTTTCAAAGACTGGTTAAGAATAATTTTCCAGTTTATAAAGAAGAGATGCTCAATTATTCAAGTAAATAAATTCCTAGTGTGACTAACAGTTGATGGTCAAGAATAAGGAATACTGAAGTGTAAAGTAATGAAAAAGTTTTCATAATTTTAGGTGTTTCTTTTTATGCTCTTTGGTAAAGGACAAGCACAGTTTCATATGGTTTAATCAGGTAATTCCTTTTAAAAGTGTTTTATCTGTTTTAAGTTTTGGATATTTATGAACTTGTTCTAGGATATGCAATAAACTAATCAATCTTAGATGTTCTTTGCTGCCACTCTTACACCACTGTTAGCCAATCTTTGCACTGTTACATGTATGCCTCGTACAGAAGGGGTTATATTCTGTTCCACTGGTAAATTCAGAATGCTTCTGCCATGACCAAGCAGGGATGCTTTCAAGAAAAGATTGAAAGTTGTCATGAACATATGATTGTATGTGGAAGAATTAGCTTTTTCTTGCTTGCAGGTGTTCCCAAAATGTCACTGAGACCTTCCGAGCAATGCAAAAGTTATGGTGGAATGGTAAACACTGTGAAAGACATAGAATTATAATTCTGTGTTATTTTCTTCAGTGATTGTAGGAAGGTAGAAGAGGTATTTATATCTGCAAAACTTTTCTCTATTTTGCCAAAATCTGCTTTTTTCTGTTAGAAGCAAAACAGGACAGGTCTGTTAGGGTGTTGGCAGCTCTGGATAATTTCTGTTCTTCCATGTGAATTGAGCTCACAGGTGTTCTGTATAGTCTGTGGTGCACTGTGACTTCTGAATTCCCATGAAATTCAAGAGTATTAATTGAATGAAATTTCCATGTTTTCATTACAACTGAAATGTTTTTAATGTCGTTCCTGATGATCTTCACAGATATAAGCAAGACACAGTTTTGGAGAGAATTAGTATCTTTTATTAGATGTTCTGGGATGGTTAAAAAAGCCCAGACATACATTAAGCCATATGTCTTAATATGACTTAAGATGTAAGTCTATGTGTCACGGTTTTTTTTGAAGCGTTGTTTTGTTATTTTTCCTTCACCATCTTCATCATCTTTCCTTCACCATAGGATATGGAATGTCCTGTAAGGAGTAGCTAGGAACTTCGGGTTTCTCTAGTTTGGAGAAAAGGAGTCTGAAGGGCAACCTCATTGTTCTCTACACTTCCTGAGAAGGGAATTTGAGAGGGAGGTACTGATGCCCTTCCCCTGGCATTCAGTGATAGGATGTGTGGGAATCGTTCAAAGTTGCATCAGGGGAGGTTCAGACTTGAATTAGAAAACAGGTCACACCCTGTAACAGGCTTTCTAGGGAGGTGGCAGATAGCCCATATCTGTCATCATTTAAGAGGTGTTTGGACAATGCCCTTAACAATATGCTATAATTTTTGGACAGCCCTGAAGTGATTGTTGTAGGTCCCTTCCAACTGAAATATTCTGTTCTGCCTCTGATGCCTCAGTAACAGTTACTGCCTTTCTTTACATTTCAGAGAGTCATTTGTGTTTGTGTTTTGTGTTGTGTTTATGGGATGAGATATTCTGCCATAAAAACATGTTGTGTGATCCATACCACATATATTTGTATTGAACAGTGGCCAATAGATAGCATATTACACAAAGAACAAAACACCAAAAACTAAAAAAAAATAAATTATTATATTACTATAAAAGTGTACATAGTGAGTTAAAGTAGCTAGTAAAATTTAAGGCTGATCTGTTCTGGAACTGCTTGGATTTTACCTGGCAAGAGACTGAAAGTGCTGGAGTTGGTTTCTCTGGTATGTTTTCAAATGTATGGTGGATAACTGAATGAAAAATTATAAATACAAAACTTAGCATGACATTTCAAGTTTTCTCAAAGCTTTTTTCTCCAAAAATGAATGAATTAATTGATCTGACCAAAATTTACTGTATCTGCATTTTGTATATACCGAATATTTTAGTCTAGTATCAGGCATACAATGACACAAATACTCCTTTCAGTCCAAGCTTCAATATTTCAGAAAATTTAATCATTGTAAGAAAACATTATTATCTTATTTCATATCTGTATATCAATAAAAGGGAATTATAAGATATTTAAATATTGAATATTAATTTTACAGATATATATAAAATGTCCACATTAATCTGTTTCTGTGTTTACAGCTTTAAAAATAATTAGGATGATTTGCCAGTGACTTTTTAGTAGGTATTTTTTGTCATATTTTTTACTAAACCCATCAGAGAGACTGGTAGTACATAGGCAGTAATTACTGTTGAATGTGCTACTTTCCTTAGTGCTATCCTGTTTTCCATATGTGGAGAACGAAATACTGGTACCTAATACAGTCCTATGACACCGATTGTTTCCTAAACAGATTTTCAGAAAATAATGTAGAAACATGGACTGGATGGGTAATTATGGTAATTATCTGTCCAAAAGTATAATAAAAATAATACCATCATATCATATCATATCATATCACATCACATCATATCATATCTTAAAATCCAATGCATTACAGTACAATAAGAAATATGCAGTGATTATCCACATCTTATTGTTTTGTGTTGAAATGGTTAACAATTATGTCTTCATTATGTTGAAGTTAATTCATATTTGAAATTCCATATTTAAACACCATAAAATTTGAAGTCCAATACTGAAGTATTTTCATAGTGACAGATGTTGCATATTTCTCTATTTTAGTCTTCTTACAAGATAAATGTTTTAAAAAGACAGGTTGCCTGTTGTGTCTGCACAGGTGATGTAAAATTTCACCTTTCTGTGCAATATATTGTATAAACTTAGTAGCAGTCAACTGAAACATAGTTCTTAACAGAAGGAGGAAAATATGTGTGATGTTCAGTGAGATAAAGGAAGGCATCTTCATATGCCCCTATGTAACACTACTGTATTTTTGCTTTCTCAGCAGCTATGTATGATTTTCTCTTGTTAATTATTTGTACTTATGTACATATATATCCATATATCTATGTATAAATGTGTGTGTATGTAAGCAGATATATATATACACTTATTTGAGACACAGCTACTTTTATTTTACTAAGGTTTTCCCTTTGATGCAATAGATGGCATTATTGAAATGGAGAAATTAGCATGAAGTAGTGTTTCTAGCATTATGAACTCTCTTCTTAAAATAAGTCTGTTAATTGCATCATAAAAATCCTTAATCAAAACCTCTCTGAAGTAACTGAAATAATGACAGGATCAAATTACATGAATTCTAATATGCTTTAGGCTGTATTGTTGTTTCTAATACCTTGACACTAATATCTGTTCCTTTCTTTTTTATGGTGATTCTGTGCAGAAGGTTTGATTTGCAATTGTAGGAAGGAGATTTCACTTGCTTCTTGAAAGCAGAAATAATGTTTCTTACCTGAAACCCACAAATAATAATTCCTTGAAAATTCACCCCATTACAGAAAAGCTGAATACCTAAAATCTGTAATTTTCTTTTAACATGTCAAATTTAGAATTGGGATTTCTCACACACAGTTTTCCTGCACTTCACTTACCAAAATATGAAAGATTTGCATAAAGCCTCTGAGGAAAAGACAGATCCTTGTGTCATGCTTTGCTTCTGATAGAAAGATCAGAAGGCATTTGAAGCCACAAATTTTCAAACTATGTAAAGCAGCCATTCTTGAGTGATAAAACAATGTTACCAACCTCTTTAGGCAGCCTCATAATGGAGGAATGTCACCCTAATTTTCCCCCTGGATGTGTCTTTCATATGTATATCCCTTTCTATCACTTGAAAAAGTTGTCATGAAACCTTTCCATTATTCCCAAGAATAACTCCAGGTTCCATTTAATGCTATTTTTTGTCTTTTATGTCTCTGAATCTTATTCATCCCAAGGAGGTATCAAGTACATTTCTTGACATGAGATAGGCCATTAAATATCTCCCCAGGACAGAATACTTGTTCTTTCTTAAGTCTATAAAAAAAGTAATAAAATAAAGATGTAGAATGCTACCTTTTTCTTGATAGGTCAGGATGACCATCAAAGAAGCAGACTTTGTATCTAACATCTTTCTTCCCGAGGGTGCATGCTTGTTCGCTCTACAAAAGTCATAATAATAGGGCAGTAAGAATTCTGGCCTTATTTGATAGATATTAAAGACTCTAAATAGAACCATTTAGTGTTAAGTGGATATTTTGTCATCAAAATACACAATAGCATATACTGTTAGATTTTTTTAAAATACTTTAAAACTAAATCCTTGCTTCTATGCTTTTTTCATATACCTTCAGATACTTATTTTAAACGTTATCATACTTTCTTATGCACTTGACCAGTTAACTGTCACCTGCGATTTAGAAGTTTGCATTTTTAAATGAAAATATGTAATAGGATTTTTTTTGTAATTTCATAAAATGGATTAGATTTTTTTAAATTATATCCATCTGGAATCAAATTTACTAAGGGCATCTACATGTTATATATTCTTTTATGCTTTATATGACAAAAGATTACATCAAGGTAGCAATATGACATTTACACAGCCTCATCTCCGTAATCTCCTAATGGAAACTGAACCTTTTGGGTTATACTAGTAAGTCTTTAACCAAGGTGTCAAAAATTCTAGTTCTTGGTTCAAAAATGAGAACATTCTTTTGAAGGGTACTGTAACAGTAAGAGAGCAGATACAGAAGTAGGAAACTTGTAAGAGTGGAAATCCTCCCCTCTTATGTGTGGGTAACTTATGAGGGGTGTGGATAATGGAGGAGTACAGATAGATGAGAGGAAGCATTGTCTAAACATTGGAAAATGATACATAATATAATAAAACCACAGAAAAAAAGTAAATTTGATTCTACAGATTCATAGCTGGAAATAATAGCTCAGTATTAAATGACTGCATGCATGTGTTTTTAGTAAAGCTAATATAAGAACAGAAAGGAGAAAATTTAGGGTTTTAGTTATGTATAAATCTGTAGTGCGCAGGAGATTATAGTACCTCAGTGATAACAAGATGGAATTACTTTCATCACATTTATCAAAGAAAACCTTGGAAAGGTGGCAAGAATCAAATGGCCTGCACAGCTGCAGAAGGTGATTATATACCCATTTTCATGAGGAACCAAGCAGCCAGGAAAATACAAAACTGGCAGAGAGGAAAAGGACTTTGATAACAGAGCTGTATTTTGTTGTGATACAGTTTGAATGGCAATGAACCTGCGAGTAAACTTGACAGAAAATTGTGCAGAATCCCTAAACTGAATTGCCCTCAGGGCATACAAAATTGGGTGATACAGAACAGTAACTACAGTGCAATAACTGCACAGGGTACTTGATAAGTGACAGGTATATTACAGACATTAATTAAGTGAGCAGGAGTGAAATCTTGCCAGCTCTGGAGCATCTGATAGGGCCTAATAGCAACAAATCCCTCTCACTCACTTTTTAACAACAACAGCAAAGTTCAAGGTGTGTTTCTAGCATCTTCAGAGGCACCAATTAGCTGTTTGTGGTGTCTGTTTCTCTGCAGTTTTCAAGAACAATTGTATCATTAAAGCATTTAAAATGCAGTGTTGGCAGGAAATAGAACAATAGCTGGAAGCAAAAAAAATTACAAAGCATAGAGCCATTATGTGTTTTTTGTCCGCAGTGTGGTGTATCTTGGACAGCATTTTTTACTGCAGGGAAGAAATGGAAGATCATTTAAGTCATAAAACCCCAAGATTTAGAAGGGCACCTGTAGGTAGTCTGAGAGCTCCAATCCTATTTTCTTACTGCTACTCAGTTTTTTGCTTTTAATATTTAAAAAAAAAAAATAGTCCCTCTTAAATTCTCTTGAGAAAACTTATGAAGAATATAAAATTGCACAAAATTACAGTGAAACTGTAGTTATTCTGTTCCATTTCCAAATGACTGGAGCATAGCAGGAATTGTCTTTGTTAGGATGTTTTAAGCACCTGACAGTATGATTTTTTTCCCCAGCAAACCTAACATAGTGTAAAAGAACTAAAATCTTCATTTTGCTTAGATTAGTAACTCCCCTCTCATATTTTCCAGGTTACATGAACAGCCAGATTTGTCTAAGGCTTAAATCAGTTTACCGCATCTTCCTGTTTCAGATTCCTTTGTTCTGTGTAGGGCCAAATAGTGGCAAACATTAAAGTGGTGAATCCTCAACAGGTCTAAAGAACATTCATGCTGGGAACCTGTATTTCACCATTGCAATTAAAAGATGCTTTGGTTAAAAGGTACAATAAATGAATATAGAGTGGCACACTGTTCCAGGTACCATCAACGTGAGGACTTCCTAAACCATCAGTTTCATTTAGATCATCACGTTTAATGGCTGTTGTAGCACCTACAAGTATCCAATCCTTACCTGAATTGTGTTATACTTTTTCAGTGTCCTAAGGCAAAGAAGTCCATGATTACATCACCTGTAGTATAGAAAAGATACTTTTCTGTTTGTTGCTGTGCTGCTATACTGTTTTATAGCTTTATTGAGCACCTTCAATTCTTCAATAACAAATTATAGTCAATAATTGTTCCCTTTTTACTTCTTCTTGCTTCTCATAAGTTAATTGCATTTTTTCACATCACCCTTCTGTTTTCCCTTTTCCAAGATGAATAATAGCAAAAGTCTCTAAGGGACTTTTGTATGAGGGCTGTGACAAAGAATCTCTGCTTACTGAGAAGTTGTTTTGTACCTCTGATTGCAATTGCCACCTTTTTATTCTGCTGGATTGTGTTCAGTAGTGAGGAGTACCGGAACTATGTACAGTATTCAAGGTACAGAATGCTATAAAATTGTCTTCCATTTGGTCTATCACTAAACCCTGTGCACACTTTCAAAAACTGTTGCTCAGATCATCCCTGTGTGATTATACACACATAAAATCCTTGGCTGTGGATGTACACTTGCATTGTCCTCTTGCATATACTTTTTTGGGTGTATACTGACAGTGAATTCCATTTAGCATTTTTTCACTCCATTACTAGTACAATATCAGATCATTTTTTGAGTCCGTAGTTTTGATTTTGTTTACCCTCTATTTGTTTCACCAGCATTCTTGGGTGACTCCTCTCCACTCCCTTTCCCCAGTCCTTTAAAAATGCCACAGGCCAATTTAAATCATAGTGCATACACCTTTGACTTTCTGTGGGTAATCTGCTACCTTTTCTGAAACTGACTCAGTCCATGCCCACACACAATGCAGATTTTGGCCCAAAATAAGCATACCGACACATACCACATTTCAGATAATTCCTGTATTTTGGGGCCCCTGATGAATACAGTTCTGACTGGGGAAGAGATGGAACAACCTTTTAGTGCTGTCATAAGAGGATGTATAACCCACTCCAGCTGAAAAGCTGAGCCACTATAATGTCGAGAAACTAATTTAAGACACTGAGTTGGTCCAAGTGAAATGTAATTTCTAAAGCATTCTGAGGATAGATTTTTGCAACTGAATGTACCAAACTATGCAAAAGGCAGATTTTTGGAAATAAACTTCATCTTTAATGCAACAAGGATCCTGCTACCCCTGTGCTCTATAATTTAATTAATCCCTCATGAATCCTGGATTAATTTACAATGAAATAGATACATTAAATCTATCAGGAAAACAGTCTTTTCTAATTGTCATGTTCCGTTTAGATTTCTGTGAACTTGTATAGAATATTCCAGAAGGTGGAAATGTCTTTTGGGTGCAAAGTGCAGAAATTATGGTAATTTTGTACCATGGATTCAAAAAAAGTTTCCTATTCTAATCTGAATGGGATAGTACAGATGAAGTACAATTGATTGTATGTGTAGGAAATCAGGGTACAGAGGTAAGCTGGAATCAGTAGGCAAATATTAAAATTGTGGCTGTCTTGTATTATTATTTCATGGTTCATATTGTAATGATTTTTTTTTCTTTTAATTTCTGTTCTTCAAGGTGGAAATTTTTTACATTCCCCTCCATTTTGAAGTTGGAAATAGCATAATTTCAGAGATGTAGGATGCTAAATGTTAAAATGCGTTATTGCTGCAAGAATCTAGCTTCACAAGTCATGTATTATCAGGGTAAGGCAACAGGCTTTCTAAAGAGTTCTACAAGAAAATAAAAAAGCCATCAGAGAATAATGAGAGGCTCATTAAGGTATATTGATTCCATGAAACTAGTAGGTGGGAGTGGAGAGACTTCAGTCATAAACTTGGACTGATGGCATCTTAATTGTACTACCATCTGCAGTGACCAGCAAGCCAAAAACATTCATTCTTGCAGGAATTTTAATAATTATGTTTATGGTCATGAAATAATCTTCTGCATCTATATAGGTTATAATGATCATTTCATAAACAGGGACAAGTACTTTCAGCAGAAATTCAAGGTGTAAGGGATTTACCTGAGCAGCAAGTTCTGATGTGAAAAGAGCTTTTTCCCTTTGCTAAGGCATCTTTCCATTCAGGAGTGTGAATTACATAGTGTATAACTTACTGATGGACACTGTGACTAGCAAACATCCTTCAGTTATTGCTGCCATATAATGAAAATGATACAGTATACATTTCTGCTGTACTTTCAGTAATACATAATGTTCTATTAAAAAGTAATAGGGTTTGGGTTAGGGGTTTTTTGGGTCTGAAGCGATAATGATACAGCGTGACTAGTAGTGTGACTCACCAGTCTTTGGAATGAAAGTTGCAAACTGAAAATATTAGTTCACTGTAAGACAATACTTTAATTAAAAAAACCCAAAAAACCAGAAAAAAACCCCAAACCCCCACAAATCTTAATATGGGTTAATCTGGCCTATATATGTGATTTGCTAACAGAAAACATTGGTGTGTGTGTTTCTTTCAGTAAACTTCCATTGCTGATCCTGGCTTATGTTTTTTAATTTCAGCCCTTTTAGGGTTGAAACATGGTTTCAAAGACCTTCTCATAAGGGCTGTTTACCCATAAACAGATAGCTGGGAGCCATATGAATCTTCTCTAGAGGACAAACTGTTTCAGTGGGAAGGTTCTTTTTGCAGTGAAAATCTTGGGAAAACTTCAAAATTATCTAGACTCTACTGTCGCCAGGATTCTTAGTATTCCAAGACCATACTATTCAGTGAAATCATCACTAGCAGTTCTCTATGAGTGTGTGTTGCATTTATGGCTAATTTCAGAAGCTTAGAAGAGGGTTTGTGTGTTTGGTGTTGGAGTTTCATACTTTTTTTGTGAGACAATATTTCTGATCTAACAGCAATATTTGTCAGTTTTGTAAAATCTACAGACTTGCATATTAAATTTAAAAGTACTGTCAAATAGATTCACATTTAATTAGATAGGAAGGAAATGGAATTCCAGCATGTGGTTTGCATGCTCTTGTTCCTCAGTGATGTTCAGAACACAGCAGTGCAAGTAGGATTAATCTAACCAGCAGCTGTTGTATGAAGCAAAGGGATTTAGAATTTAAATTTTTAACATATAGTTCATGTCCAGAAGTTATGACATTGCTCACACTGAATCATTCCAGGGCTTTGTCAGCTTTGGTGTGCAAAGTGCAGGAAAAGTTGTCTGAAAACATAGCATCTTTATCGATTCTTCATTCTTCAGTGGAGTTGTGGCTGGCTGCTGTTTATTTTTGCTTGCATGTATTTCAGGATATGAATATACATGAACTCATTCTGCCCTATTCCAAACTGCCTTTTTGGGGGGTTAGTAGATATTTCACTAGCTTAGTAGAAGGACTGGAAAAGACTCTAGCTATATCTAGTTCTTTCAGAACAAGTTGTCGTTCTCTAAAAGAATCTTGGTCCAAAACCCAAGAAGTATTAAAACCAGATGTGGCTTGAAAGAGTTGCTTTCTGAAAAAAATAACAAAAAGTAGAAATTAGTGGGTAGCCCATATGCATAATCTTTAGTGTAGCACAGTGCTCTGAAAGCTAATGAGGAGAGATTTACAGCCACCAAAAAAGCCCTGTAAATATTCTCTTAGACCATGCTTACAAATATATTCATTCTGCATGTCTAGACAAGTGAATTTTGAGCCTGTTTGTAATTCCACAGAGATCGGGCAGCTTTTGTGTGATGATCAGCAAAACATTAAACTTGAAGACTAAGAATTGATTTTTTAACCTAATACCTGCTTTCCAAATTATTTCCTTTCATTTCCAATATCCAATTTTTACAATTATATCTGGACTGAAATGGCTATTACCAGCAGGGCAGTTCAGAATAGCAACATTTATCTATGTGACTCCTCTAAGACTTCTCTTCTCAAGTTTGTATACTGTACTTAGAGGAGTATTTATTATTTTTTGTCTTCCAAATGAGCTAAACAGACTGATTTTTATTCTTTATTTCATTCCTGCTTTAGTTGACAAATTTAAAGTGGATAGACACCTGGTGCTGGTCAGTATCTTCAAGCTAAACCCTAGTGAGGAGGTTTTCAAAGCATTAGTACATATTTTATTTTAAAGGAGACATTATTTTAAAGGTGAATTTATGTCTAGTATATTAATTTAATGACAGGAATTTCAGTCAGCTTTGAGTTACTTTTCAACTTTTTTTAACAAGTTTTCACTGTGATGGTATACTATTGATAAGAATTTGATGACTTTTTAAAAAAAGAGTTTTTGATTTCAGAATTTCACTGTTTCCTGAAACTGGGAGGTTAAACTTCTTTTCTGGCTGTTGTGCTTGGATCTTTAACATGGGTTCCAATGTTGCTTTAAAGGCTGGGCTTTAAATGCAATTATTTTTCACAGTACTGTAGGTGGGAACCAAATTTACTTAAAATAGGGAGTTTTTATAGATGCTGATGGTGTTACATAGCTCTGCTTTGCCTTCATATACACTAGTGGGTTTTATTTTTCACTGGAAACTGCTGAGTATTCAGTGGAAATGAACTATACATTCCAGCTCATTTAGTTAAAATGTCTGGTCTTTTCACTCTGTTGTATCCCTTTTTATATTATAATACAGCATGGATGATTCCTCTTGTGCTCCAGATTTCCTTTTCTGATTCTAAACCAGGGAGGCTCTATAGACCTGAGAGACTGGCAAAAATTATGCAATTATTCTTTTCATATTCTGTTAGAATGCAAAGCTAGATGCTTGGAGCTTACATCCTTAACAAAAGGACTTTTCATAAGAGGAAACAGCTGGAAGAGTGATTAATAAATTATCAAGGTTAAGTCATGTATCAAGGTATCCTGGTTTTGGTTGTGATAGAGTTAATTTCCTTCTTAGTAGCTGGTGCAGTGCTGTGTTTTGGATTTTGTGTGAAAGCAATGCTGATAGCACAGGGATGTTTTCAGTTATTGCTTGGTAATGTTTATATTAAGTCAAGGACTTTTCAGTATCTCAGACACTGCCAGCCAGAGGGCTGGAGGGGCACAAGAAGCTGGGAGGGGACACACCCTGGACAGATGACCCAAACCAGCCAAAGGGATATTCCATACCATAGAATGTCATGGTCGGTATATACAGTTGGGGAAGAAGGGGGAAGGGGGGCACATTTGGCATTATGGCGTTTGTCTTCCAAGTGAGTGTTGTGCATGATGGAGCCTGGCTTTATCAAGGGTGGCTGAACACCTGCCTGCTGATAAGAAGTGGTGAATGAATTCCTTGCGCTGATTGCTTGTGTGGCTTTTGGTTTACTTATGAAACTGTATCTCAACACATGAGTTTTTGCACTTTTACTCTTGTGATTCTTTTCCCCCATCCCACTAGGGGTGGGCAGAGTGAGCCAGTGGCTGTGTGGTGCTTAGTTGCCAACTGGGGTGAAAGCACAAGAGGGTAGAATTTTTCAGTCTCCTGGGATAGCTGAGGTAAACTCTGAGGTGGACTTTTTTAGTAGTAAGTGCTGTTAAGTTAGGCAATAGTGAGTGAAACCTAATGATCTATATTAAAAATAACCACATTCGCATGCTACCCCACTCTAATGCAATGTAAGTATTATCTGTATATTCTTTGACTCTTGGAGAGATTTCATAAAATATCTACATTAATTGAGCCTATATTACTTCTTCCTTTCATATAGTGCTCCTGGAGAAATTAAGTAGGATTTCTTGAAAAAATGAACCTACTTCACCAATAATAATAATAATAATAATAATAATAATAATAATAATAATAATAATAATAATAATAATAATAAACAACTCTTCTTAACCTTCAGTAGGATATTTCCAGAAATAGTCCGTATACTAGAAATATAATAGGATGGCATTGAACTGTTTGAAACACAGAATTGTGGAATCATAGAATCATTTAGGTTGGAAAAGATTCTTAAGATCATTACATCCAACTGTTAACCCAACACTACAGAGTCCACCACTAAACCATGTCCCTAAGCACCACCTCAAACACTATGTTTTTGCTGATCAGGAATTTAATTATGCGCCAGAAACTGGTTCCTAGAGTGTAAATGTTGCTTGACTAATACGCTAAAAATGCAGTTATGCAGCGGGTAAAGTACTGGAGCCAAAGCCCCATTGGTAGAGGATACACAATGGGATATACATTTTCAGATATATTTTTTACCCTATGTACCTTTTTATACCTTGGTGGTTTTTTTTTTAACCAGAGACTAATTTTACAGACTATATCAATATGAGCCATATCAAAATGTAGAGCCACTGTGAAATACTCACATTTCATATGAAATTTGTATGGTTTTGATAGGTTGTTTTATATGGAGTTAGATTGCGAAAATTTATGATAACTGTCAAATAGCCAAAGTGGGACTTCAAAGCTGGCTAACATTTTTGTAGAAGACATTTAGACTGAAATGAGCCTGTAGTCTGTGAAGCTACATTATGATTACAGTGGCTCTGAGGATGAAAATTCTAGGTGGGGTAGTGCCCACATTCAATATTAGATGGAAATTTCAACTCTTCAAAACTATGTTTCTTAAGCTTAGTACTTAATGAAATTCCTTTTTTATGATTTGAGAACATTTACCAGAAAGAATTATGTGGCTTAAAATATTAAAAACCCCATGAACTATAGTTTTCTATTACTGTATTTTGAACATTTGCTATAATTTTCATGAAAATGTTGTCTATAAATAGGGTACATTCTTAAAAGGTTTTAAAGAAATAACATAATACAGGGAATAGTATAACCACTTGACAGAAAAGTAGATGTTTGAAAGATTAAGTAATTACTAATTTGTCAGACTGAAGCAGTGGAAGAGCTGGAATCAAAATTTAAGAATAAAGTAATGCAGAAATATGTGTCCTGAAGGAGGTGGAAAACAGTTTTTGATGATAAAATATACCAGGATTTTACCATGAAAACTCAAAGGAAGAGTAGTGTGACATTCTATTCTTGTCCTGTTATCTTGTTATCCTTTTAAATCCCTGCAGTGCAGTGGACTGACTTTTTTTCTAGTTTTGTTTCCAGTTCTTGGCTGTTTGGGTTTTTTTCAGGGTTTGTTTGTTTGGGGTTTTTGTGTGTGGTATTTGTTTTTTTGTTGGTTTGTGGGATTTTTTTTTAGATGAGAGATCATTTGAAATAGATTTTTTAATGTAAAAATTTAATCTGTCCTATTTGGAAGTCCTCATCTTTTATTTTCTGTTGAACAAGAATGTACAATAAAGGATACAGGGGTTTCATATATGTCTTTTTTATTGTGTCAGGTAAATTAATTAGGAGATTATTGAGTAATCCTTCTACAAACTGAAGGAATCATAAATGAACATAGAAACCTTTTGTCCATAGAAGTAATTGTTCGCAACATAGGGATATGCCAAGTAGTGTTTTATCACATCTCTTCTTCTACTTCAATGCATTCAGGAAGGATTAGAGTGGTGAATTTAATATGTCCTCAGAAGGTATCAGAATCCGTAGAATAAATGTGCATGAAATGGAACCAGCAATGAGTAGTGCATTGCATCCCAGAAATTCAAGTGTGTAGTGTTTTGAAAAGAGGAAGAGTTGATTCACCAGGTTGGCTCAGCCATCTAGGAAATAACATTTGCTGAGCAAAATTACTATTACAATTTCAGCTATAAACAGTCTTAAGTCAGTGATAAGTTTAAAATACAGTAAGTGTTCACAGCTATTAACTATATATTAGCTTAGCTGATGTGTGGGCGTAAATCATTCCAATGACAATGTTGGCTTCACGCCAATCATGAACTCAGCTTAAAATTGTTTATTATTACAGTGGTGGTTATATTGCTATAACAAGAAAATTTCAGTAACTGTTTCCTGCTACCCTTTGAATAGGAAGCACTATTTCCAAACATGAGGAAAAGCACCAGAATGTTTAATTATATCTTATTTTTTAAGTTAATGATGAAGATGCCCTTGCATCCAAATTACAAAAGGATGATAATTTTCTTAATTTAAGCAAAGCCATTTTTGGGGTAACTTCCTTTTAAAAAGCATTTTTTTTACTTTTGTGTTCATCCATTTCCTGATATATTTATACTAAGGATTGCATGTGTAACTTACAACATATTATTTTTTTATTTTTTTTTAACCAAGCTTCCCTCCTTCCCTTACTGAGCAAAGAAATATAATTGTTGGAAAGATAAAGCACTTCAAATCTGACTGTGGAACTGACTCCCCTCTTCCCTGAAATGTGGACTCATAAAAATGCATAGCAAACATTTACTGCCACAGAACAAACCAGTTATTCTATATGACTGTAAAAATTGATGATTGTGTCTGTAACACCTAAAGTTCTATTAGAAAACTGGAATGGAATAGGAAATTGAATCATATTTGGAAGCTGTAACAAAATCACATCAAATATTTGACTCTGGTTTCATAACTGCATTTTGTGACTTATTAAACTTAGGTAGATTTTTCTCTGCTAGTTTTGTTGAATCATAAACTGCAGTTCACTAGTAAACACAATGGACCAGTTTTCAAAATTGTCTAAAGTATGCATGCATTCCTCATTATAACAACACTTCGTGTTGCCGTATTATATCCCATTAGCAAATATCACCATGCATTGCATCTGCTAATGACTTGAGTACCCCAGTGAAGAAATGTTGCTATTCCTGTTTCATGACATATGAAAGAGCAAATAGCAAATGTGACAGAGGTTATCTGGTCTGTAATGACAGTGTAGGATTTGAAGAGGTGAATTAACTGGGATAGAAAATGTGCAATTTGAAGCACTTTTTTTTTAATTGATACTGTTATTACAGCTTTCTTTTTGCCAGTTAGCTGGACAGACAAGGGAAATTGCCCATTCAAAGTTGTTTCTACTTTAAAACAAATTATCTCTGCAGGTCCATTGTACCAAACTTGCAAGACTCCCTTTCCATACTTAGTCTATTCACAGTTTTGCCAGACTCTCTAAACCTTTTAAGAAAATTGTTTCCAGGCTATATTTCTACCTTAGCAAGCTTGAAAGTCTGGCAAGTTTTTTCTTCTGTGTTTGTATTGTACAGTGTGTTGTGTAGCATCAGTGAAGGTAGAAATTCAGTTTCCCTCCACTTCCTTCCAAAATTGTTGTTGAATTTAAATCAGCCTTCTCAACATTTCTTCCACAATAATTTGAATTCTTTCTGATGCTAATATATTCAAATAGCTATTTTGCTGAGCACTGACACTGCTTTCATAAAGGTAACATAGTAAATGGCAGCATCATTTTTTTTTTCTGTGCCTTTAAGAATAAACTGAAATTCAGTGAAATTGCTATGTACCTTAAACCTCCTTCACTACTGATAACTGTGCTCTCAGAGAGTAAAGTGGATCCTGGCCATCACGCCTAGAACCAAGGCAAAACCTACTGTAAAAACTGAAATGGCAAGTTGGGAGCCATCTTCCTTTCTTATTCCCTTTTGTTTCACCCAGCTAATAAAAAAAAAAAACCAAAAAAACCACAAAAAACAAAAAACATACAAATTTATAATTAAAAAAGTTGCAGATTTGAGAAGAGAATGAATCTTAGGGATGGAAAACAAGGGAAGGAAATGGTTAAGACCATGATATGGAGCTCAAGACAAGAGAGCGCTATAAATACTGGATCTGTATGTATTTGATTGGCAAGAGTGGTGTCCTAATTTATGAATGTTTGAATGCAGCTGTAACACTCTTTAATAGTTTAGGTTTTCATACATAGTGATTGTACAGTGCACTGTTTCACTATAGCTTACTTCTTTGATTTTTTTCTCAATCATTAATATTCAGGGAACTTTATGCTCCTTTTCTACATTCCCCAAAGTAACTGATTCCTTGATATGGCAAACATCCTTTCTAATAGGAAATGCAATGCTATATACGTTGCACTGAAATTGTAAGTGGAGTTTTTTTATAATTAAACTTTTACTCTAGCATCAGACACAATGGACCCTATAATGGTGGTTTTAAGGTTAATCTATTTCAGCTTTTTTATAAAAACCAGTATATAAACTAAAAATTAGATAAAACCTAGTATTTATCAGTGAAATGATTTGCAGTGAATGATACTGCTGAATATATGTTACATGCTAAGTTTTAGAAGAAATTAGGATGGTTTTTATCACCAGCCTGTTTGAATAGTTCCTCCTTACATGTAAAAAACCCCCTCATATAATATCACCTAAAAACCAAATCCATAGGGTATGTATTTTTTCCCAAAAGAACTATTTGAGTAAGGGTACATGGGTTCCCCTAGAGAAAGCAGGTTTAAACCTGAGATTTTCCATACGTGAGTGCAACATATTTTTCTAGTATTCTAAAAATATTCTAGAAACATTCAAAAGACTACGTCAGAGAGACATTAAAAGAGAGTATTGATGGGATGTTTCAATCAAGAAGGGGATAAAGGGAACCTCTCACATATTAATTCACAGTAAAAAAGTTGCTTTTGATAGAGTTATTTTGTCAACAGGGTGTATATTCTGTATATATCCCTAATACGGCTTTTGTATACTAAAGAAAAATTAAGTATTTTGCTTCGGTTTAGTACAGATTAATTATTGATTAGGGCTAAAAAGATAATTGAATTAAGAAAATGATGAAAACATATAATTTGATGGTTTACGTTGGCATAGGATTCAGTTCAAACAAATACTTGCCACTGTTGTGGATTACAAGAGTATTAAGGATTTATGGCATCAGGAATACAAATTCAGCAGCTAATTAAAAAATCTTCATAACTATGATAGTGCCATGAAATACTAAAGATGATTAGCAAAATATGAACTTACTCATTTTCTTTTTTGAGGCATTTGTCATTTGACCTTATGTTTGTGTATTACACATTTATTTCAGTACATTTACTGTCATAAAAAAATGCAGTCATATAAACATGCAGCTGCATAAAACACTCAAAAATGCATATCTAACAGAACGATTAAGTGTTCTGATATGTCCAAGGATATCTATGTGTGTTGGAAAGGAATGGAGATAAAAATGAAATTTGCAAATGTTGTGACCGTCTCCCTGTAAATCAGATAGTTACTTTCACAGCAAGCATGAGTAAATTCTGAGAAGGTAGAATCATTGGTGCCAGGAAACATTATGCATTCCTATGCATTCTCTTCCATGGCCATCTTTGCCTTGCAGTACATGTAAGGCCGTTATTTTTCAAGTGTCTTCTCTAGTGGTATTCAGGCCTTGCTTAAGGAAACCCTCTGGTCTACTTCTGTACCATTAAATCAACATGTGATAATGAACTTTAACTATTTGGGTTCTCTATGTCTATACAGTAAAGCAAAGAATTGTGTCAGTTATTTGAATCATGTAATTAGCTCATACAGATGGATGACTATGCATTCAGACATGTTACGTCCAGAAGCCATTCATTTCTAGGGTGATGGATGTTAGAAACTAAAATAAAACAAAAATTCCAATTTATTTAAGTCTAGAGGAGTCAGTGACACAGACTATTTTAATAACTCTGACTCTGTATGTACAGTATTTCATTAATATGATTCACAGAATAATTTCCACAGAAGAATAAGTTAATATATTCCTTCCACCCCAAAAGAGAAAAGAGGTCTGCATTAGACTTGGAGATATCAAGGCAGCTTATTTGGAAGATCATTCCAGAGAAATTTCAAGGGTTTTTTATTTATTTCTTTTTCTAAACTCCTCTCACAGTTACTTCATTTGCACATTCCGTTTTCTTCAGGGTATGCTTTTTTGCACTTTTACTGGTTATCTCCAGTCCTGATCCCTTTCCCCCAGTTTACCTTCCAAGTCTGTGACCACCAAATCCAGTGAATCGCAGAGTGCTGTTTGTAATTCTTCTTGGCAAAGGGAAAACTGGTTTTACAGCAGAGTTTTTGAACAGGATACGTCTTTCTATGGCAGTGAGGTAGGCAATGAGGGAACACGGTGTGTTGAAAATGGGGAACTGAAGGACCAGATGAAATTCTGCAGTGCTGGTCTAGTCATCTTCACCAATGGGCCATGCAGTTATCCATGAAAATATTCATTATAGTGAACGGACGTGTCATGAAAAACAATTGCTTTGCAGGCTTAATAACTCTTTCCGCAGCTTTTTGTCCATTTTTTCTCCATCTGTGGCTTCCTGTTTCCTCTAAGTGTTGCCCATCTCACTTCCCTGTGGAACTTTAAAAGTGACACATCATGTTTTATGTATATCCACCTATTTCTTGATTTATTTTCCTTCCATGTACCAATATTTCATTTCAGTTCTTACATCATTCATGAGGGTGACATTCTCTGCAAATTCATTCCTAATTTACTCTGATTTTCTACTGAACAATTGAGTTTGTACCACCTTAAAGCCCCACACAGTTTTGTGCTTTAAAAAAACAACAACCAAAAACCTGTTTATCCTAGACTAAGAGATATTTCAAACTTGCATGCAATTTATATGTGTTTAAAAATGTAGCTGTGTTGTTTCATCATTTTCTCAACATAGTTCAGTGAACATACTGTCTGTTCTGTCATTAGGACTCACCACAATGTATGTGGCAAATAAGCTTCTCTACTAAGGAACAGGCCTTTTACAGACAACCCCTGTGAGTTTCAAGATATTAAATTGTATGTAAGGCAAAATCTGATTTAAATCTTAGTGTACATTCAATCACATCTCCCACTTGTGATACAATCTTAAGTGATAAATTTTTTAAAATGAAAAAAAAAAAGTGCTTGCCATAGTAGTTATTGAATTGCAAAGAATATCACAGGTGGCAAAGGATCGTAAGTATTATTGGATTGCAAAACTCAATGAATTGTGTTGTAATTTTTGTTCACCATCATCCTGTTTTTATGCCAGGGATTTAATTTTTTGATCCTTTTAACAAGCTCCTTTCAAGAGAATTAATCTCTGTTTCCTTGTTATATATACATATTTTTTATGTATCTCTTGTCCTGTTTGTGATCTCAGGTTTCATAATTTTTAAAAGTTTGCCATTTGCTAATGCTTGTATATTTAAAATGAAAATTATATAAGGAATGAAAGAGTACAAGAGCTGAGGTGACTATTATCTGGGTAAATATTACAGAAAGAATCAGACAATGTACAGTTTTGGTTTTAAGATCAGGAGGATTTCTGTTTTCTTAAATATTTCCCTTTGCATCTCCTATCCTCATACTTAAGCATATCATAAGGATAGGCAATTAAATGGGAAATATTTAAGAAAATACAGAAATATGGTATGCTTAATCATGAGGATAGGAAATCCTCCAAATCCTAAGTAACATTTGGAAAAGTCTGAAGTCTGTTCCTAATGGCAACGTGAGAAAGAGGAGAGATTTAACAGCCTTCTGGAGACTGTATCTTCTGAAGTGTCTTACTAGCATTAATTCATTATTAACATCTTAATTTACCATTTGGGATTCTTTTATTTTTCATCAGGCATTACAGTTTCTTTGTTGTTAGGTTTGCGTTGGGATGAAGAAGGGATTGAAGAAAACTACAAAAAATACAGTCATGGTCCCATTATCCAGATTAAAACCAGATATAACAAAACTAACAGTAGTTAAGAAAAAGAAAAAAGTAACCATAAAATAGTCACTTTAATTGTTTAACATAGCCAACGGTTGGATGCTTGCCTTCACATCAGTTGCTCTGTATGCAAGTTATTTTGTGTGGTTTATTAGTTACTTAAAAGGAGACTTTAATCTAATGTGTTATTAATTTGATTTAGTGTGATTTGGGGGAAGAAGAATGCTTGTGTTTGGTTTTTTATGAGACTGATGTCTTTCATCTGCAGTTTGCTACAGATGGGAGATTAATACATTAATCCCTACAATTCTCCCTTGTGACTTACAATAGTGCCTTTATTATCCAACCTCCACATCTATATGTCAAAAATCTTCAAGTATTTTCTTGTTGTTATTTATGAATTTCTTAGTCTCTGAACCTCTTTTCTGCATAAGAAACACCTCTGGAATTTTTTGTTAAAGAGGCAGATCACCTACTTTGATAATACCTTTCTTTTGCCTTCTGGACTTGCTTATTAGCGGTTCCAGTATGGAGAATATTGAAGTAAATGAAGTTTTTATAACAATGGATGCTGTGAATCTTCAGTGTATATTTTGTTGTTACTTGTTTTTAAGTAATTGACAGTTGCAGGTTTAGGTTTGGTTTTGTTTTTTCCTCTGCCAGAAAAAAAAAACGACCAACCCAACTTATCTACACAGAGTTCTTTTTTTATCTTAATTTCTCAGTTTTCCTGGTTTTATGCTTGTATCAGTGATTTTATCAAAGACTAAGGGAAGTTGACATGAAATACTTAACAGAAGGAATTATTTGTATCATATAATAAATGAAAAAATAGTCAGAAAAAAACCCTGATGCAAGAATGAGTTAAGATACTTTCTCTATATTTCTGTATTTTTTTTTTCAGGTGTTGACCTAATGGATAACCAAATGTATTTCATAATACCTCAGAAGCTAAAAGCTACAAATTGTCTCAGGCAGGTCTATCTATAGAAACCTATGTGGATGGTTCAAGATGGGTTACACTACCACATTTTTAAAATCGTGTAACAGACTAAATTGGGAAGAATACAAAATGAGAAGTGCCATAAACTATGCTGCATAAAGAACTCTTTCTCACTGTGACAGTAACTTACAGGCAAAGAGGACCCTACAAGAGGGCCTTGCAAATTTTGTCAGATGGTGGGTTGTTTGGTTATTTTGTTTTGTTTTTTTTCTTTTTATTTTTCATCTGAGGCAATGTAGAATTATGTCAAAACAGGAGAGGAAATTAATGACAAAGTATGCGGGGAAAGGGAAAAATACTTTCTAATAAAATTGAAAATTAATGAGTATGAGCTGGAATTCTTCTGAATGAAAGGTGATGTAATTTGTCAAGTATTTCAAGGCATGGTGATAAAAGACTGAGGAGGGTAGTGAGAAGAGTTTTGCAATTACATAAATTTTAATTACCAGTTACATGATCACACACTGCAAATGAAAAATTTAATGTCAATATTTTCAATATTTACCTGTTGGCAAAATCTGCTAGAGGTAGGAAAATCTCCTCGTTGAAGATGTGGAAATACCTTCATTTGATTAATTTGATGTGACATACGATAAAATGCTTGGAAATAAAGTGTAGACAACTAATCTGTACTAGAAGGAGGCTGCAAGCATCTAATAAATCTTCCTGGTTTTATTCCGACCACAGAATAAAATGGTCACCATAGCAAAATACAGGCCCAAGACATTCAAACACCATTTTTGTTGATTAAGAAATTTAGTTCATTAATCATGTTAAGAGATTAAAACTTCATTATTTTTCTATCTGAATTTTCCTGAAATTGTCACTGTGGTTTTCATCTATTGCTGAACATATTTTTTACAATTTATGGGAGCTTGGTTTTCCTGTGACAGCTGCAGTCATTTTAATGCACAATGTCATGAAAGGACAGCACAATGAAAATAGAAAAAGCTTGTTGCATATGTATGGCTTGTGAGTAGCTGAAACTAAATTTTGTCATTTTGTGAAGTCTAAAATACAGTTGGGATTACATCAGATTTACCCTTCAACTATTGTAAAGGAAAGAGAAATACATGTTAAATGAAACACTCTTTAAGAAACTTCATCTCTCTACTCCCCCTTTAAAGCTATTTTTTCTGTGTCCTACTTTTTAGCTGCAGTTTACAGTAACAGAGCCACGGTGTTTAATTCCTATAAAATGTCACAATTGGTGTCACTTATTAACTTTGACAAAAAGTCTGGCATTGATTTGAACCAATGGATTTAATTTTATCCATGTGACTTTGGTAGGCTGAATCAGCATTGCTTTATTACATCCTCAAAAAATTAAAATTTTGAAGATTTTTTTTTACTTTGTGAATATTTGCTAGCTATGTCTAAGCATAAAAACTTTGCTCAACGAAGAAAGCTTCTTCCTATATCAGAAAATTCCATTAAATCAAAATCAATTTCTGTTTTTTCTTTTGTTTTCTGATACTTGAATTTGCCAACAGCTAAGCAGTATAATTTAGAATAAAAATGGATTTTTCAGGAAATGTATTTTATTCAAATGACATTATAATGCTTTATATATAAAATTATTTTCTGTACTTTATGTTAAAATAGTTGCATTAGCCTTAAATGTGAAAAGTCTTACAAATTATTATATTGCAATAGTTTGAAATAAGTAAAAACAATGAGAAAAGCAATACAAACAACAAAACCTGTTTGCTGGTTGTTATAGTTCAGTTACAAAGCAAAGAAAAGAAACAGAAAGAATTTTTTTTTTTTTTTTAAAAGATGGAAGGTAGCAGACAAAAATAACATAGGGGAATTATCTGCAACACTGAGAATATTGCTTTGTTAAATATCAGCGCCTAGAGCTCACATCCCACAGTAAGATCTGGACATATGTGCGTGTTTGTTATATATATATTGCTATCTAGCCCAAAGTTGATTTGGAAAGGGAGGCAGCAATTTCATGTATAGAAATAATAGAGAGCATCAGCATTCATTTACAAAAGGCTTTGGAACTTGCTCCAGTGATAATTATAATGGCTTGCAGTTTACAGCCAAAGTTTTTGGCTTCGTCCTTCATCCCTGACTATATCTTTTCCTCTGTGAATTAGTGACGGAATGGTGTAAAGGCAAAAAAGAGTTATCTTTGCAGACCTTTGCTCTCCCCCTCCACATAAGCCGGTGGTTCAGAGGAGTCCATATCTCTCTGGGAGCTGATCTTTTCATTCTTTCACCTGCACTGAACTGTAGCCATAAGCCGCAACAATGCCATTTCTAATCTCACAGGGCAGTGCTAAACTTTAGTATAACGGAAATAACTTTACCTAGCTGAAACTCTAAGTAAGACATCCACAGGGCTCATTTAGTCCAAAAGGGGAACTTACCAGTGCCTTGCAAGTCAAATCCAGTTGGTTAGATCCCTAAATTACAGTAGAAGGTAGGGACACCAGGACAACTAAAAAAGGAAGACACTATCACAAACATATGCAAGGTGATTATGTGGCTGACAGAGCTAATCAGCTGGATCGGTCAGCCCCAGCTCAGAAGAGAAAAGAAATTGGTGTGTCTCCACATTTGCAAGTACTCCCTTACATATTCTTCCCTCTCCGAGGCCCTGCCTCCCATACTTAGTCTTTCTGTGTACGAAAGAGGACTTTGATGTTACTTGCCATCTGCTCTGAGTCTGTTAGTAGTGGAAGAGATATCATCACAATAAAATATTTGGTTTGACAGTTTGGGACATATTTTGGCTTACAATATAAACTCAACAAATGTTCTACCATGTCTGACCCACCTCTGTATCTGACCAAGCTCTATGTCTGGCCAAGGCAAAAGACACACTCCTCAGATAATGCCTGATCAGTATCTGCAGTCCATACACTTTGTACTGCTGCAACAGCCACAGGATGCCATCAGAGCTGTTAGAGGGATATATCTGCCTATTCTGTTTAACATCTATTTGCAGACCTCTTGTGCATGATTTTCCTGTCTTTTTGAGCCTGCTGATATTATCTGCACACACAACTTCTGGCCACAGATTATAGAAGTTCACTGCCTGCATGTTCACTGCCTGCAGTGGCAGGGCTGCTGTGCAGGTTGAAATGATTCAGCAACGATAAGTTTATCCATTGGTATTCCAGGTGAATTAAAGTAGTGAAAGCCTGAAGAAGAAATGTTTTCTGATGTTATAGTTGTATTACATCCTGCACCACTAGAGCATGGTAGCTGGAGCAGTGTGCATCTTTTAAATTTCAAATCACTGCCTCTATCAGGATTTCTTGGAGAACTACTTTTAATGAAATGTTCATCTGTGCCATCTGACAGCATTTGATCCTTTAAAACCTATAATATGATCTGTAGCAGTAAACTTCATATGCCAAGGCAAATACTGGCATGCCTGACTTTGTGTGAGAGAAACCATCGAGCTTGTCCAAAAGAAATTGCATGAAACCAAAATACAGCCTAGAGGGATTTTTCAAGGCATCTGCCAAATGTTTCTTCTCATCCACCTTCTCCACATCTTGAATGCCCAGGCACAAAACTTAATTAGTAAAGCTCCCCCAAAATGTTTCTATAAATCTATCTTCAATGAAATCTTGAAGAAATTAATGTTTTGTTTTCTTGTGGAACAGGGAGATTGTACTGACAAATCTGGGTGGATTTTAGGACACTGAATTCTTTTTTTAATTTCTAGGGTTCTATTGGCATGCAAGGTTTTGAAGTGTTAAGTATCTTAAGATAAGTTTTGAATTTTATGGAGAAAAAAAATGGTGTAAGGATCTTCACAAAAGCCTGGAAATGCAGAGGTATATTCTTTGAGATCTTACATAGCAGTTACTGGCATCACGTGTCCTGTTTATTTAAACACTTTTTACAGTACATATCTTTTTATCAGTGACATGTAAAAACTCCTCCTTATTTAGAAAGACGCTCTAAAACATAGGAGTAAACCTATTTCATCAAGTTTTCTTTTTATGTTTTCGATGTTTTAAAGTAATGGTGAAATTACATGTAGCTGAAGCCATATAAACTTTGCTGTGAAGTATCTTCCAACAGTTTATGAACTTGACGTTAAGTTCTAAAATTACATACATCAGCATGCAATTGCTAGTCAACAGTGTCCAATAATTACTGGAATGGGAAGCTGACTACTTTTCCTAATTTGCCAGTGTTCTTTCTCCACTGAATTCTTGTCATTTCCTTTTTGCTTTTCTTTTCTCCCAAACTGGTAAAATTAAGCAGCATTGCCAACAGTTGCTGTGTTTACTCTTGGGAAAATTGCGTTTCTCTTTTTTTGGCTTTGTCATAATCCAGACATGTTTTTCCTACCTTGGTGTCTAAAGACATGTAACAGCTAAGGCAGTAAAAATGACAAGCAAAGATTTCTGTTGGAGAGTTTGTATAGAACATTTCTAATATCTCACTTTCTACATTTAAATAAATAGCTTTTTTTTGACCTGAAAGAGATCATTACACATGTAGGCATAGCATTCATGTCAATGTATATCCTGATTGCCTTTGGGCAATTTTTTGCAGATTTTAGTTATCCTTTAAATGTAAAATTTACAGTTTTGGCCTTCTGTCTGTCAAATCAATGACTCTGCACTGGCAGATTACAGGACCAGCTTTGCAGCATGTGGATGTTTCCATCTACATTTTTTTTGTATAGAACTTCACCTCTGAGAATGAACAACTTCAGGAGAAAGCTTTGGCATAAGGTGCTGTGCTCCCTTTAAGTCTGGACTTAGAAGTCCTTTATAGGACTCTTATTAAAATTTGCAGGTTGCAGTCTGCATTGATTTGTAGTTCTGAGAAGAACACTTAGGGCTGAAATTCCTTCTACAACTTCAGATGTAAACTAAATTATGCAGTTGTAAACCGCAGAGAAAACTTTCTAAATGTTATCTGTAAACAGTGATCACGATTTCTAGAACAGTTTATTTGTTTTCATTTCCCCCCTCCCTTTTTTTTTTACTATGTCATTACCAAATTTGTCATCAAATTTCTCTCAAGTTTGATCAATGTTTTCATTTGTGGTTTGTTTGTTTGTTTGTTTTACCAAGACAGTGAAATAAAACAATATTGAATTCATATTGAACAGAAATGTAAGTCTGATCAGTGAACATCTTTACAAAATATAATCTGCTATTTAGCCAAAATAGCAAAGGTAAATTTCACAGAGATTAGTATGCACAGATAGAAGAATTCATGTTTGGAATGTAATTGTTAGCCTTTATTGCTATCCAGCTGTCAGATAAAAAAGCTACTCTCTGTTTTCTGAAGATACAGACATAGAAAAATGTATTTCAGCAGCTAGCTTTATGAACAGGTCTGTTTTCTCTTGTTCTTGCTAAAATTATAGTACCTGTAATTTGAAACATTCTTTCTTCGTAATTGTATTATGCCAAGAGATAAGAAAGCTGTCATCAGCAATTAATCCTTGCAAATGTCACAAGAATAAAATATGTAAGCTTGGGGGGTGGGGTGGGGGGCGGGCAGGAATCACAGATTTTTTGCTGTTTGGTTGAAATTGGAATGGTGTGAAGGAGATGCTGAAAGGGTAAGAAGCAGACTCCCAAAGAAAACTGCCTATAAATAGAGGTTGGCCTAATTCTTACTTATGCTATGGTTGGTTTCTACTGCTTCATAAAATCACAAAAAAAAAAAATAAAATCAGTCCCTTTCTCATACATTAATCTAATAAGGATTTTTCTGCCAAAACTGAGGGGGTGATTCTGTCTGAAAGCACAGAAACCAGCTGGTCCCACTGGACTTCAGTTACAATTTTTTAACTCCCCTTAAATTTTAATTTATTTGCTTGAAATTGAAGTTTTTCATTATGAAATGAAACCAACTTATGAAAAAGTAGGTTATTTTATGTTTATGTGAAAATATATGAATAGTATACAGTCAAAGTATATGATAGCTGTTACCCAGTGAATTTAAGATCAAACAATAGACTGTGTCTCATGTAAGTGAATTTCCTTGTTTAATTTTCATAATGTTGCACCAGATGGAAAGAAATTGTCCCAGCTGTGCTGCACTGTCTCCTACACTTAATAATAAAATAACAAAAAAACTAAATACACATATTGAAATTCATTTCATTCTCCTCAGAATTCTGTTTTGAAATACAACCTCAGGAATTGTATTTACCTCAATTGCAACTCACAACTTTAACTCAGCTATACACATTCAGAACTTAAAATACATCACATTGTTCCCATTCTGTCTTTAATGGTAATTTAATGCACTACCATTTATATCTATCTTTGAAAGGTAACTCAAACAATTATTTTTGTTTTAGATTAATATATTTGTCTTTCTATAGCCAGTACCATAACAAAAGGGGGGAAAGACTCATTTATCCAAGTAATCAAAGGTGAACCCATTACATTTAGTAATATTGATCTGAAAGAAAGTGTAACTTTGTATTATTTGTATCAGATAACTGTAGTGATGACAGGAAGAAAAAATTTGTGGATGTGACGTGTTTCAACAATGAACTGGCTTATTTCATTATTCTTTGTAAACACCCTGTCTTCTGTTTGAGGTGTGAAATTAACCGTGTTCAAGGGGCAGTTGTCTCACATGTTTGGCAGTTAATTACCATAGCAGTACCTGTTTAAGTAGTTTAATAGCCATGTGTGACTTTATAGAGTAAGATGTATTTCACCTGAAGAACTATTACTTGGCTAGCTTTAAAGAGTTTCTCGTCATTCATTGAGTCTTTTTTACCTAATTTTCTGAAGAAAGGAATCTTACGTTTTCACTGTTTTCCCAATCTCCCTGCCCGCCAATAACTTTCAAGCTATGCCAATTTCAACAAATACAGTAGAAAGTCCCCCAGTATTAATTTACTACAGGTTCCTAGGGTGTTGTGGAGTGAGCGGGGGAGAGATTTATAATGCTAGTTCCTCCAGAAATTTCTGCAGTGGTCTCTTTGGTTCATGCAAGTAGAATGGTACATCTGGCAAGAAGAGCAATCTGGCACAGTCCTGGATGCTTCTTGCTCAGTCTCTCCATAGCCTCCTGCTACCCACCTCCCTCCTTGTATGATCTCAGAAATGTGACAGGAAGCCAAAGCTGTGAAAGATGTTATAAGATTGGGTACCAGAAGATATTACAGCATGGTTCTTAGGTGGAGGTAGCAACAGATAATGTGCCTTTTGGGAAATAAACAGATATGAGGTCAAGTTTCATTAAATCCTCTATTCAGATAAATAATGCAAGTCTGGCCACTGGTGATCATTCTTTTGGTTTGGATCTTTTATAACAATTTACTGAAAATATTGATACTCTCTATTTGTTGCTCTTTATCCAAACTGATTGTTTCAAAATTTAATAGTGAAAAATTAGGACTCTACATTATCTGAGGAATGGGGATACCATTATCAGTAAGCTATGGACTCTCTTTCATAGTTGTGCGTTCAGGCATGCCCATGACTTGAGTAATAGCGTGAAAAGGGCTACTAGTTTCAAAGAAGGCTTCTTTACTAAATCATAATGCGTATCTGCAACTTTGACAATTTTTTTTCCTTTTTTTTTTTTTTTTTTTTTTAAATGACTGTGAGCTATTAACTGAAATATCGAGGATAAAATAACCAGCCTGATAAATATTTTGTTATGGACAATATGTACTAGATTATTTCACTTGAGAAGAGTCAAAGCCTTTTTTTTTTTTTCTGAAACAAAGAAAATCAGGTTAGTAATTTATTTGTTATTGTTTCACTTTTCAGTATAACTGGTTTAAATTTTACCTGTTGCCTTCTCTGAGCATATATTAATACTGATTCTGTGTTTGTTTATTGATGCTAAGATCTTGCGTATGCAGGCATTACAAGGATTTATGGCTTCTGTTTATGATAATATTTCCAACAGCTTAACTGTCCTCTACATTAACTGTTGTATTTCACTGGTCACTTTATGAAATAACCCTGGGATGTGCTTTATTAAAGACAGAAAGTATAGCCTGCAAGCATAATCTTTTACAACCTGATACGAGTATATATTAGTGAGTGCTAGAATTTTCACTAGTCTTTCCCACTGAGAAATCTGTGAACAATTCCACTGACTTGGTTTTGAGTACTTGCAGAAAATATTCTTGTTCCAGTCTACATGTATAGATTTGAACAGTGCCCTCGTTCAGACAACTATTAATGTACCAGGAGTTTTTGTATTGTTACAGTCCTTATTTTAGGCAAAATACTGGCAAAAATAGTTGTTTTGTTAGCTCATTTGGGACTGAAAATCTCTTCAGCATTTTTTATGACACAAGTTAACACATTTGAAACCTTGTCATCCAGTTGCACTACAACCAAGTGAGAACTAGCACAACTGAGCTAATTCATTTGGATAACAGTGCATATTTTTGCTCCTAAAAATGATGCTTAACAGCCCAGTTCTAAAAGAACCCACTTAAAGGTTAGGGCACTTAACAGGATTCAGATCTCTGAGTTTCTTTCTCTGTTATTCTGCTGGAGAAAAAGAGAGGCAGAAAAAGCCGGGCACTTTACTGCAGAAGTCTTGAAATGCAAGTAGATAATTGGAGATATATTGGAAGAAAACGCTTCCGATCTTTTTTCATGCAGTTAGGTAAGTGCATCCCTGAATTCAAGATCTGTAAAAGGGGGAATAATATTACCATGCAAGCTGTAATACAAAGAACTGTGAGATTTCAGCAGTCAGAAGAGCACAAAGAAATGTTTTGCTCTGCTTTACGCTGCTTCTTCTTTTGACTGATTTCATGCCATCACAGGTGTTCCACTTAGTCTAACAAAATGTTTTTCTATCGTATAAAATGAAGGCATTAATTTTATTTACCTATCCTAGACAGGAAAATTTAAGCAATTGTGGCTAAGCAATAACAGAGCTGTGAGGCAGACACACTGTGCAGTCATGGAATAATGATTGTGATGATATGTATATTATGTACCTTCATCAGATCACTTTTGTCTGTGTTCTAAAGATGAATATACATGCAACACTGGAAGAGCCACTTAAATCTTTTCCCTGGGAGTCACTAGAAAAGTCTGTATTTCCTGCTCCCAAAGCATGAGGGACTGCTGAGATTTAAATGGACACGCCAAGACTGAGTCAGTGGCTATATTTTTGTTTATTTTGATGAGGTAGGGGTTTTTTTTGTGTTTGGTTTGGGGTTTTTTTGGGGGGGTGGTGGTTTTGGTTTGGTTTTTTTTTTTTTTTCTCCTAAGAGAGAGGAAATATGGAATCGAGTTGTAGAAGGGTTATTTTTGCTTACTGCTCTCCAATCCAGCTTTGAGTTCCCAAAGAAGTCAATCAAAATTTAACTTATTGTTGTTTCTTTCAGTGATAATATAATGTGTTTGCTAAACTTAGTTTATTCTTATTCCCCAAATTTCTGCAGAAATATTTTGAGGTACACTATTCCTGCTGGGCTGATCTTATGAACTACATATGTCTTAGCAGTCAGGTCAGGTTATTATAGATTTCATATTTCATTTGCCCGTTTTCTTCAGTAGATGATAGAATGAAAGGTTTTCTACTAAAACTGTGGCTACTACAGCACAAGGGACACTGTTATGTTACAAGCACTCATATTTTATGCAGTTTATTTAGTGTTAACGTTTTGTGAGGCTTCCCTATGGTTTTTTTGTATTTAGGTTCTTAGAGTTACTGCTGCTACAAACTCGAAAAGCAGGCTATTACTCTTGCACTTAACAGATGGCTTACAAATGTCTTAGCAATATAAAAAGTGATTAGCTTTAAGGATGCTTTCTGTGAGAATTATTTGAACATATTTTGCCACTCTGCCACCTTTTACCACTTCTGTTGAACTTAAGAATTATATTAAGAAGTTTCTCAAGAGCTTTTCCTCTTAACATTTTCTAAAATTGCAGATACTGTATAATTTATACAATGAATGACTCTTCTTTTGTCTCATGAGGGTCCCAGTTAGAAAAAATGTATCAAGAAAGAATATACTAGGAGATAGGTAGTCTGGTTATGCTTACTGCAGAAAACCTGTGTTTATTTCTTTGTCTGATAATATGCAGAACATATCAGAGGGAGGAAGACATCTTTTCTGTATATTATGAGTTTTCTTTCATGGTGAGAACTGCATTTTTTTCCCTTCAGAAAGACATTTTTTATAACTGTGATTAAAGTAATAATTTGTGTATAACTGTTTTGTTAATTTATTTTCTACCTTTTTTGTTATTTTAACTCATCTACAATATTTTTTTTTCCTGTGTTCTATTTTCCCACTTTGTTTGGTCGGTTTAGTTTGGATTGGTTTAGCAAGGTCAGCTTTTCTCTACCAGCTTGGTTTCATTGACCATTGGCTTATATTGATAAGCCAATTCATTCTTTTATTTATGTGAGGTTCATTCTTTTATTTACGGCTACTAAAGCACCATGAGATTTAAACAACCTGGACAGGGTCGTCCATGTCACATGTTTGAATCAGTGTTGTTTTTCTCAAATTCACAACAAAAAGTAATTTACTTAACATTATTAGCTTAGGGGGGAAAAATGACGGAATGTTTTTACAGTGTTCTAATACTTCTTGTTGAATAAAAAGTAACAATTCTTAAAAAAAAAACAAAACCGCCAACAAACTAAAAATTCTTTATAGAAATGTATTGCCATTTAGCAACTAATTTATGAGCAGTCTGTCCAGAACAAGTGTATTTCAACCTAGATATTCAGGCACAGACTGTCATTCCTATTCTGTTGGCCCCTTCTTGTCATTTATAGAGTAAAAAGAGAAACAGTGAAGACTGAGTGTTGAAGAGTAAGGAGCTGTGTGCAAACATGCAAGGACACCTCATGCAATATCCTGGTAACTGAAAACTCAAGATGTCAGAGTCAGGCTTAAATTTGCTACCTGAACCTAGCAGAGGTGTGTAGTCCCTATAATCAAATTATCTCAAGATCAGTAGATGAGATGTTCTAGAGTTTCGGAGTGAGTAAGACTTTCATTTCAGTCTCTGTACTCCTGATGAATTTCCCTAGTGATTTATTTTAGGATAGTCTTAAGTTTTGGGTTTTTCTGTTTTCACCAAAATAACTTACAGCTCATCATTAAAGCTTGATGAACAGAAGAGAGCCATTCCTTACCCACCATTTTTTTTCAAAGTGCTTGACATGGCAATCTCAGCATAGGGAGTTTCATTGTAACATCTACAACATATAAATTAATTTGTTCTAGTTTTCATTTTGCTGTGCTGTTGAAGCTAAGAAAAAAGATATATATTTAGGGCAACCAATTTGCTTTCATAAAAGTAGTCTTCTAGGTAAGTGCCCATTTCTAATTCACTCAGTGGATTTACAATTTTCAAATAATTCATAGTTGCAAAGGAAGAATTTCAATAATTATAGTTTTTCAACTCTTCATCTATTTCTCATCACCAAGAAAGAGAGCTGTTTGCTTTGAATGATTTCTGTGAGGTTTACCTACTTGGTTTCCTTAATCTTTCTTTGATCTTTGCATTTTTAGACAACTGGTTATTTTAAAGTTCATCCTTGGGTGGCAAAGTTTTGCAGGGAAAAAAAAAAAATCAGTCCATCACTTTTGGCTTCTCTTTAATTTTAGTTCTAGGATTTCCACTTGATCTCAAAACCTACACTTCTTTGTGTTCCCATATTCAGAGGCACTACATATATTAACTACAATTTGTGATGAGATTTATTCAAAGTGTATGCATGTATTAATCCATACTGCGTGTTACCACACCCCCTCAGCCCCCAACCTTCTACTCATCTGGTTACTTGGATGTTCACTTCATTGTTTCATGAAAAGAGTTATCATGGGATATAGCTGTGAGCAGATACCGTCATATATGTGCTTATTATTTAGATATGGTTGATAATGCAACTTCGTGGCTGAAGACTTCAGCTGAGACTCAGAAAAGGATGTAGATACTTTTACAGTTCTTTGAATATTCTTCATTTCAAACATTATTAAGACTGAAACAGGGAAAACATCAAAATATAGGGTTTGGTTTAAATTAGGAAAACCAATCAAAGTTCCTAAGCATGTTTGTTGGTTTGTTGTTTTTGTTTTTGTTTTTTTTTAATTTTCCAAACCATTAGCAGGCTATAAAATTATATTTTGCGTTTTCAGTAGATCTTTATTTTCACATTTCTCTTCTGGTGCAGAAGTCATATGAATATAAGTAGTGATATAAATATTACAAAACAATTGTTGCACAATTTCTAAACAGTTACTGAATTACAAAAAGAGCAACTAGAATACAATTCATAGTGATCATTAATAATACTTTGTATTAAGTGAATTCCCCTTATATTATGGTTAATATTTTAGCCAAAGAAAACGTAAGTTCATGAAATAGTATTGGTAGAATACAAAAATGTAGTCAGTCAGTAAGAATCCAAAGTTGTTCATGTTTCTTTGAGCTTTGTATGGTGTGTGTATACGTGTGTGTGTATATATACAGGTATATAGATATACACACACACAGACACACATACGTACCTGTATATACACACAATGTAGTACTGGGGTCAGGCGTATAAGGCTGATGTCCTCTTATTATGTGGCAAGGATTAACTGCTGTAATATTTTCAGTTTGAATTCTTCTTTGGACAGTGTTTTAATTGCCAATAGTATTACACTGTTTGTATTCCTAAATTTTGTGTCAGATATCGAATAAATCTAATGTCTTTAAAATTACTATGTGCAAATACTTATCAATAGGCAAGGTACTGGTTAACAGTTTAGCAGTGGTGATTGAAGCAAACTGGAGTAATTAGTTCTGTAGAACAACAGCATTTTAGGTCATTGCCACAAGTAAAAACTAGATATATGGCCCTATTTTAATTTCCTTTTCTACCTACTGTTATGCCTAAAATTATTTGCTAGCATCAGAGTTAGTGAAGACTACATGATTAAGTCCTTTCAGCCATTGAGCTGCACACAAATGACAACAGTTTATTACCTATAAGAAATATAATCCTTGCTTTTGTGAAAAAAAAATCAAACATTCTCCACTGCTACATCAACACACAGAATTATTTTAAGCTGACCCAGTTTCATGTCTGGCAAACACAACCCTGTGGGAAAACAAGGAATTAGAAATCTATGCACAGGTAAAAGAAAAGCAGAATTCAGAAATGTGGACCATGTAACTCTATGGGAGACAATGGTTCTGCAACTGTGGGACCTGAAGAAATATTTGGAAGTTATTGAAAAAATGTTCCTGCAAACTCAAGTGTGAGAATATTTGTAATGTCATAAAATAAAATCAGTAGAGCTGTTTGAATAACATCCACTCTAAACATTAGTAATATAATAAACATATTAATTTTAGTCCAACTTTGAGCAGATTGTTCAAGAGATTTGAAAATAGAATAGCTAGAATAGCAGTGTTTATATTGTTTCCTGTAAGTTTGTGTTTTGGAACTCTGATTTTATTTTTTTTTTCCATTTGTACTTCAGATGATATATTGTTGTATGGCTGTATTTCTGAAGATAGATTCGTAATCAGATTTCGCAACATTCGGAATTCAAGTGTCGAGTTACTGATAAATGCTACATGATACAGTTGTTATTTAATTTAATTGCAAATAAGGAAAAAAAAGGAACTTTAATAGAGTCTTTGTAAGGCATATTTTATGCTTTCAATATGAAGATCTATTGCTCCTGTGCCTATACCATGTAGTATCTGCTAAAGTTTAAGGTGTAGATAAATTTCCATTACACAGTTGTGGTCAGGGCAAGTTGACAGTTTTTCACAGAAATCATCATCTTTGTGTGTTGTTAAGTCAAGAAAGCAATCCCTGTGCTAGGCAATGCACCTGCAACAATGTTTGGCAGTCAGATAGCCTTATAATTTTACAGGGGGCATAAACCTTCTGTGATATGATCCCCTCCATTGTGGGTAATGCTACACTATCCCATTCTCTTTATGGTGATTACCACAGACTGATTATCCCCTATGTACTTTATAGCATATAATAATCAGATCAACGTCAGTGCTAGAATCAAACTAGATAATTTCCACATGATTTGTTGATAGTTATTATTTTTCATCTCAGTGCCTCTCTGAAAAAAAAGCAGAAAAAAATGCATGTATACCTGATTTAGATATTGTACATACACCAACAAGTAATTGACCTTTGTCTGTCTGTGTTTGCAAGATGCAATCCACAAGCAAAGCTCCTTTCTTCCGTAGCACTCTTATGATGAAATCAATATTTTAACTTGAAGCATGAGGTCTAGGCTTTTTGTGTGTGTGGCAGGAAGAGCTTGCTCTGCCATTTAATGTAACAATTTTAATAGCATTACTAGGGGCAGAATAATGGCAGATGATGAGTGCATATGATAGAGATCAGTCAACCACTACACTAACTCTGAATTTACAGGATTTTCAGATCACTTCCACCTCAAATAACTAGTTTATGTCATAAATGCATTTTCTTATATATCTTACCCTAGAATACAGAATTTATATCTATATTCTAGAATACAGAATTGTCTGAAGAAGTGACTTGTCTGAGGTTGGCAAGAGCAGGAGACACAAGTGAAAATATTTGTACTTTTAACTCCATTCAGGCATTTTTTTAGTCTTTCTCCTCAACTTAGAGCTAAGGTATGCTGAAAGCAGAGTAGTTTATAAGAAGCATAAATCCTAAAAACAGATCTGTTGAAAATAAATTTCACACATACATTTTCTTTCTTTTATCCAAATTCAAGTCAGACTATCAAAATAATCTAGACTCAGAGCAGCCAAATACCAAATACACAGAACAAAGATAATTCATACAAATTCTTTTTCTAAAAGCAGTTAGTTTCCTTATATTTTCTATTTTCCTTAAATGCCTACTATTAAGAACAAATCTTTTAAGATTCTTAATGTAGTCTTAAGGACTTTCTCCATAAAAGCGTATGTATTTCAACATGTTCTTACATGTATTCACGTTAACACTTTTTTCATAATGCTACTTCTGTTTTAAGCATTACTTGTTTGTGCTATACTTATTAGGAAAAACTTGTGATTTATTTGTCCAATTTCAATATTATTCAGCACACAGCGAAGTCAAAAATGGGAATACACAACAGTCATACCTCTGTCACCCTAGCTTACTCCTTGGCAGAGCTTTATTTCTTAGGGATTTTATTCAACTGCTGAGATACCTGTAGGTGAAGCACTGTGTTTAGGTAGGAAAACCTTTTGTAAAAATAAATAAATACATAAAATCAGCAACTTTTAGGGATGCAATTGAGTAAATAAACAAAACTAAACACTGGAGGAGAGCTTAACAGACAACGGGAAAAAAATGTTTAGGATGATGAATACTAATCCTTCCTCATGACTAGGTCTACTCCACTGATGTTACCTTTCACTTTGTGTTTTCCCTGGTGTAAGTGATTATGCCAAGATCAGCTGGTGTTGCTGCATAGAAGCATTCACAGTATTTGGCAAGAAGCGAAATCTTTTAATTTATGTATTTATTTATTTATTTATTTAATTTATTTATTTATTTAATTTATTTATTTTCTGCATGGCAAAGACTATTTGTCCTACAGAATATCTGCAGAGGCAGACTGAGTATGAGTGACTAGAATTTTTTTTTTTTTTTAATGTTGTTTTGTGAAATCACCAGTGATTTTGGAGACATCCATTTTGCTAGGTCAAGGCTTTTTTTCAAATATTACCTACATAGAGTAGACCAAGCTGTTAGAACTCTTGCAGAAGATTGATTCCAACTGTTTTTCACTTGTAAGCTACTGTCCTAATACAGCCATTCTTATTTTTCTCCTACAAAAAAATGTTCTCAATGGCATGACTTCATTTTGTTCTTTACTGTTAGATTTTATGAGTCAAATATTTTCTTCTGAAGTCCAGATATGTAGAATATACTGAGAAACTTATTATTTTATGGTTTCTCTAAAATAATAAATTTAAAATGGTTGGGGCACAAGGCTGAAAACATTTATCTCTGAAAGACTGTAAGAAAAAGCCAGTATCACGCAGCACATGCTTGATACAGAGTTAAGAATTGCTTTGATACTGAGACACTCGTGCTCAATGTTTTCACATTATTAGCTATTATTTTCAATCATCTAGCATGATATATGCAATATGCAATGTGAAAATATACTGCAGTATAAAGATTTCTCAGCACATTATTTTCTCAGATCAAAAAATCTAGACAGGATTTACATATAAAAGAGATAACATTTTGTATGTACAGACTGTGTAACTTTCTCACCTAATCCTTTAAAAGTAGACTTCTGTGCTTGAATACTTGTTATGGGATATCAGTCCAACTGTTCTGTTTAAACCAATGTGTTTCCTATAAAAAGTTTTTTAAAATCTCTGGGGAAACTGTGAAAGAAGATTTGCAATTTGTATAGCTCATTAATTGAAACAAAAAAAAAAATTATTATTATTGACTGTAATTGTTATGTTCTATAAACATCATGGGTTTTGTTTCTTAACCGTCCTAGAATAATACAAAAAATGTTACTTTAACTATCTTAGTTTCCTGTCACAGAACTTTAATGAATTTGTTATTATTTCAAGAAGCTTTGTTACAGCAGAAATTATGAAAGTAATCTGTCTTTTCCAAAGTATTTCCACACACACACAAGTATAGAATGTTTCTGTGCTTTCAGAGTTCATTTACATATGGGAACATCATATTGATTAAGTAATAAAGGTTTAGGATTTTTAGGTTTAAGTAATAAAAATTACTAAGGGTCTAACTTTGTAATCAAGTATTCCATTTTCTCAACCCTGATTTTGAGGACCAAGGAAAAGACATTTTTTCATTACTGTTTTACTCAGTGCTAGACAAGGATTGAAACTTCCAGTATATTTGTGTCCAAAAAATACCCTATTAATTAGCCCTATTAATTTAAATTAACTTCCATTTTTTATACATATTTTGAATAGTGTATTGATACATTATGTTGCACATATCTTGAGTAGTGCTTTTTGAAAAAAAACACAACTATTTTTAGGCTTCTAGATAAATAAAATTTTTAAAATAGTATTTTACAATTTGACAGTCATTGTGATAAAATGGGGGAGTGGGGGGCAAGTAAAATAAAAGAAGGAGAACAAGTGTGTTTAGAATTCACTATGTAGGTCTATTATTCCACTGATTTTAGGCTGTGCTGGAATAAAACAAGAGCAATTAATAACATTTTGTGGTTTTAAGGTATGCATGACTGAAGATTTTACTCACATACCAATGCATATTTCTAGGGTAAATACATAAATAAATAGTCTTCTCCATGTAGAAGTACTCATTTAGCATGCATTCTGGTGGGAAAAGAAACTTAGCTAATTTTAAACCACAGAGATAAAGATCTGGGCCCGTAATGGCAGCATTCATCATAAAAAAAAATAAAATCAGCTACTTTATCTGTTTCACATTATTTTAGTCATGGAATAAGATAAGTGAGACCCGTAGTGTCACAGTTTGTTCACTGATCTTTAGTGATTTTTTTGGATTGTTTGTGTTTGGGGTTTTTTATACAAGAATCTCAGGATATCTTGTATATCTAAAACAGATAAATGAATCTGTAAATATATATTTTTAATTAATATGTATTCTAATTTATATTCTCAATACATATTTTCAGTATTTTCAGTTAGTTTTAAATTTTTACTTTGGATCATTATCACCAGATTTGTAGTGTTTATGTGCTGTGAATTAGTTTGAATTCAACACAAAGGTAAAGGTTATGCGTTTCATGGCAGTTATGACTTCCCTTTACCACATTAGGACTTTTCTGTTTATAAACGAAATAGGAAGCTTCCTTTATGAAAATGCTTTATTTCTAGTTCATTTTTTTCAGACAATTTATGTAATATTACCCTTTGTTGATATCTACCATGCTCCGGAACTGCGTGACAATTTTATAAAAAGAGACATTTGGTTTCTAGCTGCTTTTGTCTAACTTTGTATGTCAAATACTGTCATGTGCATCTCCAGAATGCACTCATCACCTTTCTGGTGAAACACAGAGTAATATACATTACCTTAAGTGGTCCTTTCATCCTCTGTAAGTCCACAGGCATAACATTTAATACAGATTTTTAACCACTTTGAAGACCTTCTTCCAGTATATGTGTCTATATTGATAGTACAACAAATTAGAATTTAGGTTTAATGAAGAATACTACAAAATCAGAGGTCTTTTCATGCTTATTCAACAAGACATGATCCAGTAAACAAGAAAAAAGATGCTAAAAACTTGGGAAATATTCCTTTTTTCTTCCATCTTCTACCACACCTGAGAGGAGTAGCATATCTGCCATGTATCCAGAGGATCAATGAAACTCTTCTCTACATGTTTATAATCCCTCTTTCCCTGCAGACAGATGAAGAATAGTTTATTAGCTTTATGGAACATGAAGTTTAAAATAATAGAAAGGAAAAAAGAAACACACAAAAAACCAGACAGACACAAACAAATAAACTACCAACCCTAAAGGAAAAAAACAAACAAACAAAACCCAACAACAACAACCAAAAAAACCCCAAAAAACAACAACAACAAAAAACCCAAGAAACATAATAAACCCTGAAACATAATTATATTTCTATATAAGCCTATATTTGAATTGCACCTTAAAAACTGCATGAACTTCTGGTTCTCAAGAAGATACAGTAGAACAGGAGGTTCAGAAAAGGATGAGAAAGGTGTTCAAGTTCATGGAACAACTTCTGTATTGGAAAATTTTGAAAAAGGTTTTATTTACTAAAGACATTATAGAACTCTGCAAAATTCTTACTGACCCTGGGAGGGTACCCAGGGGTTGTGCAGAAGAGCCATACATTGACTATGAATGCAAGATCTAAGGGCAGTATGTAAAACTACCTGGTGGATCTTTCTTAAAAGCAAATCTACTTCAGACAATACGGAGGCCATGTGTAGAGCTCCTTATCACAGGATGCAGTGGGTAAGAATATTTACACGTCCTTCAAGGAAAACTGGATCTCTGCTAGAAGACATATCTACAGAGAGTGTATATATAGACATAGAAACACATGTAGGTGGAAAATCCTGAGCTGAGAACTAGTGAGGCTTGAGGGAGCACTCAGAAGTGTATCAGCTTGCTCTGTCCTTGGTCTTTTTCTGGACGTCGTATTTATGGTTGCTGTTTTTTTGCTGCTGCATAGCTCTTCCAATTTACAAGGGTTTGTTTATTAATCTATTTGCAGAGGGAAGGCTTCTTTAAACTATTATTTTTAATAGGAAGAGGAGGAAAAAATCATCCATCAACAGTTCCTGCCCTGTGTTTACATATAGCTGGTTTGACACTATGCTGAAACTGAATCTCCATACAGTCACTTAATAGAAAACATTTAGAAAAAATATTTCTAAGAAGTACAAGAAGTGAAATGACTGCCTAAACAGAAGATTGTAATCAGAAATTTTGGCCAATAATGTCTAAATATGGGCATTTCCTTCTTCAAGCAAAGATCATGAAAATATTTTCTCTGTGAAAACTTCCTTTTAGACAGTAAATGTTTTCCTTTATTACAAGGTAGGCACGCTTTTCCAGGTTTTTATTTTAGGACTGAGTTACCATGTAGTCAGTGGAGAGTCAGTAGAGTGCAAGAAGATGCAAAGTATGTAACCTGGACTTACTCAGATACCCTTGGAACAGAATAGGAAGACAATTTCCCAGATGTGAAGGTGTATCTATTTAAAACTGCATGTTGCTCATGCTTTCTCTTGGATATTCAGGCAAAAATTCAAAAATTTTTTAAAGTAACAAATTCTTCAGCTGTATGAAAACTTAAGGAAGGTGATTCCCTGGTACTCTTGACATTTTACCATTCTTAAAATTCCTCTGTCTCTGCCAACTTTTATAAGATTGGTAGCAGCCCAGCTTTATCTAGCATTGTGAAACAGCAATAAATGTTAAAGATCAATACAATGAGAACTTCTCAAAACACAGAACTCTTAAATTATGATAATGTATCTGTTAAACCTTCTATATTACACAGCACTCTTAAATTATGATAATGTATCTGTTAAACCTTCTATATTAATAATCCGCCATCTTTCCAAAATAAAAGAGAGCAAAAGTAGCATGTATTATGGTGCTTGCATTTACCATTAAAATGCAAATTTATAATAAAGCATGTAACATAACAAAAAGAGAAGATAAAACTATGTAGAAAAAAGTAACATTTTTAAAAATGAATTATATTCCCACTCCTGCTTTATGTTTTGATTGTAGCTTCTTACAGTGATTAAATGGTGTGATAAAACAGGTCAGGTCATTTTAAAAGTTAAAAGGATATCAGAAATGCTAACATTTAGGTACAAGTGATTAACACTAATTAAACAACCAGATGCATATAATTAATCTTACAGTCCAGGTTATGCTTCCAGAAAATCATTACCAAACTTCTTTGAATTTCTGAAGAAGTATTACCCTCTCTGTCTTGAGGATCATCTGGAGTAACCACTCCATTGATGTCCATAATACTTTCACAAGAAGGAAAGAATGAAGTCCATGTACTTTCTGTGTAGAAAAAAGTGTGAATATTTATACAATAATTCTATTTTAACCCCAGACTTTACCAGAGGATATGAGCTTTGCTATGCTAGCCCTTGATATATGGCCCATGAATACAGCACAGGCATTAGCAGTTGAGGGCCAACTCAAGACACTTCAGAATACCTGTCATAGCTGTTTGGAGACCTCTAAATGTGTACAAAGCATTGGTTCTCCTTTCGCCTGGTGACTTTCTGGGAGAGGCATTAGACCAGGGTAGAAGTAAGCTGTAATTATGAGTTCAAAGTCAAAGCAATTATTTGTGAAGCATTACAGTGCTACTTCTCTCAGGTACTGATAGAAAGCCTTTATTTCATTACAAACATATACAATAATACACTTAGTTCTTTGAAGGAAGCAGATGGTTTAATAGTTTCTGTCAGTGCAAAGCAATTTGTGTTGATCTTTATCATTTGGCTCAATCAAAGCCCGTGTTTTTGTTGTGTTTTGTTGTCAACCCATCTGCAGATTTTGCTTTTGGAAAGAAAGAATTATGAAGCATTGGTTCTCAGAGTACTCAAGGAAAGAGAGGAAAGTGAATACATAATGGTCTCTGTAAGACAAAAAGGGGAAGTTTACTGAGGCAAAAGTTGACTGCATAATCATCCCACTCACTGTTGTTGCTAAGAAAAGAGAGATGAAGTTAATTCAGTTTCCTCATTGACATACATGCCTGCTTTTCCTAAGAAAACAGATCAAAAAAGTACGAGGATATGAGTAAATAGAGGATATTGGCTGAACTTCTGAAAATGAAGTATATGACATAGAGGAAGGAAAATTACACAGCTATGCAGGTACAAAACAGAAAAGCAAAGCAACTGGCACTAAGGAGTCCTCTAGCATACCCCTTTATCTGCCACATTAAAAAGGCAAGGAAGATGGAGAAAACTGATATTATTTTTTTTTAACTGTCCACCCTGTCCCCTCCAAAACAATCACCACCACCACCCCAAAAAAAACCCAAACCCAAAAACAACCAACAACCCAGAAACAAACAAAGAAAACCTAGGAATTTTTTTCTGGAATTAAGGGACCTACCTAAACACTGGAGTCCTTTTTTTTTGGTCTGTAATAGCATTCAGACCATTGCTTGAAAATTGAGTGATAACCTTCTGCAGTCTGTATCCTTGTCAGTGTGAATGCTGCTGCTGTTCTGAGTTTACACCCAGTCTGGTAAATCAGTTAAAAACATCTGGTCTGTAATTTCCAATCTGTATTGAGGAGCTCCTAATGTTATTAGAAGGGATTTATTTCACCTCACCTTCATGTCTGAACATTTTATTATCTGCAGCACGAGGTCTCTTCTCACTGTGATCTGTGCACACAGTTCCAATTAATGTTAATAGCAATTCCCAGGGAGGAGTAGAAGAAAATATACCACATAAGTTTAATTTCTATAACCTCAGATCCATATACTCTGTTGATGGACTCTAGCCATCGGCACAGTATTTAAGACTTACAGATTTCAGATGCTGAAATGTTGACATTGATTTGAGGGCTACTTTTTAGTGCAGGTGCTATTGGTTTCACTCCATTTTTTGTCCCTTATCCCTGTTTTTTGCTATGGGCTGGAAAGGGACAAAAAATGGAGTGAAACCAATAGCAATTAAAATAATGAGCAAGTAAAAAATATTACTCAGGTTAGTTGAAAGCACCTAAATGATTTGCAGATTTTGATCCCTTCATGTTTGTTTACTTTTCTTTCATTCCCAGAAAGATAAACTCTGTCTGCAATAAGCTCTGACCAGTGGGACCTTACCTGTATGAGCTTCCACACCGACTTTCTTGCTCTAAAAGTAACGATGTTAATCGCCAAATAAGCAAAGTGAGCTAATGGAATGAGCTAAATAGCAGTGACTTTGGATAAACTGGTGCAGTGCACAAAGTTCTGCTGTTTGTTTACTGAAGATTAGTATATTGACTAGCTTAACATTTAATATCTATCTTTCTGAGATGCATCAAGATTTGTAGTTGAAAAAGCTTATTAAAAACCCCAAAGTATATTCATTTTAGTGTTTAGTTTTAGCAGGGAAAATTATTTAGTTCTTAATCTTTCTCCAAACACTGAAATGTTTAAAGCACCCATTTGTAAGCCTATTTTATTTCATTACTATGTTTGTTTATAGGCTTTTCCATGTTATTAGTTTTAGAGAATATCATCAAACAATAATGAACTTCTGCCTGAAAGACTGTCTTTGGACAATTGCTACAGTACTCACCATATCCTCCACTGCATTAGAAATTCTCAGTTTATTTCCCTTTACTTTATATGGTTAAAATTTTTTTCCCCCTTGAAAATATGGCTGTCCAAATAACTGTGAGCTGGAATTCAGCTAGATTTGTTGTTTCTTTTTTTAGCTTGTAACTTGGGAGACATCAGTGAAATTATGGAGATCAACTTCATTATCATTCTTTAGTTACTGAAGATGATCTAATGTTTGGGGCACTTTATACTTCATGTCCTGTACAAAGAGATAATACATTTTCTGAAATTTATCTGAAGGCTTTTCTTGCAGTATAGTACATGTCTTATTTGTACTTGGACTTGTTACAGATTCTCAGTGAATGATTTTTCTATATTGTGTCTTTCTTACATCACATTGTGTTTATGGGAGTATAGGAACACCAACCTGGAAATAAATCTTGATGCGAAAATACTTGGATCTGATCCATTGTCTGTTGAAGTTAATGGGATTAGACTTAATGCATAAATAATACTTATGAAAGATAAGAAAGACTACTTTTAACAAGATAGTAAGTAATATAGTATTAATATGTCTGCAATATAGTCAGTATTTCTGAATACTAAGAGTTCTTTGTGTGAGCTTCTGTGACTTCTGTGGTAAAAGAATAGGACTTTTCTTGTTAAAATGTATGATCATTGCATTCCTAAAATGTGTAAGTACATGATGAATTAGAGGGATACAGAGATATATTTAAAGTTATAGCATTAGTAACCTCTCTTCTTTGGCACTGTCTTCGTTGACACTGTCTTTGTTGTACTATTTCCTAGGTAGACAAAGGTTTGTAATAGGCAATAATTTAAGGTTTATAAATCCAGCTAAAAATGTGTGATTATTATTCTTATAGCAACCGATATCTGAAACCTAACTGTTTTTTGAGGCGCATGGGTATGACTTTTTGAGCATTAGTTCTAAGTAGTTCTATATTATCCATATGCAAAACACCTGAATTGATCACGATGAACAAAAATTTTTGAACACTTGATTTACAGAGAGGAATTTTATCGGAAAAGAGAAATTCACACCTATTTCTTTGAAATGATATATGTAATATATAATTTTTAATGATCTCAAAAGAACCATTCTAATATTGCTTCTTTAAAAAAAATTGGAAAAGACACTAGGGCCTTTTTATAGTAAGACTTTCAAATTGTTCATGGGAATTATTTGATCATGCAAACTGTGTTAAGAAACATGCTGAGGTTGCTAAAATGTATTTCCTTTTTACTGTTGTAATTGCTGAGAGGTAAACAATAAGTATTCATTCTACTCTAGACCTGATCTTGCTCCAAAAAGTAAATTTAAGATAAGTTGGTCTACTGTTTACCCAAATAATATTTAGACAAATTTTAGAAAATTTATAATGCTGTATAAAACAACTGTTGTTCAAAAGTTCTTTAAATGTTACATAACAAGACAAATTCAAGGTTAGAACCCTTAATGCTGTATTTATAATAGATTTCCATTGTTCTTTTGTATAGTGGTTCAGTATATAAGCCTATTGAAAAGGATAGAAACCTGGAAGGAAACACTTTTTAAGAAATGGTGACTGAACATTTTTCTTCCAAAATATATTCTTGCCAACAATGCATAGAAGACACTGAATTTGTCCCTACTTGACAAAAATCTTTATTTTATGTATCAATGTACTGTTCAAAGATCTGATATAATCTTTTGTATTTTCAACATTTTTGGAAAATATTTTACAGAATATTGTGCTTTGCTTCTTTTTTGAACAATTTGTGGGCCAGATACATATTGTTAACACAGAGTCTCCTTCAAAGGATTATCAAAATATCCAAGACCCTAGTAAGAAGTCAAGTTAAAGTTTGGATGTGTTGGGGTTTCTTTTGTGCTTTTTTTTCTTTTTTTCTTTTTTTTCTTTTTTTTTTTTTTTTTACCTCTAGATGATACTTGAAGTCAGTTGTTGTCAATTCAGTGTAGAGTATGAAATACTTTTCATAAATATGAAATATCTTATTTGCTCTTCTGCCTGCCCCTTAAATGAAGTTATGAAATACTGGGCCATGCATAATATCAGCAAAACTAATGCGTTTTTCTTCTTCTTGATGTAAGGGTGTAAAGTATGTTAGGAGCCACAGCTCCTTCCCCAAAACTATAAAACCCTCCATTTCTGTAACATTTTTGATTGTAAAAATGTGCTACTGAAATAGCAAGCTGTTCTTGCATAGTTGTGTGTTCCTATAAATGTAACATAGCAATCTCTCCTGATTTATGCAGGAATATATGTAAGCATTTTTTGTGGGAAACACCAAATAAGCCAAGGAGAAAAAACAAAATTATTTTTGAAATATTCGGATATCTAAACATGACTTTCAGTACAAGGCTGTGTTCTTTAACACTTATTTATAAAAAATTTTAATAATTTTGCATACATGGAAAGTTTTCCTGGTTTTGTCACCAATTAATAAAATTCTGGTTTTGCTGAAACAAAAAGAGCCCTGTGGTGGGTTGACCATGGCTGGATGCTAGGTGCCCACCAGGCTGCTCTATTACTCCTCCTCTCAGCAGAAATAGGCAGGCATAAAATTAGATGAAAAAAAAACCCTTGTAGGTTAAGATAAAGGCAGTTTAATGAAGCAAAAGCAAAAGTCATGTGCACAGAAGGGAAGGAAAACAGAAGATGTTATTCTCTACTTCCCATCAGCAGGTGATGTTCAGCTACTTCCTAGGAAGCACGGCTTCAACATGCATAGCAATTGCTTCAGAAGACAAATGTTGTAAATAACAAATGCCCCCACTTTCTCCTTCTTTCCCTTAGCTTTCATATCTGAGCAGACGGCATGTGGTATGGAATATCCCACTGGCCACTTGGGACCAGCTGTCCTGCCTGTGTCCCCTCCCAAGACCTTACCCACCCCCAGCCCACTGGTGTGTGTTGGGGGAAGGTTGGAGAGGCAGCCTTGGTGCTGTGTGAGCGCTGCTCAGCACTAGCCAAAGCACTGGGTGTTACCACCACCTTTCCAGCTACCAATACAAGCACGGTGCTGTGAGGGCTGCCGTGGGGCTCAGCCAGACCCAATACAAGCCCATAACAAAAAATGTATTTCCCCTAACAAATTAACTCTTTTCTAACTATAGGTTTAAAAGATATAATTTTTTCTGGGAACAGTACTTGGAATTTCTGTGGGTCTTGAACTGAACAAAAGAGCCACAAAGTATATTTCATTCCAGTCTAAAATACTTCTTGTAATGGTCATGAGTTTGATGAACAAAAGTCATTGTTCCAAAACGAAGTGCATAATTTCTTCTGTTTTTATATAGTGTATGGCAGAGTTTCAGAATTATTATTATTATTTTAGAAAAATAAAACCACAACATAACATTATGAAGATGAAAAACTGTTTTTAGTTTCTGTCTAAAAGATTGTATGATTTTAACCTAAAGTAATACAATTTAAAATGTTTTTATGTATTCAAATCTCCTTTGATCACTTGAAACTGTAGTCTAAAGTTTCCTTTCAGTTCCATCAGGGTTGTTTGACATCAGTTGCAAACAGACCAGCTGTGTACCATTTATTTAATTATGACATGCCATCTCTTCACACTAACTGGTTAGACATTTTTCACAGTGAACTACCATGAGAGCTGAAATCAGGTCTTTTTTTTTTTTTTAATCTTCAGGACTGAATTCTGGAAGATAATTCCAACTTTGAAATAAATTTCATTTTTGAAGTAATTTCATCTGAATGAATATATTTATTGGTCACCATAGTGCTATTTGATCTTGTTCATTTTTTGTTTTGTTAATTCTTGTTTACTTTATCTTTTTTGTACCTGATTGTGTTGAAGTAGCTTTTGTAATTTGAATGCTGGAATAAACTCTTTCAAACATTTTTATAATCATTTCTGTGTACGTGGATGGAAATATAGTGCAGAAGAAAAGCACATATATTACAGCTACCAACATCTAACATTGTTTACAAAATGAATACATTTTGTCTTACTCTATAAACTTTCCCGCCCTTATTCATCCTATTTCTTGCTCATGGTTTCCCCAGGAAAGCCTATTCTTATTTTACATGTTCAGTGTAGCTTTTATCCAGAAACAGTAACCCCTTTATAGAAGAATCAACAATTTACCTTGACACTGCAGGAGTGTTTTATTCTGCTATCAAATATTAAGACTTCCTTAAAGATAAATTAAATTAGAAAGGGGATCTTTTGAAGACTGATATGGAGGCAGTGTATGGAAAACAGATTTGGAAGGTGGCAGCAAAAGTATTTTAAAGTTGGTAGGTGATAAAGACTTATTTTGCGTGTTGGTAAACCCTGTTTCTTTCTCTCCCTGATTTTAAGCAGGAAGCACTTTCTTCACTGGCCTATTTATTATGTTATCATTGGATTACATCTCTCCTCCCTCTTTTTATGTTCAAAAGCCTGTTTTTCTGAAGAAATTACAACCACTTCCCCTTAAAACTTGTTTCCCTCATTCTCAGTAAACTATCTTTACACTTACTTCCCAGTCACCATAAATGACTTATGGTTTCAACAGTTAGCACTGAACCCTGCATAAATATTTCAAAGTAAAAGAAAATAATCATAGGAAATTACACAATACTAAACACACTTTATAAACCATATTAATGTTTTATAGAAGTAACAAAAAATGCCAGGTATCTCTTCCAAATTGCAATCTAATATACAGCTTTATTAACTTTTTCCTATTCTCTGTCCCTAACTGTCAGTTGCCAGAAGCTAATATTTTATTTTCAGAAGGTAAAATAGTATGTCAGGGAAAAATAACCTTCCATGTCTTATTTCTTTTATACAACCCTTTAGAAGTGGGATGCTGTGCATCTGACCTAGTTTGTATGTTCTTGTGTTCTACATTCACAGCAACTGGGAGAACGGATGTATAATTTGATACTGAAACATATTATTTGTATCCATTGTGTTAGCCACTGAGGGATATACTGAGCTTCAGTCTTGGAAAATTGATCAAGGTCCAAGTGGTGTATATAACAAATGCTGATTACCAGTTTATTATAACCATTAAAATAATAAATGGTGTTTCACAGAATCGCAGAACCACAGAATCACAGAAACATCATGGTTGAGGTTGGAAGGGACCTTTGGAGGTCGTTTTGTACAACTGCCCTGCTAAATCAGAGTCACCTACAGGAAATTGGCCAGAACCATGTCAAAACAACTTCTGAGTATCTCCAAAGAGGGAGACTTTGCAACACCTCTGGGCAACCTGTGCAAGTGCTTAGTACCTTCACAGTGAAAAAGTGTCTCCTGATGCTCAGATGGAAGTTCCTATGTTACAGTTTGTGCCCATTGCCTCTTGTCCTGTCACTGGGAAGCACTGAAAAGAGCCTCGTTCTATTTTCTTTACACCCTCCCTTCAGATATTTGCACACATTGAAGAGATCACCCCTCATTCCCCTTCTCCAGGCTGTTCTCTCCTATTCTCTTAGCTTTCCCCATAGAGGAGTTTCTCTAGCCCCTAAATCATCTCTGTAGCCCTTTGTTGGACTCCAGTAGCTTCATCTCTCTTTTGTACTGGGGAGCCCAAAAGTGGACATATTACTCCAGAAGTAGCCTCCGCCTCTCCTGAGTAGAGGGGAAGGATGACCTCCCTTGGCAGTGCTCCACCTAATGCATTCTAGGAAACTGTTGGCTGACTTTGTGGCATGGACACATTGATAGTTCCATGTACAACTTGGATCCCTGCCATAGCCTTCTCTGCAAAGCTGTTTCCAAGATGGATAACACCCGGTATCCAAGTTTTTCAATTAGTCTCCAGGGTCTGGTAAAGACTGGTGTTGAGTGTCTAAGCCTTTATTTAATCTGATGTTTTGTTCAGATAATTTTTTTTTTTGCTTTATCAATAACAATAACATGAATTGAGGTTTCTAATCTATAATAAGTATAATATGTCATAAATCAAAATGCGAGTATAATACAAATTAAATTTAAAATTTCTTTGGATTGACATAATTTTTAGACTAAAAAAGTGTAAAGAACTTTTGTTTTTTATTTTAATGAGGGGAGGAATGTTCTCTGCTAGCCTTATTTTCAGCCTTTGCTGCCAGTTTCAAAGGATTTTATTGACACAAGTCTTAGTAAAATTAAAGCCCTTTTTTTCTGTTTCATATACTGCTAGGGTAGGAAATTTACACCTTTGTAATCTGAAAGTCATGAGACATTTCTCATAATTTCAATCTCAGCTGTAAATAACAATTACTGTTTTATGAATAAGTTTAACCTCATGAGCTCTGTAATTCGGCAGTCTTTAATTTGAAGCTAAATAGCCTGCAGTTAAAGCAAAAGGCATGTGACTTTTGTATTTCAAAATAGCATGGAATATTTAATATTTCATGGTCTTTAAAATTTAAGCTTATTAACATAATAAAATAGAAAAAAATCACAAAAGGGGGATGGAAATAATCGTAGTAGATGTGCTATAAAATGCATTAGTTAAGCAATTCAGTCAGATAGCTATGCCAGGCTTCAATGATAATTTTCAACTTCACCGAATTTTTCAGCTACTTAAAGTACAAACTACAACTGTACACAGCTTTCATTAATCAAAATACAATTTAAGTTAAATAAGAAAAATGATAGAATTAATTCAATTAAAGAATTTTAAAATGCATGAATAAGTATTCTAGATCACATTAAGTGCAATTTTTATCATACAGGGTTAAAGCTATGCTATTCTATTCTGAGGAGGGAAAAAATAACATCAGTATAAAACTCTGTGGTTTTAATGCAATTCCTTATCTTTTTTTTCAGTTAAACATCACCTTGCATATTAATGCATTTAAATAGTGCTATTTGAATGTCACATCTTTAAGTTGTTTTCTGAAATAATAATTTGTAGATAGCTCTTTTCTTTTTCTGTTTCAACATATGCACTGATTCAAAACAGCTTCTTGGAGGCTCAGGGGATGTCTCAATTATCTAGAAATAGTTTGCATACCGTGTCACTTTAATAAATTATATATATTTGACATTAAATTTCCCAAAATAATGAAGTTAGCAGAAGGAAATGAGCAGCACAGTATTTTGAAATATATCAGCATTTCTAGATATTTCTGAAAATGTATCTTTGGGTGCTTAGCTACTGTACTGAAAAACAACTTAAGTTCCTTAAGCAGTTAAGACTTTGAAAAATCAATTCAGTTTCTAGCTCATAATTTATTAATTCATTCTATTGATTCCTGTCTACTGAGAATCTCAAAACTCATGTGCTAGACATGCAGGAATTTTTTAAGTGCTTGTGACCAAATGCAAGTAGATCTGTGCTAAACTTAATACTCCAGTTACAGAATTCTTAATTGTTCTTTATCTCAAAATTACTGTCCGTCTGAGATGGAATAAGCTTTGCTACGTTTAAGTAATTTACGTATTTTAAAATGTATATACAACCTTTTGTGAGTAGGATTTTATTCCCTTCTTTTTTCTTGTTTTTGCAATTATTTGAAAAACAATTGATAGAATTAATTCAATTGCAAAATGTAAAAATGTATGAAGAATAAGTATCCTAGATCACATTAAGTCCAATTTTTATCATACAGGGTTAAAGCTGTGCTGTCCTATTCTGAGGGAAGAAAATGGACATCACTATGGAACTTTCTGTTTTTAATGCAAATCCTTACCAATTATCAAAGGTACCAAATTATTTATACAAAGTCTAAATCTGGTTTAGAAATAATGAGTATTTGACAATTGGTGTCACTCTTGTAAGAATCTTAGGAATGCCAAAAGCCAAGTGAACTGTATGGAAGATCCATGTTTAAGCAAATTATGACATTTGTTATGTCCTTCTCTCCAGAAAAAAGCTGATGATAACCTGTTGTGCTGAATAGCAGATAAATCTTAATAACAAATCCTTAGTTACTTTTCTTTCCATAAAAGTGAATAACGAAAAATACTTCAGAGCTACATAGTTTAATTTTTTAAATTAATAAATTTTTCATTAAGTTCAGTTGAGTTCTTATTTCTTAAATGTTCTAATTTATGAACGTTGATTACTTAAAAAAAATAATAAACTCATATTTGGTCAGCCAAATGCATTGGTGCAGCTTCGTATGAAAAGACTCAGGTGCAATCTTACTGCTCTCTGCAACTGCCTGAGAGGAGGCTGTATGCAGGTGGGGGTTGTTCTCTACTCCCAGATAACTAGCAATAGGACAAGAAGAAATGGCCTCAAGTTATGCCAGGGGAGGTTTAGATTGGATATTAGGAATAATTTCTTAACTGGAAGGGTGGTCAAGCATTGGAGCAGGCTGCCCGGGAAGGTGGTGGAATCACCATCCCTGGAGGTAATTAAAAACCACGTAGATGTGGTGCTTTAGGGACATGGTTTAGTGGTGGCAGTCCTGAAATAATGGCTGGACTTGATGATCTCAGAGGTCTTTTCCAACCTAAATGATTGCGTGATTCTATGATTCTATGATATACGGATGGATCCATCAAAAGAAGCCTATCTCGTGTCTCTCTGATGATGACCAACACAGGGTTCCCAAGAAGTTCCCAAGACTTACTTGCTATCTGCATTCTTTCTTTTACTCTGTCTTGCTAAAGCACCTGTGTTATTAGTCATTTGTTGTTGGGCATTTTTTGTTGAGATCCCTGCACCACTTCTCTTTCTCGCTTGCTCACCTAACGCTGTCCCCCAAGATGCAGAACAGGTATCAAATGTGGTGCTATTGTATAATGTACTAAAATTAAATACTATAATAAGCTAAATTAAACAAAACTAATATAACAGATTTTTTTTTTTCGCAGATTGATTTGGAGTGATGAATGAATTCTTATCAGAGCATAAAAATGCTGTTTCTATTGTGTAGTTCTTGTAACTTGCTGTTTTGTTTGAAGGCAATGTAAAATGTGTCACCAAATTATTTGTATGCTTTTCTCAGTTACACAAGCTTTATAATTTCAATACCTTTGAACTGACATCTTGCTTTTCTCATGAATTCACACAAGATTTGTTTCATTGACCCTAAAAGATGTAAGATGCAACATTACTGCCCACAGTTTGATGTCTGTAAAAAGGATATTATTGAAATCCTCTAGCCTGTGTGCCTATTAATAATTAGACTTCCAATAAATAGAATAAATTAAGGACTGAAAGTTAGTGTAAGTATATATATCTGTGTGTGTATATATTTTGCATTAAAAAAGAATATCAGCAGGCTGAAATAATAATAGCAATGTCTAAACTGGGAGCGGACTCTTAAAATAAAATCACTAGTAAAACTTCAGATAGCCCCACAAATCAACTTTTCTCTTTCATCTTTAAATAATATATAAAAAATATCTAAATATTTCTTCTTTTTTTTTTTTTTTCCTTACCAATTTCAGGAGGGGGTTTTGGCTGCCTTTATAGAATATGCTCTTTGCCCTAGCGAGTGTATCATTCAACAAAAAGCATGCACAATTTCAATGAATACGAATTGCTTTGAATCCTGGATATCCTGGGACCTTCTACTTTATACATTCCAGTCAATGCTAGACTACCTATTAGTTCTTTCTTACAGAACATGGGACATGGAACAGTACTTGCAATTTGTATGACTGAATATTAAACTTTCATATCGTACATCAGAGTGAGGCCTGAATGCAGAAGGGTTTTATTGGTTTGTGAGCAGAATTCCAAACCTCAACAGACAGAAGTGCAACCCATACATAAAGCCGGTAATTATAACTGGATAGGGAGAAGTGATCTTTCACAGGGAAGTTTCCTTGGCTTTAATTCCAGTTCTGATAGTGACTCCTTTTGTGAATTCAATCTCTCTGCTTCATTTTTGCCTGTGGTAAAAAGACTCTAATGATGATGATGGACTATCTGCCTATGTTAGTTATTGAAGCATTCATTATTTGCGCTGAAATAAACACATTAAAATATGTGACATTATGTAAAACCTGTGCTAAATGTTTTGTGGTTTATTTTATTTTACTACCTGCTTATATTTTTAATTTTATTATATTTCTCTTCATGGCCAGTTGAGCCATCCTTCTTTCCAGTCTCACATGTCCTTAGATAGAACATATATTTGCCTCTGTGGTTGTCCTAGAAACATGACCGGACAAATTAGCATGCTTTGACTTATGAACAAAATATATAAAACACTTCCTGATGGCCATGTTTTCTTTGGGCTGTTCATCTAGCAACCTAGTTCCTGATGCACTAGTTGAAGTGTATGAAGTTTTGATAACTTTGTTTCTGTACTGTGTATAAAGATACCAGAGAAGTTCAAGGAGTTGGACCAAGGAGAATGGCTTAATTTTTCAGTCTTTTTTTACTCCTGGGCCAATTTATGAGCACTAAGGAAAAATCATACACCTGTTGATGTGATAAGCAAGGTGTAAGTGCAAATACGAAGCTTGGGTATATACTTCAGGTAGAAGGCAGTGAAGAACGAAAAAGACATCTAAAATTGAACCCATTTTAGTACTCCTAAGTTGATTAGAAAATAAAATATTAGAGCCTACACCATGATGGAATATTTTCATCAGAATTCTAACTAATTCCAATTGTTCTCCTATTTAGTTTAAATCAGTTTCAACAAAGCTAACTAACATTTTTAAAACATCATTTTTTTAGGACAAGGTAATTTTTTCCAGCTTGTATTATGGTCATGGGATAAGCCTGCAGTTGCCGAAGTATTTGACCAATCTCATTTGTGTTTCAGCTAGCCAAAACTGTAGCACAGTTTTGTTTTGAAAAACAGAGGTTTGCCAGATGTGTAGTATTGAATCAGACCAGAAGAATAATAGGTGAAAATGTGCAAAGAACTCTTGTATTGAAATGCCTTTTATTTAATTTACTTAATTTATAACATTTTAAGCATGTACTTAGAAAAGCAACTCTTTTTTTATGTTCCAGTTTGGCCTAGAATAACTGCTCTCTTAAGTGTGTAGGGCAGGGCTACTACATGAAATGAATGCTAATGCCCCTTGTAAAGGAAATTCAAAGAATAATTGTCCTCCCTGAGATATATTCTATATTTGTGCTTCTTTGGGAATGGAATTCCTACATAAATCCCTAGAAAATTTGCACATTGCATATGATTAATAAATATATTAATTTTTTCCCAACTTCTACTATAAGTATAGCTATCTTTACCTGATTCTGTATTGCCCTTCTGTGCTTTCCAGAGCAAGTGCTGTCAATCATTTTCTAGTAGAGGGGTGAGAAGCAGGATAGTAACATGAATTGTATTTTAACCTGAGCTATGACTTGAATGAGCCCAGATGCCCAAAGCTGAAAAAGAAATTAGTCTAACTCATTTTACAAACCTTTTAAGTACAAGAATTATTGTTTTGTGTATTTTACCAGATAATATTAAAAACATCTACTTAAATTACAGAAGGCAAAGAGATTAAAAATGAAGGCTCTGAAAAGCTACTTTTAGCTTATACCAAAGGTTCTGTGAGATTGTGTTTGTATCACAAAAGTCAATGTAAGCAGATATATGCTGGTGTATGAGTTAAAAAGAGGAGGCTTCTCCACAGTCTCTTTGTTTTGTTTAATAATATATGATACGTATTTATTTTCATGTGTCTTCTTGACTTCTTCAACCACAGGAGTTACAGTTAGCCAGTGCTTAGAATTAAAAAGAACAAAAGACAGTGAAGACTTGAAAGTGTGTTAGAGCATGCCTGATCTAGAATTAGGTTTCACAACTGAGAATTTTAGAACAGCTTTCCTTTAGCACAACTATTGATTTAACATATCCCATATTTTGTCACAAACTCATTTTGATCATATAATTTTAAGAATGACACTTAGCCAATGCATTTCACCATTCACCATTTTAAATAAAATTAGTTGTTATTACATGTAAATCTGACCTAGAGATAGGTGCTGTATGTATAGATGAAGTTCTGTGGAGGTAGAATATTTCATCAGGTTCTTTTTAAAAGTAGCTTTTGTATATGCATGTGTAAAAGTTACAGCTAGGCTGATTTGTTTTCTTTAGTTAAACAAAATCTATTAGATACACTGTAGCATAACTGCTTGCTTGCCCCACACAGTTTCTGAAACAAGACACATTATATTAAAATGAGTACAAAGAAGCGGACAGAGATAGCAGACCTCAAATATTATGTCAAACCATTTTTTTCCTCTCACAGATTAAAGATCATGTCATATTTTCTGTTACTGTGTGAAATAAGAATTTATAAAGAAAACATTAACACAAAAAAATATAATGATACATTTTGTTGTCCTTAGCAAATAAGGTAACTACATGTAACAATGACTTTCAAACATTCATATAGTTAGCAGTACTTTTACAGATTCTTTCAGCTCATCTTCCTTAAATGCAATTATTTGTAATGGTAATGTAGCGTGTATACGGAAATGTATACGTTGGGAAGTAGTCACAGAGACCAATTTTAGGTGTACCAGATGAATATTCTACACCCTTTCTGCTCTACATGGGGCTACAAAGCCATGCTGCAGGGCAGCTCAGAGCACTCAGCTGGGGTTCCTCCCCTGCTATCACCCTCCAGAAGAGCCTGTCTTGCTCCCAGCATTAACAGAGATAAGCCTTACAAATATGTTATCTGTACTTGTGGATAACCTTTCTGAATAGCCTCACAGGGAGCACAAAGTGAGACATGCACTCCTGCCACCCATGTGAGTGAGGCCTTCTGCCTGGCTCGGGGGTAAATCAGAACAGCACAAAGCTTTGCTGAGTGGAATGAGGTAGTGGGCTGGAAGGGAAATAAATCTTCCTTAAATACCATCCCTTCCTAAGGTAAACCACTCAGTGCTGATGCAAAAAAACCTTAGTTCTCATAGTTTTATGTACATTTAGGCTACTCCCGTTTGAAACAGGCAGTGCTAAGTCTCTGAAGGTGTCTGTAATGTGGCTGTGGAACTGCCAGTGGAATCTGGAATGAATCTTCAGGGACTACTAGCTTTAAAATGTGCTGGACAATCCCAAATTATTTCCTTTTCCTCCTTTACTTTTCCTTTTTATCTTTATTTGTGGCAAAGCAATGTTGCCATCTTATTTAATTTCTTTTTTAAATCCTGAAATAAACCATTCGGTAATAATAGAAAAACACTTCAAGGTGATTACTGGATTGAGCAATACTTTATCAGTGCCATCTAGTGTACACAGCTACAAAACAAGATAGCATTTTTTGCTGGCCCGCCTTTCTACTAAATTCACAAGGTGTTATGGCAAGTGAAATTCCAAATGCTTGTCTTTAATATCAATGTCTCTTCAACAAATAATTCTTTCTTAGCTAAACATTTTATCAAGAGGTTTCAAGATAGTCATGTGGAGAGTAGTTATTAGAAAAGGATTTAGGAGGCTTATGTTTCATTTGAAATTTCAGTACTAACTTTACTATGTTCCTAAGACAGCAGTGGAGATAAATAGCTGTATCATTCACATCTGCTGGTTTACCTTAATAATATGAGTAATCCTATCCTTCATACTTTGTAAGGAGGATGAATAAAGCTACCAAAAATACGATAATGGCAATCCATTGGATAACTTCCATAAAAATTTCTGGCTTAAAAGGCAGGCAAGGAAATAAATTCAATATCATGAGAGTAGAGCAGCAGGATATTTAAGTGGGGTATCATAGTGCTTTTTCACATTTGAGTGCCCTTACTAGGAAGTTTCTACTCACTGATTTTCAGCAAAATTAAGCTACTATTTTCCTTTCTTTTTTTGGAGAAACATGAAGTGATTCTTAGTGATGACTGATCTTTTTACCACTAGAAACAAAAACCATTCAACTTATCAGGATCAGAAGGAACAAAAAGTAATTGATTTCATTATTCTTGTACTCCACAGTAGTGGCCACTGACATGACTGCTGAAGCAGTTATGTTGTCAATTACTAAAACTGCTGGACTTATTTCACTCTTTCTTTAAGTAGAAAAATAATGGACAAGAAGACTGAGGTTGCCACTGTTTTTTTATTGAAATATTAATCCCCAAGTTGTCAAATTGTCTTCTCTGTAAAAAAACCCAAAAAGCCTAATTTGGGTGCAGGGGGAAGAGGAAGTTAGAAATGGAGAGTGTAATGTCAGAATCACTGTGCTCTCTGTTATGCAAAAGTTTCTGTGTGTTCAAAGATAGAGACAGAATATTACCGTATTCTTTGTTGCCAACCTATCTCAATATATTTAAAAGTCCATCCCAACAGATGGACTAGAAATTATTTATTTAATGATTTATTTTATCTCTTATTGGAATGGAATACAGATACATATACACACACACATACATATATGTACATAAACGTGTACATATTCTGGTATATAAATATATGTGTATATCTCTGTATACATTAGTGTATATATGTATATGTATCTATATATGTGTATCTGGGAAAGAGAAGTTGCTATGAGGGAAGGGGTTGAGACTCACTAGTTTCAGGCCAGTTTCAATCCTTATCATTACTTACATAAAATAATCATCTCAAGAATTTTATTCTGAATTAGCTGTTTGTACATGGTGCCACATATACAACACAATTCATTTTGCAGGGAAGGCTATGGTCCCTGTAGGTTATTATCCATGGAGGTCATGGTGATGAGGTCTGAGAGCTCTTCAACAAAGAAAGCAGAAACAGAAGGGTTTCCCGCCTCCCCCCCCCCCCCCCCCCCCCCTTTTTCCTATCTCTTCGTGGATGTTTTATGCTCCTCCACCTCTTTCCCAAAGAAAATGTGGTCTTCTTCTATGTCTTCTGGTTTGAACCTGCAACAGAGGAGAACATCTTACTGGGTATTCTGAGAGGCCATACACTTGAATTTATGACTTGATATTTTTGTAGTTTACATAAATAAATATTTTACACAAAAAAAGAGCTTACTGAACTGAAAGGACAAAAAATGCTCCATCACAATATATGGCAAATCTCTGTGGCAGGCGTGTGGGAAAATCAGATTTTGTTGCTAGTGTGATATCCACCTGGGCATTTTGACCACAGTCTGACTCCATACATCTATTATTGGTGCATCAAATACTGATTTTCTATAATCATTTTGTATAGTTCAGTAACATGGTGAGTAATTTGGAAAAGCTTAGTCTCAGTCCCCGTATAAGCAAACACTAGATCCCTTGCTTAAATTGGTGTGATCGATTCATAGCAGTGAGTCTCAAAGATACCTGGAGGGTAAACACTTTCCTAGAAAGCGAACATTGTACATGTGGTTAAAATACTCAAGGAAGATAACTGAATCTAAGTCCGCCATGTACAAAATTGGTATGTATCAAGTAACAAGTAAAAAACGGACTGTTCCTAGATGACTGCTTACCATTTCTACTTTCACTAAACTTCTTTGGTGCACTTGATCTGAATTTGCAGATACAGTTTCAGAGAAGCTGAAAATTAATGTTTAGAGGTGTGGTAATTGACCTTTTACTGAGAAAGAAAATGTTAGCCTTTTCTACTTGATATACACCATACTTACTTATAAAGAATTGCATAAATAATAATTGCTTACTAAAAGGCTGTGTTCATTTACGAGTCTCTACTAATCAAAATGATTACTTAATTAGAATTTTTATTTTCTTTAGAGTGTGACAGTTAAAGCAAATTCCATTGTGCATGTAAAATGGAATTCAAGCTCATTTGGTTAAATGTCCCAACCCAGTAAAATTACACAAAGCTAGCTTAATGAGCCTTTTAAAATTTCTGAAAAAAAAGCAGCTAAGCAACTGAGCTACGTAGTAAATTAGGTAGTACTGTGTAAGACATTTTGTGATATTATTTATGTTCTTCCATTAAAAATTCTCTTACTTACTTAATAGGGCATTTTGTGGTACTACTGGTTGCAGAAGGAATTTTTAGATGTAATGCAGTCTAGTTTTGCTCTTATATGCAACCTTAATTTTAACTGCAGTTAATGGAAATATTTATATAGAGCCAACTTCCTGATGAAGAAAATTTAATGTATGAAAAGTTCTGGAAGGAAAAGTGTCAATGAATCCTATATAGCATTCTATCTTCACAAAAATAAAACATGAAAACAGGAACAGTCTTTAGAAAATATTACCTGAGTACCTGATTGTGATGATACCTATCATATTTTCCTGTAATAGTCAAGCGTTGTCTTACCTTTTTTTTACTTCTGTGGCAATTATAGTGAATAGAATGATGAGACTAGACTTGCCAAAAGGTTTTGCATGTGCCAGGCTTCAATATCTTGAAATGTAACAGTGCCTGTTACAGCTTGCTTTACAGTTACTATTGTTCTACTTCAAGCTTCCTCTCCTCTCCTCTCCTCTCCTCTCCTCTCCTCTCCTCTCGTCTCCTCTCCTCTCCTCTCCCTCTCCCTCTCCCTCTCCCTCTCCCTCTCCCTCTCCTCTCCTCCCCTCCCCTCCCCTCCCCTCCCCTCCCCTCCCCTCCCCTCCCCTCCCCTCCCCTCCCCTCCCCTCCTCTCCTCTCCTCTCCTCTCTCCTCTCTGCCCTGCCCTTCTTTTCTCTTTTTAATGACTGCATCTGTATGTTAGTAGCTTCATTATTTCCTAAATTTACAGTATATTTGTCCAAAGCGTACATTCACTTCATAATGCATAACAGAAAGAAACAAACCTATTCAAGCTGATGGAAATGTTTTCTTTTTGATAATTTTGGTTTTCACCCTATCTAAATTTAAAAATGCTTACTTCTACTATGGCTGTTTGGTGGAGATGATAAGGAGCACATGTCCTTCAAACTTAAAACATGTTGTCTATCATGGTGACATCCTGTTTGCAATGCAAGTTCTTAAATATCTCAAGTTATTCAGTGTCTGCAAAATGAGGACTGATATAAAGTAACTGGAATAGCTATAAAACTTCTTGTATTTCTTCTCTCACCTGAAGGTGTGATTGCAATGTAAAAAAGGTAAAAGTTTTTGAAGCTTCAGCAATGATGAATTCTTACTTCTCACTATCATTATCTTTTGACACCTTTTCTGACACTTGGAATGTTTCCTCGATAATTTGAAAATGGGCTGAATGGGGGAAAAAAGCCGTATGCAGTCTTCACAGCTGGTGCAATGTGCCATTGTGCCTTGTCGTCATCTGCCTACACTTAATTAATAAGCATCTGTTTCATTCTTGTATTTACACAAGATACAAAATGAAATACCTAAGTTTGATTTTTTCCATATGTGACATGATGCTTCCTCTGTCACTTCAAAAATTATTACTGTGAATATGAAAAATACAAATACATCGAAACATAGAGGTCTGTTTGTTCAAGAAATAAAAGACATGCATTCATGGGTAAAATATGTAGACAGATCAGCTGTGTTAATGGAAAGCTCTACTTTTGTGGAAGGAATTTTATGGTATTCTAGCAGATCAAAAAATAAAAATATGTGCATGTTACCTGAATAACTATTCTGACATAATATATTACATTTTACAAGTTAATTAATTTCTCTTCAGAAGCAAGCGTATTTGGATTTCTGGCTATTGAATAGCTTGAAATCTGGATTTATATTTAAGCCAGTGATTAGTAACTACTGAGGCTCTGTTTATGCATGTAGCTCCTCTGTAGGTGTGTGGATACAAACAAAGAATATTAATAATATAACATCTACCAAGGCAAATGGTCAGTAACCACTACCTCACCCTGGCAGTTGTACAGATACTTGTGATAGCCTCCATTACTTTCTTATCAGTATGTTAAAGCTTTATTGCATGGATGCCTGTTGAATGCCATACAGATTTCACCCACACATATATGATTCAACTTCAGTCGATGGCTCTCTGTCACTAGTTTAAATTTATCAGTGTTAGCAAGAAACATGATGTTCAGTTGCAAAAATATTGTACTGTACTTATCATCGTTTCCCCCTAGAAGAAATTATAGAAATTATTAACATTTTAAAAATAACATTAGAAATTATTAAAAATAGAAAATATTAAAATTTGTGGTTTTAAGATTTCTCTAGTAATTGAGTGGTTTATTACCCCTAACATTAATGCATACTTAACTAATTAAAGCTGAAGTTATAACATATTAACAATTCCAAAACTATTTTTAATATTGTTGAAAGCTTGGCCTTTAGAAATCTAAGTGAGGCTTTTATGGGTTTGGTTTTTAGGGTTTTGGTTTGTTGGTTTGGGTTTTTTTGGTCTTGAATAAGTAATATCATACCAAGATTCAGGGTTTCTTTTCTGAGATTTATGGCATCAAGTTTAGTGGCAATGGGTAAAATATTTTTTTTCAAAGTTTCACAGAACTCATCTATTTCCTGATGTTACCAGAAGTATAGCTTTTACTTCTGGTGTCAATGTTAAGAATTTCACATTGATTCACTAGGTATCAAAACAAATCTTTCTTTATATGACCACATTGTTTGGGAAAATGAGAGTAACAATTTGCATGATATGCGTAACAAGAAAAGTAATTGGGGAACAATGAATTTGAACATAAAACCTCATTCTTACCTTACCTTACTTTAGAAATAATTTAATTTTCCATCTAGTTTTTAAGTTTGGATATGTAATGTAGGGAGGGAAAGGATGAGAACCAAGAATAAGCGTTTTCTCTTCTCCTTCAATAAAATGTAATGTCCCTGTTTAAGAACTTTTGTCACATAACTAAGTTGTTGAGAAGTAGAAGACTTCTAGGATGGATGGCAGAATTTCTAGATTGGACAGCAGAATGTAACAATCTTTACTCTTATGTTTACTAGTTATTTTCCAAGTCTCTTAATACTTTTGAAATAGCTGATGTACACAATTGTCTTGCCAGCTTCCATGAAATAAGTTGAGGATTTTGGGCTTTAAGAGACTGCACTGAAAAAAACCCATACCATAAAAAAAAAACAAAAAACAAACAAAAAAGACCCACTAAAAGAAACAAAACCAAACCCAAACAAAAAAATGAACCCTGCCACTTCTGCAAGGACCACCTAATGTCCACCACATTCCATGACAGCAACGACAAAATAATTCAGTTGCATTAATTTTTCTTACTACTATGATAAGGAAACATTTTGGAAAAATTAACTTACTTGCAAACAGGCTTTTTGTTCTGACTCACATGGGAAGATAGTAAAAAGGGTGTATGTGTGTTAGTATACCCTAAAGTTTGCAACTGAGAGAGAGAGAAAAAGTAAGTTGTTTTATTTGCATCCCCTCTGATACCTGAGCATGTTTTACAAAATACCCAGCAAACTTCAACTACCATGCTAATCTTCGAAGATGAAACATCCCATTCTGCTGTCAACACACCCACAGGAAAAAAAGAAATCATATGGAAAGTTCAAAATTATCTACAGTGGACAACTGTAATTATCAAATTGTACAATGTGATGATATGCCGAAAGCATACAGACTGTTGTTACCTGAGTACAAACCATCCAAAATCAAACTGGGCGTAAAAGTGCTAGGGGGAAAAATTAGAAGGAACAAAAAATATACTTTTTCAGTTCTTTGATTTTCATTTTCAGCACGACCTTCCCTTCAGATAAAATAGTTGTTGTTGAGAAAGGGAAAGAGAGTGTGAATCATGAAACAGGTAAGAGGCTACTAAATCAAAGGATCACAAATCAAAGAGCTGCCAAAGAGCAAACAGGTTGCCCTCAGAACTAAAATTACGATTTTGTTCAGTCTATATAATCTTTGAGTACAGAAAGCTGTTGTGCTTAGGAAAAAGGTGGAGATTTCACTAACATATTTTTCAGAAATGGTAGAAATTAGTTTCATTTTTATGCTGTTCACAATTTTCTTAGATGTGAAGGGGAAAAAAAAATGACGGTGTTTTGGCCTTCTTGAGGCCTTTGAGCAAATATGAATTACTCCATAGTAAGTTGAATATGTATAATACAAAAAATCCTGAAGTACCTGAGTGAATTCTCAGGCAAATTAATAACTTGCTGTCTAAAATTATCCAGTTGCAGGCATCTATTTCTTAAAAAGTAATAAAGCTTCTATGTCTTAATAAATAACCTAGATAAAAAATTAACTCATCTACAAGTTATGTTTACATTGCTACATAAACACACTTTCTTTTAATACTATGGAATTTATTTTCTTTTTTCTATGGAATCTAAGATGATGTATTTAGGAAGGAAACTGTATCAGGGTTTTGATTCTGTATTTTTTTGATGCTTGAATATTTTTTTTTGGTATTGTTATACAGTACTGGTGTGTGGTATACAAAATCACAGCAAGCGTTTAGCTTTTAATGACCAAAAACCAGTCAACTACTGAGATTTCAGAAGGTACCACAGTCCACTAAAAACTATTGGTCAAGACTACACTGACAGCTAGGATAAAACAGTCCTCTGTATGAGTGCTATATGAGTGCTCTGTCAGTTATTATGGACCATACAACCTGGAATTTTTAACGTAATCATGTAGCTACATTACAGGTTGAATTGTACTATGTCAGTCAGTTCCTTCCATTCAACATATCTCAGGTCTCTCAGGCTGGCTTGTTTGTTTTTGCTTTCCTCCTTTTAGTTTCTAGTCATACTTCTTTTCTGTATCATAGAAAAGACAAATACATTGCACTTTCCATTGTATTCTGCTACTAACTTGTCTTCCTTGATACATCTATATTTCCCCACCTTAGAATTCTTTGCTATTGCTTTTTTCCAAATTAAAATAATTCCCTGAAGTTAGGAAATTCACCCACTAACCAGATTAACCAGTCATATTTTATTTCATTGCTCTGCTACCATGTACAGGAGAAAGTAATCCAAAGATAGAGGACTTTGCCACAATTTAAATAATTTTCATGTCCATTTCTTTTATAGAGTCCCTAGACAAAAGGTTTTTTTAGTGAAAACTCTATATGGAATAAATACATGTGTATCACCTTGTTACAATGTTCCACCAAGGGATTAAAATAACACTGCTTCTGGTTTAATTGAGAAGGTAAAGATTCTCTTTGATAAAGGCAGTCTGGTACTCTATGCAGAAAGGTTATAAGAATAAGACCTGGAATTTACAAACTTTGATACATCAGGATCTTAGTATTTTGTCAGGATTTGTACGTTCTTTCCAAATTTAAAATTAATAGAAACATGTGGAAACATGTTGTGATCTTTGTGTTAGAAGTGAAATTTATTAATATTAATTTACTTGAAAAAGTAATGCATGGTCTTCTTTCATTTTTCTGTGTTCATACTGCACTCCAAAAGTCCTTTTTCTTTTCTGAAGATTTTAGGAAGCATTTATATTAAAAGCTCATGTCACTTAAGCTCCACCTTCCTAAAGTATTTCAGATGTGACTTAAAAGTGATAATTGGCATAATTATTTTCACAAATAATTATTTTTCAGTAATGGACTAGTTTTCATTTTCCCAGTCTTTGTGTAAGCTGATGAATAAGACATTTTTATGGTAGAATCCAATCTAGTTGCAAAACTACTTCTTGACAGATTCAGTAAGACACTGAAGTAAGACACTCTGCGCTTTCCAATTATCCTCTTTTTTTAAAAATTATCTTCATTTAACACCTTACTATTAAGAAGTTTTGTGACAGGTGGGTCTAAGGAATGGAAGGAAAGCAAAGCACGGGTGTGACTAGCTAAGAACATTTTTATACATACATACAAACATGTATATATAAATATATGTATCATATATATAACATTTGTAATATATGAAGTATGATATAGGTAGATATAAAAGTAAAAATTATAATGTATGTATACACATTTATGTACAGTATATATAAAAAACATATATAGATTTTTTTTTTTCATGACCATAGAAATGTAATTTGATGATATTCTCAGTGGTACCTTAGCTTTGGTTATTTGTCTCAGAAATTCAGCCGGCTCACAAGCCCAGACCTTCCTTTGCAAATACAACTCAACAGTTTAATCTGAGAGACGCTTTCTCTTTGTATGGTGGAGAATTCCCCGTTAGTTCAGTGGCTTACTCCAACATGAAGAATCTTGGCAGTCCTTTTGTGATGGGCAGGCAGGAAGTAAGCTCTTCAGTGGACTTGCTGGCTATTTCACATTTCAGAGTAAACCCTGTGGAATATTGCTAAAGCTTTGAGAATTTATTTTGATATCAGCATCAGCTGTCTCAGCATCTTTTTAGGAAAAAAATCCTCTTGATCTGTTAGATTGACATATATATAGTTGTTAGTCACTTTTAGTTCCTAACTTATTACTGAAGACAGGCATCCTGAAAACTTGCTATGAAACAATTTACATTATTTTAATCAGCCAGTATGGCACAGTTAGAATGAAAGGCCTTTAGTGGAAAATGTTTAAACACATACATATATATAAAATACATACAGATTTTTTTTTTTTTTTTTTTTTTTTGGTGTGTGTGAGTGTAGTGTGTGTAGATATATATATACTGTCCTTGGTCACAGTCCTGCCACTGCAGGGCCATCGTCCTGAGGAGAGTCCTAGGCTAGCCAATGGGGCTGCCCACCCCTCTGGAATCACCTGGGACATCCAAGCTAGAGGCTGCCCTGGCTCTGGGTGGGTGGCTGGGAATCACGTGTTGCATCCCATCCTCCCCCAGTTGCCAGCATTCCTCATCCATTCTTGTGTCTGCAGAGATTAGCCTCTATACAGGTAGCCTGGCAAAAGAGACGTTGTCCCTTTTGAGAACAGTTGTCTTGTTAAAAACAAACAAGCAACACCACCCCCACCCAAAAAACAACAAAAAAAAAAGGGGGGAGGGGGGGCAGGAAAGTCAAAACCATAATATAGTTGTAGCTGAGGTTTTGTTTGTTCTGCAGCTTTTACACCTGAATTTCCTCCGTGTGTCCCATATGTCATTTCTTATCCCTCTCTCTAATTTCCCCAATGGTATCCTGCCACTCTCACCTCACTACAATGCTTGTAATGCTAATCCTTCAGGTATCAGTTGTTCTCTGAATTCCTTCCAACCTTCTTCTTCAAGCAGTCATTGTTCATTTCATC